>NC_143153.1:121264-773857 GCF_041381405.1 Jatropha curcas | reverse complement strand
AAAAAGGAAGCAACAATGACTTGTTTGAATATATGTAATGATTTTGTAGTTAATTAATGATAATATTATTAAATTTCGATCTTTTGCTATCAATAATAATAATCATGAGGATTATTATATTTAATACAGCATGATATAGCCCTTATGACTCTAATTATGCACTTATCATCAAAACCTAAACAATTGTAATATGGATTTATTATGTGTAATGCACCTAAATCCAACCATCTTTTGCTTATTTTATTTCATCCATATTAATTTAGAGTCTACGTATGTTAGTAATGGGATTCTATGTATTTCATTAATTGTTAATTATAATTACTTATTTTTATGAATTTTAATCAATATTTTAAGGATGTTTGGTTGCCCGAATCTCGGAGAAAAGCGGGTTGGAAAGTCGGATTCCGATATTTGATTGGTATTTTCTCAAAAAATTAAATTTCTTAATATGTAAGTCATACATCTCGATTAATTCATCTACATAGAAAAGTACTTTCTTGTCTGAAAAGATGAAAAAAATTAGATTCCCGTAGGAAATAAGACATTGAAAAATATATGATAAAATTAATCTTCGTATTTCTATTACATCCCTGGAAAACTTTTCTTATCATCCAAACATGATAATTTAATTTTTCTATAATACTTTCCTAGAATTTAATTTTCGTATGGAAAATTATCTTGTACGAGAAAGTTGAATTCCGGTAAGCAAACGTGAATTGATAACAATTTGAGCAAACATACATTAATATATAGACAAGAAAAGTAATTTTCATGAAAGAAAATTTAGTTAAATAAAAGTGTTTGGATTGCCAATCCTTATACCTCTCAAGATGTGACTTATTTTCATTTTAAAATAGAAAATATGCAGAAACAAGAAAATTTTACCAAAAAAAGAAGGAAGAAGAGGAGAAGTAGCTTTGTGGGAGGTTAAAGATTAGACACCGACCAAACATCAGAAATTTTGTATTTTTAATGATTCAGCAATCGCTTGCTAAACAAAACCTAATCCAACCCTTAATTACATTTTTATGGTAAAGGAATATTAACTTGTCGGTATTTTGGACGGCCGGATTCCGTCATCATGTTATATGTTTGTCCCGTCGCAGTCAACCTTATAAATTATAATTTATCTTTTAATCATTGATTAATAAGGTTTCTTATTTAATTAATTACTTTCTTTGTCAACTATAACTCTATAAGAAACTGATTAACAAAATGTATTTTACATAAAACATATGCTAAGAGTTAGATTAAATGGAGCTCTCAACGATGACGTTTAAGTAGTTGCCTCCAAGATGCATGCACATGTAATGTAACAATTAATTAATTATTTATTTATTTAATATAATTAATCTAGTTAAAAGGCAATAACAGCCGTATGATTTTTTTTTTGCTGCATGTTTGGGTTGGAAAGTGACTTCTTTTTTTTTCCTTTGTTTAATCCATTCATATTAATTTATGTTTAGAAAATATTAATTAATTATAAATATAACTATCTGTATTAATCACTAACTAATATTTGTATTTTGTACTTAATTTATATCATTGTCAATTTCCTAAAATCTTAGAATTTGACTAATTCATTTATTATTCTTTAAATAATAGTTTAAACTCATTATATAATCAAAGAAGCAATTGGAAATTTGAAAAGGAAAGGTAAAACCTTTGTTGCATTTGGGATTTATGAAATATAATTTTTTAGATTTAATATTGATGTCGTAACGTTCACTTTGAATTAATTTAAATTGAGATTTATGAAAAAATTAATTTTAAAGAAAAATAGATTATTAGTTTGTAATTTCACTTACCGCACAAGTGAAAGAGTGTTTCAAAAGCAGCTGGCAAGAAGCAATCTTTACTAGCTTTTGGACATGTGAACCATTCAACTTTGAAAATTGAGTATTAATACTAATATTAGTCATTACAACGCCCTTCAAGTTACGTTAATTCATCATCAAAATTATGGTTAATTAATTAATTAATTATAATATGATTCCTTAAATCGCATCCTAAGTAATTCTTGATCCTCAGGATACGCAATCATAGTTAGAAAACAGTGAAAAATAAATAAATCTAACAAAATCTCTTGAATTTTCTTTTTCTATATATATAGTTTTTTTGTTTTTAAAAATTCATTATTCAGATTATATGGGGTTCGTAAATAAAGAATGAATTTGCATTTTTTTTGCTAAAAATGCAAAATTATAGGTATAAACATTAGTGCTTCCATTAAATAAATATAAAAGTAAACTATACTTGAATTTAATAGACAATATATGTAAAATACGATATTCAATATATAAAAAAGCAAAAAGAAATAATTATGGATCTCCAAGTATTCAAAAAGGTTTAAAAATATTCGGAAAAAAAATAAAAAAAGTATGAAATTATGGTATTTCAATTTAAAAAAAAGGGGCAGGTGACAAAGGAGAAGAAAAAAAAAAATTAAAAATAGGAGGAACACAAGAAAGGATAAGAAAGGAACGTTGACTTTGACCACATATGACTCCTGTATAGAGGTAAAAGGCTCCGATACTATTCTTTTCCTAATAAAACAGTATTAACTAGTAATTAAGTAAATATTTTGTTAATCAAGTATGTAATTATAAATAATGAAAAAAGATTTTTTTTTTTTTTTTTTTTTTAATAATGAGACAGAGAATGTTAGATAACTTCACATTTACTCAAGCAAATGGGCCAGCACGTGTGCACGCTCACTAGGATTTCACACGAGAATCGAGGAGGAAAAAAAGGGGCCCACACCTTAATTCCGAAGAAGAAAAGTAAGGAGTGGGAGAGATGCCAAATACGTTAAGCAACATCCTTAGTTCCCTGTTCTTAATCCTATCTTAGGGTTCGTTACGCTAAATTCTCACTAATCCCAATTAAGTCGCCTAATAAATTCTTTTTATTGAAAATTAACTAATTATTTAATTATCCTGTCTGAGGAAATTTTTGGAATTAGAAGAGAATGACACAATTTTACGCCACCTTGAGCTGCCATTTCTTAGTTTTTTTTACTCCATCACGTCCGGTAGCTGGCTTTGACGGTGTTATAACGTCCGTTATTGAACTTCCTCCCCCGTTATTCGGACTTTGGATACTTAGGGTACAGATTTAAATCTCAACATATTTTCTATTCCTTACCTGCTTTATATAATTACTTACAAATATCCTTCCTATTATTAGTAAAAAAGGATTTTTTTTTTAAACGAATTCTATTTTATATAATTTAATTACATTAAAGATTGGTGAGTATCCAATTTAGGATAAATATAATTAATAAAATTATTTATAGTTCCAAATATAAATACTTTAAATAGATGATTTATATGAATATTGATAATAAAATTTTAAATAAATTGAAATAATTTAAAACTTGTAATAAGAATGCTGTATTATTCTCGTGAACTTTAGTTAGGGTTAGTTACCGGTCAAGCTTTATTTATTTGTTAATTTCATTTAATTTAAAATATATTTTATTTTACTGATATTATTGATATAATAATAATAATTAATAATAATAATAATAATGTCAGTTCAAAATCAAGTCATTGATGTGTCCCTCTATGAATATTCAAGATGGAAAATCTTAAATATTAAAAATGAAAATTAATATTGCTAGATTTCCTCTTCTTTGGCTGCTTTAGCAAAATATTTTATAATGATATGAGATAAGAAAGATTTTGGAGTTTTCAAAAGAAACAAACAACGTTAACGTGAATCCAACAATTATTCAGTTACTCAAAGCCAAATTCTCAATCACTTGAGTGTGATTTTTTATTTAAAAGGAAAATTATATTCTCAACGACTCTTTAATTAATTTTATTGACGACAAGGGTAAAAAATAAATTTCCACCAATATTCCAAATTTTATATGGATTTAATTTCATTATTACGCACATGGTCAGTGTATATATGACCTGACAATAGCTTAAATTAATACTAAAAAAAATTTATTATTCAATTTTCGGTTGCTCCTTTTCATAATTCATGAATTTGAATCCCAATTTTGCACAAATAGTTAAATTAAAATAAAATATACCTCTTGAGTCACCGGTGGAAAAAAGTTTTTTAATAAAATAAAATTTTTATATTCAAGCTATGAATAATACACGATTAAAACTTTTTATATATGGTGACTAAATATTTTGAATACTTGACTTTAAAAAGTAAATATAAATATTTTTTTTAAAATGAATTTAGACATAAGAACAGAAAAAAAAAAAAAGAAGTACGTATAGTACACGGGAGGAGACCAGAGAAGTATGCACTTACCAAATAAATTGGAAATCTTCTAATTAGTTTAAAATTTTGTTCTATCATTATCTGAAAAAGACGTAACATACTTCTTTTTAAAACACGTTTTTTTCTTTTTCAAAATCTATTTTGACTAAAATCTCCTTCAAATTCGGAATGAAATTTTAAGAATTATTATTAATTTTATTAGAAAAGAATGAAATTTATTAGTCAAGAAAAGCATCACCTACGATAAGAATTTTCTATTATCAATCGTAGGGATTTGTCCCCAAAAATATTTTGACGTTTATATTTTTTAAATTTTTAATAATTATATATAATTTATAAAAAATAAACGTGTCCTCTACCACAAGAATCCACTCAAGAGGTAAGATAAGAAGTGAAAAGATTTGTATTCCACTCACTCCTCATCTTACCTTATCTCTTCTCCTACCATTTTAATTTTATTCTCTGGCACAGAAATTTCTCATGCATATCTGCTAAATGATAAATCAATGACCATTCAACATAAAATAAACAAATCTACTCATTATCAAATTAATATTTAAAATCACCACATAAATACTTTAGATAAACAGAAGTCGATAGGTGTTTTAAATTTTAAAATTAAAATTATTAAAAAGATTTTATCTAAATATTATTCGACCCGAATTTTAAATTTTAAATAAAGAGAGGGAAGCTTCGGGTATTTTTGTGGAAGCTTAATCTCACTTACCATGCACGTAAAGGCAAACTTGTAGTTGTCCCATACCCAGGAGGCAAAAAGCAAACCGCTTGTTGCTTGCACGGCCAATTAAGCAGTGAATTTTCATCAAACTGAAATTCCAGGAAAGCCCCTACCCGTCATTAACTGAAAGAAGCCATTTTCAGAGGATGTTTCTGTCATTTGGAGAAGTAATAATATAAAGTAAAGTAAAAAAACTTGTATCGAAAAGATTTTTCTACTGTGTCAATGAACAGTCAAGGAAGTTTGCAGAGATAAAATGTTAAGTTAATGTTTTTTTTTTTACAGACAGTCACAATTAGAGAAGAGGCATGAGGTGGCGTGTTAATGTAAATATTTGTTCAAAATCTATGAAAGAAATAAATAAAAATAAATAAAGATTCACATGATGTATTTGGACCGGTCAAAGCTGTGTGTGTGAAATAATTTCGTTACTTTTTATGGAGCAGCTACTGGCGCCACTAGCAGTAGCAGCAGAAGCAGCCACTGATCCCTTGTAATCAATTGTATATCTTGTCAAGTTAAAATCAATCTGTGCCTCATATTATAGCTTTTCCATCAGGATATGCCTTCCACACTATTTCTACTTACTCATAATTAAACATTTGAATAATAATTAATTAATTTGCATAAATAATGATTTTGTTTAATAAAATTAGCTATTTTTAACTATTTTAGAATTTATTTAGTAATATTAACTGTATTATTAGTCAAGAAAATATTTTCAATTGATCAGATAAATTATATATCCCGATTGAATTGAGTATACTCAACCATGCATATAATAAAAATGGCTTGGACCATACTCAACCATGCAAAGGTATCACGTGAGTAAGCATATGCAAATGCAAAAGCAGCTCACATTTTCTTGAGTTCTACACTCACTTACTAACTCACATCAGTTACGAGGAGTGTCTAATGGCTAATGCGTTAAGCAACATCCTCTGTATTGTCTCCTGAAAATTCTGTGTCTAAGCTAATCACATTCTCTTTCTATTTATTTATTCATCTCAGATCTTCTGAACTTGCTTCAGTTATTTAAAAATCCCTCCAAATCTCAACGTGTGTGCTAGAATTATAATAAGGAAATTACAGATTGACATATTTCTACGTTAATTGTAGGATCAGCTTGCTTGATATTTTCTTGCGTTAAACTGTGATTGCCACTTTGTTTTTAAAAATCATTTCTTGATTTTCCTTAATTCCCATTTACTCCATTAATTGAATTGTACAATTCCTGAATTTTGGTACACAGAAAATGAATTATCAGAAGGTTTTCGATTCTCTTTATGGATTTGTTTTCAGTTTGCTTTCTTTTCTAATTCTATACGAGTAGATGTATATCATACATTTTGCTTGTACATATATCTACAACTTTCCCTCCCTTTCCAAGCCATTAAGAAAAGAAAAGGAAAAGTTTCAAGTGGCAGAAGAAGTGGACGTGTTGATGATTGTTGAAAAAGGTCCCCTTTAATCTAAAATGGAAAAATGATCTTTTACAGGAATGTGGTGTTGATGCCACCATGTGTTCTACCTCTGCTCACGAGTCGTCCAGCTTTTCGTACGCCTTCGGGTGGCTAAAACGACATTGTCCTTGAAAGATAACAAAGCAACCCAATTGTCATTTTCTTTTTTCACATCTATTTTTTCTGTTTTGTTATTTCATCCAATTCAATCATTTATTTGTCCATATATCATGGGCATTTATGTTTATTAATCTTATTTGAGTTGAATTCACGGAATTTTATTTAAATATCACCTTCAAATTCAATCATTGATAATATAAATTTTATTGGACAAGCCCCTTTTACCTCTGAAAGCGAAAACGAGCTATAATTAATCAGATATATTGTATAATATATGCTTTTGTAAATGTATCCGAACAAAATTATCACCTCTGAACAACTTATTTGATCAAACAAGCTATTAGGAGCTTTTTTAACGATTTTTTGAATATTTTAGAGAATGTCAATATATTCGATCAAGGATAATAATTATCCAATTTAAAAAATGTGAGAAAAAAAATCGGTAAAGCATTTATCCAACTTTAAAATTCAAATTTGTTGATTAAGGATAAAAATTAAGACTGGAAATTCGAATTTAAAATTAATTAAGATAATATTATGTGAAAATAAAAAGAGCATTGCCTCCTTTTTTATCATTCCCCCTCTGTATTTAAAAAATAAAAATAAAAGCAGCAGTCTAATTTGGACAGATACATAACTTGAAATTCACGGAAAAGTCGAAAAGAGCAGAGGAAAAGTCACGCGAGCCAATGAGGCGGAGCACAAGGCGCCGCCGCCACCGGCCGCCTTAATGCGTCACCGTGTCATCACCCAACAGAGCCAAGTACAACAAAAACAAAAATCTTGCTAACAACAACTCAACAAGTGGTCGCTTACCGTGGCGTCAAATTTGTTGACCACTAAACCTAAGCGAAACGACGACACCTAATACAAATTTGGTTCAAAATTTTGTCTTACGTGGCTAATGAAGTAGAAAGGGTAACGTGTCTGTGATTCTGCCACGTGGCCGATTAAAAGAAGACCCGTATGCCACTTGGAGGGAGCGAATCACCTGTCTCTAAACGTCCCAACAAACGGTGGGTCCTTCCCGCGAAACAGATTCTGTCCTAATTTAGCAAAGGAAGTTACATAGTAATACTTACTCGCAGTTGCTTATGTACCCACCTTTTTTATCGCATTTCTCAACGAACTCCTCAACCGTATAATTTTGGCTTCATATTTTCATTTTAAGCAACTTTTAGATCAATGGGATTTCTGAATTTTATATTTTTTTTATTAAAATTTATATAATTATAAAATAGGTTTGGATGGTTCTAAGAAAGTTTAATATGAGTTCGAATAATATTTTTATTAATTTGATGGGTTGAAATTCAAGGTTAGTAGATAAATAGTCAATATTTATTGTCCATCCATTTAATACTTTTATAATATTATAATTATACTACTAAATAATTTTTATAACAAATTTAATATATATTATTTATGAAATTTAAATTTGAAGAATTTAGAACAAGTTCAAATACTTTATTAGTTTGAATTTAAATTTAAGCGAACAATCAACCTATCTCGTCATTCTTTTCTAGAAGAGTTCAATTTTCATAAATTAATTGGAGTTTTAGTTTTATAAGGAATCTATTTTGTGCACATTCTGAATTTTCAGGCACAGCTCAATTCCAAATCAGTGATGGCCTAAAACTCCCAAATTTGCAGGGCTTGATATGATTACAATTGAATTATGATACATATTATTCATAATACTTGCGTGTCGATATATCATGTGTCATATATTATCTGTGCTAAATATATATTTTATAAATTAAAGTGTTTAAAATTTGTATGTTAAAATCCCTGATAAGTCAAAATGAAATTTGAGTATAGTCCTTAAATAGGATCATTTTATTTCTAAAAAAAAAAAAAAATCATTTTAATCCTTTTAAAATTTATCTACAAAAAATAAATTTTCAGTTTTCCGGCCGAAACGACCGATATATTAATTTGACTATAATTCACACATAGTATTTGCAAATTGCAACATATATAAGGAAAAAGAATAGAGTTATGTTATTTTTTATTTTCCACATAAGGAAATGATAGCCGGAAATGGTAATTGTTTTGGTAGTATCTTCTTCTTCACGTGTCGGTGTAAGCATTACAACTACTTGCTATATAATTCTTTTTTTTTTTTTTTTTTTTGAGTGTTTGAATTTTTTATGTATTTAATTTTCTTATTTTAGAATTAAGTTGTTTAATAGAAATTTAGTTGTTTAAAATTTACTAATACATAATATATTGAAGAGATCCCTTATATATACTACTACATGTACAAGTCGAGAATCTTACGAGCTGTCGTTGTTAGTGTAAAAAAATATATAATATTACAAAAATTATAAATTTAAAATGTTACTATAAGATAAAAATTATAAGGTTGACGTGTGAATTTATGCATTCCCATATTGAATTTGGACAAAGAAAGAAACCTAAAAATCACATGATAATTGATATATAGGATTATATATATATGAGGAAAGAAATCTTGCTTTCCTTAATGTTTAGCAAGTGTAAAGTGAAAGGACACATAACATGCCACGTGGGGTTTACACTTAACATATACTCCAACGACCATGCAAGAGAAAAATAATAAAAATAAATCATTATGAAACTTAAAAACAAATTAATAAAAAAAAATAAAAATCCAAACAATTTTTCTTCATCCGCTTTCACGTTCAGATCAATACAATAATATTTAAATAATATATTTCCATAAAAAATTAATTTTAATTAATTTCTTTTAGTTTTCTCCTTTTTATTATGTGCGCTTGAAATGAATTATTTCTCAATATTAATTTAATTTAATTTAATTTTTTTTTTAAGATTTGGGACACGTAACGTGCTTTTCAGTGTATTGGTTGGTCTCCATCTGTTTCACCATCTTCTAAGGCTATTTAAGTTTCATGATGGTCAGAGACAAAGGTATCACGTGTACATGGTGTGGTGTCCTTTGCTTTTTCTTTTGCATGTAATCATCTTTTACATGTTCCTACTTAACGTGTGATCTAATTGTCATCTTTTTTTTTTTTTTTTTTTTTTTTTTTTTTAATTTTTAATTTCCCCATTCAATCTTTCATTTGTCTTGTTTCTCAAACCATCCTCAACACTTGCTAATGATCACAAGAAAGTGTTTTTTCTTTTTCACTATTATCGAAAATAAATCCAATAAATAAATTTCGATATCTTGAATAAAATTCCAAAACACTTCATGTTCAAATATAGATACTTTTTTATTCTATATAATATAATAATAGTGATTGAATTCCTATTTGTATATATGTTGAAAATTAATAATTGAGTGTTTGCATATTTAAAATATAAAAAATAATTTAATTCTTTAGAGGTTTTCAATATATTAATGTAACGGCATACGTAATAAAGTGACGTGCACCGATCAATTTGTCTAAATTTAATAGTATTTTACATAATCTTATAGAAGAATGACGATAAACTTTCATTTCGAAAAAAAAAAAAAGGATATAAACCATATGTTGATGCTCTAACGTAAAATGATATTTAAGTAAAAACTCTTGTTTAAAGGTGAAGTTCGCAAATATATTTCCCTGATTTAACTATTTATCGATGTAAATATCTATTTTTTAGTTTTTTTTCCCTTTCTTTTTTTTTTAAAAAAAAAGAGAAATATCCGTTTTCTTTCGTTTTATCCTAAAGATGTCCATGCGATTAGGGCAGGAAGCCACATAACAATGCTTTCCACCTTTGATTTCAAATCCGAAATTACTCATGTTATCTTCAGCCAAAATGTGGATGTCCGTATGATAGCTCACCACGTGTCGTCTGATTATTGAAAAGCCTAATCCAAAAATTCAAGCCACGAATATCTCGTTCCATATACAAACATTAGAAACAAAGAAATACATGTCAACGTCGAAGAATAAATACGAAAGTATGTATAATGTGATGCTCTTTTTCTGCTACTTGAAAAGACTTGCTTCTCTTTCAAAAAAAAAAAAAAAAAAAAAAAAAAAAAAAAAAACAGAAAAGACTTGCTTCAAAAAAAAAAAAAAAGAAAAAAAATATTAAATAACCATTTTCTATTTTTTTTTGAACTTAATTATTTTATGATATATAAACTTGTATTAAAAAGATCAGAAAATTATATATTAATTATATTTTCAACAGAAGGGTATTCAAAAATTTTTTTATTATTTATTTATAATTTTCAAAAAAATTTTTTATTTATATATCTTTCAACATGACTATTGAAAGGTAATTATATTCATATTAGAAAAGTGATTTAAATACAGGATATAGAAGCTTCGAGCATGGAATTATCAATGGAGAGACAAAATATGGGGAGAATAGCAAAAAAAGAGATAATGCTTAGATTGTGATTAAAACAATCTAATCACAAACTAATTCTATGATTTTTGAATATTAAGCACCTTATCTCAATTATAGGGAGAGAGAGTGAAGTGACTGATTTGCATAGAACGAAAAATTACTGAGAAATAGTCAAAACCCTTGACAAAAAACGTATCCCATCAAACAAGTAGAAAATTGGATTTGAAAACATATAAACACAGATAGAAAAACTAGAAGATTGAAGAAAAATGGAGGAATGTAGTTGAAGTACGTCTTTGACTGGTTCGAGAAAATTACACTTTTAAAAATTAATTAATTAATTAATTAAGCAATAAACTACCCTTCTTTTAAGTTAAGGAACCAACTACCGGAGCTTAACTCAACCAGTCACGTTCATCACTTAAATGCAATCAACCCCAATAATAGAAATATAAATATATATTATAATATCATTATAGGCAAATCAATAATTGAAATGGTATTAGTTAATGTCAGATTATTTTTTTTAAATTATTATATTACCGGCCAAAATTGATATTAATTTCTTTAATTATTTTTTATTATCTAATTCATCGGTGAATTTTTAGCTAATTAATTTCTTTATATAGCATATTAAAATATCAAACAATATATTTATCTTAAAAATTATATTTTCGATAATCTATTATTTTTTATTAATTATTAGGGAAATGAATATATTTCTTGTGTTAAAAAAAAAGGTAAAAAAACTAAAGGAATCTCTTTCATGCGGTTAATTATATGGCAAATATGCAACCACTCAATAAAAATATGGATACAGTAAAAACGCAACAGTGAAGTAGAATAGTAAAAGGTAAAAACAAATCTTTTTCACTTTCTGCGATTGGAGAGCAATCAAAATTGAAAAGGAAGCACATTTTCATGCTTACAACTTACACAAGTAAATCGCGAAATTTCGGTACCAAATATTTGCTAAGTGAATCGGCTACGATGATTACGGGGGCCATACTGCTGATTGGCGAGGGGGACACATGTCCCCACCTTAGCGTTAAATTTTTTTTTGTTTAATAAAAAGGGTCCCACTTTGTACAAAATTTTTGCCTTCGGAGAGCCAGGTGGGTCCCCACTTGCATGACATGAATGGTCGACATCACTCCTTGAGATCCACGTCATTCCTCAACTTATCCACACCTTTCACTACCTAGCCCTCTCAAACTAATGGAGCTGTGATAATCTCACTGTGCTTCAAAGTCAGTGAGTCACCACCAATCAACAATGACATTTTTTTTCCCTCTTTGAAGAATCCACGCTTGTGTTGGAAAAGGCCCATACACCTTAACTTTATAAAAGCCATTGATTTACAATTACGTTACTAGTTTTCTTTCTTCCTTTTTTTTTTTTCTTAAAAAAAAAATGAAAAAAATAAAAATATTATGATCTTAAGTAAGGAACAAAAATATTATGGCCTTCTACCTTGGATTGCCCATGACTTATTTAATAAATTTAAAATTTTAATTCTTAAATTGATAAATAAATTCGTTTTAACATATAATTTTTAACATGAGAAATTATTTACAAGGGTCGTGATTATTGACGGCTCGCAACTTTAACGGTGAGGTGCGTTTGTGAAAAGTGCCCGTTGTTATCCAATAAAATAATCAATAAATATTTTTTTATGCAGAATTATGAACAAATTAAACACTCAAATATTATATATATTTCCAACGTCACCGTTTGATGTGACGGGAATTGTTGATTTTACGGCGACGTGACACCAGGCCGACGTTTTTACGTTCCTTACGCCATCACAAAAACCTAATAACCTATTTAACTTTTGTTTAATTCCTATAAATTTTTTTAAAAATGCCTTTTATTATTTGTCAAAAGGGAAAGGAAGAGCCGAAATTGTTTAAAAGAGCTGTTGACTTGTTATTCAAAATAAAAAAAGAAAAAATAAAATAAGCAAAATCGTTTAACTTTCTCACCTTCAATTGCTATCAACTTTATGTTATTTTTGCCACTTGGTAGTTTGGCTAAATGATAATGTTTTTATTTATTTTGTAATAAATCTATATTTAAATCTCACGTATAATATAAATTTCAAGGAGCTCAAAATTAATGTTCGGAAATATTTCGTATTGAAATCGAGTCATGTGGTAAGTATTTTCTAAAAATTAATATTATTTCATGCTATTAGATATATTAATTTACACATGCTTTAATTAAATTTTATAAATAAAAACGGAAGTCTTACATGTATAAATAATTCAAAATAAAAGACAAGCTTATAAATTCCTGCATCAAAAACCCAGTTAACAAATAATTCAAAACCAGCGATGAAAACAAAAATAAAAGGATAAGAGAGATGAAACAAGAGCTGCGGCGAATAATTTTTTAACCGATAGCTCCAAAGAGAAAAATAGTGTGAAAACGATTTACTTTTTACTGTGCGAAAGTCATCTCATGATCTGAGTGAGTCAGTGGGGCCACTGAGATCTCTAAAGTTGACTCATAATAAACGGGTCTAGTGGACCCCAACCAAAAGTATTCCGGTGCTTTCTTTTCTATAAGTATAACCCTCCACCTCCGTTGCTACGGAGTATCTCCATTTTGCCGTAACAAATTAACTTACATTATGTTAATTAATCAATTATGTTGTTAATTTAATTCCCATTTAACCAGCCATGAACTATGATTCTGCCATTGACTTTGACCTCTGCCAATAAAATCAATGGATAACTACAAAACGGAACGAAAGATCCTTTCTGGTAATTTTACTCTTGCTTTGGTATTATTAAATTTATTTTTATAGATAGAACTCATTTTAATTTTCATATGTAAAAAATATAATATCCTTACGTTTTATAGATAATTTTATATTTATCATTAGATTACAAAATTATTTATTTCTAAGATTTTATTCACAATGTTATACAATTTTTTTTTATTATGCAAATTTTATTACCATTTAATTATTACCATATATGTGTTAAATTTTACTTAAATTATGAAATAAAAAGGATTTTAATATTAATGCAGCTCTAAATGTCAATATTCTTATGTAAGTGTATTGGGTAATAAAAATAATTTGATTTTAGTGTTCTAAATCTTCGAAATATAGTCGGAAATTGAATTTAAAATTAACATTAATATAGTTAATTACAATTAATGTGAGATTATATATATTTTAATTTAATGTATGTAAATTTAATTTTTTGTACCGAAAAATGAAATAAATTAAAAATTTAATAGAATATAATCTAATAATATAGACAATTAAAAAGATGAATATTTAATTTGTTTTCCTTGTAGTAATTGGATTAATAGAATAATACATAGAAATTGTATGAAAAATAAAGTATCAAACAGAGTTAATTCTATCCAAAGAATAATATTGCAGACATCGTAACGCTTATAGAATTTGTTCTTCCAGCATATTTGACACAATAAAAAAGAACAATCCTTTAAAAAAAGTTGGGACCAATACTTAGTTTGTGTAAAATAATAAAATGCAGTACGAGGACGTGGAAATTAAGCATCTGTCTCCACTAAATATTTTTAAACGAATATCTAAAACTTCAGTCAAACTAAATTAGGAGTTAGTTTATTATTTAAAAAAAAAAAAAAACACACACACAGTAGTTTTGTTTGTTCTATGTTCTGAGTTCTGACCTTCCTTTTGGACATGCAATCTATTGTTTGTTTTAAATTTAGGGTCAAGCCAATTTTTAAAAATTCAAATCACAATACTTTCTCTTGTACCGTCTTACATTTACCATTCAAATCACAATTTTTAAGAGTGCTAGTTACTAGTAAGCTAGCAAGAGTAAAATGGAAAATAAATAAATAAAATTTAAAAATAAATGAAGCAAGAGAGTAAAAAAGGGAGGATATAAAAAAAAAAAAAATCATAAATAGGCAAGTAGTAATAGAAACAAAGAAGAGTAACTGAACCCTGTTAGTCCTGATTCATTCCTTTGACCTTTCATATGGTTTCGGTCATTGAAGAACGCCCAAACTTCGCTACCTGAAATTTGTTAACACAGACCTATTTCTCCCATTCTGAAACTCCCTCGCGTGTTCTCCACTCACCAACAAAATTCAAATAAAAAACTGAGCTGCTTACAAGCGTTGCATTACACGCCTGACTAGATCGCGTTTGTTAGTTTTAATCGTAGATAAATTTGAATAGAGAAAATATAACAGAAGTTAGTTACTGTTTTACTTTGATTGAATTTAACCGTTTTTTCAAAACAGAAACCCCAGACCCAGATGTATTATTAGAATACCAAGCATTACTTAAAAAGCTACGAGAGAAAGGATGACTTTCCACAGTAAAAAGTTTAAAAAGAAAAGAGAAAAGAACAGTAAAATCGACGACGACGACGAACGGACGGATCTGGGTCAATGCCGTTTGACCGTGAAAACGACAATACGAGGGCGAAGAGTGTAATTAAACATGGCTCAGTTCTGTTCTCTACCCCAGGGGGGGTGGTGTTTTTTTTTTTAATTAATTAATTAGATTTTAATCAATTCGGCTCTGTCGTTGTTATTGTTGGTCTCTTTGCTTCTCTCTTTTATATAAGGTCTCGCTTCGCTTTTTCTCTCTTTATCTCTCAAGAAAGAGAGACAAAAACAAACCATATAGAGAGAGTTGTACAGAAATGAGAACAAGGAGAGGCCTTTGCTATCCTAGAACAAGAGAAGTTGGTTTAGATAATAGGTTAGTGAAGAGAAGAAAGGGTGGAGACACCACCACCGGAGAAAAAATGGTTTGCCGGAAAAGGCAAAGGTTATCGCCGGAGATTGCCGGAGAAACTGACTTGTTTGATACTTTACCTGATGATCTTGTTTTGAGTATTCTCTGCAAAATTAGCTCTTCTGCCTCCTGTCCGTCCGATTTCATCAACGTTTTGATAACGTATATCATCTTCTCCTCGTTCCTCTTCTATAATTCCCTTCTGTTTCGGATTTTCCTTTTTCCTTTAATGGAAATAAAAATTCCATTATTGGTTTAGAATTAGGGTTGAATAAATTAAAGTTTTTGATTTTGAACGTGCAAATGAAGAAATGAAACGATTGTTTGAGATATTGTATTTTAACTCTATTTTATTTTTAAATGGTAACAGATGCAAGAGATTAAATGGGTTAGGCCTTCATTCTCTGGTACTATCTAAAGCTTCTCAAAAAACCTTTGCTATAATAGCAAAAAACTGGTCGGATTCCGCTCACCGATTCTTGAAACTGTGTGCCGACGCCGGAAATGTTGAAGCTTGTTATACTCTTGGCATGGTAATTATATGTTTCTTCATTTTATTCTATCTATTATAATTTTTCTCTGGACAAGAAGTTCAAAAAGAATTTTTTTTTTTTTTTTTATAAACATGATGATAATGGAAAAAGCTAAATTGGTGTTGATTTTGGTTTTTTGCAGATTCGGTTCTACTGTTTGCAAAATCGAGGGAGTGGGGCTTCTTTAATGGCAAAGGCGGCGATTAGTTCGCACGCGCCGGCACTATATTCTCTTGCGGTTATACAGTTCAATGGCAGTGGTGGCTCCAAAAACGACAAGGACCTGCGAGCGGGAGTGGCTCTGTGCGCCCGAGCTGCCTTTCTGGGCCATATCGACGCCCTTCGGGAGCTTGGTCACTGCCTACAGGACGGTTACGGCGTCCGGCAAAACGTGGCCGAAGGACGGCGATTTTTGGTCCAAGCTAACGCTCGGGAATTAGCCGCTGTGCTTTCTAACCCTAATTCTGGATTAAACACTCGTGCTTGGCTTACTTGGAATCCACACGCCCACCCTAACCACAGGCTCGCGAGTGGCCCTGGTTGTCCTTTGTTGAGCGATTTCGGTTGTAATGTTCCGGCTCCCGAAGCACACCCGGCGAGCCGGTTCATGGCTGATTGGTTTGCTTCTCGGGGCGGTACGCCGGGTTCAGGGCTACGGTTATGTTCTCACGTGGGTTGTGGACGACCCGAGACTAGAAAACACGAGTTTCGAAGGTGTTCCGTTTGTGGAGCTGTGAATTACTGCTCACGCGCGTGCCAAGCACTTGATTGGAAGTTGAGACATAAGGAAGAGTGTGCCCCGGTGGAACGATGGGTGGACGAGGAAGGTGAGGGTGGCGATGTTGAGGCTGGTGGGGAGGGGAACCAAAACGCCATCATTGGCAGCGAATGACGTTAAAGATAACAGTGACGGAGACTGACGGAAACGACAGAGTCCTGTGAGTTTTAACGGCTCGTAAACGGGAAATGAAAATTTAACTTTTACTATATGGTCGTTGAATAGCACAGAAGTTTTGTTCCTCTTGTTTGTACAGAGGGTATATCGGAGATATCAAGGGTACTTTTTTCTTTTTTATTTTTTTTGTTAACTATTTTTGTTCCTTTAATTTAAATTGTAGGTGGTGGATTAGGGAATGAGGTGTTAGGATCCTAAGAAAAGTAAAAAAGGGCAGGGGCTTAGGGCATATGTCCTTAAACGGCTGCATTTCGATGGTGGTGCCCTGGGCTAGGGCCGTGTGGCAAGAATTTTTTTTTTTTTTTTTTTAATTTAAACTTCTCTTTATTCCTCACTTTTGTGTACTATAGAGTCAACTTAATTTCGGTAAGTTATAAAAAAAAAAGTGCAAATTCCGCCAATTTTTAACCTTGTTTTCCATATATTTTTTTAAAATTTCTTGATTATTTATGCCATTTATTGTGAATAACGTGGGTATAGGTGAACTATTTTGACCTAGCAACGAAGGATACAAAGGGTAGCCTACCCTATGATGGGATGAAGATTTAAGAGCAACATGTTTGATATGTGTCTTAAAAGAGAGATTAAAAAAGGAAAAATTAGGTAAATAGGCAAACAACCACATGCAAAATATATAATCCCATTTGTTGTTTATTTGCTAAAGAAATGGCTTAGCTTTGAGGTAAAGATAAGGAATTTTATATTAATAGATGTTAAAGAAAGTCAAATTTAACTCCTAAAATTTATCTTAGGAGCACTTCCCTTCATGGGTTAGATTAATAATTATAGCAATTTTCAACTTTTTTTTTTTTTTTTTTCTGTGTGGTGGTCAAAAAAGTAGAAAAGCCATCAAATGCTATGACCAACAAAATTAAAACTTGAAAGAAGAAAAGATAAAAAAGAAATGCAACTAGTGGGAGAGATATCCATTTTTCTGCTAGTGGATCCACTGTGTGGTGTTTTTGTGCTACTATTAGCTTTATGCCCTGTTCACAAAAGGGCAAATAATATACAACACATAAAAAATATTCCCATAAAGAGGCAACATCCTATGGTGGATGTGCACTTATTTTTACTTTAAAAAAAATAAATAAATAAAATCCTTAGAGATATCTTCATTCACAATTTCATTTTTTAAGCTAATTTTGCCAATCTCAATGTTTTTCTCCCTACTATTATTATTATTATTATTATTATTATTATTATTGTCATTTCACTTAGGTCATGTGCCCAAATATAGTTATTTTAACTATCTTAGTTACCGTCAATTTTTTTATTAGTATTTAATATTTTAATAATACTAAACGTTATTGTCTAAAAAAAACGTTATGGGATTATGACATTAGCCTAGGAAAATGAAAGTTGGGTAACTAAATAAATAGGTGGTCCAGGCCCAGCCCATTTAATGCCATTAGTTGGGGATTGCAGTTTGTGGTTGAAACTTGAAAGCAACTGTCTGCAGAGTGCAGAGAGCTGATCCACAAATACTTTTCCACTGCTTTTTTTGATTCTGTACTGCCAATTCACATTCAGTACTATCTGTACTGGTAATTAAGGAAATTTAATTTCTTTTTGTTTACAGTTTGTTTCTAGCTTAAGCCTCTGTTTACAATTTCTCCTTGTTCATATCATTATCATTTATTATTATTATTATTATTATTTAGTTTAGGTTTCTTTTCTCCAAAATTCATTTTCTTTCAAAAGAATTAGACTAAAAAGAAATATAACAATATTGAAGAATTTGATTTAAAGGAATTTAATTTAAATCAGTTATCTGTGTCATTCAAAATAATAATTCGATGGCGTAATGTGGAAAATTCATTGCCACATCCTACATCACTATTTTCAGAGTCCAATGCCTCTTTTCATTTCGACAAATAGGTTAATTTTCAAGTTATGGAAATGGAAATTGAAAAAAAAAAAAAAAAAAAAAAAGCTAAAAGTAATTGGAATCTCATGACCAATTTGCAAAAAGAATAAAAATAAGAATCTTATAAGCGCTGCCTCTTCTTTTTTCTTTTTCTCTTGATCTGTACAAGATACTAGAGTTACTGTGCCAATCAAGTCAATGGGTAATTATATTTTTAATTAATCATATTTTTAATTAATCATCAGACAGTTAGATAATTACAAATAGACCGTATTTGTAGATAAATTTTCTCTATATGGTTAAAAACTTCAAAATTTATGTATCAAAAAGATATTTTGTTTTCAACTATAAAAAAGTTTTACCTGAATACCGTCTAGGTTAAAGTGAGGAGAAATTAAAAAAAAAAAAAGAAAAAGTAAAATAGTACAAAATAGATATGATACAATTAGGAGCTTATTATAGCAAGGGAAACATGAAGGATGGAATGTAAAAGGCCTTAGCTTCGGCCCATTTCTCGTCTCCAGCTCCTTCCATCATCTTCATCTAGTTGTCCTTCTTGTTAATTTGCCATTGCAAAAGAAGAGTCTAGCAGCTAAAGCCGAAAGCGCTTCTGTCATTCGCGAATTTGAATCTCTGATTAGGTGCGTTCAGTTCTATCATATCTAAGTGATTTTGTCCATTTTGATTTGAATTCATCGAATCGATCTAATCTCTTGCACTTTTTCTAGGGTTTCAGTAAGATTTTAATTTATTTGCTTTGAAATTCTAGGGTTTTTTTTTTTTCAAGTAAAGATGGGATTTATCATGGAATTCGCTGAGAATTTGATTTTGAGATTAATGGAGGATCCAAAGGAGAGGGATCGCAAATTTAGGGAACATGTGTATGCAATGAAAGATCGATGCCAGAAAACAAAGGAAATGTGGAGTTACCCTCTCCGTCCTTATGGATTTTGGACATTTGAGCGCCATAATTCACAGCTCGCTTGGGATGCTCAGATTAGTCAGGTGCCTGGCCGAAGGGACCCCTATGATGACCTCCTTCAAGATAGCTATGACTCCCGTAAATGAACATGAAGGTTGGTGTTATTATTGAATAGAAATTTGCCATTACTTTATTTATCCATTCATTGAATAAAGATTTTTTTTTTTTTTTTTTTCCGGATTATCTTTGTATGCGCTGGAGTTTTGGGTTGTTTGGTTCTTGTCTTTATTTGTTTCAATGAGATTTTGTTAATATGTTGAATAATTTCAAGCATTTAGAGTTAAATTGTTACTCTTGAGTCTTTGATGAATTTGTCGATTGCATGATTATGTGAGTGTGAAATTGCTAGGAAGCTGTATTGGAATCAATTTGTGGAATGCAGTGTTCTTTCGTTTGATTGTTTTTTTTTTTCATTATTTATAAAATTTCAGTAATTTTGATGAGGTAATGTTATTCCTAAAGTGATTCTCTGAGTGTGAAGTTGCTAGGAAGGTGCAATGAAACTAATTTAATTCTTTCGTTTGATTGTTTGTTTTGTTATTCATAAACTATCAGTATGAAGTGATTTATGCTGAGTATGAAGTTGCTTGGAAGGTGCAATGAAATTAATTTAAGAAATGCAGTGTTCTTTGTTGGTTTGTTTGTTTGTTTTATTATTCATAAATTATCAGTAATTTTGACGAGGCAATGTTATGCTTGAAGTGTTTGTGTGGTGCATATATAATTGTTATTGAGTATGATCTATAAAGAATTAAAGATCCATTTGAAGCAATTCTGTGGTTTATATTTTAATTGATCTCTGGCTTGTAGCCTCTCTGGTATTGCATTGACTATTGATCATCTGATCACCTCAAACGTCTAGGATATTAGCTTCAGAGGACTAGTCAT
Organism: Jatropha curcas; assembly: GCF_041381405.1. Classification (NCBI taxonomy): domain Eukaryota; kingdom Viridiplantae; phylum Streptophyta; class Magnoliopsida; order Malpighiales; family Euphorbiaceae; genus Jatropha; species Jatropha curcas. The sequence goes on along the minus strand of NC_143153.1, from coordinate 753,007 downwards.
TTTTGAAGAGTTCTAAGTGGAATGTCAGTTTCATTACTGGAGTTAAATGGTTTGAATGGAATTGAAGCAGAAAACTTTTATGAATTTGGTCCTTGTCAGAAGCTATTAAGCATTTCTAAGTATAATTTTGAAATATTTGTCATTGTAAACTTCATGATGAGTCAGATTCATATGTGCATTTATGTCTATTTTTCTTCACAAGTTTGTGCACAAATCCTCGTATTAATTACCCATTCCATGAGAAGCAACTGGCTTGGACATTTTATACCTGTAGTTTTGCATGCCATTATCCCATATGACTTCATTAGATATGCTAATAATTGAAGATATCATTGGTGAAATAGAACTTTTCCCATATAAATGAACTCACTATTTTATGCAAGGTTAATGAAGAAAAATGATATGGAGTCTGCTTATTTGTTTAGTCCACTCAGATTAATTCGGACTTATGTTTCACTGATGCAGAGAACTCAGTGGCAAAAAACATATTTATAAGGAGCTTTCTTAATGGAAGGAAGGAGAACGAAGAATGGATTTTATGCTTTTGTACTGTTGAACTTTTGTAATTTGTCTCCAGCAATATCATTTGATAGTTTATAATAATCATAAAAGATTTGAGACAAGTTGATGTTGAATAATTGTTCATGGAGCTCTCTCATGGAATCTGTGTTTGTTAAATGTTGATCATCTTCCTCGTCTGACCTCACTCTTTCTCTGTAATTAGCATACAATTCCTAAGAGATTCAAATGTTGATTTACACGTTTTGAAATTGTATTCCATAAATATCCAACTCTATGGAGCCTTCTATAGCATACAAAAAGCTCAATGAGTCAAGTCAGCCATACCTTGCCAACAGCTAGCTCAAATCTTTTAGTAGCTTTCTCCTAGGTCTTAACCTTTTATCTTCATTTTACAATAAAATGTGAACAAATTATTATTCAAGCAGTTTCGAATTAGCTTAAATAGTTACGCGTTTGACAATATGTGAAGTAGCGGATGATGATAAAGCTCCAAAGTTATATTCTTGGTTTCAAATTTAAGGACAATGAACCTAACAATAATTGAACTTTTTCAATAACAAACTTCCCAATACTAGTTGAATATGATAAGAAACTTCAAGAAGTATCCATCAAGGACAAATATCCATAAAGTACAAGGCAGAATTTACAAACCATCCAACATTCATAATCACAAGTAAGAGATTTACACACTTGCCATCTCTTAGCATTTCTTCTCAGACCCACAAGTCCTACTATATTTTCAGAAACCACTACACTAGAATAAGCAAACAATATCAGATTTAAAATGCAATCTTCTAATCTGAATCTGATGAATCAGATTTATGTCCAGTTGCATTTCCTTTCTTCTCTGCTTCATCTTGTTTAAATACCTTGGCTATCTCATCAATTGGAACCAAAGGCAGATAACCAAAAACCGTATACCCTTTCTGGCTTAAGTCCTTAACAACATGGTTGTACTTCTCTGATAAATAAGCAGCTGGGGGAACGGCCACATCTGCAACTTTATGAATGACGGGAAACTGGTTGACCTTAGTCCATGCCTTCACAGATTGGTTCAAGACCAAGTGCTTAGACTCTGTAGCTGCATAATGCACAGCAGCTCGTGGTCCTCCAACACTAGCCTCATGCACAAGCTCTTGAACCTTCTGCGAAGCTACCTGTATCAAACTCTGGGCTTGACTCACAGCTCGCTTAGCAGCTGGTGGAGCATGCTTATCGAACTTTTGTGTGCCTTCATCTACCTGCAGCAGCCAAATGGCAGATTAGTTCTGCTTCATGTGCGCAAGGCTATTGAAAGAACAAAAATGGCAGTTCTTTTTCCGTATAGGCTTAATTCAAATCAAAATGAATGATTGCTCATAAAGGAATTTATATGTAATTTACAGGAAAAGCTCAAAGCTTCAACGCTAACAGAGTAACAGAGATGCAATTCCAACTCAAAATTCAGCTCATTGAAAGTAATATTTAGAGTTAAAGAAGTTGCCAATTATAAAGCGGTAAAAAAATTGTCAAGCGACAACTATCATCTGATATCTATCACCAAACCACACGAAATACCTCAAGCCTATAAAGGATTACATTTTAGCAGCTAAAAGACGCATTAAATTTTAACACCAACAAACTAAGCAAAATTATAGCATAAGCTGAAGATTCAAAAACAGAACGATTGATCCAATCAATCTTGTCAATAATTAAAAGAAAAAATAGAAATCAAACAAGACAATGATCCAAACAAAGAACTACCATATAATACTTACCTTCTTATCAAGAAACACAAGAAGATCATCAGGCACGTTCTTGAATTTCCGGTAGACTGGGCCAACTACGGCGGTAACAGCACCTTCCACAGTACCAACCGTAGATCTCAAAGGCCCAGAGTTCTGCTTGGCGTAATTGTATAAATTCGAAACATACACCAAAGTCTGAATAGCAGCAATCCTTACGAACCCTAAGCGTCTCAATTCTGGTCCCGAATTTGTCTTCTTCTCGCCCTCCATCTTTAACATCAAAACCGATCGACGGTTAGCTCCACAAACAGATCAAAAAACAGATTAAAGCAAGAAAGGAAACGAAGATTCCAAACCTTTTATTCTGCTCGGTGTTTCTTCTTAGCTTCTTCTTGTTGCTTGTAACTGAAATTTCAATTATTCTAATAGCAGTGTGCGTTTTATATAAAAGAAGAATGGGAAGTGTAGTGTAAAGAAGCACCAAATGAATCTAAGCCATTGAAATGATCGGACGGTGGAAAGGTGATCTCATTAGTATTGGGTGGGTCCCGATTGGATCAGAATTAAATCGGTGAAATTGGAGAATCTATAGAGTGGGACCATATAGACTGTTAATCTAGGAGAATGTAGAGGCTTCAAGAACAACACGTGGCATTTTGGCTGTGGAAATATGGTAAAAGCTTTTCTGGCTTTAGTATAAGACTATAATAGGCTAAAAGCCTTTTGATAGAGTTGAGCTTCGCTGTGATCTTTTGAAGAAAGGGCAACATTGGCAGTAAAAGGAAAAAGAAAGCTAAAACGAAAAGTCCGTTTAAAGACATTATCAAATGTCTTCAAATTTTTTTGTTTTTTTCTATTTTAGTGTTTGAATGAAATTTTTTATTTTAATTCAGTAGTTAAAGGATTAAAAATGATGTACTGAATTATTAAAAATGGATCATTTTACCCGATAAATAATACCAGCATAAATATATATATTTAATTCATCTTTTTTTCATTTTTAAAATTTATATTATTTTATATCTCTTTTCTAAAAAAGATAAAATATTTAAAAAAACAAAATCTAAAAAATAAATAAAGTAATCCCTACCCTACCTATTTCTTAAAAAAACAATTTGCAAATTAGATGAATCTGTTTATTACCGATTTTTCAAGAAAGATGATTAATCAAAGCCATTGAAAATGTATATCTATATCTTTACAATGTATATTTATCCCTATTTTAAAAATATCATATGTTTCAAGTGTGGCGGTTTTTCCCTCCTGTCCGTTCGAAAGAATATGATTTTAAATTGTATCGTTTTATTAGAAGTGATATAATTTTTAAATTGTATAAAATTAAAGAAATCATCGAACCATTTCAAGAACAAAATTGTAATTAATTCTCTTTATTTTTCAATACTGTAAGTAATTTATCTATGCTTGGTGAAACATCAAAAAAATAAGAGAAATGGAAGGAAATAATTAATATTTCATTAATTTTTAAAGTGATAGATAAAATTAAAAAAAAAAAAAATCAAATCAAATTGTGCCATTTTTAATATAAATATGGGATTACTTTAGAATACTAATTAGGACAATCTTGTTATGTTTGGGAGAGTGAGAAACGAGAGGGAAAAAAAAGATAGAAAATGTATTTAGTTTAGATACATTAAAAGGATGAACTGCATTTTAATTTTTAATTATATAACATTAACTGTACATATTCCACTCAATTCTTCCTTCCATTATACCGGCAAGTCGATCCATTATAAAATTTCATATTCAACCCTTAATAATCTCTTCCAAGGCAGTAATACTGTTCATTTGTATTTAAAAACTTAGATAAAATTTTTATGTTATTTTTAAATCATTAAATTTATATGTTTCTAAAAATAATATCTATAATAATTAAATGAAGCGAAATTATTACGTCAGGGCACTCTTCTTTGAAATGTATTTTCTCATGTAAATGGTTGCACTAAACTACGTCAGGACACTCTTCTTTGAAATTATTACTCACTTGGAAAATTTTTTTGTATCCCAGTAATTAGTGAAGTGTGCATTTAAATATTAATTAATTAATTAGATACTGATTCCAGCTTAATTATTATGTTCATATTGGATTTTTGCACAGAGACAGATAGGGGGTCAACATCCTAAATAATCCAGCGACTAAACTATCTCGATTCTAGATTTGATATTACCTTTCTGGATATATTATAACTTCCTATATGATGAGGCAAGTCCATTGGAAGCTCGCATACGAAAATGACATTTGTGAAGAATCATGGCGTCAAAAAATTAAATCCTAGGTGCTTGGTGGAAAATAATAGATATAATAAACGCTAATCCATGGGCTCTAAAACTTGCCACTACTAAGGATAAGATTAGAATAATAATATGGTAGAGACCAAAGTGCTAAGAGCTAGAATGATATAATAATGAAAAGGAAAACAATTTTAGTTTATATCCCTTGTCCCCACGTATTAAGCTATGGCAAACAGCATAACCTAGGAAAACCAGCCATGGTTAACATTGACTGGATAATCATTCAAGTACGTAGATAACAAAAGGAAGGCAGTAATGGCCTATTTGATTTAAGTTTCCTTTTCTATACACGAAAATCGCTATCCATTATCCTGTCAGCATTTCTAGGGCGTGTATATCTAAACGGCAAATGACATGGTTACCTTCTAATTAAAACGAAAGGAATTTGGAGGATATTGGACTCCACAAAAGTCTTTCAAAAGGCTTGAGATCTCTGCCGTTTCATGTATTGAATAATAGGCTCCTTAACCTGAAAAGGAAGAGGAGGCCAAACCCATATGAATTGTGAAAATATGGAGGCTCTAGATATAGGTGATGGACTATAGATATTGGTAAGGAATTTAAGGCTTACAGAGCTTGTTTTCCTGGTCCTTTTTTCTTGGGTGGATATGCTGCAGATAACTGCATCTGCCTCATCACAATAATTAGAGTTCCCATTTGCTCTGCCATTCTCATTTCCTCGAGCGTAACTTTCTCTTGACATAACTGGCTGTACGTGCCAACAGTAAATCATTAGTCGCCTGTAGAACAGTTCTATTAGGATTAGTTGTCCAAAAATGTAGTAACCTCAGCTCTGCTTGTGGGAGTGTTGCCGTTTTCCTTTGTCCTTGAGATAGTCTGCTCACTCCTGATGGATCCATTATGATTAATGTCAGATCTTACCCTCATGCGTGTAAGATCTGATCCAATTGAGTGAAGGACACCACATGTTGAGGCATCCCGATAGTCATTCCCTGATAATTAAAGAAAAAAAAAAATTCAGTTGGAGTTGGGAGAACAAGGAACAGTATTGTACGAAGTCAAAACGATATTCTAAAAAAATTTTGGGGCAAATACCTATTTTTTGGAATTCTAAATGGTTGGACTTGATATTTTGTTCGTTATTATCAACGTCCTGATCAAAATGCAAAAACAATTAGAAAAACGAATTCCTGCAACTAAATATGAACAGGTTGAGTATCATATCTATCACCATAGCATCATTGTTCAAGACTTTCTTCACTTCCATAAGCTTTTTCTCAGTATGAATTGAATGTATAACACGCTTGCCTGTGAAAGAAGAATATTAAATTCACCGCAGTTGGATCGTCCAATTATTAAAATGGAGAGCCTATGTTTTGCCAACATACCTAGCCTGCGGTTGCCTTTGGCTTCTAGGTAACCTTCTCGGGTCATTTTATCAATTAGTTTGCGCACAGTGGTCTGATTTGCCTCTCCATCTAGCATGCTCTGAAGCTTTGTAACTGTTACATAATTCATTGGAAGAGCATGGTATAAAGCCTGAAATTGTAGAAAGTAAAAGTCAGTTGTCAGTTCTTTAATGCGCTCATGTAGACTTTGTCTCAAATTTTGTTGATTATATTGAGTTCTTTGACAAATTGCAAATCTTATAAATTTGGAGACTCAAAAAATATTGAATAAAATTGCAATAATTATAGATTTGAATTAAAATCAACTGATTTTCAGTGCACATTCAGAGTTAAAGGACTTCATTTGACAGCTAATGTTAAATGCAATACTGTCAGAAAATTTGCTGACTTCTGAGTTCAAGTAGTAACACTATAACTCTTGTCAACATAATGCAACATTTTATGGATAGTGATTCTAAAGAAGGGTCAACCAAGGAAGGAGGATTAGTCTCAAATTGACCTGGACAGACCACAGATCATTGCTAAGAGTTAACAGGCAAAGGTGCTCTNNNNACCAATCAAATATCGGAATCCGACTTTCCAACCCGCTTTTCTCCGAGATTCGGGCAACCAAACATCCTTAAAATATTGATTAAAATTCATAAAAATAAGTAATTATAATTAACAATTAATGAAATACATAGAATCCCATTACTAACATACGTAGACTCTAAATTAATATGGATGAAATAAAATAAGCAAAAGATGGTTGGATTTAGGTGCATTACACATAATAAATCCATATTACAATTGTTTAGGTTTTGATGATAAGTGCATAATTAGAGTCATAAGGGCTATATCATGCTGTATTAAATATAATAATCCTCATGATTATTATTATTGATAGCAAAAGATCGAAATTTAATAATATTATCATTAATTAACTACAAAATCATTACATATATTCAAACAAGTCATTGTTGCTTCCTTTTTTTTTTAAAAAAAAAATTATGTATTTGACTTCTAAAAATATTAAATACAAATTTTTAAAATATTTTTTTGGGGTCAAGTGTTTAATTTAGGGTTTAGAGCAATTAATAATTGGGTTTTAGGTGAAAAAGAGAGGGTCAATGCTAAACTTAATCAATTTTAAATCTCTTTGTAAGTTGCAGAAAGCACCTGAAAATTTCAAGTCAAATAAATTTTTACATATGTGATGCTAATTAATTTTGATTTGGAAAATCTAATTGAGTTAATAAGAGTTGGAATGGTGAATATTTTTTTATAAATTCAACAAATTTAAAAAAAAAAAAAAAGAAAAGGGTGAAAATGATTGGTTGATGTGCATACATCACATTTTAGAGATAGGGTTTTATTTAATTAAGTCAACAAAAAAAAAAAAAATTCCATAAAAATAAAAATTAAAGAAAAAGAGGCAGTTGGCTGCTTAACCTACAAGAAAGGATGTTGTTTCATTTTTGCCCATTTTGTAAGTCTCTGTACTCTTCAAATTGTACAACATTAATTATTTGAAATTAGATTGTTGTCAATAATATGTTCCCTTTATGTTATTTCTCTGGCTGGCAATAACTTTTTTTTTTCTTTCTTTTTTTCCTTTTCTTTTCAAGACAGTAAACACATGATTATCAAACTCAAATATTCATGTTCATCATAATTATTAAACACTGCTCATCATGAATCATCAGGACATAATACAAACTGTTTAACTGAAAATACCACAAAAAGATTTATTAAAAGAAAAAAAAGGTGAGTAATAGAAAAATATTTGGCATGGAAAATCTCTCTTATTAAACTTTCTCCTGCCTTTATCACATTGGATATACTTACTTAGACCTGATCTATAGATTAAGAGACTGTTGGTACCCCTCCAGTTAAGGACCGAGGCCTCAATTGGTTAGAGCACAGCCATGTCGAGCCGGAAGCTACGAGTTCGAGCTTTGTTAAATGTGACATGTGAGTGTAATAAATTTTTATTAAAATAAGAGTAAATATCATTGAAATGCATGAAAATTTCATGCTGTTTTTTAGATTGGTAATGGGAATTTTAGTTTTTGATGGGTTTCGTTTTTTAATTTCTTTATAATTAGACATTTATTGACTGATGTTTGGAGATGCATGTATTTGTTTTTTTTTTTTTTTTTTTTTTTTTTGGGCAAAAGCATCACCACTTGAAGTTGACCTACTAAGTGACACCTGCAAAACTTCAATGAATTTGCCACCATTGATGATATTCTGATAACTACATCAACCCACTTAACAAAATTGGAGCAAGAAAATACCACATGACTTCCAATAAAGCAAATGTGATGGGGATGGATAATTTAATTAGGGTTATTAAGACATTGCCCTAAAATCCCAACAATTAGGTGACTATGATGTTCCCTTAGCACTATAACCACATAACAGAAGATTAGTATCCTAACAAGAATCATCCCCTCTTTAGTACTACTTGCAATCTACTCTCAAATTGCAAACTTGGTCAATGATGGCATTACAATTATAGTATTTGAAGTTATAATCTATGGCTTTAATGGAAGCAGCATGTGAAAATATAATAATGAGTATATATATGTAATTTTTTTTTTTTTTTTTTTGGTTGGGAGGGGCCAAATGACCAAAAGAATCCGACACTATAATCATAACTTTTAGAGGTTTGGCAAAGTTGTTGTAGTAATTATTAAAACCAAACCAAATGTTACATTATTTAGTACTTTCAGAAAGATGATCAGCTTAGGATCATTGTTGATTTTTTTTTTTTTTCTCCCACACACAAGTCAATGATGCTAAGGACTGCCTCTTGGCTTGTTGACTCCGCAACAAAGGAACCATGAAAATGACCTCAAGATTTGGAAAAAAAAAAAAAATTTGAATAATTGCTTATATTGACCCTACTTTCTTATGCCTCATCAAGAGAGAGAAAAAGAACAGTCATTGGCTTTGTAATTCAATGCCCTAATTCTAAGTTTAACCATAACCATTGATTCTTTTATTCACAATCTATATTACCCGTTTCTCCGGACATATAATGAATTCCTCTGGCGTAATCTACTTGTTATAAAGAAATCTAAAATTACGAAAAAAAGTGATCCGTGCTTTTTGAGAAACTCTCGTATTATGTTTCTTACTTACTTTGTCAAATTTGAAATTAAAATTTAGTCTGATCTGGATAAATTAAGAGAGAATTATCTCTAATTATACATAGTTAATGTATCGAGAGATAACGAGAAAGAGAATTTTCATAGAACAAACATCGTATGTTATAATTTAGAAGAGAAGTACATGCATATATAATTCTGAGGAGACATAATTAACAGAATGGTTTTTTTTTGCTGTAATTCTTAAGACATAATTACAAGTACTAATAGCTAGCACATGCTTGCATGGAAAAGTAGAGTAAAGGAATCCAAGGCAATATTTCAAGTAAGGGAGAGAGAGAGATGATTTTATTACAACCCAAAATTAAGGATTTGCTAAATTCTATCAAACATGCTTTGATATTGTTGGTAGACCTTAAATCAAAAAACATAGATTAATTAGAATTTACATGTAATAACTTCAACCACCATTTGCTTCCTTAAAAGGCCCAGGCTGCTGTGGTTGTTGGTGGTGGCGTCCAGGCATGTGAGAACCTGTCTTTTTAAGTTGAAAGAAAAAAGCACAGCATTTTTGCTGTTAAGCCTACCAAACTAGATCTCCTGGTCGGTGCTTTTTACTGTTGGTAAATATGGTTTTGATTATGATTTGTCTAATTACAATTACTTAGTGGATTATTAATTAAGTTGCTATCTTATCTTTACATCTCAGGAAAGCTTAATCATAGCCTTGCTGTGAAATCATGTGCAGCTTTTGCAAGTAAAAATCATATTTGATTGGAAATATCCAACTCTACTTTTTTACATTAAATAAAACGAAAAATATAGTTACCTCAACTTGGGTCCGACACAATTTTTATTGTAACCGGTCAAAATGTATAAAATACTATCCGTGTATATTGTGGATAAAATCCGCCGTTGAACCTATTGAGGATATTTTAGATATTTTATTCTGCTACAATGAAATCAAATTTGGGACGTATAGCACAATTCTTAATAAATATGTCAAACTTTATAAAAGATGTATATATTCATGAATAAAATTTATTAATTATTTGTATTCATCACTTAGTATTATTAGAATTGCCTTTAGAACAGTAAAATTTCGTATTTAAATTCCAGTAGGAGAATATTTAATATTTAATAAACGAGTGATCTTATTACAAGTTCATGAATTGATATTCTTATTAGGGTTTTTGTGTTGAAGGTGGTGATGAGAAATATGAGACATGTAAGAATTAGGGTTTTTGGTTGATTTTTTTTTTTCTTTCTAATTAGGGATTTGGAGGACAAGTTGACAGAAAAGAGTGTGATTGTGGGCCTGACTTTTATCTACTTCTAAGTGATACAAATGGGAGCTATGATTTCTTCTAAGATATGAAGATAAGAACCAATTTAAGGTGTGGCAACCAAATTTGGATTTGCATTCTCTTCTACCAAACAACAAAAAGATTTTCCTTTTCTTTTTTTCTTTTTGTGGGGTCAGCTGGTTAATTAGCTTAATAGACATTCTTTTTTTTTTTATATATATTATCTTTAAAATTTTCTTTTCTAGTTTATAACTTTTAAATATAATCTAAGATTCCGTATTATTGGAGTCCTTAATCATTATGAGATCTTTTTTAAATTAACTAGATTATGCTGTTTTGGTCCTTTCTTCTGTTTTGATTTGTTCTTTTGACCATATTGTCTCATTGGTTGGGACTTGGGGAGTAAATGTAAATCCCCATTTTTGTTTAGAAGTGGCTTTGGATATGAGCAACCCATGAATTTTTGGTTTTGGGCTCACTTTCAACTTTATAAACCGGCCCAGCCCAACCAGTTCAATTATGGGTTTAGTCTCACTCATAACAAGGTCCCTCAAAGGCTTTGCCCATCAAAGGAGAAGCATGCTTGAAGTTGGGTCAGTCTTTTGGTTTCTTGTCTCCACTTCAAGAGCAAAATGCAGCCCAAAGTATTATCTTTTTTCTTTTTTTTTTTTTTGGTAAAACCAGGAGAATCTCCTTTGATTAGCATAAAGCTTTTTTACCTTCCCAATTGCACTTCCCTAGAATCAAATTTATATCCTTGATCTTACAGGGACTGAGGTCATTTACCATCCAACCAACATTTGGTTGGTCATAAATTATATCAAATATATAAAAATATTTAGGCTCTGTTCCGTAATAGTTTTTTAAATAATTTTTACAGTGTTCAGTAACATAACATTTAAATAGACCCTTAGACTGCATTCTCGTACAATGAGAGGTCAAGAGGGAGTACTAGGTCCCAATAGGAATCGATATTTAGATATATGAAACTCAAGGCAAACAACCTGAGCCACCAATTTATGATTTATCCAGGTAGGCAAATGAAGTGGAAGTAGAAGGGTTTGATAACAGATTCTGCATGCCACATGGCAATCCATTAGCCAATTGAACATTCTTTCTCCTATCCTTTAAGATAAGCCCTTGAATACATTAACAAATTTGCATCCATATCACCCTCGTACACACCCCAATTTCATTCCAGAAAAAGAAATTTTAGCCTAAAATGGCTTGTGCTTGTGCTTCCCCTGCCATTGCAGCTGTCTCCATCTCCTCTCCAAGGCAAGTTCTATCTAATCCCTCAACACACACTCTAATTAATGATGCTATTACCAAAATTTTGTCATCTGGCATTACAAGTAACGCAGAGAAAAAAAATTTTGCAGTAACACACACTACAATTAACCACTTATAACGATCATAAGTGCAATTAGACAAGATGTAATGGAATGTAATATAATCTAATTAAAATAAAAATTTTATTTCATTACATTTAATTTTTTTGTGGAAACTTCAATTACATTGATTGTGTTAAGAGGGCCAATAATTTAAAAAAAATAGAAATACTTGATGAATTTTAGATGGTCAATATTGCAGTTCCCAAAAGAGTGGATCCATAGTAGGGGCAACAAAAGCTTCTTTCCTTAGTGGAAAGAAGTTGAGATTGAGAAGCAACACATCTTCACCAGTGGTTTCAAGATCTGTTACAGTTTGTGCAGCTGCAGATCCTGACAGACCTCTTTGGTTCCCAGGCAGCACTCCTCCTCCATGGCTTGATGGCAGGTCAATTTTTACACTACTTGTTCCTTCAAATTTTGCTTTATCATTCCATATAATTCCAGGTTATGTGTTTGTTGAAATGTTTCTTCCGTTGCAGTCTCCCTGGAGACTTTGGCTTCGATCCCTTAGGTCTTGGTAAGTTTAAAAGCTAATTAAATCTTCAAATTTTTGAAAAATTGAAATCTTTATATTTGTTTTGAAAATGGGCATTCATTACGTACAGGATCTGATCCTGAAACTCTGAGATGGAATGTACAAGCAGAGCTTGTTCACTGCAGATGGGCAATGTTAGGTGCAGCTGGAATTTTCATTCCAGAATTCCTAACAAAAATTGGTATATTAAACACACCTTCATGGTATGATGCTGGTAAACTAGAATACTTCACAGATACCACAACCCTCTTCATTATTGAGCTCATTCTAATCGGTTGGGCTGAGGGAAGAAGATGGGCAGATATTCTTAAACCAGGGTCTGTTAACACTGACCCAATTTTCCCCAACAACAAGCTTACTGGAACCGATGTTGGTTACCCAGGTGGGTTATGGTTTGACCCACTTGGTTGGGGAAGTGGTTCTCCGGAAAAGATTAAAGAGTTGAGGACAAAGGAGATTAAAAATGGTAGATTGGCTATGTTGGCTGTAATGGGTGCTTGGTTCCAACATATTTATACAGGCACAGGCCCTATTGACAATCTTTTTGCCCATCTTGCTGATCCTGGTCATGCCACCGTTTTTGCTGTAAGTAACCATCACTCTAGAGTTAAAGAGATTTTGAGTTTAAATCTTCTAAATCGGTACATTTCCTGTAATGAAAAATACTGATTAATTGAATATTTATATTATGTATTTTTCAGGCTTTCAGCCCCAAGTGAAGGATCCAGAGAAAGTGCCAAGCAAAGGCTTGAAAATATGGGAGAAACGCTGGGAAAGAGCATGAAAGATTTGTATTTGTCGAAAGAACCTTTTGTATCATTAGAACTTGTAATGCCTGTGTTACGGTTTTTCTCATAGAAAAAGAATGCTGGTGGATTAGTGTACAAAATTTCTAAATTAGATATATGTTTTATATATATCTTAGCTAGTAAAAAGCATCCATTAAGGGAATTGATAATGAAACTCGTTAATTAAGTGGGATCAACAAAGATTAATGATCAAGATTCTGATATCTAGTTAAAGTGCCAATCCTAAACCAAATATACATATAGCAAGAAATGCACAATCTGAAAACTACTATACAAAAACCTAAAAAGAGAAGGGATCAACTTCCTTAGGATGCAACTTATTCATATTTACTTTAACTGTATTCTACTTAATAATTTCTAACCCAGTTGGACAACATACGCTTTGTGCATGTATGATTAAAATAAAGAAAGGAAGAAAGAAAACTTTGATTCCTGAGATATATGGATATAGCTGGGAGGAGGAAAAATATGAAACATCTCTTTTAGAACTCTTCCATCCACCTAATAATTTTAAAGGATTTCTTTTTCCCCCTCCTTCCTAATATTTTTCAACAAGAAAGTGAATCCTACGTCAAAAGGTCACTTGATCGTCTTCTTTGGGTTACAGCTACCGTGCATACATTATTAATAATAATAAACTGAATCTAATTCACTACTTAATTTAAAAAACTATTCCATCAATCTGATTTTCCCAAACCCTATTCACATTTTTAATTATAAGTCTTTTAATCAGCTATTGCATTCAATACTTTCAGATGAATAGCAAGTTTTAAAAAAAAAAAGGTTTTATTCTCTAAAATTTGAACTCAATTTTTCAAGCAAAAGGTTAAAGATTGTGTGTGGTATTTAAATGGGTTTAACATGCTAATGACAGGAGTATCTGATACGGAATCACTACCACTCAACCATAAAGCTCAAGGAAGAATGGGGAACACCTAAATTTCTCACATTAATGGAAGCACATGTTGAGTTGAAACTTGAATTTCCAACATATGACATGCCTAGACAGTGCTATGTTAACACACCCGTGCAAGGCGGCACGCCCCAGACCGTGCAACCCTCTGTCTCTTGCGAGACAACACTTGATTTGAAGCACGCTGGTGACAACTAGCACGCCGGTGCCAACTAGCACGCCCCAGACCGTGCCCGCCTCTGCCTCTCGCGAGAACACTTTTGACTTGAAGCACGCCCGTGCGGCTTAGCACGCCCCAGACCGTGTCCGCCTCTGCCTCTAGTTAAACTAATTAGTTTATTTTGAATTTTTGCAATGTTAATGGGTTGGGCCTCCTATAATTCGGCCACCCTTGATTATTTTAGCCTTATTTTGTTTAGATTTGGTCAATCTTTAGTTGATTTGGATTAGATATCCAAATCCTTAAGTTGTTAAGATTTTGTTAGTCAAATCCTTAGTTGATTTAGATTTGCTAAATCCTTATCCTTAGCTAATTTAGACTAACTAATCTAAATCCTTTAAGAATCTGGATCTCTTAGAACTAATATAAATAGCTTGTTCTATTGTACATATTATTATTCAATAAATTAATCAAAAAAGAGAATTTCTTCTTCCATGCTTAGGCGTGTTCTTGCTTTAGAGGGTGTGAAATTGCATTCTTCTAATTGCATCAAGAATCAAGGTAAACTTATCAATTAAATTGTGGCGTTTATCTTATTCTTTTACTCTATTATTGGTGTTCTTGCTTCTTTAAGCTTTGGATGCCACAAAGGGGAGTTTACTTTGATCTTGGATCTCTTTCAAAACTTGTCATAGAGTTCATGGAATAAATTTCTATAGGATTCCGTGTCATTATGAAGTGCGTTGGTCTGCGATAATGGTTTAAAGGAACGACAAGTAGTTTGAGTATTAAAAGAAATTGTTAGTCTGGCCACCTGAGAGGGTAGGCGCAGTCATCCGACGACTTAAAAGAACAAAATAATTGGCTTCGTCAGAGACGGCGGTTTTTAAGTAACGGCAACTCATTGACTTAAGAAAGAACTAATCGCTGGCGGCCGTTTGACAGATTCCATGAAGTCGTCCTACCACCGGGAGTCCAAAAATAGCTTGGTGAATGGAAGTCCAGAATCAGAATCCTTAATGATAGTTGTAGTTTTTGTTTGACCAATGATTTGTTCGGTAACAGTTTTAACGATCCTATTTTGTTGGGTAATTCCTTTTAAGAAAATTACACTTTAGCATAAATGAATTCTAAATAAAATTTATTTTTATTTCTAAAATACCATTTGCATAATAATTTTAGAATTCTTTAATAATGTTAAAATGTTAAGAGAGTAAAGAGTTTTGTTAGAAAATTTTGGATTAGTTAAATTTATGGAATTCATTTGAAAATTTCAATTTTTTTTAATAAAATTTAATCCAATTATATTCAAATTCATAAAAGTTAAATTCTTCATCTTGTTCATACTAAACACAAAAATTTAAATCTATAAATGAATTCTACAAATTTAAATTTAAAAATGAATTTTACAAAATTTTATGGAATGTTTTGAATAGTTTGCAAAATGTGAAAGGATTTGTTTGCTCTATATTTCAAACAATGTGTTGTTTAACTTAATTATTTATTAAGCAAAAGTAACGGAACAATTATTTGTTAATCTAAAAAATTATGCCAAAGGAAGGACGGAAACGTTTCCTTCCAACAACAACCCACATGGAATTTTTCTTTCCGTTTATTCATTAGGATCTGGACCATGCTCAAACCAAAACGAGACATTTCTGACATTTCTCATATTCTTCGAAATGAGAAATTAAACTAAACCAAGAAACTAGGAAAGAAATTTAATTAAAATTATAAATTTTTATCGATTTTTATAAGAATCTCAGTAGCCAGTACAGTAATTACAACCTACTAATCTCCCATCTCCATCTTCTACCATCATAAATTTTTATATTATACAATTTAATTCTGTAATTGGGACAAAAAATTACACAAACATATAAGTGAGAAAGGAGCTATAGAATCTCGAGGCACAAACCGGTTAGAGCCGGCCGTTAGGTGGCCGAGCAGATATTCGTACCGGAAGAGGTCGACCCGTACCCGTCCCTCCACAACTACTACAAACCATGCGACCTGAACCTGCACAAGTCCGGCACCCGACATCTCCATCTGACCAACGTGAGCAGAGGCAAGTGACACGACCTGTACCGTTGCAACTTGGACACCGTTGGAACTGACCGGCCATAGGCTTCTGGTCCATCACCGATTTGACGATAACAGCTCCGGCAAGCACACTAAGCCCTGTAGCGAGCTGAGTCAAGACGAGCGGACCCATTTTGTGGCAGATCGGATAGGGAGCAGAAGGAGAGAAGGTGAAGGAAGGAAGGGGAGAAGTGGAAGATTTTTGTTTTGAGAGGTTAAATTGGTGTTTGGCGTTTGTTTGTTTTTTTATTTATATTTTTAAAATAATAAAAGTGGTAATAGAATTGTACACGTAGACGCGTGAGTGTTTGGTGGAGTTGATGCGAGGAATTTTGGAGGATAGTGAAGATGTTGTGTGTAATTTTGGTTTTTGATAGTTTTTCTTTTGTTTTGATTCTCTTTTTATTGCTTATCGGTATAGATCCCATTCTGGTGTGTGAATTATGTTCATACACAAATCTGACGGCCAGTAGTAACTTTTAGTTGTTTATTATGGACGGTATGGCCAATTGGGCCATCTCTTGGAGTGGATAGATGGAGCTTGGATTATACGAGAACAAATTTTAAGATTTTTCTTTTTTTTATCTTTTTTTGTGTGTGAACCGTGGACCTAAACAGATGAATACAGCACAAATTTAATTGAGTTTTATAAATTTTATAATGGGTGTTAGAATTTTTTTTTTTTTTTATTTGAGTGAAGTTCGATTTTCATAAATGTAGTAAATATTTATTGAGAGTTCACCTTTTAAACCTTAGTGAGCCGACAAATGCAAACAAAATCTAAACCTTAGTAGGCTGAAAATATTTTGGAGAGAATCCGAAAGTAAGTTTGAAACAAAAATTATAAATATAATAGTTATTTCTTGAAAATAGAAACGCGAAAGTGTTAAATTAAGATATTAAGATATAATTTAAAAACTTGTGTATGTTACCCGAACACGTAAAATACAAATCATCAAAAATAGTCTCTGCTTATATAGTGTAAAATAGTAATTCAATCTGGCTGAAAGGACATGTTCGGTCTAAACTGAAAAATGTATTGGAGTACAGAATATTAAACCTATTTCTGTGTTTAGATCATGTTAGAGTATGTTAAATCATCAGCAATAGCAATTGAATCTTTTCCGTTGCCTGTCTTCTACCCTCTCTAACCTCCAAAACTGTTTAGATTTCAACTAAAAACGAATTACTCTTATTGTTGGTGCAACCATTCGAATTAATCTTTGTACGGATGCTTCTGAGATCTTCAAAAACTATCATCTTTCCATCAGCCTCTATAATTCAATAGCGATTAAAATTCTACAGTCTGTAGGAGAAAGAATCAACATGCTCAGAAAACTTGTCTGATATTGATGTTGATTCTCGATGTTCTAATATACTGTAAGAGATCATTTTCTTGTGAGAAATGCAATTCAAGTGGTGAGATTTCAGCGTTTTCTTCATCTGTGAAGATTCGAGGCACACCTAATGCATAAGAAACAAAAGCATTGAATTAATAGTTAGGGGGGAAAAAAAAAGGAAAGTAGAAGTCACCAGAACGCATGATCATTTCTAAGGATATAATTTCTTTGGACAGTACTGCACCTCTCTTAGTTACTCATTGGAAATAAATCTTTTTTGATGAGGTGGTTAACCATCGCTAACACTTCTACCTTAGGATGCAAATTACACATTCTACTTCAGGAATGCGTACATACAGAACTCTATGGAAGAAATTTAAATTGCCAGCATCTCAAGAACATTTTTTTATCAGATTGATTTTTCATTTTGAACTTGAATTTCCAAATGTCAAATGTAATTCAGATCTTCATTAGTGTTAGAAAATCCTAGAGGCGGAAGATGAAATTTACCATGAAAGCATTCCCTTGCTTCTCCAGCCATTAGCACTACATCACCACTTCGTAGAAACATTGCTAATGGCGGATCCTCCCTACATTTTCCTCCCAAAAGGAATATAGCCTTGCAGCCCAAACTGAAAGGGAAAGATACAGTCAGAAACCACATTTTTCTTCTTTCAATTGGAAATAAAGAATAAGAAAAAAAGGTAGAATTTCCAATATACCTCATGCTAACAATAGGTTTACTCCAATCAGCTTCCATGTCATCCAGATGGCCGCCAAGGGTATCACCTGAAAAAAGATTTAAATGATAAGGATGAAGATTTTTAAGAGTTGGGTGGCTGTTAATATTAAATCCACTTTAAATATTATTTAAATTTAGTAAAGAAAAAAAAAATTTATAGCCATGTACATAACATTGAGCATGGGTATGCCATATGCCTTTGCACTTGTGCATGTGTATCTCTATCTTGTTTTAAACTTCACTCAATTGATTTAACAACAGTTTAAGACCAATATCAACAACACAAATTAAATACAAAATATGTAATCAAGAATCTTCCAAGAAGTAAATTCAATAAAAACTACCTAATCCAAAATAGTTTACTATGGCAGCTTCTGGGCGGAATTCTTCTCCCATAGGCATTGCAGGAGCAGCCAATCTTTTAGCCAATTGCTGGAGGTCATTAGGGATCTTGTTATGTGGGAGAGATACATTGTAGTTTCGCTACATCATGAACTAACATGGATTAGAAATTCATTCCAATTGTTAAGTTTCACTATTAACATGTAACATAATGTTGCACTAACTGTTTACCTCCAGCATGCAAATCAATGTGCATAAATCAAGATAACAAATGAAATTCTTCACATATCCAACCTGAGTTAAAACTTAAAAACTGTAGCAAGTTTATGCATTTTGTGTGTTAAAAGAGTTTTACTACCTTCACACTCCAAATTTCAGATTTGTACAGCATTTGAAATGGCAAGTACTAACCATCTCCAATGGAGCATATTGTTATAAGCAACTAATGATAATGGTTTATATTGAATAATAAATCCATAGTGGTCAATCTCTATAATAGAAATGATTATGATTATCCACCATAATCTACAGCAATTTAAAATAATGCACAGTAACTGAAGCTCAGGAACAAAGAGTACCATATCTTCATGAAACTTGCACGAATTCCACATCATGTGAAACAGTGAAAGGTAAGTTTGTTGTACTGGTGCTATGGTATCACACTCAGATAGTACATACTGAGATAAATTTGAAGAGCATTGCACAAATGGAAATAGTTTTGATTTTCCATCCATAAGTGAAATTGATGGTTGCAAAGAGAAAAAAAAATAGTCTGGTCAGACAGATTTTGAAACTATATTCTTGCTATACTAGCTTAAGTGTCCACTATATGATTGAATTACTCAAAGGACTGAAAGTTCAAAAAATTTGTGTCCATGCTCCTATTCTACAATAAACATACTGGAATAAGTGAGACGATCAATTTTGCAATTCAAAAAGTAAACATAGTTTAATGTGTAATTACCTTGGACCAGTCAAATTGCAGGCCAAGGGTACTCCAACGTAGCCTTCGCAATAAAGCTGAAGCAGAAACGGATTTACATGTCTTTCCTCTTGATGAAGCAACATATTCTTCATAAAATTTCCATCTACAAGCATCTCCATTATCAACACAGGCATCAGATCCATCCAAATTGAGAAGTGAATTCTCATCCTCCATAAGTACTTTCCTCCCCTTTGCTGCGATAAACAAGTCATGTATAGGCCCATATATAGCATTGTGATTTGTTCTGTTAGGAGGCTGAGGAAAATTCATCAAGCTCTCTCTTATCCATAGGCATTGTTCCTCTATGCTTAATGCTCCAGGAATGAAATAAAAACCTACAACGAAAAACAATATAAATTTTTAATCCGATTTCAACCTTTCCAATTTCAATAAAAACCAAACTATGCAGAAAAAATATCCAGTTCAAAATTCTTCAACTTTAAAGCCATAATCAACAAATACATATAATAAAATGATTTATCCTGTCCAAACGTCATCGAAACCTCCTTCTATTGTCCGACTAACCAGAGCTGCTATCATATACGTGAAACCATTCATTGAAGTGTAAGGATAGGTAATTTAAACCTGGGCGACTTTCCAAGCAGAAGACGGGACGATCAAAACCGCAGTGAACCGCTAAAATTCCGTAAGAAAGTTCACCGTTTTGATTATAAGAGTCCAAAATTGACTTGAAATCTAAAACCTCCGATAAATCCACTTGCTTTGGTCGCTTTTTTCTGCTGATAAATGCTGATTAAACCGAAATGCACCAAGAGAAAAAAAAGAACAACGTTCAATTGAAATTGCTAATAGCTTACTTTTTTGAGGATTTAGAATCCTGATCGTAGTATAATTTGTACTTCTTCTCTGCTCTCCGCAAAGCTGTTCGTTCCGATTCATCGGTGACTCTATCGGATCCGTACATTTCAATTTAGTCGAGCGAGAGAGGAGGGAATCGATTTGATTGCTAGATTTTTCAAAATTAGGGCTTTTAAGTGCGGTGGCCGTTTATGGTTGTATAGTTACCGAGCAGGCGAACCTATGGCGTGGAAACTTTTTCCAGTTTTGTCTGTCGGGTATAAACGACACCGTGTCACTTGCCTTGCCTTCGTGTTGCCCGTGTACCATTTAAAACGACGACGCATTTTTAGCAAAGCTAAGGGCTCGGATGTTCATGTTATTAGCAGCGGCAGTTATTTTAACGACTATGCCCTCCACAGTTATTTGGGATAAATTTTGAAAGGGTAAATAACTTTTTTTTTTTTCTTTTCAAAACAAAAAAATTTTTTATATGGTAGATAATTATTTAGCTTTTGTTAAATATATTGTTAATTTTTGAGTTTTATTCCTGTTGAACTATTTCCTTTAGTCTTTTCATAAAAGAAAATGCTAGAGGTTAATAATTTTATTATTTTGTCCCTCATGTTTATTACTAAATTACTATTTAATTTCTCACTCAACGGAAATTCCTATAAAGTTAAATATTTTAATAAAATAAATTTTAGAATGAATCAGTGCATTTATCAAATAAGAGAGATAAAATAACTATTGTTGAGTATAAGGATAATTTTAAATCTTTATGATGTGATATTTAATTGAGGTAAATAAATTGGAAAAATATAATTTACTGGAAGGACGTGAAGTGATTGTATTTGATTTATATTATTATTAATTTCAATTCTTATAAAATAAATCATATAACTTCTTTTATACGAAAGAAGTAATTCTTTTAGAGACGGCAAGAGAGTTACACTTTCTTATCTAAGTGTAATGAATTTATCAATTTATTTTATTTTTTAAATATATTTAAATTTACATTATAAATATTATTGTCTTTTATAATTAGAGCAAGTACCACAAATAATCTTAAAGGAAGAAAGGGTAAAATGGAGAAAAAAGAAATTTTTAGATCAGGAAGTTACACTTACGAGAGGGAAAATTACTTGCCATACGACTAGGTAGGTGAAGTTTTTAACTTTCCGGAAATTTAATACTTCATGACAACCAAACAGGCTCACAATCAACGTGTCTTTTACTAACTTTTTCCTGCAGATTGCATGAGAAACATGTAACTCAAAAAGTAGTGTTTGCAGCATGATCTATTTGGCCAGCAAGGAATGAACTGTTATGGAATGGGAAATATTTTTTCAACGGCACAAATTGTTCACAGCATGAATCGGCTTCTAAACGAGTGGAGGACCGCAACTGTCCAGCAACAGCAGCAGCGTGGTGTTTTGCATTGTCAGGAATGCATTGTCAGATTTTGTTATCTCTTTATAATTCATAATGCAGTTCTAGTATGCGTATTACCAAAAAAAAAAAAACAAGGTCACAATCTTTATTTTCTGGGAAATAATCCGCTTCTTAGTTACCCGTTGCAATCTTTATTTCCCAGGCTTAACAGATGGCGTTAATATATCACACTCTCCCGCGGGAACCGACCATAACTAATTAACTATAAAGGAAATGATTCGACCACTCACTTCTTCTTTGTGTTCCCATAAGGGGTTTAGTCGAAAAGACAATAAGGACCTTCAGAACTGCGTAGATATGCCTTTCATACGCCTACTTATGTCTTTTTATACGGTTTGACCTATGACTTAAAACGAGCACTACTACATTTGTTATGTCCAGTATAAACTGCCATGTCACCCACGGTAGAGGGAAAAAGAATAATATCTCGTTAATCGAAAGGCCAAAACCGATAAAAAAACCGTTTCGAAAGCCTTTGCTTAGGAATTCATTTTGAAGAAGAGAAATAATAAAAAACCAGAGATGGCGTGCAGGACCATTTTGCGTTTCCCTGTGTTCATAGCAGAGCCATGGCGACCTCTCCATAACCAAAATCGAGCTCTCAGTTCGCTATCGCTTCCTTCGAGAACCACCGTCTCTGGACTTTCAAGCCGTAAATCGAGTTGTGGATTTTGTAGAAGAAGCATTGGGGCTCGCGGTTTTCACTTAACGAGACGAAACCATCTAAATTGCTCCTCTTATACTGGTAATAATACAACCTCAGCTTCCAGTGATGACCAGGACCAAGGCCCGCCCCAAGAAGCTGTTCTCAAAGCTATTTCAGGTTTATGTTTCAACATTTGCTTTTAAATTGTTGCTTTACTTGCGCTTTTTGATTATTTTTTGTCTTTATCTGAAATAGGCACTTATTATAAGTTGGAAGTGAAATTTATTGGTGTGTTGATTAGATAATTTTGCTTATTTTTGGTTCAGAGGTGTCAAGGACGGAAGGAAGGGTCGGGCAGACCACAAACGTTGTTATTGGAGGTACAGTAACGGATGATTCTACTAATGAATGGCTTGTTTTGGATCAGAAGGTAAACGTTTATTTTCTTTCTTGTAATTCTCACTTTCCTTTCGTGTATAGTCCTGTACAATATTCTCAATGTTGCTTGTGGTTTCAAGTTTTATTATAGATTCCGCATTTGAAGTGTATTAAACTCAGTTTATGACACTTTAGTGTTTGGGTATTCCTTTGGCAATAATATCTTTACCTTAATTTGTTTCTCTCTTTCACTTGCCAGGTGAACTCATACCCAACAGTTAGAGGGTTTACTGCAATTGGAACTGGAGGTGATGATTTTGTGCAAGCTATGGTTGTTGCTGTTGAATCTGTAATTCAGAGACCAATCCCTGAGGTATTATATCATTTTCTTTCAGTTCTGGTTGCTGCAAATCAATTTGATAATTAAGATGTTTACTTGATGCACTAAATGAAATAAAATCTTAAGATTGGCATGTCGGTGCATGTGATTCCATATCACACTCTCAGTTTATTCCCATACAACCTTCTTACTAGATTCATACTTTTTTTTTTTTTTTTTCTGAAAGCTAGATAGTTTAAGGTTTTGCTGGATATTTTATTTATCCTTTGCTTGAAATGAGTGGTATTAGAAGATCGACTAATGAAATATAACAGAGAATATGTGTCTGGGATCGATGAACCACTGTTAGCCAACAGCTTGTCCTCCTGAGAAAATCAGAAAGATGTTACTTTAATACATGCAGTAAATAGAGACGTAGAACTGACAGCAACTGAACAGTGGTTCCTGTTGTTGCCAATGCAAACTTAAATATTCCAGGTGCCGCAGCAGATAGCTCGGTAAAGTATCTACACACTATCAAATTCAAACCCTTAAAACAAAAATCAATAATATATTCGAATACCTTAAAATAACAAGATTCAATCTAGAACTTCGGGATAAAATAAAGCAAACACATCTTTATTAAAGGAAATTCATAACATTATTGTTGAGAAACTGTTTTACATTCTTGAGTTTGAGTGATATGTATAGGATTGCAAATAGAAAACTAATTAGGAATGCAATTACTAACCTAAATCTAATTATGAAAAAATATATAAACTTTAAACTAGATAAGAATTATAATCTAACAAGGAAATTAACTACTAAACCTATATAACATACAATAGAAAATAAAATAAAATAAGAAGTCTAATTAAAAAAGAAAAAGAAAGAAAATACATATAACTTCAATAACAAGTATGGAGGACTTAGACACAGGGCTTGTAATGGAACAAGGCTTGCACCTGTTGATGGTCTTTGAACATAGCTATGTCATGTGGCTTTTTGCACCACATCACCAGGGTTACATTTTCATCAATCACAGGTTAGATTGAACAACATTGTGTAGAAAGACTAGTGCATTGTTAAGTATAACTGTCTCACCCAATTAGTTTAATTGATTGATACTGTCTGTGGTTTTGCTTTTACAATCCTTTTTTTGGATAATATAGTCAGGTCGGTATTATTCCTTGCATTGTTATGTGGATATATTGCTGATCCTGCTGTGGTGAATTTCAACTCTTGACAGTGCAATCAAAGAGAGTAAAACAAATAAACCATGCATAAGTTGAAGAGTGACCAAAATATCTCTCTTTAATAGGAACCATTTCTCACTTCGCAAGAGACCAAAAATCAGCACAGAAGCTAAATTGTACAGAGATCCTCAATGATAGTCTTAGTTAAGAGGTCAAACTTGTTTTTCCTCACGAGGTAACAATTTTCCCCATTGCAGTTCACTGGCAAAGTCAGTCATCAGAATTGAACAACAGGAAAGATGTGGAGAAGCATTCTTAATTGTTGTGATAAGTTACCGGTAGCTGCAAATTTTCAATTGTTGTGATAAGCTCCAAATAATGTATTATATAAATTTCAATTCCAGATCATTTACTAAAGGCAAAGTGAAAGAGAACCTAATGACTTGTGTAGTTGTCAAGTTCAAAGTATCAAATTATAAAGTTCAAATTTTAAAATAAAAATAAAGTAAAACTATTAAGCCATTAAAATTTACTATCAAATCCATATCTATTTATTATCATTTCCAAATTCAAGCTTTTCATTATCTTCATCTTCTAATATAAGAGAATATAACTATATAACTAGCTTCATCTTCATCATCTTCTCTTGCTCTTCTTTCTCTACGTTGACTTTTCTCACTTGTTTTGTTGGGTAAGAGAATTGTTAGACATGAGAATCGGCTGAAATCGTAAAATTCAAATTGCATCAACCATAAGATTCTGATAAAATTGCGGATGTAAGTTTCAAATGTTTTCTTGTTCTGGAAAAATTTTGCTATTTCACATACTCTTTTTCTTAGACTGCCAAATTTGCGATGGCCAGTTGAAATTAGCTACCTACATAATTTTATTTAAGAACAAGTATCTAATTGAAAGAGCTTTTGCCAGGGTCATGTGAGGCAGAAAGTATCATCAAGGGGCAAGTATGTCTCTGTCAACATTGGTCCAGTTCAAGTCGTTTCCAGTGAACAGGTCTCACTCTCTCTCTCTCTCTCTCTCTCTCTCTCTCTCTCTCGCTCTCTCTAACACACACACTCTTCACTTTCACACTGTAACTCATAAAAATAGTATCAATGAAGCACCACTTGTTTTTTCTTCACAGAAACACCCAAAAGATAAATTGAAATGGGTTGCTGTGCTTACAGCTTAAGAACTTTACCACCTTGTTCCCTGCCAAGAAGTTTGCGATCTATTATGGTGTCAAGAATATATCAGGAACACTTCATTATCATTATATTTTCTGCCCTCCAATTGACAAAGTAGATAACCATTTGTTGATAAGAACCTTTGTTGCTTTCCAGGTGCAAGCGGTATACAATGCCATGAGGAGAGATGATCGAATGAAGTACTTTCTGTAGTAGGAAAATTATTTTGTTTTGTACAGAATACGGATCTTGTGGGGCTTTATGATTGCCCACCCTTCCTAACTTTTCTTCACTATTTCGCTTCCAGTTGCGTTCTTTGATTAATCCATGTATTGCTGGTGGAGAAATCATGATTCAGCATGATCTTTTTTTACACCTGCACCAGATGAATATTATAGTAATTCAATAGTAACAAACTAGGAAACAAAATTATCTATTCACTTTGTTTATTCTTTTTTCTTTTGTTTTGGCAATCTTATATCAACAAGGCCCTAGATAAATTTGGTTATGGATGACCAATAGATGGAGCATCTTGGTTTGACTTTTATGTTTCAATTACTTGGGGAGTGCATATAGAGTTGTTCAAGTGCCCTAAAATCTGGATTGTCACCTTTGTTGTGTCAATATATCTCTTTGCGAGTCCAGGAAGTCCAGAGAATGCGAAACTAGTGGTAAAGGTTGGCCCCTGCTGGTTCTAACCTCGGTTGTAGGTAGCTGTACTTTCGTAGGACCTGTACCCATTTACATGCACCTTTGTTATACCTGCTTTGAAGGGTCTGCTTTCTTAACTATTGATTTGATTAATAACATTCAGCCATGTGGGATTGCTGGATATGATTATGTTCTTGCTTGCATAGTCATTCGGTAGGGAACGCCGGAGTGGGTACCAGCTAAATTCAAATGCTTCTATTACCTCAGATTTCTGGTTCAGGTTAATTTTCTTATCTAATATGAGATTATTTGCCCCTAGTGGGATTCTTCTGTAATTGAAAAGTGTCCTTATGATTAATCAGGTTAGCTTTATCAATTACTTTTTCTATGTGCACTAGTCAAACAAGGCATTTGCCATTATGTCATGAATTTTTGGTGACTTGATATCACGTAGATTGAGGTGACATTTTGTGTTCGCAAGTCATAATATGGTGTTGATTGGAGGCAAACATAAGAGTAGTGGTTGAAAAAATGCTCCTGAGATGCTGTGTAAACTAAATTCCAAATGCATAATATAGTGTAGGCTGTGTTGGTTGGTTGTCGGTAGTTTATTTCACCTAGCTTTGAGCCTTTTGACTCATCGTCCTATAGAGCAGTTTAGAGGGGCCATATGCTGCCCATTTGTGCCTACTTTGCTATTATAAAATTCTTACGGCGGAGATGACTCGAACTTGGGACTTTTTATTTCTCGCACTAATAAGAGAATCAATTATGCCACACTTGGTACCAAATTTATATTTATTAAGTATATTAAAATGACAGTTATATGGTCATGCATGCAGAATGTATCCATCAAATTTAAAATTTTACTAATACATAAATGACAAGAAGAATCACCAGGCCCAATGAACTCGAGCTGAATCTGAATGATTCGCATCACTCTCCAAGAAGCCACAAAGGGACGTGTTAAGGTTTAATCAATTAAAATTTTCTAATCTAATACTACCAATTTTCAAATTAAGCATATACTGGCTCCATGATCAGTCCTTTTCAGTCCAAAAAAAGATTCCTACTTGTTTACAAGTTTTATTACATTATAGTGCAAGTTCCTACGTCCTGAAATGCTCTAGCAGTCACCATCTCTACATAATTTTATATTCCTTTTGGTGACTTAGCATTCCTAATTTGATAATATATGCAGGTTGTATTCATTACTTTACATATATATCTTCGACTCAGGTTGATAGAGGTAGGCTAGTAATCCGAATATTATGATTAATTGATTATTAATTTATTATCATTTTTAATTTAATTTAAATGAAGGAAGGCGGTGGTCTGGTTAATCTTTTCACTTATGTGAGAAATGTGAGGTTCGAGTTTTAGTCCTTTTGACCACAGTTATTTTCATCAATTTGGTGAACCAAGGGGAGAGCTACCCCTTATTGTGTAGCTAGCGGTGTCATAACGATTTACTGAATTAAATATTAAATTAGTCTACCAATGAAATTAAGGGCCCGTTAATATTTTATAATCCTCTCATTCAACTCTAAACACTGTTATAACCTAATTATTGGACGAGCTTATTTTTTAAATATGGGTTAAGTAATTAACAATTGTTTCGAAGCCTCCGGTTGAAGGAAAATGTTGTCGTCATTAGTGAGTGTTTCTCTTTTTGTCTTGATTCCTTTAATAATTAGCACAAATTTTTTTAACCCATTTCTGCTATAAATCTTGCTTATATTGCCATTTGCTGGTCTCGACATCAACATTTCTTGCTCTGTTCTTTCTCCTTTCTTTCTTTAATTTGACTGTAAATTAGACTTCTTTCTTGATCTGTGAAGAACTCAAGAAAGGAGCAAGATAATCATGATTAGCAATCAAGAACTGATTGTAAATGAAGAGTCTAATAAGGTAGTTAATTTTTTTGTTGATTTTCAAGATTTTTTTCTTCTTAACCCATGTATTATTTTATTGCACAAATTCCGGATACATATGGTTCTTATTTTCTTTTACTTGTAAAGGAAGGACCTCAAACTTCCATATCCAATAATTCTGCAATCCAAAATGGCAGACCAAGCAGCATGGTGATTAAGGCAAGTCCTCTGTGTGTATAAATATGTATCTTATTATTTTCCTTACTACTTTTTTTCTCTAACAAATTCTTGATATATAACAGAAAGCACATAGGGTAATCCCAGCTCACTTAATAGCTGAAGCTATATCAACTCTTCGAGGTCTTGACCTGAGATGGTCAGGACCCATTACTCCTAGCGAAATGGAGTATGTAAGACAGTATGTGTTTGCTAAATATCCTCAATATTGCAATGGAATTGTAGAAGAAGGAGAAACAATTGATCTTTCTAATCTTTCTATCAATGAAGAATCATCGGAAACTTCTCCTGACGAAAAGCGCAGTTCTCCCAAGAAAGACTCTTCTCCTTCATTCACTCGTAGCCTTTCCGATCTTGATAAAACACAATTAGAATCCTCAAGACTGGTAGATATACTTTCCAAGAAAACTTCTTTTCCAGGAAACTTCATTTCAATTCCTGAAATCCAAGCTCGAAATAAAGCCTTGAAACATTGTGGCCTAAGTGAAAATGATTACTCAGTCATTTTCATGCCAAATTATAGAGATGTTATGGTTTTGATTGGAGAGAGCTACCCTTTCTTCAGGGGAAATTACTACATGACAATTCTTGGCGAAGAACTTGACGCGATAAGGGAATTTGCAGGTCATAAGGAGGCGAAGGTGATTCCAATGCCAGAAACTTGGTTGGATTTAAGGATTAAAGGGTCACAACTTAGCCAGTATTTTAGAAGGAAGTGTAAGTATACACCTAAAGGGCTGTTTTCTTATCCAGTTATTGTGAATGGGACTAGATATTCTCTGCATTGGATTTCAGAGGCACATAGAAATTCTTGGCATGTTCTTCTTGATGCAACTGGCTTGGATTTCGGAGAGGAGCGGCTTGCTCTTGCCCTTCACCGGCCGGATTTTGTGCTCTGTACACTTGATAATACACATGCTCAGCCTTCAAAAGTCACTTGTCTCTTGGTCAGGAAAATTTCATTTGATACTTCAACTTCTTTGCCCTAGCTTAGGTTCTTATATTGAAAAGTTGAAAAATATATTGCTGTTTTAGTAAGGACTCAACAAGAGAGTAGCCTGAACTATTTTTCTGTATTTGCTCCTTTTCAAAGAAATCATATTGCCCATGATTGTTTTTTTTTTTTTTTTTACTTTCTTTCTTTTTTTTCTCCTCCAAATGGGTCATAGATAATCTCGTCGGCTTAATAGTGAAGCTCGCGAGCTCGATTTTTGCTTTAACTTTCAAGTTTATCGAATGACTTTTCTCTGAACCAAGCCTCCAAAGCTTGACTTATTCAATATTTATGACCCTATCCAACAAAATACAGAAAATATGGTAATTTAAGGATATTGAAAGGATATAAATTAATTAAAATATATCATATAGAGCGAATATGAAACGATCCCAAAAATTATTTTCAAAAATTTTTCATTTAAAAATCTAAATATTAATTCTAACAATGATGTTATAGACACATATTTAAAATAACTAAATAATACCTTGTGAATTTATTTAACAAAAGTGAATTAAGTTACTTAGTAGATATATATATTGAATTTTTATTTAGATTAACATTGGTTCTTAGTGGCTAGTTTAAATTTTAACAAATGTATAAATATATGTGGTTTAAACCTCAAGCAAGGATGATGAAATAAAGGCCTGATGAGGAGTTTTATAATTTTATAATGAGAGTTTTATAATGATGAGAGGCTAAGTAACTATCAAATGGGAGTTGTTGAATTTAACTTATCAATACAAGTTTTGTTTGTAATTGTTCATTTATTGGGTAATTAGTTAGAAAATAATTAATAATATCATTGGAACAAGCTCGGAGGTTATTATAATTTGTAAATTAATTGGTGGATGTTGATATGGTTGTTTTGAAAGAATGATGAAAATTAAGTTATTTGATTGCCCAATGGATGGAGCGCGTGTGTTTGATTAATGAATGTTACATATTTAATATTGTCTAAACAGGTAAAAAGTCATATTTTTAGGGGAGATTCTATCGAAATTTGGGCAGAATCTTGAATAATCATACTTGATAAATAGATTGTTATATTTATTTAGAATGATTTTTTATTCTTATTAGGAGGAGTCCTTTATTTAATTCTTCTCCTTTCAATTCTACTTCATATAGATTATTCAAGATCGTCTTCTGCTTTTGCAAAACAGAGCTACGATTAGAGTATTCCTTTTTTTATTGTCGCGAGTTATAATAAACAGTATATTATCATTTGCATCGTGCATACATACATTGTTATATAATGCTACAATTTCTTACTTATTTAATTATTACTTATTTATTTATTTGTTTAGTTTATAGCTTAAATATTCATTATTTTATTCTTGATTTATATATGTGTATAATTGAACATTTGCATAACAATGTTTGTTTATTTAAAGTGCTTGCATTTACATACAATGCTTATGTTATGACATAATTATTATTCATTATAAAACTCACATTTTTTTTGTTTAACTTTTTAAGGAAGTAGATTCTTTTTTGTTCCGGCTAAAGTTCCATTTCTTCATCGCAGAGCTAAAATAATTTCCTGATTCCAATAATTATTTAATTTGTGAGCGTTATGTATAAGAAGTTATTTATTTATGTTATTATTGAACTCCTCCGTGGTAGGATTATTAAATCATTTGTTATATATGGAATTAGGGCATTTAAAATGGTTTGGATTGTTATCATTATATTGAACCGTCTAGTTGAATATATATCTATTGGGTTTGTTGATTGATAAATAATGTTTCAGACTTACTACATGTTTCAATGTCTTTAAGTTTATTTAAACTTTAGTGCCGGTCCGGCCCATGGAAACGAATTGTGATATGATTGCAATTAAGCAAATTTAATAATTAAAATTTTTTTCAAAAACTCCAATTCAAAAGGGATAATACAAATCTATTATAGGTAGAAATTACAAATTATGAAAATTAAGAAATAAGAAAATCTAACTTAATTAGGCCAGGCATAATCTGCTCGTCTGATTAATTTATTAGTCAATTATGTGATAGACTTATTAATTTTGGTTCATATATGTAATTTATAAAACCTATAAAGTTTATATTAAAGGGTTGTTTCAAAAGCTTGGATCTTTTTATTGCAAGCAATACTGTGTTTGTCCTTTCTCCATTGATCTGTTAGGACAAAGTAGGTCAACGGCAAACCCATCCCAAAATCAAAACATTTATTGTTGTTTACCAACGCATTATTTGGGAATAAATTTTAATTTGTCCTCTCAACTTAGAGGTAATATATAATTTGTATAAAAATTAATTTTTTTTTATATAATTATCAACTCAAACTTGCACCAAATAATAAAAAAAATTGAATTTTTAGTAAAATAAAAAAGATAATTTTTAATTTTAACGCTAATTTATTTTAGAATGTAAATGTTTTTAGCTGTCTGAACACGTCTTTCTTCACCCTAAACTGAAGTCTCATTAGTAAAAATTTTAATGCCAAAATTTTGAATCGCATATTGAATGTGTACAATCGCATTTACGTGCGTTTTTTAATAGCAAAACGCAGCAATGACACCTGTCCAGACATGGACGGTGAAGTTATCAAACGACAGGAAAACAGAGAAATAAATAAACCAAAAAGGAGTCTTTATTAATTTCCATTTTATAGATACTGCAACAAGCAAACCAATCTCCAGCCCGAAACATCATTTTCGAGTCTCAATGAAAAGCAGGTCTTACACTACGGCGCACCGAGAAGCTTCATATCATTTTCAAATCCTTACCTCTTTCAATCAACGGCCATTATCAATTCACTTGCCTCATATCTCTCTTCTTCCATTTTCCAGCACAAATTCTCTGTAACTCTATCCTATAATGATTATTATAATTAAGCTAAAAAAGAAAAAAAAAATTAATGGTATCAATTAAACGGAGCATTCTAGCACCATGTACCTCCGCGGCTCACATTCGCCGCCGGTGGAATTTCGAAATGCCATAACCTACCTACAGCCTTAACCAGATGTTTTCTACATAAGAACTCCTCTGCGTAAACTTTCTCCACCTTACGGTCTACATCATGCAAGAACACATGCGTCACCCCCGACCCTTTCCTCGCTCTTGCCATTACCGCCGCGGAGAATATCGCCGCCATTCTCCCCGGCGCCTCCGCAAAGTAACCTTTTGGCGCGTCGATCATGATCAGATCCCATTCTTTGTCGTACACCACGTCCGGTAATCCGGTTAACGCTAGTTTACAGTTATAGTTGCCGCGTAAATATGCTTTACTAGGTGAACAGTACGGTTCGGACTGGTAACCGGCGAGAAGCTTGTCTGCCTCCTGTAGTTGCGTCCGATACTGGACGGTGTAAGCTTGCAAAGTAGGAGCGTCTTTGAGGACGGTCCGGACCCACTTAGGATCTTCTTCGAGGAATATGGTGGTGCCGCGTGGATTTAAGGAGGTCCACATGAGAGAATCATGGCCGAGACCAAAAACGAGGAAGTTGCAGGGAGCGCGATCCTTAAGAACGTCGAAGGAGACAGAGATTTCTCCCAAAGATTGTTGTGGGACAACGCGTGAGGTGGCGTATTGGAGAATGGCATGGAGTTGGATAGGCGTAGCGGCGTACTCCGCCGTAGCACGGGCTCTTTTGTTGGCCAAAGAACAGAGGAAGTTTCTGTTGATGGAACGGTTGATGCCGCCGGATAAGAACAGCGAGCCGATTATTAGACCGCCGATGACGAATAGGAGGAGCCATGATTTTTCGGGGAGAAAATGGCGATTCTTCATGTCTGATGCCTGAGTCTTAGGCTTTTCGAGGAAGGAAGAAATGGAATGGTGTTCTTGTCTGTTTCTGTTTTGGGTTTGTGGTTTGTACTATATTAAGCTATAGGCCATATAGAGAGAGAAATGGGATATTTATTGATAATATTTTAATGGGCATAAACAACCACGACAACAAGAAGAAGAAGAAGTGGCTCCCACGTTTCTGTGGTCCTGTGGAAACTTGTTTAATGTCTAGCATGAATGTTCCATTTTAATTCTCAAGTCATTATTTTTGCTTATGCATGGTAGATTAGAGACACACGTAATGATCTTAATTAGTCAAATTTAGATCAATTTTTTTATTCGTTTAAGTTATAATGATATTAAGGTTTAAGGATTAGTCTCAGATATGGAAATTTCATGATGGGAAAGTCTCATGAATTATGCAGTACTCAAATGGGATATAATCAAAGTTTACTAGACTTTTAGATACGGATAATTATACACTAAAAAAATTTTATTTTACATATATATAGTGATCAATATTTAAATTTAGATTATTTGATACTTATTTACATATATATTGCTTAACTAGTATTCTCAAATTAAACTAAAATTAATTCCGAATTCGCGCGATGTGCGGATTGTATAATTTTTCAAGAAAATTATTTTAATTTATATTTGACTTGCTTTAATTTAAATAATTTGTTTATGTATTTTTGATTAAATGATGGAACGTAAAATTATATTTTTTTTAATTTCTCAAATATTGAACTGAAATATAAATTAGCACAATTAATTATTATAAACGAATTATTGTTATTCAATTGATATATTTAGTTGATTTTTTTTTTTCTTTGAAATTCTCATATATTCAAATTAAATGAAGTTTAAGAACATTTAATCTTAATGAAATAAATTTTAGTGAATTGAAATTAATATTTTAATTCAATTTATTAATCTAATTATATTATTTAATTAATTTTTATTAACTACAACTATGTTATAACTCCATTAATTTTTTTATAGAATAAAAATTCTTTAATAAAAAACTTTATATTTATTATATATTAATTATAATGAAATCTTATTAGTTTAATTATAACTCTATTATTTAATAAAGAATATTTACTTTTTATTTAAATATAAAATATATTAATTATAATGAAAAAATAAAATATCATGCCATCACTTTCATATTTTAATATGTTGACATAAGCATTTAGGCCTTAAAAATTATATATTTATATGAACAGATATAGATAGATAGATTTACTTGTAATAAATCAAATTTTTAATTTTTCAATTTTTAATGAATACGATGAATGAAATTTAAATAACTATGTAATAACATGAGTTATATATATATTTGGGTAATAAATATATAATTATTCGTAAAAAAGTGAGAGTTACGAAATAAAATTTAAACCAATTTAACATACAGATGCAAACAATGTTAATTGCTTGATTTGGCAATTCAAGATTATCTCACGAGCATTATTTTTTTTTTTAAAAAAAAAAAAGCCAAATAAATAATTAGTAAATAAGCTGTAATTTTAACTACCAAATAAGAAAATCTACCAGTAAAAACTAACTAGAACAGCATCGTAAGTAAGCTACCCCTGCTCTATCATGCAAAAGCCATGATAGAATACTATGTGGGGTTGTTAGACAACATGAATATTAATAACTTGTTCTGTTTTTGGTTCATTTTTTCCTAAGGGATAAGGTTTGTTATTACCGAATTGAAGAAATATTTTTCTCATATATGGAGTTTTCACCCTATGTTCTTCTTTTCAGAAGAAATAGAAGCTTTATTAAGTAGTTAAATCAGCAAATAAGAAAGCTTTTATACAGATGGAATAGTATCCGAATGATGAAGGCAAGAGAAAGAACACGAAGCTCTAGCTAAGCTATGAGCTGCCATGTTAGCTTGCTGACTAATCTAAGAGAAAGAGCTATCTACCAACTCACTCATTAAGAATTTTACAATCAGAGATAATCAAGTTGAGCTCGGAATTAAGATCAGATTGTTTTTGCAATGCTTGGTGAACTTGAAGAGGATCATTTTCAATGAACAAAGGAGCGAGCGACTGAGACAGCCAAGAAGAAACTTCTCTTCCACTGCCAAACGCGAATCAATCTCAAGGACAATGATAACCCAAACACCAAGTTAATAAATATTGACAGGTTAATAATAATTTCCTCTTCGCTAGATGGTTAACCCATCATCTATGACATAAAAATATATGACTGTCGTTTCAGTGATGAGCCAAACGACAACGATTTGATGGCATCGAATCAAAAAATGCACAGCCTGTCCTTGCCGTCGGTCGGTTAATTTAATTAAGAAGCCCACAGAAAGCCCAAAGGCATCAAAGCTAACAGACTTGAAGGAAGGCCCATCATATCCATTTAATTGAACATCATTTAATGCCCACTAACATAACCAAAGCAG
Source organism: Jatropha curcas (assembly GCF_041381405.1). Lineage (NCBI taxonomy): Eukaryota > Viridiplantae > Streptophyta > Magnoliopsida > Malpighiales > Euphorbiaceae > Jatropha > Jatropha curcas. The sequence continues at coordinate 717,455 of NC_143153.1, read as the reverse complement.
GCCCACATGCAAAAAATGTCCAAATTTTTGTCTGACCGGTTTGATTCGATTTCTATTTACTTCAATTTGATTCGGTTTTTTTAAAAAAAACCAAAGCTATTTTTTCGATTCGAAACCAAACCCCCGTTTGGATACCACTAGACAAGGCATGCATGTATGGATTTTAAAAATAAAATCCGACCCAAACACACCTCTTTCAGCGGCTCATGTCGCCTTTAATACAAGACAAACATATATTTACTCTCAGGGTACGGGTACGAGAACGAGAATTAAAAGATTTGCATTTTGCCATACCGACAGCCATCCCCCGTCGTGTCGGTTGACTCGAGTCATTTCATTAAAAAGCCGAACAAGCTGCTGTTCTATTTAAACAACAAGGGACTCTCCTTTCCAAATACTGATTTTTAATGACCAATCGTCCACTCGACGACAGGTAGTTCAGTTGCAACTTGGAGCCAACGTTATACTGCAGTATAGTATTTATTGATACGTTGCTATACGACATAAATTGATTGAAGTGCAGCAGTTGAACGATGATTGGAAGAGAAGGGTCAAGGGTAGATGTAGAGTAAAGAGTAGAGTCTTAGCTACATCAGCATTTACTGGACAACCACCGAAATATCTGCCCAATGCAATAATTTTTCAAATGAGGAAGCAAATATTCAATTTTATGTTAAAAGCGAACCTCAGAGTTTAATTTTCAAAATAAATAAATTTTCTTGAGGAAAAAAAGGATAAATAGTTGAAAGTTGAAGCATTTATATATTTATGAACGATCTCGATCTCTGCTGCCAAAAAAGTATCAAACATTAATATATGTAAGATCTGTTTTTTTTTTTTCTTTTATTTGTCACATAAGGATTTGTGAAAGCATTTATATACCATGTTCAAAATAGTAGTATAATAAAATAGAATCACAAAACATAAATATGACATCAATCCTAAATTTAATTTTTTGAATTTTTTATGATCTATGTTTGCTTAATGAACAAACTTTCTACTTCCTTAAAAAAAAAAAAAACACACCTTAATTTTTATCTTTTTGTATATTTTATTATCTGTTTATTTAACAGTTAAAATTCAAGATAAACAATTAGAGATTAAAATTTAGCTAGAAAATGAAAAAACAAAATAATAAATCTATAATTTCGAGTGAATTTCAAATTTTATAAACCATTATTGTTATTTTTTGGTTTGAGTATCAAGAAAAATGAGATTCGATCTTGGATTTATTATCAAATCGTATATACACTTATTATTATTGTTAAAATTTAAACTATAATTATTTATTTTTTATATTCCTTAATATTCACAATTTATTTTCATTATAATAAATTTTCTCCTTTGAGAAAGTCTAACGCACTAAATGCTTCGCTTCTTCTATGCATGTGGTCTCCATACTCGACCATCCTTCCTGCTGGCTGTAATAGAATTGACGAATTGTTGGCTTAGAGATCGGACCCCACTCCTCCACCTTATAACGGAAGCCGTTCGGTTAGGAGGAAAAGAACACACACCAAACAAAATGCATGACGAAATCAGGTTAGTCTTCTTCCCGTTATCCGTTACATCTAGGAAAGCACCTTTTCTTTTATATATACATATATACACATAGTTTTTGATATATGTGAATTATTGAAAATCATGCATCAAATTATATTTTTAATAAATATCTTTTTTTTTAAATAATTATAAAAGTAAAATTTTATTTAATTCCATCCATCTATTTTAATTTTAGTTTTAAAATTTTGAAATCAATGCACTTATAAATTCAAAGTTTGCACAAATATGTATTCAATTAATATAAATTTAGTTTTAAAGATTCACGTTCATGCTAGGATTCAATGAACTCACGTGTACGCAAAATTAATGACATAATATTTTGATTAATATAATAGTATTTCTAATTATACGTTGAAAATAAAAAATGTATATATTTTATGAAATATTTTTTTTATTGATTTAGTATATAAGAACACTCGCAAGTCATATCATTTAGGTAAAGTACCAATAATCACCGCTTTAGATTTTTAAGCCTTAAATAACATTAAAATTGAAATTCAATTCAAAATATAATTTATTTATGATAATTTAATTATTTGTTATCGGAAATACTTTTTATCGGAAAGAGAGAACACTAAAGTGGAATTGATGGAGCACTTCATAATAAAAATTTTCTTGCAATAATTAGTTGTCTTAAAAAAAAAACAAAAGAGGGGACACTAAACGTATGAAATTTGTCCTTTCTATTTTCAAGACAAACTAAAAGGCATTTACACTATTCCATATTTTCGCACACACACAAAATATGTAATCAGATCGCAACCGTTCAAATCCATGCAAAGCAAAACCAAAAAATAGTAAATGGGTATATCACAGCCGTCAATTAAACACACAGAACAAGATCATCACGACTCTGCCACGTGGTTAGTTTAAAGACGCGTGTTTCTCTACTCATTAAACTCCCAAACTGTACTGCGAAACCGACAACTACCTCAGCCATGCCTATACAGACTGGAGACTTTGCTAGTAATAACTCTTTAAGTGCATCCCAACTACCTCAATAGACCACCATTTAAAACCCAAAAGCCTAAAACTCGATCACAACCATTAATTTCAAAGATTGTGGTCCCATCAATAAAATAAACGGCCAAGATTCCAAATTCTAATAACAAAGTTACGAAAACAAACCAATTATTATATAGAGAAGCTTTGGTTTCTCTCTTGCAGTATTGTTTCTGGTACTTAAGAACAAAAAAAGAGAGGAAAATAGGGATCAAAAGCAAGAAATTAGTATGGAGAGCTTGAAGATTGCGATAATGGTGATGTTTTTGTTAAGTAGTGTGAATGGGGCAAATTTAGCAGAAGATTGTAGTGCAGATTTGCAGAAGGTGACGCCATGCTTGAACTACGCGACAGGGAAAGCGAATACGCCGACAAAAGATTGTTGTGGTTCAGTGAAAGAATTGAAAGAGAGTGATCCAAAGTGTTTGTGTTTTATGATTCAACAGACTCATAACGGTAGTGCACAAATCAAGAGTTTGGGTATACAGGAGACTAAGTTGCTTCAGCTTCCTTCTGCTTGTCAGCTCCAAAATGCCAGTATTAGCTTCTGCCCTAGTGAGTCCTCTCTCTTCTCTTTTCTTTTCTCTTTTCTTTCTCAAGTTAGAATATTCAGTCTTTTTGACATTTTTTTTTGTAATTTCAAATTTTAATGCACGAACGATAGGTCCCTCACCAAAATTCAAAATTTAGAGTGCTATTAATATTTCTTCTTACATATAGGAGTAAATGCGTTTAGCGTTTTTCATCTAATACATACTGTGTTTACTGCAAATCAAACTGATCTAATGTCTTTTAATCGCAATCCAGTCCGAAAGGATTGGCCTCTCTCATCTAACCTTAGACGGAAGCGGGTCCGAAAGGATTGGTCTCTCTCATCTAACCCTTAAATTTTATCTTAATCGATAAAAAAAAAAAAAAAATCTAATGTTATCTTAATTGATCTTATGTTAGTCAAATCAAACTGGAAAATTGACTACTAATGCTGCATGTGATCGTCATCATTAATTTGGTGGTTGCTATTTATGTCGTTTAGTATTCCCCCTCTGCCCAGAAATATCACAAATATAAGACGTCGTTTTAGAAATATAAGTTGAAGAGTAGTGTTTATGTTGATAAATATAAATGGTTTTGAAAATATTATCGAATAATTGATGAACTTTTTAAATTTTATCTTTATACATATTACATACAAGAATTATTAATTATTAATGATACAAAATAAACGATAATTTAATTAAATTATAAAATTTTTATTATAATGTATGAAAATTAATTGCATTCTTATTTTTTAAATCTGCATGCAAAAACCTTAAATAAATTACATTTATAGCAAGTGAAAGAATTGATAATTGATGGTTGAAGTGGCACCACAATTGAATTCAACGAAACTGGTAAATCAAAGAATTAAGAAGCGGTGGTTGAAACAGTAACACGACTAAATTAAAGAATTCATAAGCGGCGGTTGAGGTGGTAACACAATTGAATTCAGGAACCTAACTCAACATGAGGTTAGTTACTATCAATTAATGATTTAATAAAGTAGCGTTCAACAAATATTAAAAAAGTCAGTCAAATGTGAATGGTTGGTTTTTCTATGTCTGATTCTTACAGAAGATGCGAAAGATGAGGCTGAGGTTTGACGTTTGAATCCTATAGAACTCACAATATTACTCCGGTCCATCGGACCTCTAGCTATAAAAAACAAAAAATAATAATAATAATAAAGGTTTTGATGTGTGTGTATTGAATGCACAGAGCTTCTTGGCCTATCTCCTAGCTCCCCAGATGCTGCAATTTTCACAAATGCTACTGCATCATCATCATCAACTCCAACTTCTTCAACTGGAACATCGACACCGGAGAAATCTGATGACTCCAGTGGAACCAACCATGGATCCGGTCCTTTGGCGATTGCTGCGGCCATTTTTATCTACTCTTTCTCTACCGTATCTACTTCTATCTTCTAACTTCTAGGCTTGAAGTTGAAGGTGAAAGCCACCAAATGAGAAAGGCTGAAATGTGGTGAAGCTTGGTTTTTCCTTTTCTTATTGTTGTTTTCTTAATTTTCAAAGTACTTTTCTGTGCTTTTATTATTGTATTATTAACTTTTCCATGACATGGTTTGTGGTTTAGGCTATTTTCTTTAAAGCTTTCCATGCATGCCTTTCATTTCAGTTTTTGTTGCTGGCTATCCTAGTACGTGTAATGCCAAGGTGAAAGGGATGGATCTATACCAGTATAAACATGACAGGATAAACGTAACTAGTTGTTATTAGGCCAATCTAAACTTGAGATTTAAATAATAGTATTACGCCAATCTCAAGCAATTATCCTTGTAGTCCTCTAAACTTTACCGGAAAATCATTATGATTCTATATTTTCACATTTCAATAATAATTATATCCTCGCCAAAATGAAATATGAAAGTGTAGAGTCATGATTAAATCCCTGTAAAAATATTTCGTTTTTGCGATAGACATGTTTATTACTGAAATTTGAAGTGTATGGTTATAATTGAATCCTCGCAAAGTTTAGAAGGCTACAAGGATAATCGGCCAAACTTTAGGGTCAAATTTATGCATTAAGCTTTTAAATAATTCAACTAACACATGAACCACGACACAATCCCTACATTAATCACAAATATGGGTTCAACAAAATAATCAATGGAAGTAAAGCACAAACACGAATATCATATGTAACTTTGCCAACATCTTCAATCTTATGAAACAATCCACATATAATCTCCATGTAGATTCAAATGTAAATAAAATCAAATAAATAGAACCGGAGAATGAAAAGAGCCACCATCAAGTTTAAACTTTCTGCGGTCGAGACATCTAAAAGAAATTTCCTACCTATCCGATTAGTTGAATAAGCTATCTGTCAGCTTCTGTTTTCGTGTTGGACTCCCATGGCCCCGTGAGGCAGATGTGACATAGACAACTTTGTTTCGGTCTCCTTCAGAGAAACAGCTTCAGCAAAGCTCTTAGACATGTTCTGTATGAAAGCATTAGAAATTGAAACAGGAGTTTGTTCATTATCTCCAATCACTGGACTAGACACTAGAGTTGCTTGTTGATGCTGCCTTGACTTCCTTGCTTGCATTGCTTTCTGCCTCTCTTCATAAAAATGGAAGTCGTCTAGGATGGATGAATGGCTTTCATAATTTTTAAATATCTTTAACATCTCAACACCGTGTTCGAGTTCCACCTGTGACATTTGGCAAACGGCATAAATATCATCCATGAGAAATATAATAAAGCAACTGACTGTACATGAAACTGATCTAACAACTACTACAGTAATAACAATTACAATAACAGAAGACTATTGCAGAATCAGGCCTTGGTTTCAAGGAACAAAGAACACAAGATCTTCCATACAGGCACCGTTAATATTCTGCAAGCATACATCATATGACACAGACAATCAGTAAAGTGCATGCAGGAAAACCATCCACAATCGATAAATTTGTCCCAGAGGACACAAATTTTTGCATGAGTAGTGAAAATTAGGCATGGACTAAATTTTCATTCATTCAGAATAACAATGAGATATCAGCAGGAAAGAACATTAAGTGCCAAAGGGATGGCTTTGTAAGGCTTGCAAGGCTCATGCGGAAAAATAGCAAGGAATCTTACAAAGCTGTAGAAAGCCATCCGTTGAAAAAAAAAAAAAAAAAAAAAAAAAAAAAAAAAAAAAAAACAGAATTTTGCTGGTAGTGCTAGTTATTGTAGTTAACTACAGCTGAACAAGAAATGTATGACAGAGCAGAAAATGAAAGTTGGTAGTGTCAAAGTCCTTGGCCCGGCTTGACACATCTAGCAATTAATTTCCGAGCAGGTCCAATATAACCACCGCAGCCAACTGAAAGCAAAACTGTAAAAAGCAAGTGATCCTATTGCAAATGAAATTGAAGTTGCAAATGGCAAGGCAAATGACCATCATTCAATGAAAAATAATAACACTGGGAGAATTTTATGAAACCCAACTGAATCCATACCTCTTGTGTATCTCTACTGTTAGTGACTGGCTTGTTATCATTATTTTCAAGCACAATATGACGAAACTGGTTGTTAGGTACATCTTTAATAATGTGCCACTTGACAGGAAACTGTCCAGACCACTTATCCTGCTGCCAATAATCCACACTTTTGTCGAAGTCCACAGGCCCAACCATCTCAGCCACTCCACAAAACTGGGCACTTGCATTCACCTGTATATATAATTATGCAATGTGAAAACAAAGACCATCGCAGTAGTTTCAATATTATCTTTGTGGATTTTTCATTATACTTCAATGAAATAAACTTTGCTTTTTATCTGAGATGTTCAATGAAAGAAACTTAACCAATGACTAATGTAAGTATCCATTAATAGCTAGCCACATAACATAAATTTTGACGAGTATAATAATGGCAACAGCAAAATAAAGAAAGAAAGAGAACCACACCTCTGGAATATTTTTGCTTGCATGGAGCAATTACAAACAAGATATAAACACATCAATTGATGAAAGAAAAACTAAGTAGAAAGATGCATTAAAGTTGCTGCACACAATGTGTTGAGGCATTTTTACATTCTTTAAGGCCACCAATCAACTAGGTAAAGTAAAAACCAAGATATGTGCTCTAAGAAAGCATGTAGCTGTTGAGTTGGCAAAGTGATCATATCCACTAGAATATGATAATCACTAGGAGATTGAGCGAATTACCGAAAATAATAGAAAGACAGGACATGCCCCATGCTTCTCAATTGCCTCATGATAAGCAGCATCTAATTTTTTATTTCCATTTGGAGTGCTTGCCCAAACACTATACTTTATGCTCTTATGAACATTATCTTCACTGTAAGATTTTATAACAAAGAACTTTGCGTCCTTGTAGTCAGTGACAAAATCTAGGCGATTGTAGGACTCATTACAAATGTCAGAAACTGCATTCCTATGATTATCAGTCACTGAACCATTCGCTGCTGCTGGACCTCTCGGCTTGAATGCCCTAGGTCCTCTATTTCGCTCACTTAATGTATCAAGTGCAATATTACAATTGCATGAGAAGTCATTGCACCTTCCCCCCTGTTTTGCTTCATGAAGTGTGGGCCAGCTCTGCCCACTCATTCCAAACATAGATGAGGAAACAACATCATAGCCAGAGTTCCGATTATTTTGACCTTGAGGATAGCTTTTATAGGTGGAGCCCAAACGAGATCCAAACCCATAAAATGATTCTTTTTTTGGGGAATCCTGAGCAAAATTTCATTGTTAGATGATACACTAAAACTTGAAAAATTCACAGGCCTCACAAAACTGAAAGGAGTCTAGCTTCCATTTAATAAAAGAAATAAATAACATGAGTGAATCCTGTTCATGTAATAGAACTAACCATTCCAAAATGGTTCACAGACAAACCTAGTGAACCAATTGGTTTTGGACCAGCTGTTGATGACGACAAATGCGCAAAAGAACCCTTCCCAATTCCAGGTTTTGACCAATCTGACCACAACCCACTATTTTCAAAGCCATCATATCCTTGTTGTAAAAATTTAAAGCCTCCAGATTCTCCTGAAAAGTTGCTTCCTCTGCCAAAGGATCCCAGTGAAGGCAGATAACCTGGTTGAGGCTCAAATCTGTTGCCATCACCTTGGGGATTAATGTTAACTGGCAGCTTAGCAAGAGATACTGAGGTTTGTGAAGAAATATTTGGAATGTTTGGTGAAATGAGTTGCTGGTAGTAAGGTGGCTCTGAATTTGGCAACTCTCGGACATTAAGTAGTTGGCCATGACAATTTACAGGCTGAGGTGGTGTCGCAAATGAGGGATATGGCCTTTGCGGCATTTGGGGAGTGTATCCACCATAACCATGAAATGGAAGTGATGACGAATCAGTGTAGACACCCTTATATAAGATGAAAAGAAAACAAATAAATAAGAGAACTTTAAAATACTCAGAGATGGGAACATAATAGGTAGTGGAAAGTGAAGGCAAAGAAATATTCTCAGTTTCTTACATAAGAACTACTTTCCAAGCCTTCAGCATTAACATCCGGAAGACATGTGTCCCATGTACCAACCATATTCCCATTACCTGAGTTACAACAAAGTGAAAGATAAGGAAAACTTCAAACTGGTGCCCCCTGGTTATCCCAAACCATCTCAGGAAATATCATCCCTACAGCTCGATCAATGAGCCACTCCTAATTCAACATACTTCAGCCATAGTAACACAGACTCAGAATCTAAGCATCCATAAAAGTGTTTTCAGCCATACATTCAACTGAAATACGTATTGACGTTTAAAGCAATAGGGATTGAACATTGAATATACATGCAAATGAATGAAAAACTCAGTCAAAAAGAGAAAACAGACAATGAAAAGGAATAATTTACTATTTTCAAAATTTCTCAGTTGTTGTACCTGAAACAAATATTCCAGTTTAAAAACAAGATATCTCACAGGCTTAAAATTCCACTTGAAATAAAGCAAGTTTTGGTGAGACAAAACTCATATCCACGGAAATGTCAAGAGCGAACTTCTGAAGTTCTTCGTTAAAACATCATGAGCACAAATGTCAACTTAAATGAGCAAAAGTCCATCATATTCATCTAATCTGAAGTAGAAATACAAACTCATCATCTCAAGTTTACATTTTGAATCCATCAAAATAGAAAAGTATCCATTACATATCTAACAGAAAACAAGAACACGGTATTATTTCTTCTATATTCTATTGAAAAATAAAAGAAACTAACCTGCATGATAGATTGACTGTGTCTGAGAGGGACAAGCATTGTGTGAGGCATCAACCCTTAGAGAACCAATAGCAATAGCAGCCCGAGAAGAATCAACCACATTTCCCTCTATTGCCAGAGAAGGCTAACAATAAATTTCAAAAGACTTGTCAACAAACCAGATATCACATAAACAAAGAAAAATGAAATTATACATGGAACTACTACTAACTACCTGATCCTTCGACATGTTAAGACCAAAAATTTCTTGTATTGATAATAAAAATGGCTAAAAGCTCCAGCCTCCTGCAAATACCTATAATTCACCATTTCAACAAATAAAATGAATTGTAGGCTCATTAAATGAAAATCAACATAATTTATAAATCAAGCCTTACTATGTACAGCAGATGATGATCTGAAAAAATTTACCACATTAAGCATAAAAATTAACGCAAAAAATAGCTTCACAACACTCTGTTATATAAACATGTGCAACCAAAAAAACAACCCAGAAAGATTTTCTTAAATAAACGTAGATTGCATTACAAATTGAACATTATACCTACAACGATTCAGGAAAAAAAAAAAAATTTTCAGGATCCTTTTACATCTCCTCCTGATCATGAATATTATGATAACTAAAATTTTCTCACCACTAATCAAGTAATCCAAACAAAGGGAAAAAGAAAACCTTATGATCGTTTAAGTTTCCTCCAAACTTACGCAAACCGAACAGAATTAAGAAGAAATAATTAAATAACAAACAGCATACAAAATCTCTCGTCATTTTTCTTTTTAATTTTGTTAATCGTGTTTAAATAACGGAAAAACATTGATAATCGGCTTTTTGCATACCAGTGAAGAAGGTTAAGCGATCACGAGTTGAGTGTCGTTATAGGAACGAGTAAAGACGATAATAGAGAGAGAAAAGCTTAAAAAAGAATTTCGGTTTCGTGTATTTTTGTGGATTACAGTTTAGTGTTTGACAAGTGAAGGTATAAGGAGGCGTGGTTTTAGGGTGTGGAGTCGATAGAAATTAGAAGAAGCAGAAAACTGTGCTGTGCTGGTCGCGTTTTGAGGCAAGAAAAAGAGAAGCATTGGGAGTGATGAGTAGCGCTACGGCAGATGCAAACATAACTGCAACTTCACATTTCGCTGCCCAGTTGGCTCAACCTTACTTGTCCACCTGCTCGCTCGCCGATGTAGCGATGTTAGTACAATTTATAAATGAATTTGTCTACTTTATCCTTAATAGAAAAAACTTTTTTTGTTTTATTAATTTCAAATGAATATTTAACATTTTAAAATATAATTCTTTAGAAAATATTAATTTTAACTATGGTTCTTAATTCAATTAAAATATTTTTTTAATATTGTAATTATAAATTTAGTCTTGATATTTCTTATTGAATTAAAATAAATGTATTAAAATAAAATTCTTAATTGATAATAGATTTACTTTACCACGTGCATTGTTGGAAGAAATTATTCAATTAATTCTTGATGGCAAAACATTTTTAATTTTTTTTATCTTGTAATATTTTGTTAAATAATATTATAGGATAAATTTTAGAAAAAAAAAATTTATAATTAAACATCATGTATTATTATATGACAATTTTAATTAAACTATTTATAATGAGTTATATCCAGTATTTTTAAATGAAATGTGAAATTAATTTTAAATACACATTTATAATTAACGAACAAATAATTATGTGCAACGTACATATATTTTAGAATTAAATATTTTCTTTCATTCAACATATAGGAGAGAAATCAACAAAACAAACCATGTGATTCATTATAAATCATAATAAAATTATATAAAAAATATAAAATTATTTGCAACTATAAATGATGAACACAACCTTAACAATTATTATTTAATAGAATCTTAATCTAACTACTTATTTATAACATAAATTTACTGCTTTTATTCTGTACATCTATAGTGGAAAACTTGACAAGTTAATGGATGCAATTTAGTTATGTGCCTTTCAAAATAAAGTTAAAGACATTACGTAACTTTATTTTTGGAATTCATGCGAAAAATTGTGAGACACTTTAAATTTTGCAAAACCGATAATATTTTTAAAATTGTAAATTTTTTAACATTGTAGACCTTTTCGAACTAATAATTATAGTTTTTATTTTTAAATAGTATAAATAAAATATTTATTTGATGTATAAGTACTGTAATTTTTTAAAAAATAGTTTTTCAATTTTCAATTATTCAATAAGTATTTAATTAATATAATTTTACAGGTTAAAATATTTAGTAGACAAATTTTGTAAGTTTAAGTTGAAGAATTTAATTGATGCCATTTTATAAATTGAAGTGTTTTTTTTGAAATAAAAGTTAATTGTACCACAAAATTATACTAAAAAAAATTTATAATGAAATCATATATGAAAAACAAGAAGTTTTCACGATAAAAATATTTTAGTATTCTTTATATAACTTTTCAGTCTAGCCTAGCGGTAAGTGCATATCGACGTGTGATTAAATCTCCCATATTAAAATGTAAAAAAAATACTACCAACTCACCGTACCATTTTCACTTCACTATTTTTACTTTAATTTTAAAAAATACTATTAACTGCCAACTATATGTTGTTTGGTTATATAAAAAAAGTACTATTAACTTAATATACCATTTTCACCTTATTACCTACCTTTTAGTTTTAAATTACCCTTCTGTCGCCCCATCCAAACAAAGCCTTAGGCATAAAAAATTGAACGTTTATTCTATAAAATAAATATATCATTAAATCACCTCTCGATTTGGAGCCTTATTTTTTCCTTCTCAGCCCATTGCTGCGTTCGATAAAGGGGGGGAGAATACAGTTCAGGTCCCCAATCTAAAAGCAGAGATCCATTACTTTCCTCTCAATCTCGCTAAGACCATGTCTCAGGTACATCTATCTCAATCCTCTGATTATTGATTAGTTCTTTCTCGATCGATGATTCTTTTTTAATCGAGATTTTCTATGTAGAACCCTAGAATGTTTGATTATTTCCTTTATTTGTTGCTTTATAGAAATTACGTTCGACGAAACAAAAATTAATACGGTGTTGTTGTTCCACTGTTACTTAAATTGCCATGATTTTCATTTTTGACGCGCAAATTGGGCAATATTTTTAGGTTTATGTATTTTGGATCTGCTCTTTTTTTTTTTTTTTTTTTTTAAGTGCATTTACGTTACATAAATTATTTTTATTGTAATCACTGAATCACTGTGTTTCCTTTTGTACGCAGGTCGACAACAGAAATTCCTCTGCAGCCAAGCGGGCTAGAACTGACGGTATGCTTACTATTTGCTTTGTTAGAGCTTTTTTCCCCCTAGCTTAATTCAAATAGGTCTGATGCTCTGGATGTGGTTTAAAACTTAAGTTATTATTTGGAAGCATGGGGTCTGAATTACTTGGATTTTGTAATGTCAATGGTGGGGGAGAGAGAGAGGTAGCTTGGCAATCGGACCAAACTAAGAACAAATATTGACTAATTGGCTATAGCTACAATGGTGGGATTGACTATGTTTGTCAAAAATTTTTTTTGTCATTTGTAGGTAGTCGCAGGGAAGACGATTGGACGTGTCCAAGTTGTGGCAATGTAAACTTTTCATTTAGGACAACTTGTAATATGCGCAATTGCACCCAACCCAGGCCAGCTGATCATAATTCTGTAAGTTACTCTTTGAAGTAATAGCTGTGTTAGAAATAAAGAAAGAATGCGATGAAAGGGATGTTGGTGTTTGTCTCTATAACTCGAAGCATAGAGTATATTTCTTATTTTCTTACTTCTTCTTTTGTTTTATTTTAATTTTTATTAGGGTTGGATGTAATCCTACGGATCCATCAGTATTTACTTGCTATCAGAATTAGCATGAGATTCAAGTGGATCCTTTAGTTTTAGTAAACACACGTGATAGAATTGACCTAGTTTCTGTAGCAGGCAGTTAGATATCTGGTTCCAATTTTGATTGTTGCTGTGCTGGTTTTTTCTGATCATTGATTTTGATGGGATTTTTTTCAGATTCTTCTGTTTCTATTGTTGTGTTGTACCGTTTTATCCTAGCTTTACGTTTATTAATTGATAACCATACAGGTTATATTGATGAATTTAATGTCTTTTATATTTGTTAATGGACTTATTTTACTTATTCTACAATTTTTTAAGAAGGTCTGGGTTATTGTTTTTGGATCTTAAATCTATATTTGTTTCTTTCCCTTCCAGAAATCTGCTATGAAGCCAGTGCAACCCCCACAGAATTACTCATCGTCAGCTACTTATGTAGGTTCTGGTGCACCTTCATCAATGTATATGGGTGTGCCACCATATGGATCATCCATTTTCAATGGGTCTTCTATTCCTCCATACGATGTTCCATTTTCTGGGGGTTCAGCTTACCATTATAATTACAGCAGCCGCCTTAATGCAGGCAGTCCTTATAGGCCATTGCATATGCCTGGACCACCTCCTTATTCTGGTGGATCTATGATGGGAAATGGTACATTCCTGGTTCATAAATATTTTCTCTATTTGTTAGTTTTGGGTTTTGGTTATATTTTATACCTAACATTTTTTTTTTGACCCATAAATTGTATTTTGCATTATTATTTCATTGGTAAAGGTATTTTATTTTGTTTTACATATTCTAATAATTGTCTTGTTAACTGTATGTCACAGATGGCCTCATCTTAAATGCAGCTTTGTTTTTGTATTCATATAATATGAACACTTTAGATTCCATTGATTGATGGCTTCCTTCTTTTCTGATCAGGTGGGATGTATGGCATGCCCCCCTTGATGGACCGATATGGATTGGGCATGCCTATGGGCCCTGCTGCTATGGTAGGTTAAACAATTTTTCCACCATTAGCAATCTGAACTTAGATAACAAAGATAGGTTAATATAGTTCTTTTGATGTAATACTTTAACTTGTATAGAAAGTGACTTTTAAGGTTGAAAAACATTATTCTGAAAAGTGCTTTTTAGATTCTACTGAGAAAAGCACTTTGAAATTGTTGTTGAGCTGTTTTAGGATTTTACAACTAATGCATCTCAAATTTGCCTTAATGCCTTGAATTTGTATATTTAATATGGTGATTTTCTCATCAGCTACTCGCCAAGATTTCAACATCCTTCAATAATTTAGATGTGATGTTGAATTCACAAGTGCACTTTTTTCTTTCTTTCTAGGGACCAAGACCAGGTTTCTTTCCAGATGATAAATCTCTGAAAAAGAGTGCAGGTTTGTCATTTCAGTATGCTGTGGATGATTAGTAACATTGGCACTTTTGCGTGGTCTAAATTCAATTTTTTCTTCTTATCGTGCAAATGTAGATGCAACGCGCGATAATGACTGGACATGCCCAAAATGTGGGAATATCAACTTTTCTTTCAGAACTGTTTGTAACATGAGGAAGTGCAATACACCGAAGCCAGGATCTCAGGTTTGTTTTTCTTTTTACTCTTAAGATACTGGAATCAGTTTGTTCAAATCTCGTTTGTTCTAGTTATCATTGTCCTATAATTGGGCTTTCTTGCTGTCATTAATTTTTTGGAGCCAAAGCTTTGAAATTTATTGTGCTCATTGGGTACCATAACCATTGTTTGTTTAGATTGTTGTTTAGATTAATATGGTAAATTTGCCTGCTCCTGACAACTTTCTCTTGTTATTGCAGGCTGCAAAGTCAGAGAAAAGTTCCAGTAAGTTCTCTACCTTTGTAAATATGTTGGGCTTCATAATTTGAATTTGGTTCTTATGTACTTGTTGATTTTCAGAACAAAAAATGCCTGATGGAAGCTGGAAGTGTGAGAAATGTAACAATATAAACTATCCATTCAGGACCAAGTGCAATAGACAGAATTGTGGAGCTGAGAAACCTAATGAGTCAAAGAAGTCCCCTTCACCGGTGGCAGAGGAGAATGATCAGGTTTGTTATGTGATTCATCTTCGTTGTATTTTGGCATGTTGCTTGATACCTCTGTCTTCATTAATTACTTTTGTACACTTCACAAACTCAATAAGCATTATTAAGAAGGATGTTTCTAATATGGCAAACCCTTTTCCCCTTCTTTTTCTTTCTTACCCCTTGCTCTGTATTTCATCTTTGTTATTCTGTAGATCTATGTGTGTTGTTAATTGTCAATTATATTTACACTTTGCAACAATTGATTTGCAATTGTCTACTGTTCCAGTGAGTACTAGGACATTTTTGAGGTTTGAGAAGGTCCAGAGTTGTCGTCCAGCATTGCTCAATATGGGTGTCTGAAAGTCAGTCGTGTCATCCTCATGTTGCAGCGGTTGTCAAGTTACCTTCTCATGATGTCTGTCAAATTGTTGTATTACTTGCAATGATGTTAACGGTCTTTATGAATCCTTGATGCATTATGTCTCTGCCAGCTTGATCTGGCAAAGATTTACAGGTTGGTTCTGGTTTCTCTTAGTTAGGCTTTTGTAATTTTTGGTATCAACTCATCTAATATAGTGGGTATGCTACCGTGAACTTAGAATACCGAAGGCAGTGTTTTATCTTGTTCATTTGAATTGTTTTGCCTGTGCCATTCAGTATCATCATTTAGATAGATGCTTCTGCTAGAAGCGAATGGGCTACCAAATTCAAAACTTGATTAGGTCAGCACTGACAAATGAGTCAGGTAGTTATATGTTTGAATCAGTGCATCCATTTCCCTCTCCATTTTAGTTGCTTGTGATAATGGTCTTGTGACATGAAATTACAGGCAGTCTAGACTGTCAAAATCAAAAGTAAGAATCGACTCAGTTGTATAGTTTGTGGTACAGACTGCATGTCTTTCATTTGCTTGTTTTAGTTTACTGGCTGTAATTGTTGGCTCTGCGTTGTTGGATGCAATATTTTTTCCCCCCCTTGAGCTTCAGCATCTGTTGATTAGTCCCTAGTCACAAATTTGTTCTCTTCTATTCTTCCCTTCAGTCCAAGATGGTTTGGGCTTTAGAATTTTTTGTCACTTGAGGAACTATGTAATTAGGATTCTGTACTATTAATGTACATTTAAGTAAGAAACTATATTTGTCCGAAGTGTAGGAAAGGGACCTGTAGGATTCTGGATACTCATACTTCTAGGAAGTTATGTTTGTAACTATGGGTCAATTCAGTTCTTTTACTATAATCTGAATACAATGATACTTCAGATAATATTCGAACTAAAGTGGGGTTGGGTGAACCCAATAGGCAATAATCATTCTGCCGGTGACTTGCACCTGGGCTTTGTATAGCCTTTTAGCCAAGTCACAAGTTGAAGTTCAATTATCGCAAAATCCATCTTTTCTGTCAATGCATAGCATGGCCGTTTAGGTGGTAATATTCAGTCTCATCTGATTTCTCGTGGGGTGCCTATATTTGGCCGTGTTAGTTTGAGGGAGATTCGAGTTTATAATTAAGATGTCGAGGAAAAGAAGAAAAGGGGAGGAGACCTATTATTGGGGTAAATCTGGAAGCTGTATTTTAGATCAGAATCATGCATTTGATTTAAGGTTATACTTCCGGGTTCTAAGAGTGGTTTTTTTTCTTACTGATATCTTTTTTTTGGACCTGATACGTGATATGGAATGGGATAAGTATACCATCACTCTGATATTGATAACTCAATATAGTAATAGATGTGATTAACTAAAATTTGGACTGCAACAACAAATAACAACTAAGCGTTGCCTTAGTCTCAAACTGGTTGGGGTCGGCTATAAGCATTCTTTTTTTTTTTTTTTTTTTTTCCCAAAAATTTGGGTTGCATAAATGTAAAATCAGTTTTTATAATTTTTTTTGGAATAACCGATCACTGATCTATTTATTTCTCATGTTAAAAATGACCAGATTTTTCAAATGAGGCTTACTTTCTTATTTAATTATTTTTATATTTCTAATATTTATATTTTAAAGCGTGTTTTGTCGGAAAAGGCTTTATGATAGAGCTTTGATGAGGATATAGGCATGTTCAGAATTTTAGTAAACAATTGATACTTTGTAGCACTAATATGATTTTTTAAACAAATGTAATTTGTTTTTTATTCTATAATATAAATTCTAAAATACTGTTCATTATTACATGACGTATAAAAGTTCGATGTACGTAAAAAAAAAAATTGAGGAAACTTATGAAGGCAAGGAAAGTTTTTTATGCAACAGTTCCCACCTCTTCAGATCGAAATCCTATGCGAATTTTATTTTTAAGCAGAAGCGGTGTTGTGGAGATTCCGTTTAATAGGTTAATTTAAGCTAAAACCTGGAAAAGAAAATTTCATAAAGGTATTAAGCGATTGAGTGCTTTATAATATTTTTGGGTTGCCACTTGAGGATATATCCCGAAAAAATATAATTAAAAGAAAATATGGCATATTGATCTAATTTGTATCATTATTAATGAATATATAAATATAACTTATTTCCATTTCTTCCTGGTTTTATTTTTATTAATTATTAATATATTTCTCTTTCCAAAAAAAAAAAAAAAATTTTCCATTTCTCAAGCATCCTCAACAATCTCAGGCCTCTAAAAATAAAAAAATAAAAAAAAAATGTATAGTCTCAGTAGTAAATTTTGAAACAAAGTCTTAAAAACCGGATCTTGCTGAAATTGCCAATTGAGCAAAAATTTTACTGGAGCAAAGCTACATTTTGATGCATTCTTGACCTGAACTCGTGTATGGATTCAGTCATACAATAAATCAATTTAATAAAATAGTAATAATTTATAACAGTTTTTTTTTTAAATGGCAAAAAGTAATTGGCGATGGCGAGCCCTTCTGTGTAATAGCTGTAGGCAAGTCATGCCCGTACCATCCATTAATTAGGAAAAGAAATTAGAAGTGCCACGTGCACACCCAGCACACGTGTGATTGGAAAATGAATACGCGATTATGAGAAATTAGCTCAATTGATACAAAGTTGGAAACTAAATAAAAACAATATTATGCAAATCATGGGGTATTTATTACGCATACTGAATTCTCGGAAATGTTTTGGAACAAAATACTATTTGTTTCTATATATATGGAATCTCTCTCTTGAGAATAGATTCCTAGAATCTGTATTTGGTCTGTCGGGAATATTTTAAAAATGGTAAGAAATTTTCTGTAGAGCTCATCAACTAATATATATCGAAAATTTGAATATGAAAATGTCACTCAATATATTCAACTCATGCGGTCCCATATATTTTTCTTTTCTTTGCTAACATAATATAATGAAAAGAGATGGAAGAGTATATGTTATATTATATATGAAATAAAAAAAGGTGAAAGGGTTGTGCCTGGTTCCCTGTATGCCACAGGCTGAGTCCAATCTTGACCGTTGATTGCCTCTTGCCGGTGGCATCCATGGATCCAAGCACACCATACTCTCCCCATATGTTTATTTCCAACGTTAAGATTCTTGAGTTTGCATATGTTTTTACTCAACGTTAACGTTACAGTTCTTGCAGAATTCACTTTCGTCGAATCAGACAGAGAAGGCTATATATGGAGCTTGCATGATCAGTATACTAAAATTTTCTTTTCCTAATCTTTTTTTTTTTTTTTTGGGTTAAAAGCTGAGTTTATATATAATATAATATAATATAACTGATTTTGTTTAATTTGTGATGGTAAGTTGGTTACTATGCCTTGTTTAATTGAATTGTTGAATATTATAGGGTCTATCACTCGTCTGCTTTGCATTGTTTACTAATTTTTTTCCTACTTATACTTTGCTCTGTATTATTTTTAACTTGATCTGAGTGAATATTTAAAATAAATCAAAATAAATAATTTATATACTAGTTTGAAACTAAGGTTTGTTGTTGCACTCGCAAAAATGAAAGATGTTGTATTAATTTTTGAGTACTTCAGGATTTACTGTATTTAATAATTTCCTATTTACTAGAGAAATAGTAATTTTGGCAGCTTTATTATTAAATTATTAATACTATTATTGTTATTGTTGTGTGTGAGATTCACCTTCCTTCATAGCGTAAGGGTGATACTAGAGGGGAGAAAGTCTTGGTTCCTAAGTGAGAACAGAATCAAACCGATTCAATTAGGTCGAATTCGGATAGCTTTTAAATTTTGGTTACCATATATAACGAACCGAATGAATTTTACGCTCAAAATAGCTAATTTGATTTCAAATCAAACCATACTTATTTAATTTGGTTTGGTTCGGTGTTGTACCATTTGGTTTCAAATTTGAATATCATAAAAACGTACTCGGAAAAACTAAAACCGACCTAATTCTATTTGATTTGATTTGGTTAATCAAATGGACCCAAAATCTCAGGCTCGATTTTGGGCTGCCCTTAATGGAATTTGTGGTATTGTTAAAACTGTTGGCAATAGTGCAAATTGTACAATATTCTTAGTACATAGTATCTGATGGCCCAAAAAGAAAAGACTGCGAACTAATTTAAAAGTCACTTCTACTATTAACTATCGATTAGTAAGCCAACTAGCAGCGAACAATTGGAAAACAACGGGAGATACTGCAGCAGCAAATACATGCCTGCACTAATGTTTGTTCTGCTAGTTACAATAACCCACATTTAATGATAAAATTGAAATTGTGTTACCTCAATCAAACTTTAGCAAATACATCTTCCAATCCTTTGATCACCATTATCTAAAATCTGACGGCACAAGCAACGAACGCCAAGCTGCTGGAGGAAATAACTATTACCTTCTTCTGCTACTCGAATTTCAAAGATGTTTCAACAATAGAAATTGAATTAGATTTGCGAAACATGCAGGGAAGATGATGTAATACGATCGAGCTAGATTTAGACCAATAGACCTCCTTTGGTGCACAAACTTGTCAAGTCAAGTCGAAAATTATGATTGAATTTCAAGCAGTCAGTTCAATTGACTAGAGTAGAAGTCACTGTCATATGAGGTTCTTAACAGCTGGAACTCTTGAAAGTAACTGCTACTGTCATTATTCTCTGAAGTCAAGGTATGCACTCGAGAGTCAGAATGTTGTTCAGTCCTCCAGTAATCCGATGGCTCGATTATTGAGCCTCGGGGCATAGCCTGAGTCAATAACTGAGGCAGCCCAGTATGACTTGTATGCGTGGGCTGCTCATGTGAAATGGATTTTGGCTCACATGAGCCCCAAGAATTAGTTGACAGAAGAGAGAGAGCACGATGAAGATCCTGAGTTGCATCCACATTGGATGAGATAATTGGTTCTTCCAAACCTGCAAAGTTTGGTGCTTTGATTTAGAAAGACAAGCATCACTAAAAGAACAACAACAAAGGCCAGCTCAAAATTGCCCGTTATATGCACTGCACTAGGATGCACAACATCGATTCATCTTCAACAACATTTTATTCATCATAATCTCACACCAACCAACTCAGCATGAGTAAAAGAAACAGATCCTTTTTCATTCACTTGAATATTTTGGGGGAAGTAAACAATCATCAATGAGCTTCACTATAAAGCGGGCATAGACCAGGAAAAATACACATACACATGTATACAGCAAATCACATAATAACAATCTCCTTAACATTTTAGAATTGAATTGGTAATACTTCAGGATTATGAGAATTAGATCGCAGGAATTAAATTTGATTACAGTTATTTTTATTATTTCCTAATACAAAATTTTGACTTTTACATTGAACTCCACCATTTCTTTCAATTTTCAGTTACTTCCATAAATTTATCCATCAGTTTTGGCCATAGACTTAGCCTTACTTGGCCTTGATTTTAAGAGAGGCTAGGTCATCAAAGGACATTCTTATCTCTGCACCCAAATTCACTTTCAAACTAATACATATACATATATATGTATGTATACGCATGTACATCAGAATTTTTGATTGAATCTTCTCATTCAAATACAGGAACCTTAGCTTTTGCTTCGCCTTATCTTTTGCTGTATGAGACACTTAAGGATCTTCCAGTAATTTATTCGGACAACAGGAGTTAGCTAAAGTGTATGGCAGAGGTAGCATCAATATACATGGACTTAACTGGTGAATCTAATGAGTTAGCTGCCGTAATTTATTTGGTTCTTTTAACAAAGGACAAGATCTTGTCGGTTCTTAAACAGCCACATCTTTAAATAGTGGTTTTTAAGATATAATAGTATGATACCGAATCACCTCATCAACAATTAAAAATTAAATGGAGCATAAAGAATATTTCCTAATACATAGTAGAACGAACCTTGGTTGAGAACCTCAGCAGTGGTGACCTTGGCCTTGGATGACAACAAGCTCTTGGAATCATGAGTGTGCATAGGAATGGAAGTTGCCAGCTCATTAACAGGCAAACGCAGCTGTCCATTGATAACCCCTACCTTTGCAGGCTTCATTACACACTCTTTAGTTATAGTGAATTTGGAGCTGGATGGGCATTCCCATGATATATTTGCAATTTGCCTGGAATGAACCAGCGGGGGCCTGTTCCAAACGAGACTCATCTGTTGCCTCTCACCTACGCAAGTAAATACAGATCAAGTTGCAGGAATGCTATGGTGCTATACCAGTGTTATATTGAGTGCATCTTTACTGTACTTTTATTAGAACAATTTTCCTCCACACACACAATGGAAAGTCTGCTAGCATGAGCACAATATTGGTGATTTATATTTCATAAACAGTTTCCAAATATAGTAAACCTAACATTTATCATATTCAGATAAATTGTTCCAAACCAATGACATCAACTTGCAAGCATCAATCAATAACGGTGATCTCTATTTTAAACAAAATGAGTAAAATAGAGATCACAATTATATTAATGTTTATATATTAGAAAAGAGGTTCCTCTTAGTGTGCCTCTGCATACATCTTTGTTAAGGCAAACGTGCAAGTCTATCATACAATTCTTGGAGCTTCATTTCAGGATTATGAAAACCACAATAGTTACCGAAAATACAGTTCAATGTCAATAATGTGCTCACATACAATGCAAAAGAGATGTCAAAGTCAAGAGTTCAAAACCTACTATATGACAGTCTTCCGGGATTCAATTGGACTGATTCAGGCTGTGGCTTGCGACGTCTTGCATTATGATCAGAAAGACGCCTGCGGCAGCTTCGCTTCTTTTCATCAAACTCTGATAGACCATGGAACCTTTTCATCACCCACAACCAACAAAGCATCAAATGAATTGCCGATACAAGCAAGGAAAAAACAAGATAGAAAAGTACTATGATTTGCAGTTCTCATACAAGATAAGCATGATAATTGACAAAAAAAGCAGTAAAATGGACATTCCCAGACCTCATTGTTTTCTAACATATACAATCATCACATATTCATTAGAAACATTACCTACTACACTGCTGGCAAAACCTGCGTTCCAAACCAGCTACAATGACTCTTGGGCACTTTGAATGACTTTCACAAACTCTATGTTTACGATGATAATCTTTAGCTGATGACAGGTCAAGGTTACAGCCTTCTACTTGACAGCGTGGGGTAGGTGAAGCCTGGCTACTGGACTTGGATCTCTTTGCAGGAGAAACAGAAGAACCAGGAGTCACAGAAAAAGATGAAGTCTTAATATTGCTTCCTGCACAAACATCTTCAAAGTATGTCCGTTTACCAAGCTTTAAAGCTAGCAGAGGCTCACCAGAGCCAACTGAAACATCAAGAGTAGAAGAAGCACCAGTTGGGTTCACCTTTCCAAATGATTTGTCATTGTTGGAATCTTCTGGAATAGCTTCAGAAGCCTCCCCAGTAAATGTGGATGTTTTCACTTCTCCAATTGATGAAGAATTTATGGAAGCTGCCTTTGAGCTCTTTGATAGAGAAGCAAGTCCCAAATCAGAGCCAGAAGCACCACTACCACTACCACTTCTAGATGAGTAAAAAGACCCAGCAGAATCAATTCCTCTCTCTCCATCAATTTCCCACACTGCTGCCCTTAACTTCTTCGGATGTTCATTAGTTGTATTAAACATTATTAGGTTTTCCCAGTCCCACTGTATAGGGGGTTTTGTGTTCCACTCCATCAGTGAGAGAGAACTCATAGAACAACTTTACAGATTACAGTTACTTTATATAACTTGCAAGCAACCAGATGCCAGATCCTGCACAAAATAGGACATATTTGCTCGTAACTCAACCCCAAACAATTAAAAAAGAATAAAACCTTAAAACTAATCATGAAAATATCGCACAAGCAAACATTGGGAGGAACAATATTGGTAAAAGAAGCTAGAGTCTATACAAATACATAAGTATTGCATACAGTATGCAGCCTGAAAATTTAAATAAAAAACCCTAAGAAGGAGCTTACCTTTAAATTTCACTCGATCGAAGGGTCAGCCATACCTGTTCAACTGAATCAGCAGAACCAATCTTAAAAGGAGTAATATCAGATCTGCCTCATCTTGATATTGCAACAAATTCCACTTATGCTGCTCAAATTCAACAAACCCAAAAACTCGAAACTTCTTAACTAGACAAAAGTAGCATCCTCAAAAAGGAACTCTCTTTCCAACCCAGAAACTCTTTTGCAGACATAGTCCTCCATTTCAATCTCTATCTCCATAATACTTACTAAAACCAATCAATTAAAGCCACAGATTTCAATCCAAGAAAATGAACATCTGATCTTGCGGATTCTCACAAGCTCAGTATGTTGATATAAAAGCTTCTTCTTCTTCTTCTCATCCTCTCAGAGCTTCCTACCTAACAAGCTATCCACCATTCAGAGAAAGGTTCCTCTCTCTTTAATCCAAGTAAAAATTGTTCTCCACTTCCCCGCAACACTTATTTGTCGATTGTAGTAGTTGCAGTCAAATTCCTACAAGAATTCTTACCGTTATTTTATTTATGAATTGTGAACTCTCTAACAAAAATATCTCTTTCTTTCTATGTCTCCCTCTCCAATCATATACTATCAAGCATAGAACTAACTGTAATAAGGAGAAATGCTTCACCTTTTACCATCAAAGTGTGATCCGTACAAAGTAACCTCCAACTACAATAATTCACATTGAATGTGTTTGGGCTAAATCAGAGAAGTAGGGCCCTGAATAAGACCCACATCTATTCATCAACAAATCTACATCCATTCCTCCCAGAAAATAAAATAGATAAAAATGACCAATAATTAATCGCTTTCCCCAACAACCACCTTGTAAAACCCTGTTACAAATTTAAAAAGAAAAATAAATCAATAGCCTATCAAGAAGCTCTCAACAAATCTACCAATAAAAGACAACAAACCCAGTTTTTATCTTTATAGTTTTTACCCATATATGTACGGGAGAGAAAAGAAGAACCAGAACAAACAAAATACTACAGTCGTAGCTTTCTATAGAGAAAAAGCTAAAAGTCTTCGGTCCCCTACTATTTATGGTTTTTCTGCAGGTGGGGAAATCCATCTGATGCAAAAACGACACAGTTTCTTACTTCTTCCGATTCCACTTTCCCGAGGAAAATTAAATAGCAGAAACAACAAGGTTAAAAAAAGAAAAAAGAAAGCATCTTTTCCAAAAGTCCAGAGAGAGAGAACAGAAGCATTTTAATGGAACTATCCAGAAAATGATGTTTCAACCTCAGCCGCAAAATCCCAGAAGTTTCACCATATTTAGTAACGAAAATATTAATTAAAAAAATATAAATTTCCATATTTCTATCCTTAATCGTTATTGCTTAGTAAACAGAGAAGTGCCAAAAAAATGCAAAAGAAAAAAAAGGCTTACGGATCAGCCAAACGAGCAGAGAAGACGATTGGTTAGGATGGAAGAAGAAGAAGAAGAAGGAATCTGATAAAGAGATTGAATAGATGGATTGTATTTTTATTTTTATTTATTTTTGAGTAAGCTAAATGAGAGAAGGCAAAGTGGAGTTGAAGTACTAACAGTTGGCTTTTTTTGGACGGTTTAAAAGGGAAGGCTCACAGTCATCATTGTCAGTGGCGCAGAAAGAGTGGTATGCGAGAAGAGACCGAGTCGATTCGAGTCATAGTCTACTCGAGTCGACTCGGCTTCAACGTTGACTGCACGGCTTGGTCAATATGAGGGAAAAAGAAAAGGAAAGGAATTCTCTTGTTTATTGGAAAATTAAAAATATTTAATTTAATCAAATAAAAAAAGAAAATTAATTATTTTTATATAACAGCATGTGTGATTGGGTGTTATAAAAATATAAAACAATTTATGGTTTGAATATTCGTTGTAAAATTCGAGAAAAGATCACGAGTATTTATAAAATATTTTAATATAAACTAGTAATATTAATTTTATATTTCAAAAGAAAATAAATGTAATTGTTCGATATTTTTTATTGTCTCCGTGCTCGAAATGAAGATTTTAAAATTTTTTAATTTTTCAAGTAAAATTCATTTGGAAATATAATTTATGTTCATTTTTAGCGCATATTGATATTATAATTGAATTTACGCATGCATTTTTATATCTAAAAAAAACTATTTGGAGAATATTTGAAATAATTGTGAAGTTGTTATTAAGCTCACGTCATAGATTAAAGAGCTTGTAATTTATAATGATATATGTTAAGCCTATATTTTTTTATTTTAATTAATTGCAATTAAATGTAATCAATAACTAAAAATTTAAAAAAAATATTTAGTGAAATAGTAATTTTACGTTAAAATTTTATTCAAATTTTAAATTTTTTGTACAAAGAAAACAATAAATTCTATGGTCCATTACTCCATTTACAACAATGGCAATTTTATAATTGTTTTATATAGAAAACATACATGAATGCAAATGAATTTTTTTTTATTTTATAATAAGGTAATACAAGGAATTAATTTTTAAATTCAAAATTTTTTGTATCCAAAGTAAAATAATTTATATTTTAAAAATATTCATTTATAATTAAGTGGAAATTAATTAAGCCTTTTTCTTGAAAATTGCTCATTAATTTAAATAAAGAAAGGATAAATTTGCCATCAACTTGGACAAGTTGAAATTATATACCAACAACAAGTAGGTGCAGTGGTTGTTGGAAATTTATTATACCATATATTATCAAATCAACCTAAGATGTGATCGAACTCAAATTAAAATAATAATAAAAAATCATATATTAGTGGACAAGCAAAAGTGGGTTGTGTTTAAATAAATTAATTTTAATTCAAGTTGATCATAATAAACTATAAAGCCTATGTGGTTTGAAGTTGGCATTCAAGGTAAATAATAAAATAATAAAATTCAAGTAAAAGATCTTATGCTTATGACTGACTCGTGGGAGATCTGCAAGAACTAAAAGACTGTCAAAAACAAATAGAAAAAAAGTAAGGGCGAGCAAACCATCCTTTCCGTTAAAACTGAACTCAATTAAGGTTAAAAAATATAATATTAAATCGAATTAAAATTGACATTTCAATCGAATTAAATCAGGCAATTCAATTGGTTTTATTCGGTTTGTATTATTTTAGGTTGAGTTTAAGCCTCACTGATTAATTTATGTGAAATCGAACTGAATCACAAGTAAATTTAATTTAAACAGATTAAAGTGATAAAATTATATTCTCTTTTAAGTGGATTGATCGAAACAAAATGGATCGGGTCGGATTTTCAGGAGAGATATCTAGCGCACCAAAGAAGGGCACGTAAAACCAACATTGTAGCATTAATTATTGGCAGAATGATGTTAAAACCAACATTGTACTTCGGTTCCTTGTAGAGTCAATTTTTTAGAGTTATATGTGATGATAGAAGCCTATTAAAATTATCAAAGGACTTAGACTTAATCACTAGTAGGGTAGGTCATAGGACCACATTGGCTCAGCCAGCCACTACCAATTGTCTATTTCTAATGCTGGCACATTATGGACCTTATTTTGTGGGCCTTTTCAATAGTTACTAGTTAGAACACTTTGTGGTAGAAAAAGGTTGCCATTATGGACCCATATCCTCCTCCTACACTAAGGTTTGGAAGCCTTCATCTGGTGGTACTTGGTAAGAAAGGACTCAGTACTTAAGTACAAGGTAAAGGATGAAGTGAAAATTATAAATATATTGTTCTAAGAATAAGGGGGAAAAAAAGAGTTGATTGTATCTGTTCGGTAATATTAGCTATTTTAGTAGCTGTTCGTCGTTGTTTATTATTTAATAGTTATTTATATAACGGTTTAAATTAAAAGTATTCGGTAAAAAAATAACTGTTTAGTTAGTTGTTTAATTTAAAATGTAGCTGGTAGTTGTTTATATAACGATTAAATTAGAAATATTCAGTAAAAAAAAAGTTGTTTAACTTAAAATGACAAAAAAGAATATTAGTTATTTAGTTAGCTGAATCGGAGGAAAAAAACAATGAATATGTTTGGAAAAAAAAAATTAAAAGCTAAAACTTTAGAGTGTTGGATACAATTAATAAAGATGGAGTGTGCTACGTGCAATTAATAAAGACGGAATTTTGATTTGGTCAAAATATTTAAAGATAATTTAAAAGCTCTGATAGTGTTTTAATCTTAGTTAATTAAGATGTTTTGTTATTTAATACGGTCTTAAAGTATATAGATAGAAAGAGTTATCAAATCAAACTTATAAGTATTAGACTAATTTATTTTTTCGATGAGTTGTTAAAGTACATCTTTTTCATATTGATTTGGTACATCCATTAAATCTTGATTAATGAGAAAGAAAAATTTCCATCATAAGTTAAAATAATTCCATTAGGTATTAAATATACAAACACAAATTTAATAGCATTACATTCTTATGAAATAAACTTTTATTGCTTGATTATAAAGTCCAACATCTTGTTAAATGGTTCTCTCAATGACAGGGTCCAGCCAAAGGACAAAAGATATGATTATCTTGTCCAAAACAAAAAAAAAAAAAAAAAAAAAAAAAAAAAAAAAAAACAAAAGAGGGATTATCATTACTAAACAAGTCAAGGAACATCATTATTAATTAACATTAATCCCTCAAAAAGTAATTAAAGTTTTAGGTGTAATTTTTGGCCATTAGCTAGCTTTGTCTTTGCATCTTCTCAATCATCTTTTCTCTAACAAGCCTTCTCATTATTTTTCCAGAAGGTGATTTAGGAATAGTGTCCACAAATTGCACCATTCTTATTTTCTTGTAATGGGCAACATTAGAGGCCACATAGTTTATTATATCTTCTTCATTTTCTTTGCCTTCTTTGTTTAGCACAACACAAGCAACAGGAATCTCCCCAGCCTCTTCATCTTGAAGCCTACAATTCCATAAATGCCATTTTTTTTATGAACTTTGATAAATAATGTTTACATTTAATTTTAATTTGTATTAAAAAACTTAAATGAAATCAATTAAACCGGCCAAATGCTTGCTTCTATCATAAGCAATTACCTTAATCCTTATCTATATAAAAAAAAAAAATATGAGGAAAAACTAAATAATCATATTTATAACTAATCCAGATTCGCGATAAGCGTGCAAAAGAGTCTAGCGCTTTCTTTCCCAAGCATTCATAGAGACTCCACACAGAATGCTCTAACTGAGGATCCATACTATCTCATTTTTAAGCCATTTAAATGTATGATTCTGCATGCAAATGTACTATGTTGGTTCAGATACTCACGGCACAACTGCTGCGTCTTCAACCGAGGGATGTGCGAGGAGTATAGCTTCCAACTCTGCAGGAGCTACCTAATACCCAAATCCCAAAACAATAGTGTCGGATAATTTAGCAATAAAAACAAATTATATGTCAGAAACTATTTTGTACTTCATTGTTATATATATATAGCTACCTATACCATTAATATAATTAAGTTGTTTATTTTTTAGGTAGTAGTCAGAAAAGATTTTGCTACATATATCATTGAGTTGAGGATGGGACATGAATTTCTGATCGGTGAAAATTTGTTAAATATATTAGTTTTTTTTATTTTTTGCTTTTTGTTTACCTAGAGGTAAAAGAAATCTGTAGTTTCAGTCCCTGGCTCCTGCCCACCAAACTATTAATTAGTAGTGTAGGGTGGAGTTGAAAAAAATGGGATGCCCAACAACCATTATGTATCCAAAAACAAGTTTACATGTAAATACAAAAAATGCAACAATTGCCCTCAAAGAAAATAAATAAATAAATAACGAAGCCTTTGTATAAGAGCACGTATAAGTGATTAGAATGGCTAGTCTTACTTGAAAGCCTTTGTACTTGATTAGTTCTTTGATTCGATCAACAATGAAAATATCTCCATCGTCATCAATATAACCAATATCACCTGTGTGTAGCCATCCATCCTCGTCAATAGCGTTGTTTGTGTCCTCCTTATTGTTGTAGTAACCTGTTAAAAAAAAAAAACAATGGAAAAAGACTTCATGGAAATGAATCCCGAAATGATATAGTCTAACGCTCAAAAAAGATATTGGATACTCGTGATAATACAAAAAAAAAAAAAAAAAGATTGATTATATGCTTAATATAATTATTATACGTCTTTGTACCTTGCATAACACATTGGCTTCTTACACAAATTTCGCCATGGGTGTTCTCGGGTAGAGATAGACCAGTATCAGGGTCTATAAATTTTAATTCCAAATTTGGAAGGATGAACCCTACTGAGTTTTTCTTTGCAATTCCATGACCCTTTTCAGGATCTCCATGAGTTAGTGTGATGCAGCTGTGTTCAGTCAGTCCATATGCCTAATAAAACAAGCAAGTTTCTGTTATAATTGGTCTAATTATGGCAAGATAATCTCATGAACCAGCCTGTTAAGTTAGTAGCAAATAGTTAAGTACTTGTCCTACAATACAAGGGATTAGGGTTTTAAAAACCCTGATTTCAAAATTCAGAACCCTTCCAGCTTGCCAATTAGGTTAACTGTACTCACCTCTTGGACTTGGACACCAGGGAACTTGTTTTCAAAGGCAGCTAGTAGATCAGGAGCAAGTGGAGCAGCAGCAGTCATAATGGCCCTAAGTTTGAGCTTTGTAAGATCAAATTTCTCTACTATGGGGTTCTTAACCAAGGCCAAAATAATTGGTGGAACAATTGGTGCAAAAGTGACCTCATGTGTAATAAGTGCATCCAAAAATGTAGTTAGTTCAAATTTTCTCATCACGACCACTTTCCCTTTATTCCTAAGTGTTGCAAAACATATGCCAGCAATTCCATATATGTGAAAAAATGGAATTAGCCCTAATGTAGTAACCTGACCAACCAGTTCAGGTCCTACACTGAAAAGACTAGAGCACAGGTTAGCTACTAAATTTCGATGAGTTAACATTACTCCTTTAGAAATCCCTGTCGTGCCTGACGAAAATGGAAGTGCACATAGATCATAATCATGAACTTGCTCATATGCAAATTTATCCGTTGCGCGATCTGCTGCATTTAGTAGCTCGTTCCAATTCATAGCATTTCCTACCCGCACTTCGCTTACTACAATGACAGGAATGTCTAGATGCTTCACCTGCTAAGAAAAAATCCTCAGATCATCGGAAAATATAGAATTAGTTATCATAATTATAGTTATTACCTGTCCATAACTAACATCATCTGTGACGATTAATTTAGCATTGGCAGTCTCCACTTGCTTTTTAATTTCAGATTCAGTTGCAGCAGGATTAATACCAGAATAAACCCCACCGGCAGCCATTATTCCTAGAACTATAATGCCATATTCAGCAGTATTTGGCAGCACAACAATTACAACTTGCCCCTTTCTAAGCCCAATAGACCTCAAGGCCTTGGAAAACCTTTTAGTTTCTCTAACTAACTCTCCATAAGTATAGCACTTTCCTGTCACAGCTTCCACAAATGCTACCTTATCTGCATACAATTCAGCATCTTGAAGTACAAATTCCGGTATTGTCATATTCTCCGGCACCGGGACTGCCGGGTATCGGCTTCGGAAAATATGTTCCTCAGTTTTTGACATGGTGGTTCTCGATAGGGAAAAAAAGGGTAGGCAATGAGCTGTGTTTTAAAGGAAGATAGAGCTTAAGGTCATGTAGTTTGCATGGAAGTTATTAAGTTACAATTAGCGGAGGAGTAAGCTTTGCTATGGAGTTTGGTTGGTAGGGATTTGTTGAGTCATGTTAGAGTCACCAACTAATCAGAGATCAGAATTCACAGGCTCAAAAATCTGCTACTATAATCATCTTCTTTGTGATGGGATTTATATTTATTTTAAATTTTTCTTGAAATTAATATTCATTTTATGCATACCTTTTAAAATAATTATTAAGTTTAATTTTTTTAACAATAACTTTGGAACAATAGATATTTTTTCATTTAAATTTTATCAGAACCAGCCCAAAACTGGAAGGGTTTGTTCCAAATTTCTGTCTAAGTCTCACTGGCCTGAACCGGCCAGGTCTACCTGTATTGAGCATGTAAATGGGCTCTAGAGATTGAAAGCCCAACCTCATTTTAGCAACTTTAAGTGGGCTTGCTATACATGTTAATGGGTTTGAATCTCCACTACCTATCCTTGGTCCGTTAAACAATCACAATGCTTTCACTATACAAATTTGAAAAATTATTAGACACTACCACACAAGTATATTTACGAATGAGAGATTCATTTGGATAGAAAGGATTCGTATCTCTTAAGTAAGAGGTCGAATGTCCGATTTTTATGAATGAAGAAAATTTATTTGGAAACGGAAGAGAAAGAGATTTACATTTTTTACAATTTAAAACCCATAACTTATAATAGTACTATAAATTTATAGTAGTATTCAAAATTTAAATGTTAATACTTGATATAGTAGAAGAAATGGCAAACAGAAACCCATCACAAGTCAAGATTGAAAAAGGGCACAACAAGCAAAGAAAAAGAAGGATGTGCACACGTAAAAGAAGGGAATCCGTGATGATGATGATCATTATGAGACGTGATCAAACAAAGAAAAAAAAAGTAAAAAAAAAAAAAAAAATTGAAGAAGGAAAGAAAAATTGAATCAAAGCTTCTCTTCCCTAGACAAGCCGAAATGATTACCCACCGCAACCCATACTCTTGGTTTTGACAAACCTAATCATTAAAAAAAACCCAATAAAAACTTCCCTATTACCTTAACTTTAGCCTCCGTCTATCATCATTACTTTCTCCTTTACCAAATTCTCCACTTTCTCTTCCTTCAATTACATTCCACACCTCTCGTTTACCATTTCTTTTTCCTTCTAAAAATATTTAATTTTCTTTTACATTTTTTGCAATTATATGTCAATATATTACATAAATTACTCTCTGCCCATTCGCACTAAACATAAAATTAATCAATAATTATTTTATAATATAGTTTTATACCGATTTTAAATTTTGAACTCTTAATTCTAATTATTGGTAAAATACATAAATTGAACTATTCTTTAAATACGTAAATGATATATTTATCAAAATGTAAAAATGTAATTAATTTTGCTTTTTTTAACCCTTTGAATTATGGTTTGGAAATGATGGTATTGGTAGCATATATAATTAGATGTAAAGAGACTTAACCTAACAAATAGGAAAAACAATGGTCAAGTGCCACATTGAAGCAAGAGCAAAATCTTTTGAGGTTAGGTCGTTGATCCCCGTGACAGTTTAACCGTAACAGCTTTCTTACTCGTTAGACGTTAGGTAAAAGAAAATCTGACAGGCTAGTTCATTAAATAATTAAAATAAAAAGAAAAAGAAAGAAATCTTCCAAGGGGCATCTAATTATAAGACAAGTGTCCACTAATTATACATGTTCATTGGTAGATTTTTATTTTTCTAAAATCAATCAACATTAAAAAACTGAAATATTTATTACTGTTTTTTAATTTTAAATTACAATTTGGTGTTTGGGTGGCATTTGAGCATTTGTATTTGATTTTTTTCTTTTTTTTTATTTTAAATTTTAAATTCACTTTGAGCATTTCCATATTTATACAATAAATTCGATTACGCATGCAAGCTTAAATATAACATATAAATACACATATAAATACATATTTATAATATTAAAGTTTAGCATAATAGAATTTAATTAATGATTGCAAAAACTTGGTGGGATTTAATTTTCATATTACAATATAAGTTCACCCTACTCATGAATTGGAGATATGTATTACCCCACTAGGGGACAAAGGTGGGTGACTAGCCTGCTGTCTTCATTGATCATAGTTTTTACGTGGCAAGCTACCATTAGAACTTACACATTTTATATTTTGCAAATGAAATAACGCAAAAAATTATAAAAAAGGAAAAGGAAAAAAAAAATTCTAGCTGGGGGTGAATCAAGCCTCGAATTGGGTCTAACGCAAACTTATTATTTTCTAACCAATATAATTTAATAAGGTTGATACGATACATTTCGATGACACTCAATGAATTTTTGAATTAGATATTACTAATTTTGAATTTAATTCATTTGCCAAACAAGTAAGATTGAGCCTGAGTTTAACTCCAATTGAAGATTTTTAAATTTTTGTACGCTAAACTTAAATATGTTGCAAATCAACTCAACTCATTATGAATAATATATTTATCCGGAATTAAAAAAAGAACTTTGATGATTTTTTTTATTAGAAAATTAAAAACATATTATATTTATTATTATGATTTTTCTCATTTTGGGAATCATCATCGTTATTTTTAAATTTTCTTTAAAAAAAAAAAGATCATAATAATTATCCTGCTGAAATTAATGGTAGTCCTCTACATAATTATCAAACTCCACGGGATAAAAAAGGAAAAAAGTGTGAGGGACGAATGATAGTTTTCACTCATTGAAGGGCAGAAAAGGCATTTCACATAAAGTGACATCGAGTAGATACTTCCGTAATTCTAACAAAATCATCATACATTTGTAAAAAGTGGAAGACAATCATGCCGTGTGCGTGGAACGAAGAAAGGAATGGATAGATGAAACCTGAGCCGTTGATTTAAGCGAGAACAAAACATAACCTGGTTCAAAAAAAGGTCGGTATTTGAGTTTTGGTCTTCTTGACCATAATAAGCCTCTATTCACACACACGTGGAAGGCTGGTCAAATAAATATTCTCCTTTATGGAGGGAATCATATGCACTCAAAACGTGGTCATTTTTCATTTTCACTTTATTACCCTTCCAAATCATCCCATTTAATCTTTTTCTACTGTGTTATAATTGTATTAATTATGAGAAAGAAACATCAAACAAAATGTTTGGTTGGATTTTATCTTGAGGAAAGCAAAAAGAAATTGGAAATTTTTAAGCCTATAAAATTAATAATTTTTGTGAAAGGATTTTAATTCATTTCCTAAAAAAGATACACTGTGATGTGACTTTTTTCATATATATTTTCATGCTTTTGATTGAAATGATATTCAGATAAAATCATTTTAAAAGTCATAGTTTTAGATTTCAAATTTATAACGTTAGAGACAAAATTCATATTATTTTTCTTTTTAATGTTCATAATTATGCTTTCCAACCACTTCGCTAACAATTAAAAATGAATTTTTCACTTGAAAAGAAATATTTAATTTTTATGAACACTAGGTATCATAACACCGATATAGAATAAATGCTGAAACATTTTGGTATGTAATACATAATTATATTAAGAAAAATATCCATTTCATCCATTGTTTTGTACAAAATTAATAACATAATTGTCAATTATTTTCTAATATTATCTTAATAAATAAAATTATTTAAATATGAATTTTAAATTTTGGCATTTATATATATGATTGAAAATTATTTCTAAAAGAGCAACAATTTTTACATTAAGAAAAGGAAAAAAAAATGAAAAGAAAGCCAAAGGCATTTAAAAAGCCGGAAATGACAAGTGGCCACTAGTAGCAAACGCGCAAAAGAAGAAACGAAAGGGGCTAAAAAGGAAAGCAAGTAAGATAAAAATATATAGAGTAGTAGAGTAGAGTTTACTTACTGAGACAAAGTTGCATTCATTCGGGTGAGAATAATTACAAAATTTTAACGAGTGGGCCTAAAAGATGACGTGGTAAAAAACTATTGGCTTACACATATAGAGAGCGGGCGAGCCATAAGAGACAGAGAGAGAGAAAGAAAAGAGAGAAAGGGACTTGGGCTCTCCTCTCTGGGTCTAGCCTGAGGGGCGTTGCGGGGGGTTTTTGATTGGATTGGTGGTGGTGCTTCCTTTTAGTGTGTATTTTCAGAGGCGGAGAAAGTGGCCTCTCTCTCTGTCTCTGTCTTCTCTCCCTCTCTCTCTTTGCCTGTTTCAGGGCATGGAAGAAGAGCTGGCCATGCTTAGGCAACTAATCGGTCAGCTTCAAGACCTCTTGAATCTCTACGGCTCTCCTCCTCCTCCTTTTCATCTCCATCACCAGCCGTTTCTCGAGCTCCACCACAACCATAACGACAATCACAACAGGTTTCTTTCTCTAGATCTCTTTCGTTTCTCGATTATCTTCTATTTCGCATGTGATGACTTGAACTGGAATTTACTTGTTATAGGTGTTTTTTTAACTCATTATTTTTGTGTTTGTTCTGTTTTGTAGTTAATAATTAAGGTGGTTTCTATTTAATTTTGATTGTGAGTTTGGTAAGTTAGGTGACTTTTGTGACTAACTTGCCGTGTTCTGTCACGCAATGCGGTTTTAATGCTTATACTACTATTTTTCCTTTGTTTTTCTTTTCCTTTTTTTTAATACTTTTTATTTCATTTGATCTTTTTAATTAAAGTTTTGACTCTGATTAATTTCACGGATGATCTTAAGATTATGGCATTACCAGTAATTGCAATTTCTTTAATTTTTCTTTTTAATCTGCAAGGAAGTTCGAGTTTTCAGCGTGTGTTGGATGTTGTACTAGAGCAGGCCAGCTTAATTAGTTTTCTTGGCTATCAAATTGGTTAGTTTTGTAATGTTTATTCCTTGGGAACTTTGATTAACTTTCACATTTTAATTTGCCCTTGCCTTTAAATTTTCCCCTCTTATGGGATTTTTTTTTTTTTTTTTTGAATCTCATTGCTTGCTGCTGATTTTTTAAAGATTGTGATCACTGATAAACTTAAATCCTGATAATTATGTGCATTCTATAGATAACAGACATTGTATTCTCAGTACTATGGTACTGTAAATTATGGAATAGGATCTTAGCATCACGTATTGCCAGTCTTTAATGCTTTAGGAAGTCATGCAAAAATGGGCGTCATTGCCCTCCGAAAGAGGAAAGATAAAGAAGAGACCTATATATTTGGCTGTAGGGGTGGGAAAATCCTGGCGTATGTTATGAAGCATGATTTAATGGGCCCGGTTCCTTTTTGATTTATTCCTTTAGGTCTTTGATTTGTGCGACAACATTTCTTTCTCATGGATCACAATTTTTTTCATTGTCTCTCATGTTTGTTTATCAGCAATGCAGGTGCATGTATGCTGGCAAACTAGTTACTTAGAGCTAATTGTAACGAACTATAAAGTGTCAACATTTCCTGCTTCCAAGATTTTGTTCCTTGTTTGTTGTTTTTGTGTATGCACACACACATCTGCTTTCACTGAGGACCAGTTAGTGGTATAATTATATTTCCTTTGCAGTAGTAAGTCTTTGTGATAACATGCTCGGCTTGGCTTTGTTCTTTGTATAACAATTTCAACTGGACGTGATGTCTTGGTATTTGTAAGTGTGGGTGTTGATGCTGCCCTACAGAAAGATAGCATCTTTTGGCCTCAATTATAATGTACATGAGGGCCATGGTCATATAGATTGGCAAGTGATTATTGGGGGTTTCTTACTTGTAAGTTCAACGACTTCTCTTATATGTAAGTTAGTGGTGTGATTCCTAGTTTCCCATCTTTTGTTTGAAGTCACAAACTATTGCATGGACGATGATGTCTTAAAGGGTTCTAATAGTTCGTTGTATTTATTTCTGAAATTTTTTTTTGAAAGAGTTATCGCTTTACACAGCAGGACTTCTAGTCCAGGAATGAGTTCTTGGCATTGATGGTTATGCTTCGGCTAATACTTTGTCAGAGAACAGAACTCTGAAATGATACAGTTTCAGTCAACTCTGATAGGGAAGAGCTATAATTGAAGTCAGGTACAAACTCGTATTTAAAACAGGAGGGGAACTCTAATAATTTTAGGCTTCGCCCACCCTCCTCGTCCCCCAACCCAAAAGAGAAAGTAGAAATCTTCTTCAATTGAATCCTATCTTGTATGCTTGAACTTGTTTTACTCCAAGAACTCAATATTTTGGTAGTTCGGAAGACCTCTGTAAAATTGTTGTTGAGGTGAAAAGGAAAACTGTAAGAAACTAGTTAACTTATCAAAAATTTACACAATGAATTTTAAACTCTTTATAATAACGATCATGTAGATATGGTAGATTACATTTGGAATAAGAAGAAATCTCCTAATTTTAGACGTTTTATTTTGTTTTGATGGATTGAAATCCACGGAATTTTGGACGTTTTTGGTTAAAAATATTATGAAAAATCTCATTCATTAAATGAGGGATTTCAAACAATCTCACCTCCAAGGCATGAATTTAAATTGCTTATCTTGGGGGATTTAAGAGAATGACAAATTAGTCAAAGCTAAGGATTTTTGTCCCATTTCTTATTCCAAATGTTAAATTTTCTTAAAGCATTGCGTGATTTTTTTTGTCCAGTTCTCTGATTGACCGTTTCAAAATCCATCATATCAATTTTTCTTAAAGTATTGGAAATGACCTCTTTTTTAAATCAAAGGCGTCGCAAAAGATTTCTGTTCATTTTCATGTTTTCTCCCTTGCAGTTATTTTGCATTTTTTTTCCCATTTTGTTGAATGCAATTCCACACTGCCCTCTTCCAAATTATATTACCCTGGGCATTCTATGCGTGAGCTCTGCTCATTGTCCAACTGCCCTTACCAAGTTCTTTCCATTTTAGCTCTGTGATTCTAAATATTTTTGTTACTGTCTGCTGTCTTCTTGTAGTGATATTGTTGCCGGCATAATGGTGATACTTCTGTTTTTCCTATTACAGTACTGATGCATACACATACACACACAATGCTCTATTTGTCTATGGATTGTGTTTGTAGAAATGTGATAACTTGGCATTGTCTTATCTGTGTATGTGATGGGGATTGCTATGTGGTTCTTTGTATAGAATACATTCTTTTCTTCCCCTGTATAACCTGCCAAAACAATAACTTAGTGTGGTATCAATCCAAAGTATTTGAGTTATGCTACATGGTTCTATTTCCTCCTATTTGTCACCTGCTAAAACAATAAAGCAAAAGAAATGCTCAATCTATATACTGAGAAGTAATAAATAAACAAAAAAATGATTGTTTGACAAAATAAGAGGGGTCGTGCCTAGGTCTCAAACAGATTCCAAAGTATAAGAGGAAGTGCCTATTTTGATTTGAACAGCTTCTGAATGTCTGGTGTGATGGTAGGGCCAGAACCAATGCTTATAGACTTTTACTCTGTTTGGCATTGAGATTGAAACTGCTTTTCCAAAGAAACATTATTTTAGATGATCTTGGAAAAAATAGTTCGTGTTGTTTTTGTTTTTGAAGCTTTTATCACTAAAATAGTTAAATTCACTTTTCTTTTTGGATTTTCCAACGAATATTTTGTGAAATTCACTTTACAAATTTAAGTGACGTTTAACCATTGTTTTCAACAAAAGGCTTCTCTCAATAGCAATTCAAATAGCAATGTCAAACATACTGTTTAAATTGCATACATGTGTTTGTCTGTGCATAAATGTTTTCTATTCTTTTAATATTATCTGTACAATAGTTTCTAGGCAGTTATACTTAAGAGTGCTGCACTGCGGCCCCTTTTCGCTATTCCTGTATTATGTTGTTTGCATCAGTCTCTGGAAGAGAGGAAATCTTGCTTGGTAGTTTACACCTTTTATTTTAGAATTTCTCATGGTTGGAGGATCAATAGTTGGAAGTGTTACTAAATCTATGACTTTGCTACTAGTTTTCTTTTACTTCGCAGTTGGCACATGTTGAATTAGATATCTTCAATTTTTACTGATGTCACAGGCTTTAGTTTTGCCATGCATGTCATTTATATTATATGTCTTGCAAGCTTTGCAGGTATACATACTCTAGCTATTAGCATCTTTAAGCCTTCACCTTATGAGCCTTCATCTGCTCATCTTTTGCAATTGTTTTTACCAAAATAATTTCTTGCATATGCATTCGGTAAATCTACTGTAATTTAAGGAGTATAAATTCTTGTTCTTTTTAACAGATGGTGCATCCTTGATATCCATGATGGTTCTGCAGATGGTTACTGTGATCTTGTGATGGCAGCTGGAAAATCTGGAAGTTTCAAGATGTTGGAACCTTCCAAGCCTCCTCCCATGAAGAAATCTAGAAAGGAGAGGAATCGAGGGAAGTTACTAGGAACTACTGATACGACTGAGATCATGGAACAAGAAGTGTGGAAAGAATTTCCAGAGGACCTTTTCGAAGCTGTCATTGCTAGGCTTCCCATTGCAACATTTTTCCGCTTTCGCACAGTTTGTCGAAAATGGAATTCCTTGCTGGACTCTGAGAGCTTCTCTCAGCATTGTGCTCAAGTTCCACATTCCAATCCCTGGTTTTACACTATTACTCATGAAAATGTGAATTCTGGAGCAATGTATGATCCTTCCTTGAAGAAATGGCATCACCCTACTATTTCTTCTCTACCCACTAAGATGATTGTCTTGCCAGTTGCTTCTGCAGGGGGTCTGGTGTGCTTTATTGATATTGGTCACAGAAACTTCTATGTTTGCAACCCTCTGACCCAGTCTTTCAAAGAGTTGCCAGCCAGGTCAGTTAAGGTCTGGTCGCGAATTGCTGTGGGGATGACATTGAATGGAAATGCAATCGGTGGGGGCTACAAGATCCTATGGGTTTGCTGTGATGGAGAGTATGAGGTTTATGATTCAATGAAGAATTCTTGGACTCGACCAGGAAGCATGCCTTCTAATATTAAGCTACCACTATCTCTGAATTTCCGATCACAAGCAGTTTCTATTAATGACACAGTCTATTTCATGCGTTCAGACCCTGAAGGGATAGTGTCCTACAACATGATTACTGGGGTCTGGAAACAGTATATAATACCAGCCCCACCCCATCTGAATGACCACACACTTGCAGTGTGTGGTGGCCGAATCATGCTTGTGGGATTGCTAACAAAGAATGCGGCCACATGCGTGTGCATATGGGAGCTGCAGAAGATGACTCTCTTGTGGAAGGAGGTTGACAGAATGCCAAACATATGGTGCTTGGAATTTTATGGGAAGCACGTTAGGATGACTTGCTTGGGCAACAAAGGTTTGCTCATGTTGTCTTTGAGATCCAGACAAATGAACCGACTAGTTACATACAATGTGAAAAGCAGGGAATGGCTAAAGGTTCCTGGTTGTTTGGTGCCACGTGGGAGGAAGCGGCAGTGGATTGCCTGCGGCACTGCCTTCCACCCAAGCCTTGCTGCTATAGCTTGATGTATACATTGCCTTTGGGTATTGTAGCAGCGTTTTCACGTTAGTGGAGGGGGTTCTAGACTTCAGTGTTGGTCTTTTGGTCAGTCACTTGGCTGCACAAGCTGTTGCGGCTATTTTATACCCAGCACAACTTTATTATTTTAATGAAGCAGATAATCCTTGGAATGATTGTACAAACACGTTGAAAAATAACTTTTGATGGGAAAGACTACGTTTTATATGCTGCTCAAAAATAGCTGGTTTATAGTTATGTATGTTTCAGAGCAAAGGGAGCTATAAAATGTGCCTCCCATTTATGATATGATGGCTTGCATTTTTGTTGAGGATCTCCATCAGATAAAGTTGTTGAAAGAAAAGCTTATAAGTCTGCTTTGTTAGGGTGCTGAAAGAACTCGGAAGAAATTATTCTCTTTCAAAAAATGAAATAATATATAATGTTTTTTACCCCTAATTTAAAATTATTCACATTGTGAAGCTTAGTTGTCATTCTTTACGTTAATTTTTTCTGCCGCTTAAAAGTTTATGGCGTTGAATCCTCTTGATTTCCCCCGCCCACCCAGCCTACGGCCTGCAATGTGTGTATTATTATTTAACTTGTCAACTACAGGACGTTTAATTTTGGAATATCAACTAACATGTTAAAAAATGTAACAAAAAAAACACTAATATGTTAAAATCCATTAATCAAAGGTTGCCGTTAAGATTTAAGATTCATTTTTACGACAAAATCGAATACAGAAACAAATTCAGAGAAGGCTACTTGCTGCTCATCAATGACGGGAAAACAGGCAGGAATTAAAAAAATGTAAAAATAATAAAAGCCCAAATCTGTACTTCACATCTGATGATCTGAACCACTGAATTTACAACAAGATGCCCACGTTTTACAAAGTCCCCGACCGCAGTATGCTAGCTACGCTTAATAGCCATGATGTGCATAGCTAAACCCCGAATTCTGATCGTTACATGTGAAAGAACAAGAACAAAAACAAAAACAAAGATGAACACCCAGGATATAAATTCTGTTATATTTTGCAGTTCCTCTTCTCTATGGAAATTTTCCACTAAAGAGAGATCCCTTATCCTACATTTTCTTAAAAGGGCAAAAGGATATATAGCTGTAGCCTAAGAACCACAAAAGCAATCTCATTTCAAGAGCCTGAAATTCAGATGCATCACTTTGTTCCAAACTCATATATGATCAAAAAATAGATAAACTGTCGACACGACACTCAGGTAAAAATAACACCATCATCGTTAGCAGCTGTCAAGACATCTTCTAGACACATATTATAGGAATGGGCAAATTTATTAAAATAGCTTAGTTCAGAACAAGAATAACAAAGTCAAGTATTTCCATCTCAACTACAGGCTAACATCTTCCACCTTTCAATTATGTTTGTTCTACATTTATGCCATGCCTCCGCTTGTAGCAGTCCTGATTATCTGGAATAGAGCTGTTATAAGCAACAAAAAGAATTCAAATCAGTAAGCATGGAAAACAATTCTGTTAACAAGAAACACTAAGATGCTAGTTCCCTGTTGCATATTAAACCAAGAAAAATTTTCAACTTCTATAAGATTAACAATCATATGACCCTGGTTATCAAACTTCTATTAAACCAGACACAATTGCCAGGCTCCTGTAAGGTTTGTGCTATCCTTCATTTTATCTTTCTCGGTTAAATTGTAAAATATGATTATTTGGTGATAGAAAGCAATAGGTAATTTTCAATGACAATCTTTAGTTCTAAGTTCAATTCTTGTACATTCAGCTGCATTAAAGATGACTGCAATCAACATGGCACAAGCAGAGAAACTTGAGTAAGGTTCAATCACTATTGTCAAGTCAAATTTTATCAATCAATCTTACTTCTTATATGAACTTGATGGAAACCATCAGAACTATTGGAAGGAAGCCATAGAAACTCAAATGACAAATAAATGTAATGAGGCTTACATGATCCAATGACCACAAATATGAAAAATCCAAGCAGAACAGGGCCAACAGGATAGTCCTTTG
Source organism: Jatropha curcas (assembly GCF_041381405.1). Lineage (NCBI taxonomy): Eukaryota > Viridiplantae > Streptophyta > Magnoliopsida > Malpighiales > Euphorbiaceae > Jatropha > Jatropha curcas. Next base: position 674,793 of record NC_143153.1, on the reverse strand, counting down.
CCTTTTTAGTAGTGGTTTCAGGTACAGCTCCTCTCTTGGTAATGTTTTTCTCAAACTTCTCAACTTTCCTATCTGCAAGGCGCCTTGATGTAGTCTAAACAAACAAGAAAAAGGAATACCACAAAATTTAATACAATTTACCATTACAAATCATTTTAATAAAAAAACCATTAAAAATAATTGAGAAGCTTATTAAAATGCAAGTGTAAACAAACACTTAAATCAATTAAATCAAACCATTAAAATACAACCATTTGATATAAATAAGAAAAATGCATGGTAATCAGGTAATCCATGAAATTTCCCAAAAGAATTCTAAGACAAACCAAAACAAGGTCAACAGCAATAAAACAACAAGAAAAATCAAGAGATCAGATCGATTTAATCATTTATCATCCTATTTTTCTGGTCTAAGGCAGATCAACAAGACAATTCTTCTACTATAGAACTAAATGAAGAGAACAGATAAAACCGACATAAGGAACGGATCAAGGTCAAAACCAAAAGAAGTTGAATATAAAAGGAAAAAGCTATAATCTTTAACATTTTACCATGGTTACGGGGAGATCTGATAGCCGGGAACGATTGGAGCGATGAAGCTTAAAGAGAAACTACAGGTGATTTCGTCTCCTCCCTTCTCCGGCGAGCTCTTTCTCTCTCCCCTTTCCCTCTCTTCCGATCTGTGTCTGATTTTCTGAAGAAAAAATCACTCTCCTTTTGTTTTTATATTAGCTATACAAAAAGGAGATATTGATAGCATAACTGGCGTATCGTCACAGCCTTCGATGTGATTGGCAGCGCCACGAATATGGAACACGCGTCGGATTTTAATTGGATCAATATGCATACCTGGACTGCAAATTAGAGTTAACCGGGGTTGATTGAGAAGTGGCGAGACGTGGTCTCCTAGAGACACGTGTCATCGTCAAGCAAACATTTGAAACGTGTTGGATCGCTAAATTAGTAATTTTACCGGTTTTTAACCTTTTCCTAATAATAGAGTTTATTGTTTCTGCTGGATTTCTCGTTAGTTCTTTGTCTGGATAGGACAACGGTCATTTTCAACCCTTCATTCTGAAAATTGCAATTTTAACCGTTGATCGGTCTGGATAAGCTCAAAGAAAGTTCAAAATGTATTAAAATTTTGTATTAAAAAGCACCATAGATCGGCCATTTGCATGTATATAAGGTATGAAATTAAAATTCTTTGAAACTTAATGGGCTGCTTACAGCCCAGCCCACGGAAACTTCAAGCAATATAATTTTTCCTACTCGAATTATGATTTTAAGTCTCACATTTTGAGACATTCCAATTGGGGTTTAAACCTGTTCAAGACTAAGCCTTACGCTGGCTGCTTGTGGATATGGGCTTGACAACTAACTTGTTCCTTCTCCGTTCATGGCCACTTTAACCCAAAAGGGTCAGCTTTTAAATTTCCTCTCCTCGCCAAAAGAACTTCTTTTCCATTGACACACTGCACAGACATGGAATTCTTGCAAAATCTTACATAACTAGCGAAAGTATTACCCTTCCATTTCCATTCTTCAACTTGAATTGGAAATTTTTGAATCAAAAAGTTGAGTTGAGATCATTCTTTGCCTTTAAGAAAAGCATCAAGAAAGGTACTACTGTAGGACCTGTGTACTTGGCTTACTGCTTTACTAATTACTTGATGACCCAATTGTCCAGATTGTTGTACTACCGATGCCTCTCTTTCAAGTTCATTAAATGTTGACATCAAAAAATTAATAGTTTCCCATGAGTTTGGTAGAACTTCCAGTGCTGGGTATTTAATGAATTTGGCATTCTTGCTTGTTGAATTCAACCTTTCGATCCCAAACAATCACATGGAAAATGGGACTTCATGTTTTTAAGAGTTCATGTCAAATTTGAGGAAGGCATTAGGCTTCTCTCTCTATCTTTCTCTCTTAAATTTAAGGTTTCATGGCTTTTTTCATATTTATTCAGCTTCTTTCTTTTTTTCTTTGGTTAATTAGTCATAGTCTTGCTTATTAGAACTTCACTTTTTGGATAATCCTTTGGCTCTATAGCTGGAGGGCAATAGCTATCAGATGAGTGCTTGATTTGAAATGGTTAATCTAATTGGACCGACTGTTAAGTTAGTCAATTTTACGAAAAAGTTGAATGAAAAGAAGAGGATCCCTTGGTCAATTATTGGTACAGGTGTTACTATTATGTTATGTAGAACTTTAAGCTTTAATGTGCTATCCTTTTCCTTTAAAAATTTTCATTCTACCAATTTACAAAATCAAGGCTTGATATAAAGTTTGATTTTTTGTTCTGCTAAAAAAAATTACCTATGGCTTAGAGTTTCAAGATTTGGGTTTAGTTGAATCTTTCTCTATATGTTGATTCAGAGATGAGAAGCCTTAAAACTACTTGACGTTTTGGGTTTGCAGGGTTCAAAATAAAGCTGTAAAAGCATTATCAATGGTGTACAGAGCATTTGATTTGCTAAAACTAAAATGAGAGAAGGAACTGAATTGCTGTGACTTGACAAAGTTTCACATGTAAAGAAAAAAATTCCTTTTTTATAATTTTCATGGTTGCTAGCTTGTCATAATTGTTAGGACCCTGTAATTCGTTTTGCTTTTATGCAATACAAAGTTTAACCAGAAAAATTGTTAGGCAGGAAAGTTCATGACCAATAGGTTCTTCAACACTTTAACACCTGGAACCAATTTATGCCATTTCTGGCCCCCTCAACAATTTTCAATCGTCAAATTTTGTTTTGTCCTATTTATAATACTACAGAAGTTCTATACTTTTCAAAGAAAAACTGACCCTTTTATTTCTTTAGGATTCTTACTGGAGGCCTGCGATAATGTCTGTGGTCAAATCAAATGATATAACTTGCTCGAGAAATTGGAATTTGTCTTTAGCATTTCACTCCAAGGCACATATACAAACCTATTGTCGACCAATACTCTTAGTCATAGCGTTTCCGCATATCCATTTTCAAGTAAAAAATACTAGTTTTTCGTGTAAAATTATATTTTAGGTGTCGGTTTCCGCATTTCTACGTTTTCTGGTTTATGCTTTTCTGCAAAATAGATACTAACTCAGGACACAACAGTAATACAAAATGAGCTAAACCTATACGACTGAAAACTAAAATGATCTTAAGTGCATGATGTTTTTCTTTCTTCTACTTGGCTATTATTCACTTTTTCTACTTTTATTCCATTACTGAACCAACAATGATTGAAACAACCATTTGCCTAGCTTGCAGATTGTGACGAGCTCAGGCGGACCCATTTACGTTTGTAAAAAAAAGTCTGTTGATGTATTGCTTTTTATCGTCCATCGCGATTACGAGGGACTCACAAATTGCTGGACTGGAAGTGCTTTGTTTGTGTGCTAGCCACGAACCAAGTCAATTGTCAACTGGTGACACATGTTCAATAAGAAATTGAAATAAAAAAAAGGTTCTTTATTTCAAATTTGATTTGTCTATTGCTTAAAAATGCCACGTTGTTGTCTTTTTCTTTCATCTAATTATTTAAAAATCCAATCTCTTTTTACAAATTTTAGTGGTTTTCTTGCTTTATTGGATTTTCTATCGCGTCTTCTATCAAGCATTTAGGAGAGAAATCAATGAAAATAAACCTATGAAATTTGAGAATTAAATTAGTTAATGAGGTAGACTATTTCTAGAATTAGAACATGCACGTATATATGTATATCCCATGCTCTAAATTACCATTAAGAGATGGTGACAAGTAATTTAAGTTTAGATCGTTTGGTTAGAATAGTTCACATCTCAAATTTTTATTGACTTTCACTTTTTTTATAAGATACTTTTGCGTTCCTCTTTTCATACAGTATCGATGATTGATCTATGCCCGCTGAATGAAAGTTGAAAGACCATTCAATTCATTAATGGGTATATCGCTATTCTCACCCGTGCCATTCCTAAATATAATTGCAGATATCGCTTTATGAGAATGATTTCTTACTTGTTCAATGTGTACTTTCGTGTGCCGTGTACCATATGCTACGTATTGCTTAATAATTAGATATATGGTTTGCCTTGCTATTATGCATCAATACATTATATTATGATTGATATTGGCTTATAGAGAGTCATTGACCGAGTCTTTTAGTTGTTTTCTTTAAAGGTATTCTAAGCAAGCGTCCGATAGTTACTCTTCTTGTCCGATTTCGAGTCCATGACATTATTTTTATATATTGAATGGAATATTCTTTTGGATAAATCAAATACACAATTTGTTTGAATTTAATGTAGAGTGGACAGTTGCAATTCTGACTTGGGTGTGTGGAAATAGTATGGTTAGTTCTAGCAGTTCAAGTAAGTGTCGAGTCCTTGTCTGTCTGTGGTTGAAAACATTAGTAGTACAGAGTTGGCTTGGCCATTTAAAACTACGCATCTTTATATAGTCATTGTTCCGTGTACTCTAGGACATTTCCAAGACCAAATATTGCACGATTCAATGTATCATTTCTCTGGATTTAAATCCCATTTATCAACTTTTATTTCACCCCTATTGCTATTTTTAACCCTTTTTGTTTTCTTACTCCCTCTTTGTCTCCAACTTGAATCCGAAAATAAAAAGGGAAACTGTGCCTTTGGAATGCCTCAACTCAACTTTTCCAATTAGAATACTTACCCTTAACTTATTGAATTAAACTTTATCTATATTGGGTTTATGAGTCTACTTTAAGAGTATTCTTTTGATGTTAGGAGTCACGGAGTAAGAATTGGAGATTAAAAGTGTATTCGGTAAAATTAATTATTTCTAATAGTATTTAGTTGTTTGAATAATTAAATAATTATTTGAATAACTTTTCATAAAAGTTAAAAGTTAAACTTTATAAGTTGTTGAACACAATCTAAGAAGGGCAAAAAAAAAAATTCAAAGTTGGGAGCAAAATTAAGAAAATATGCTATTTTAAGACATAAAATTAAAAAATTTTTACTAAGAAGATGGGAACCACGCCCGGCACTCCTCCTTTCGTCGATAGATATTACAAGGTTTAGAAAAAAAAAAAAAAAAGTTTAGAAAAATTTTATTTCTTAGTTTTATAAATATAATTTACTAAAAATAGTAATAAAAAATTAAATAGAACTTGTTTCTTTGACTCGTTGCTTCAATAGTTTGGCCATTTTTCTTTTTTACATTCTCAAGTTAGAAATACGCAACATCAAATGAAATCTTATGATTGGTGTTGCAATTGCGCTGTGAGTCACCAATAAAAGTAGGATTATCAACTCAACGACGGTGATTTGATGGTGCATGCTTAATAATAATAATTAATTAATTAAACATATTCATTTGTTTAATTGTGTGGTTTAATTAAAGTTACATGTCCTTTCCTTTTTGCTTTTTTCTTCTTCTTCTAATATATTTCTTTATCCTAATTAGCTGAAATTATTCTAAAGGTAGTCGGTGGTTGGCTGCTGCTGGATTAAAAAAGAATATAAAATAAGGTTGGCAAATTCCCACCATTGATCACGTGGACACATCGTTGTCCTATACAATTAAAGGATTAATGGACATGTTGGTCCCACCATGGAAAATGTTCTGTGACCAAATATCTCCATTAAACACTATAGAATATATACTAGCTACATTAATTAATCTTTGTTTAACACTTCTTAATCTATAATTAATTAATTACTCTTCTCTCCATTGGATTAGATCTCCAATTTTTTATTAGCTATCCTACGGTTCTTGCCCTGCCACGTGCTGGTTGATATACTTCCCTAGCATGGCTGTAGCCGGCATCTTGACATTTCTTGCAAGAGCTAAACACATTATCATTATTATTATACAATAATCAGTAAAAATAATTTAAAAAAAAGAAAAAACTGGCCAATAAAACAAATGCACTAAAAAATATTTAAATGCAAGAAAAACTTTAAATAATAATAAGATGATTGCATTTGTTAAAGCTTCAATGAAAAATAATATTATTTTATTTGTTATTTCACTTCTTCGGGGCAAGATTATAAATAATTAAAAAAAAATAGACAATCGTTGTCATTGTTATAAACGTGGTTTATACATTGCACATCATGCATTATTTATGTTATTTCACATTTATGAATTTAAAAAACTAAATAAATTAATATATCAAAACCAGTTTTAATAAATTTAAATCTAATTAAAATTAAACTTGCCCTTTCATTTTAACTTGTGAAGATTTAAATATTTCTTATAATATTTAAATATTATGTAGTAATAAAAAATTTCAAACATTTAATATATATTAGAATGTTTTAATCAGTACAGCTATACTATTATGTTTAAACTTTTTTTTTTTACCTTGATTAAGTGGCGTCAAATATATATTATATCCTTTTCAAAGAAATATATAAATATACCTTTGATTCTAGTTTGTTGATGGAAGCATCCCATCAGCGATGCACGACGTGGTGGGTGCAAAGCCGTAATCTCTGACGCTTGGCTTGTTTTCAGAGAGAGAGAGAGAGAGATGGTGACTTAAGCAAGTTTTTTATTTTATTTTATTTTATTTTAAATTTCTATTATTATTTTTATTATGAAAATACTACCTAATTATTTTGTCAAGTCCTTTCTTCAGTTTTGGACCGACCTTGAACCTTCTCAACCTATCATTTATGTTTAACACATAATTAATCTTTCTACTCAATTTCTGCCTGTGGTGTGTATTGCCAAATTTTAATCGAACCTTCTTCCTGGATTAATTTGAAAGTTTCAAGTTTATAAGGGGCTAGAGCTAGTTTAATAGGGTAGAGAATTTACAGTAAAAAATTATTTTTGTCTATTTTTTTTTTCATAAGTCATATTTTCTTTTCTTTATTGTTCTAAACTCATCAGATGATTTTAAATTCATGGTCCTTATTTCTAATTATATTAAACATAAAGTTTAACTAACCTTAACACTATGTTTTGAAGATCTAAAGTAAGAAATAATCTCATATTCTCATTGCTGTATATGGTCCAAATATGGATTAATTTTATCCATATAATTTGGTAGGAATAAAATATGGTGCAAATGAAAAAATAATGATAATAGTCAAACTATTATATTATCGTTAATTTATTTTTTTTTTTCATTGTTTTGTGATGTACGACAAATTGTTATTAATTTTGGTTTTGTTTTAAACAGTACTTGATGTGTTTCTAGTTTTGTTATATTTTAAGTTTTGATCAGGTTGGTGTAAGTGAGCGACCTAATGACTTTAGATAGTTTTTGGATAAATTAAATTTTCCGTGGATGATAGTAATTTAATAAATAATTATATTTTTTTTTCTGATAAAAAAATATATTAATCTTTAATTTTTCAATAAAACTTTATTTAATCAAAATTTTAATTAATTTTAAAATAATTTAATATGGATCATTAAATTTTTATGGATAATGACACAAGGGTATATCAGAAAAAATAAAGCAAAAATTATAGTTTAACTATATTAACAAAATTTTTAATTTATATACAAGTCAAACCTGGACATAAATTAAAAAATTTTGTTAATATAGTTAGTCAAACCTGGACATAAATTATGGAACGGAAGACATAATAAAAAATGAAAATCTTCTATTTTATTTTTACATCTTATTTCTTACCTTTCAATTTCTATTCTCAAATACTCTCTATGTTTTTTTTTTCCTCCTTAATTAAGTATTACTATTAGGCTAGAATGAATTAGTTGGGATTGTCTTATTCTTATCCGTTTGATCCGAGTTTTAAAATTCATTTCTAGACATAATTGATTTTGTTTTCAAACATAATTTATTTCTAATAGTAATAAAACAATAATTTGAAATTGGATTTAATTATTGAAATATATACATATATAATAATATTCATTAGAGGCCAAATTAGACGAAAATAACTCAATTTTTGTACTCAGTAGTACTTTTTAGACTATTGCTATTTACCTGTTAATATTCCAACATCATTGTATTTTTAGTATTATCGTTTAGTTAATATATTAGCAAGGAATTATATACCAATAAATTGAGTTAGATTTGACTAAAAAAATAAGCAAATAAATAAGTTTGTGAGAAATAATTAAGCTATTTCTTTCACAGTATTTATTTTATTAATTATTTATTTTCTTTATATAATTTACTGATATCGTCTTTCTCTCATTAAATATTACTGACTATAAATGTATTATCGTGATAAAGATTGATTAAAAATTATTCTATTAAAGTTGATTTTAGCTAAAAAGAAAAAAGAAATTCAAAGGTATAAAGGTTTAATAAAGTGTTGAAATTTATCATTAAATATAATTATATTTTAAATTATTATTATACCCATGCGTTGTAAGAGAGTTAGCCTCCATTATTATGTATATTAATCATCAAAGAATAATAATAACAAATGCAACCATTGATTTCATATTATGGGATTAAAAAGAATTGAAGGCTAATTAATTTTATTTCAGCCAAGACCTAAGCTATAAGACCATATGTTAATATTAATTATTCTACCAAGCTAAGTTTATTAATTAATTTATGCAATTTTTTATAAAAATAATTTAAAAATATGAACATTTTTTATTTAATATAGCTATAGAAATTGCGAGGAAAAACTTTCATATATGATCTTACACGAGGAGATTGAAAAATTTATTCGAGTCAACAATTTTTGAATTAATAATTTCAATTAAATAATTTTATTAATTAAATTTTAATTGATTGAATATATAATTAAATATAATTGCAAGTCATGTGGATATAACAGGAATTACAAGTGTTGTTGACAAGGTGACAATCCATGAAGCAACACTATGTCATTAAGGGGAAAAAAAAAGAGTGATCCCATGTGTACACGTGGCAAGGAGATGCTATAATTTTATCCCAAACCCACGGCTGACACGTAGCACAAGGCTATTATGGGCAGTACACGTTAGATAAAATGATTGGCTATTGCCAGAGAACCGGTGCTGCTGACGTGGACGTCGCTGTCAGAAAGAGCTCCCCAGAGGACACCAAAACGAAGTGGGTAGTGATGGCCTAATCACTTCGTGACAAGCCTTGATTAAAGCGCCTTCATACTTTTGCCATCACTTCTCCATCAATTCACAACTTCGCCACTCATGTTCTTCCAACCAAGTCGTCTTCAACTTCATAGCGTTAATGACAATATTACCCCTCAATTCTATTGGCTTTTTACATGCAAAGCCATTTGTAGTTTGTCAAAAAGAGATTGCTTCTTGTTGCTTCCTATATTGTAAACAAATTACAAAAAGCTAAAGAAAAGATGCTTACCCTATCATCCATAGGTTAGGCAGAGTTGGTTAAGACCACATTTTGCATTATAAAGGTGATTTTATCATTAGTGGGATTTCTCTCTTTTATCATTTTTTCATTATTTTAACGTACATAGAAATAAAAGAGATATCACGTGAAAATTTTTATATTATATAATAGTAAAGATGATGTAATTCAAGCTACAATAAATTCATTTACTATAAATTTATTTTTATTTATAACTTATTATGAAATAATTAATGGGGTTGATAGGTTAGTGCTATAAGTGAAGTCTATAATCATATACATAATGGGAATTAGATTCCAGAACAAAATAGATAGATAACACAATAACACCTTGAGAGGTTCCCATCATGGGACCTATTCATTGGTTTGATTTTACCTAATCTTTTTTGACTATTGGTCCTGAAATGGTAATTTTGGGAAAAGCGTAGGGCATCTAATGCCAAATTGAGGGTAGAAAAGATAAATGTTCAATGTTTGAATTTTTATTTTGATTGAAGGGTACTTTTGTCAAAGAAGAAAAGTACAGCCACATAAGTTAACGACTTAGCGTGTAGAAGTTTTCTACTTTGGTTAATGGATGGATGGGGATGTGAACGCAAAGGAAAGTTGTGAAAAAGCAGTGATTTTGCTTAGTGGAACTATACCTTTTCTGCCCTTTATAATTTATATTTAGATAGCTTTAAATAATACAAATATAAAAAAATAAAGTTAATAAAAATAAATACTATTCTCTTATCAGTGACATTGTTATTCTTATTTAAAATTATAAATAATACTGAATGATAATTGTAAAAAATGATTTTTATTTTTTTATTTTGGGTTGGATGGTATGGATAGAGATAATGGCCTACACTAGCAGACATTTTTACAACCATATTCTTCTCATCTCTCTTTCTCAGATTCTTTCTTTGTTAGTGTGTCCATGAATCCACTCTTCTTAGCTTCTTTTTCTAGTACTGCTACTACTTCTCCTGCTGCGGTTACTTAGACTGCTAAACCTTCCACTATTGATTCTTAATAATTCTTCATGTTTTACTACCTGGGTTATAATCTAGATTTGGGAGAAATGGGATATACACTGGAAAGTCAAAATCTTTAAATGCATTTACATGTTTCTTGATTTTTTCTTCTTGTTTGATTTTTAGGTGGAACTTGAAGAGACTTGTAAACTAGATTTTTCTTGGCAGATTCTTTGTTGGAGGGATTTTGGATTTCTGATTTAATAACTGAATTTCGAATCTTTGTTCGTTGGTCCATTCTGTGTTCTGAGTTTTGGTTGGTGGTGGTTGCTAACAGGATAAAGAGAGGGGAAAAAAAAAACAGACTTCTGTTTGGAATTAGAAACTAAGAATCTGAGGATTCTTTGATTCTTTCTTGTGGGTTGTGTGAATTTCTTATCTTGTTCTATGTTGGGGCTTGTTTCTTGCACTTAAATCTGAAATTATTTTGTAGCTCCTGTTGTTGGATAAGATAGCATCTTCTATCATACCCACTTCCTCTTTTTGATTCCACTTGTTTATAGTGAATTCGGAGTTTGGTGGACTTTGCTCCTTTTCATTTCCTTGTGCCTCTTTTGTTCTTCTAATAACTTTGAATTCTCTTCACGTTGGGTTTTGCTAGACAGTTTCTGTAGATTTGATAGTGGGTCTCTTTCTCTCTTTGCCCTTTTATATTTTCTGCCTGGAATTAGCAGTAAGACCCACTTCACCTCGGTACTGTTTCTTGGTAGCTTGCGTTGGCTACTGTTTTGGATGAATTTGCTCCATGTATTTGGGTTTGGTTTAAAGGTGGGGCATCTACTTTGGATGCTATGTTGCTGGATTGTATCGGTAATTTCCATGCACTGGTTCGTTAATGGTGAAATTGTGGAGACCAAAACTGGTTTGCTCAGTGATGGTGGCAAGATGTGGCTCAGGCTCTGGGAAAAGATCTCAGGGCTTAGTTGCAAGATGCACCATCACTACTACCAGTATATTGGGTCTAAAAGAGTAAGAAAAACATGGTGGAGAAAGCTCTTGCTTGCATGGGTTATTGGCTGGATCATGGTCTCTTTATGGATCTTATGGTATATGAGCTCTCAAGCCACTGAGAAAAGGAAAGAAACCCTTGCAAGCATGTGTGATGAGAGAGCCAGGATGTTACAGGATCAGTTTAATGTTAGCATGAACCATGTACAGGCCATGTCCATTTTGATCTCAACCTTTCACCATGGCAAGGACCCTTCTGCTATTGATCAGGTTTCTAGATCTTTACTCAGTCTTCTAGGCAATGATAAATCTCCTTGTTTTGTCCTTAATTGCCTTAATGTTTCTTGTTTGTGTTGAAGAATGTGAATTTGATTTCTATACTGTAATTTGCAAGCCAGACTTGATCCATTAGCTCTCTAGTTTAGATTAAGGTACTCATCATGCACCTACCTGTGATTCTATCCTTCAGTGGATAACTCTATTTCTTCAAGCTTTTCTCAAACAGTAAATTGCTTTATAATGTTTAGATTTGGTGAATTTGCTTCTGTTTTTCATTTTGGAATATTAAAGCTTAATCTAGAAGCAGATCCGGGTGCTTTTTACTATATCCAGTCAAAAATACAAACTAACTTTAAGAATTTGTAGAGGACTTTTGCAAGGTACACAGAAAGAACTGCTTTTGAGAGGCCCCTCACAAGTGGCGTGGCGTATGCTGTGAGGGTGCTCCATTCCGAAAGGGAACAATTTGAGAAACAACAAGGCTGGACTATTAAGAGGATGGATACCCTTGAACAAAATCCAGTTCATAAAGATGACTATGTCCCAGAATTATTGGAGCCATCCCCAATTCAAGAAGAATATGCCCCTGTCATCTTTGCTCAGGATACCATTTCACATGTGGTTTCTCTTGATATGCTGTCTGGAAAAGTGAGTTCCTTACTTTGACTTAAAGCACTACACAGATTTTGCAATGGTCATTACATAAAAACTTGGATGTTCTTTTCCTTCTTGGAATTTTCGGTACTAATTTATGGAGCGTGTGAACTCATTGGCATTGATTCTTATGTTTGGATTTTGGTTTATATCTATCTGTGCTTACAGGAAGACAGGGAAAACGTGTTGCGTGCTAGAGAATCGGGAACTGGGGTTCTAACTGCTCCTTTTAGGTTACTCAAAACCAACCGCCTTGGAGTTATTTTGACATTTGCTGTCTACAAGAGAGATCTTCCCTCCAATGCAACTCCTAATGAGAGGATTCAAGCGACTGATGGGTATTATCTTTGTCTTCAGTCATACATTTTATAGGAACATTTCATAATGATTCCTTCTGTCGAATTAGTGTGTGGAAATAGGCGCTCCTTCCGGCTTTACTAAATACAGACTCTGAATCTTGGAGAAATGACAATGCTTGAAAATCATAAAGCTAATTCCAATTAGAAGAAAATTAATACCAGTAGGGCCGTGAGAAAAAATAAAATTATTCTATATTGTGTGATGCCAGGATCTCTTTGAGCTGATGTTCTGATGAAAAACTAGAAATACTGAATTATTGCAATAATGATAACTATTAAGGAGGAGTGCTCACAATTTTGCTGGCACTTCTAAGCAGGTATCTTGGAGGAGTCTTTGATATTGAATCACTAGTGGAAAAGCTACTTCACCAGCTTGCAAGCAAACAAACTATCCTAGTGGATGTGTATGACACTACCAACCAGTCTTACCCCATTAGCATGTATGGTTCAAATATATCAGAAGATGAGTTGAAACTTGTTAGCACCCTTAATTTTGGAGATCCCCATAGAAAGCATGAGATGCATTGCAGGTAGAAAACAGTCCTCTCCCTTTCTTCCCAAGTTGAAATTGTATGCTTCTGACCTATTGGTTTTGCTGCTAATGAAAGTCCTGTTATTCACATAGCTAGTCCAAATCTTCTTGTGTCTGTATGGTGTTGCTTTTATCACATCAAAGATATAGAAAATTTATTATGTTGGATGAGCTAAATATGAAGCTTTGATGTTTTAGATATATATATTGTTTCAGATGTGTATAATTTAGATTTTTTCCTTGATGCAGGTTCAAGCAAAAGCCACCTTGGCCATGGTTAGCTACAACAACTTCAGTTGGTGTCCTTGTGATTGCGCTGCTAATCGGACATATTTTCCATGCAACTGTCAATCGAATTGCCAAAGTTGAAGATGATTACCATGAGATGATGGAGCTTAAGAGACGAGCTGAGGTAGCTGATGTTGCAAAATCTCAGGTAATTGATGATTTTAATCTACTTGCTGGTCACATTTTGTTTCTGTAGCATAAAATCAATCTAGTTTCAATTTTCTGCAGTTTCTTGCCACGGTTTCGCATGAGATCAGAACCCCAATGAATGGTGTTCTAGGTGAGTTGTGAGATTTTTCTTTAGTCATCAAAGTCATAGGCATGCACTACTTAGCCTGTGCTAAGAATATCATTGAGCCATGATAATGTAAATATGTGCTTTTTCCAGGAATGTTGCACATGCTTATGGACACAGATCTAGATGTGACTCAACAAGATTACGTCAGAACTGCGCAAGCCAGTGGAAAAGCTTTAGTTTCACTAATTAATGAGGTTTTAGATCAAGCAAAAATTGAATCTGGCAAGCTAGAGCTTGAGGATGTGCAATTTAATCTGCGGGCAATTTTGGATGATGTACTGTCACTCTTTTCTGACAAGTCTCAAGGGAAAGGAGTAGAGGTAATGTTATTTTGATGGTGAAATTAGTAGATACTAGAGTGGTGTGTGCTCTATTTGTTCTTCATTTGGATTGAATTATAGGAGGGATGGATGAGATGGGGGGAAAACAACCAAAAATGTATTAGAGGACTTCGTTATCCCTTACTTCTTTTTCTTCTCCAATTCAGTAGATCAAAGACTATCTTTTCCTTTCTAATTCAACTAATCCTTCAAACATAGTGTTAGTTTTACATAAATACTAAATCTCCAGCATAAATAACTAGATTGTAATAACTTTAGGAGAGGATAATACATGTGCATTATCTAATAATTTCTCCTTTAGCACAGTCTTCCTTTCTTTTTTTTTCTTGTCTTTTTTAATACTAGTTTCTTGAACTTTACTTCTCTGATGCTCAATTCCACCATCTAATATCTAACATTTTGATTTTGGCATGATAAAATTGGCGGGAGGAGCAGTTGGCAGTTTACATCTCTGATAATGTCCCTGAAACGCTAATCGGTGATCCAGGGAGGTTTCGGCAAATCATCATCAATCTCATGGGAAATTCAATAAAAGTAAGCATCTATCTATTTCTGGATTGAGCCTCTATGATGAACTCATTTCAGAATCATGGCCACTGCAAAAGTTTTTCGTTGTCTTCCACTGCCATAGAAATTTAGAATAAAACATGATCTATCATTCTAGCGCATTCCATCTTACGTTCATGTTAAACAAAGATTTTGTGAGTACCTCACGTGGGTTAAAATTGTAACTTTTAACTTGGAACTTGTTCTTACAAATTTTGTACGGTCCTCCAACTGATTTGTTTTCCTAACTAAATTAATTAATCTTTTGGCTAGTAATTCTATAGGACATCCTGCTGTGCCTGGCATACATAAAGGCCATTTTGTGAAATTTTTTTCTTCAAAGACAGGAAAATCTTTGTTGTCTTGTCTGTCTGATGGATTGAGGAAGTACAGGATCCATGTTAACAAGCTTATAGAATGTCTAATATCTTCACTCAACATAATTCAATCTACATAGTTTAATTTTTGTAGAAGTAGAATCATTTAGACTTCATTTGTTTGCTAGTTCGCACATCTACATTGTTCTAAAGACTTTTTGTAAGAGTAGTACATTTAAGCTTCATTTTTTTGCCAGTTCACACATCAAGGGCATATCTTTGTCACTGTCCATCTTGTGGAAGAGGTGATTGATTCCATAGACGTGGAGACAGAATCATCATCAAGAAACACATTGAGTGGTTTCCCTGTTGCAGACAGACGCCGTAGTTGGACAGGATTTAGGACTTTCAGTCAAGAGGGATCTATTCATACTCTTTTGCCTTCCTCTCCTGACCTTATCAATCTAATTGTTTCAGTTGAGGATACAGGAGAAGGGATCCCTCTTGAAGCCCAATCTCGAATTTTTACTCCTTTTATGCAGGTTGGTCCATCCACTTCCCGAAAATATGGAGGCACAGGAATTGGCTTAAGTATAAGCAAGTGTTTGGTTGGCCTTATGAATGGGGAAATTGGGTTTGAAAGCATTCCCAAGATTGGAACCACTTTTACATTTACTGCTGTTTTTGCCAATGGTTCCTCAAATTCAAGTCAGTACAAGAGCCACACAATCAGCAACCAGTCTAACACAGTCCCTTCCGAATTTCGGGGCATGACAGCATTAGTTGTGGATCCCAGGCCTGTTAGGGCCAAGGTTTCAAGATATCATGTCCAGCGGCTTGGAATTCATATTGAAGTGGTTTCTGATTTGAGTCAAGCTTCATCAAGCATAAGCAGTGGGAATTCAGTATTTAACATGGTCCTTATCGAACAAGAAGTATGGGATAGGGATTCAAGCATTTCAACTCTCTTTGTCAATAATATAAGGAAAATTAATTATGGTACTTCTCCAAAACTGTTCCTTCTGGCTAATTCTGTTAGCTCTTCCAGAACAAACACTGCAACTTCAGGTGTTGATACTCCAGTTGTCATCATGAAGCCCCTAAGAGCAAGTATGCTGGCTGCATCTTTACAACGGGCAATGGGTGTTGGAAACAAAGGGATTCCACGCAATGGGGAGCTCTGCAACCTTCTTCTTGGAAGAAAAATTCTTATTGTGGACGACAATAGTGTGAACCTCAAAGTGGCTGCTGGGGCTTTGAAAAAGTATGGAGCTGAAGTGGTCTGTGCAGAGAGTGGGGAAAAGGCAATTAAATTGCTTACCCCTCCTCACGATTTTGATGCTTGTTTCATGGATATCCAGATGCCTGAAATGGATGGGTATGTCAAACAACATTTCATTCCTTCTTAAGTTTTTCCTGGTCATTTATTCTGTTTGGGTTTTGCTTTTTGGAAAACACAAATTATAATTTTGCTTTCCCTCCTGCTATATTGTTTTCCATAGCTACCTATTTGTATATTGTAATCATTATGAAATGCTTTCTCCTCAGATTTGAAGCTACCAGGAAAATTCGGGATAAAGAAAACAATTTCAACAATTCTATTCAAAATGGAGATGCTTCAGTTGGAGCCTATGAAAATCTTCCAAATTGGCATGTTCCCATTTTAGCAATGACTGCAGATGTAATCCAAGCTACACATGAGGAATGCCTAAAGTGCGGAATGGATGGGTATGTTTCCAAACCATTTGAAGCCGAACTACTATATCGGGAGGTTTCACGCTTTTCCAATCTAGTCCCAATGTGATATTATAGAAGACAGGCAGGCTAATATTGAAAGTGTGCTCATGACTTGAGCTCAAGCAGCTGTTCTCTGGGATGCTTTTGAGATAGCTGAATGGGTGAAAAGCTTCTCCCAAGAGTAAGTGTTCTATTGACCTTAACTGAAATTTGCATTTGATAGTCTTTTGGAGATTTTGTTGTTTTCGCTTATCAAACTCCCGTTCACATTTTTGGTAAAACTGTTCTTTTAATTGCTTTATTTAGACTAGAATTTGACATTGTTAATTTACTGGCCTGCTGACTGCTTGATTTACTCGACATTTCTCCAGGAAAACATATGTTTTGTTGCAGAGAGTGTATATAGAAGCCATGATTGATTGGGCTTGAGTTTCATTTATTGTTTTGCGAGCCACAGTGAAGCTGGTTCATTTTTCCTTGTAAAGTTGTTCTCAGTTGGTTAGTGTTATTATGTGAGACTTGTGCAGAGAAAAAGCTGTTAGGGTAGGACTCCGAAATTCGATACTTCTGAATTGATGGGAAAGAAAATCAAGTTATCTGATTGTATCATAGAAGCTACAAAAATGGCAGCCTCTTATCCTTGTGGTAATAAAATTCTTGCTGATGATCCAACGATCTCTCTTTCTGGAGGATTATCTATTTGTATCATAGAGATAGATTCAGATGAAAGAATGAAAGATTCTCCAAGTCAAGAAAGGATAGGTTAGTGTATATTATCTCATCAATAAAATGCTGATGTGCAGTTGTACTGTCTCCTTTCTTCTTGTTTTTGCTTCTAACATACAGAAAAATTTGTTGTTCCAGGAATCCATGTAACTTATATAGTGACAGACTGTGTATCAAATTTGATTTATCTCATGATTCTTGTCTGATTGTAACATTTTGACTCCATATGTTTTTTTGTACTTTTTCTTTTGGAATAATTGCTATTTAGCCCTCATAGCTTAGTGAGTTTTAGAAGTTTAAATTTATATTTTCATGAATAGTTGAAATAAATTTTTTTATTTTTTATTCTTTAATTAAATAGTCTTGTTACTGTTAAGTTGATGAAATATCAATTTTACCCTAAATAAAACTTCTAAACCCTTCATTCTAAGGAGATAGTTGATTTTTTATTTTTCACACAGATTAAGAAATTAACAATTATTGCAGTTAAAGTATAATTTCAATATAATTTTTCTATTATGCTCATTTTAAATAATATATGAGTAATTATTTTAGAATAACAAGTAAGAATTAATGAGGTTATTGAAAATAAAATAAAATTTAATAATGGTACAATAGACAATTTAAGGATTAATTTTTATGTAAAAAAAATAGTCTATATTTTAGGATAAATCAAAATAAAGATGACTATCTTTATAATTTTTTTTTAACATTCTACATTTCTACTTGCTAAATTAAATATTTAGTTTTTTATATTCTAAATATTACTAATTTCAATTTTATAACTAAAGCATTAGATAAAATTGGGCAACGAAATTTGTTTTTTTTTTCTTTTAAGTATAAAATTAAACCAAAAATCATTTCATTTAATTTTTTAAATGAAAAAACAATGATTATCTAGACTAGATTTGTCGTCTTATTTATTGATATTTTTTTTTCGCAAGTATATATGACTCCATTCACTAATAAGTAAAAATAATAAAATAAAAATAATTTTTTAAAAAATATCTATTATTGTTGGTTTGATTTACGAATGAATCCATAAATAAATACTGGAAACTAAAAATACGCACTCGTAGCAGTGGTTTTTGTTCTGTGGAGGCGTAGACAAACGAAATCTAGAAAACCCATCGTAACAATAAATTTCCAACTTTCAATCCCCACCATTAGATCATACTATAAAACAGAAACCTTCTCTCTCTCAGTTTCTCTTTGCTCTTTGCACGAAGTAGCGTCACTTGCAAGCGGCGAAACAAAGAAAAACAAAGCCGAGAGCCAAACAAGTGTAAAGAAATCCAGAATCCGATTTCTAGATGGATCCAGACGCGGTAGCGAAGGCGTTTGTCGAGCACTACTACTCCACGTTCGATGCGAACCGTGCTGGCTTGGCTAACCTCTACCAAGACGGATCGATGCTCACCTTTGAAGGCGAGAAGATCCAAGGCTCTCCGAACATCGTCGCTAAGCTCACTAGCCTTCCTTTCAAACAGTGCCAGCATAGAATCACAACCGTCGATTGTCAGCCATCTGGTCCTGCCGGTGGCATGCTTGTCTTTGTCTCTGGTAACCTCCAGCTCGCCGGCGAACAACACGCTCTCAAGTTCAGTCAGGTATAGATTTAATTCAATGGATATATTTAGAGGATTTTATTTTATTTTATTTGATCTATTGTTAGTTGATGTTTGATTTACTTTGTTAGCAGTTTTAGGGATTCGAGGCGTGTGTGGATTGATCTATTGGTGATCGGTCTTAGATTTTTGAAATTTCTTGTTGTGGATGTGATTTTGAAGGTTGAAGTATCGATCTCCTTTATGCATTAGGGATTTGGTTACTTGTTTTAGGTCATTCTCTGGTTTTATATAATGTTGCGTTTGCTCTCTTGTTATGTGGTGGATCCAGGATTATAGATCTTTGGCAGTTCTTCAGACACTATTGAGTTGCCAATTGCTGAAGTTTTTTCTTAGAGTTTGAGCTAAATCTATATTTTCTGTTCCATATTCCTGTTGCAGTTTGTAGTTGAGCATTACTTGAATCGCTATCAATATTTGTATATGCTAGTGTAGTGTGCTTATTAAGTTGATTAATTTCTTAGAGGTACAAAGTTTTAGTATCTAGTGTGTGCATTACTGAAAAAGTATTCAGGTGCTCCAGGCATTTGTGCAGATACATGGACTAGGGAAAATTACAATCAGGTAGCTAGGCTTATTGACTTGAGTGTTTGGTATTTATTCTACTTGAGCATCTGGTTTCAATTTTACTTTAGGCTGAGCTTTTGCCACACCTTCGGGAACTATGTTACACTGGCGCAAAATTAAGCATCTTAATTGTGTGTGATGCATTATGTTCATGGCGGATGGATCATGAATTTTCTCAATGTCAAGTTCAGCCCTGCACATAGATGTTTTGTTGTTGTTCTATAGCTTCAAATTTGGTTATTCTGCACCTGGAAGGGATATTTTGCTTGCGATGTTTTGAAACGTAAAGAGTGTTGCATTATCTGTTGGTTTGAGTTGATGTTGTGAAGGGTTTAGTATGACACAGTAGCAATATGTGTTTCTGTGTTTGGGCTCATAGTGCACAATGTATTGATTCACCAAGGATTGCTTGATTTTATTGTAAGGATTTTTTTTCGATGCTGCCGATGGATGAAACAAGTACTTATTGTTTGCATTTCCATGCTGTTTGTAAAGTGCATCCGCAATGTAAATGTTGTGAAAGCAAAAAATGGACTGATTTGATTGCATAAAATGGGCCAAAATAATTGCATCACGTGTAAATGATGAAATTCTTGTGCAATGAGAGCTCAACATTGGAGCATCTAAAGCTCAACCGGTTAAAGCATTTATGTGCTTCTTTGAGTGTGAGCCTGTTAGTTGTGCTTCTTGCATTCACACTTTGTTGACGTATGCATTGCTTGCTTGGAAGCTCAATTTGTTGTGTGCATGAAATATTACCAAGACTGGTTGCTTTTGCC
Source organism: Jatropha curcas (assembly GCF_041381405.1). Classification (NCBI taxonomy): domain Eukaryota; kingdom Viridiplantae; phylum Streptophyta; class Magnoliopsida; order Malpighiales; family Euphorbiaceae; genus Jatropha; species Jatropha curcas. Next base: position 654,516 of record NC_143153.1, on the reverse strand, counting down.
TATGATAGGTTTTGTGGTCAACTAATCTTGAGTCTTAATGGCATACATTGATAACTAGCCTATCTTGAACAGTAAATGTTGTTTAAGACATTTATTGTTTAGTTTTATCAGGAGCACTTGGTTATCAATGCATCTACTTTTTCTCCAGGAGTTAGCACAACTTGGGCTTTGTTTTAGTTGATATCCTTGCTTTTCTGGGACTGGGATCATAATTTTGGTATTGCAATTAGTTTTCACATGTATCCGTTTCTGTTGAAGTGGGTTGGAGGTTTTTGATTTATTACATTTTAGTATCTGTTATTCTGGATAAAAACATAAATTTTTCATTTTTCCCCTAACCTAATTTCCTTGTCATGCTTGATGCTCCCAGATGTTCCATTTGATGCCAACACCACAGGGGAGCTTTTACGTGTTGAATGATATTTTCCGGTTGAACTATGCCTGAAGACCATATCAAACTCAAATAGTCACTGTGGCCCAAAATGTTCAGGATTAAAATCACTTTTTCTTGCCTCTGCTTTTAGACGTTTGAAATGAAAACTGTGATTTTTGGTTGGTTATGATTATGTTTAGTGTTGCATTGTGCCCTGTTGTCTCAAAATTCTGGAGATGCTTTGTTGTGATTGGTTGGATTGGTAAAAGACGCCTAATTATTAAAAATCAGATGTTCAAGATTTGGTAATGTTTTTGTTGATGAAGGGGTTGTTTGTGTTCTATTGACAACTTTTAAGACATCCAGCATATTCTATTAGACAAATAAAACTGCTTAACTGAATTTGGAAACGAAAGTTTTTTTGAATGAAAAAGTTTCTCTCTCTTTTTTTTTTTTTTAATAAAAACTAGACTGATTACGTAAGCTATATGATTTATTGGATGGAAAGATAATGTTTCCTTGTCTAACTATATACTACTTTTTAATCCGCTCAATAAGATGTTTTAGATTGCCACTAATTTCGATGTTAGTTAAAATATACAATTATAAAAACTTATATGCTGTTTAAGTTTTGGCAGATTATAAATATATATGATAAAAAATTTATATGATTTATTTGTAAATATTATAGTTGCGAATTCATTGAATTAAAGAATTTCATGTTATATTTTTTTAGATTGTTTGGTTGATTTTGTGAATGAAGTGCAAAATTAATCAACTAAATTTTGGTCAAAGTTTATTAACAATATTTGTAGTAGAATATATATATATAATACAATTTTATTTATTTATAAACGGCCAAGTTATTAAAAAAAATTTTAAATTTTAATATTTTTTTGTAAGTAATTGTTTGTTTTTAGTTTTTTTATTTGTTAGAAACATAAAGCAATTTTTAATTTTTGATTACTTAATTCTTCAAAACTGTGAAAAATTTTCCCAGTTGTCAAAGCTCTCCTTTTATTAAGATATTAAATATTTTAATTAATAATAAAAATTCTAAATATTTAAAACTTGAGATACATTTCGCACTTTTTAAAATTTAAAATTATAAAAACTATAGTATTATAATAAATAAAAAAAGTAAAGCATTTTGATAGAGATTTATGCTTGTAAATTATGGAGATGATGATGATAATAATAATAATAATAATAATATAAAAAGGAAAAAAAAGCAAATGATATAAGATATAAGATCTGTTCATTTTTTTGTTACTTCACTAAAGAACCAACAAACCAAACCTTGCAGAAAGTTTCGGAATTAACAAATTAAGCAATGCGCCCATACTGAATTTGGCAGAGTCCACAGTAGAAGGAAAGTTATAGTAAACTTTATCGGCTAACAAATTCGGCCGAGTCTACACAAAGAAAGGAAATTATAGTAAACCTTGCGGAAACTCTTCCAAGTTTTTCTCTTTATGATGTTCCTGCTGAACTACCTGCCTCACTTTTCGGTTTCTTGTTCGCATTGAGATCATCATCATCCTCAACATCTCTTTTGTTTTTCTTGATTACATCGGGATCATCCGCAGGCACATCCTTTCCATCTTTGATAACTCCAACGACCACCTTTTCGTTCTTAGTCAACTCCTTTATCTGGTTCCTTCCATAGGGATCCTCCACCACCTTTCCATCGTACGTTTTGTACAATTCAGCAGCCTTCTCACAAATCTTGCTCAGCTTGGACCTTGCATCGTTGTCCTGCCCGCATCACCAATTAACAAAACAAAATTAAGCAATCGTAAAAACCAGAATATCTAGGTGTTAAAATTTCGTGAGTGCCAAAACAGAGGATGAAAAATAAAACATACCAGAGGCATATTAGGTCGGTTTTGCAAAAAGTTGATGAGCAAATCCTCTTCATCCTGTGACAGTTTAATTGGCTGTTCCCTTGTCAAATATCTTTGAGCAAGATCCTCCAACAAATGTCTTATTGGCTACAGAAAATGAATTAAGAGGCTTTAGTTAGATGCCATGTACGATCTTGGAGTTTGAAGATATCCAATTCATATGTCTCTTATTACTGTTGTTTTAAAAACTCTTTACTTTTACTAAGTAAAGGAATGCCTTTTCTTCTCCTTTTTTTTTTTTTTTTTTTTTTTTTTTTTTTTTTTTTTTTTTTTTTTTTTTTTTTTTGGGTGATTTGGTTAATCCAATACCTACACAATGAATCCCATTCAATGACATACATATGAGCAAGTGAAAGTGACGTTCGTACATTTTGTTTCAAAAAGATGCATTTCTAATTACCATCCGTAGAAGAATACTTACTTGAAGATTCTCTGGTTTCTCTGGAACCTTGATAAACTCTTCAACTCTTTCTTGTTCTTTTCCTCTTGTCCACATTCTATATAGACAACGCATGTTCTTAGGCGGGATCAAGTCATGAAAGCTTTTAAGTATCCTGCGATACAGCAACTTGTAAGTACTTGAAGTCAAGAAATTAATTGCTTCTAAAATAAAGGGTTTTTCCGATATACACCGACCTCCGCACAAGCGATTGATCCAAGTAAGTCAATTCTCTAGACAGTTGTCTTACGAATGCAAAAAAGGATTCTGAGAAAATGTAAATAAATCAGTTTTTAATTGTTATGCACTAAGGAACCGAGATACTTTAACTTAAAGCAAAGTTTTTATATAGGAAAATTGACTAACGCTCAGCAAGGACATTGACGGCAAATCTCCCATCAGAAACCTCAGATTCATAGTCATGCAACTTTTTGAACATCCATATTTGCATTTCACCAAAAGTATCCTTGGGTCCAGGTTTCTAGTGCATCAGAAGAGAGTATTAAAAAAACTATAGCATGCAAGACATTCATCACAAGTATAGTAAAACCTATCTTAAGCAGAGTTTAACAAAAATCAATTATTCCAATACCATAAGGGTCCCAGCAAAGATTACAAAGAAATTGAGTCCTTCCAAGCGAGATACAGCATTAACAGTCAAGTCACTGCAGATGACTGCGTAATGCAACTTTGTCCATTTCTTCCGCGGATTGATCAGTGGACCCTAAAACAATACTTACAAATTTGAGTAACTATACCCCAAATCAGTAAACTAGAGATATCCAAAAAAATATTAAAGAATAACCTGTTCTGTGTTATTCATGGTTGCTTGTCCATCATAAAATCTGCAGAAAAATAAAAAAACAAACTCTATATATCAGAAAATCTACAAATGAATTTGGACACTCGATTTTTTCACAATGGAAATAACTTGCCATTTGTCCTCTTTGCTGATGATGAAAGTAATTGGATTAATATGCTCTCCATGCATAATATAAACTAAAAAGAACAGTTTATCGGGAGCATATATATCTCTTGATGTTCCTTTAACCGAGAAAATGTAGAGCTGTAGATGGTTGCAGAGGGACACAGGACGCTCAAATTAAATTTCAAAAATTATTAGTAAAATACGAAATATCACAGCAAAATATATTTCTAACATCGAAATGTATGTATCTCAATCCTATTAGCTAGCACATTACTATTTTCATGTCTTTGTTCACCAATAAAATGAAAATGATATTTCCCAGTTATGCGTCCAATTCTGATTAACAATATTGGACATTCTTGAAGAAACTGAATTATTTCTTATTGGCATTTATAAAGAAGAGAAATAAACAAATAAATATATCCATTACCTTGTCAAAGTATCCAATGCTGTCCAACCATATCCATCCTGAATGTTGGAGTGAAAAGAGTAACACATAACCCAAATTTCTTATGGCAAAGAAAATCTAAACTTGAAGTCAGGCACTTAGTGTTACCTCTGATGCATCAAGTATCTGAAACAAATGCAAAATATGGGCACCTACAAGGTTCTTCTGCTCAAATTGAGGGTAACGTGATAATATGTAGCTTATGAAATTCCCAACATTCTCATCTTCTTCAGGATAATCAGGTATTTCCCCCTCAAGATACACCTGGAATAAGGTGATGATACAGTTTCAATTAAAATGCCTACAATATAAAGACCATGGAAAGATCAAAACTAGCTGCTGTGAAATTTCAGTAATGAATACGTACAATTAAATTTACATAGCATTGTTCTAGGAGAAAGTCTCATCATGCCAGAATATGGGTTTTCTTTATATGTATATATATCAACAAGAAACTTTATGTAGCTTGAAGAAACATGTTATATTTCAACTACAAGGTTAATTCAATCCTCCCGAATTACAATTTCCAAGCAGAGCTATATGAAAAATTCTGAACCCACATGTGCAAATGACCAAAAGCAGAAAGCATTAAATGTAATAATTTAGTAAAGAGCTTATGCTTAAAGTTACAAAGTAGAAGTAATTTTATGTTAGTTTTAAGGAACCTAAGATGATCTCTGCAAGTCGCTCTGCTCTCCTCAGGGTGAGACAAGCATTAATACTAGGGAGGTCATAACAATTCAGCTTATTTATCTACATCAATCCACCCTAAGAGAAATTTCTAGATCCCCAAGTTGATAAATTCAGGAAAGAATAAGGTCAACACAGTGTTGCATACATTTTAGATCTCAATCCAAGGTTTTATTCAGTGCAATAACTTAAATCAACAAAATGAACAAAATTTGTAGTGCATATTTCTGAAATCATATATGATATCTAAATTCCTTATATGGCTCCAGTGAAGGATATATACACTTACAGAAGGCTAGCTCGCTCCTTTTCTTTATTTTTATTTTTTGAAATCAAAAGATTTTTGCTCAAGACTCAAAAGCGCACAATGCATCACAAGAGCAAGGAAGGATTTCCTAGATCATCGGAGATTGGACTATCATGTAAATAGGCTTCCTTAGCAAGCTAGTCGTTAACGAATTTTATTTACAAAATGTAACTAATATTTGCATGAAGGCATAATTCGCTTTTCTAATTGTCAACATAGAGAATTTCTTAAATAACTTTGCAAGTAATTTTGAATTAAACACCAAACTGATTTCCTCAAAATTCTATAGAGAGAGTCCCGAAAATAGAGAGAGGTAATGCATCATACAATTATATAAACTACTGATTGGCTCAAATAAAATACCTGAATTGCACAGTACACTGTGGGGCCACCGCGTGCCTTCCATGACTCAATCGGATCTAGCCAAGCAAAAATAAGCACAAAAAACTTTACCAAACTAATCACATCACCAGTGCAATCTATGTATAACGAACTACTACCAACAACAATAACTCACCAATTAGAACATAAAGGCAACGCCTAGGATCTTTAGAGACGGACTTCTTCAAGTAGCTTTCATTAAGCAGGTCGTTACTGATACTAGCAAGCGACTTTTATGAGTCCGGAAAAGAAATACGAGAGGGAGAGGGAAGAAGCTCAGTTACAACAGCGAAAGAAAATCAAACAGAGGTTTTCTGTTTTTCAAATCAAAACGCTAAAATATGGAAAAGCACAACAACAAAAAATCAGTCCAAGCAATTCTGGTAAGCTGGTACACATGTATATATGATAAGGACTTTTCAAGAAGAATCCAAACAGAGCAGAAAAAAGAAAAGAAAAAGAAAAAACTAGAGCATATAGAAATTTCAAACGCGGATATTTAAAACAAACGGACCAAGATATATATAGAATGTGAAATCCGCTCACCAGAGAGAGCTTTTGGTTGAGATCTTCGTCTAAAAACAGCCGAGAGAGATCAACTTCATACAGGCAAAGCCTGAAAGCGCCAAGGAATAAATTAAAAGGCATATTATAAGCACCACCAAAGGTAGTTAGGAGAAAGCAAATCCACAAGATTAACGCAAACGTGAGTTGTTCAATACGGACCCATAGAAACGAAAGATTAAAGCCAAAACAAGCGTTTCGTGGACTCATATTGAACCTCAACTCCAACTCCACAAAAAACGCGATTTCTATAGACCTCTGTCACTGCTTTTACCAATGGTGACTTATAACTTTAAGACTAAAAACTCTAAGGCTAAAACGTGCATCATTTGGTCCAGTAAAATGAAAAAAGGAAACGCGAAAGACATAGCAGTCAATATATCAGAAAAAAAACAACTCACTGCTTATCAGGAACTGGAACGCTATCGTCCGCCATTTCTGCAAGAAAGAACATATAAACAAACTATAAATGCAGTTTATCGTAAGCAATGAATAGAGAACGAGCATGAAGAAGATGGACTTAGCGCTCAAACCAGTAAAAATGAGACAAACGAAGCTGACGCTGCGAGTGATTTCCTTCAGAAACAAGAAAATGAAGGGAGAGTGAAAACTGACGAGAACAGTACCTGCAAACAAAGGCACTACAGCTGTATATATAATACGCGCGTGGATAACAAACTTCTCTCTCTCTCTCGGTTATTAATTTGTTATAACCGCCACAGCTTCATGGCTGAGAAGAAATTTACTTAAATATCCTTTCTTTTACTACTTTAAACGCAACGAAAAATTATGGGTATTGAAATTATACTAAATATTCTGGAACATTCTATTTACTAAGCCCAATTATATTATAATTTTGATTACGTGAAAAATTGGGCTACAGTTAACTCATCCCGGTCCGTTTGTTCACGTTCTCTCCCTACCTATCAAGCGGGTTGAACCAGTGTATATAAACAAAACCGAAACCTAAAAATGGAAACGGTATAATTTTTCTTTAAAATCAAATAAATTTAAAGGCTGAATTAAATTAATTTAATTTTATTAAAAAAATAAGTGTTTTATAATAATAGATTCAAAATCAAAAAGTTAAATAATCGAATTAAAACCGAAAATAATTCAATTTCAGTTAGGATTTTCAATTTTTTTCCAAACCTTGCTTAATGGTAGGTTGAATAGCCGACTTAAAGCGAAGGAAAACAATTTATTTAAGCATTCAAATTACGGTATCCAGACGTCCTTTTACTCTTTGGTGATTCAAGTAGATAAACTTCAGGTCTTCATTGTCAAAAGAAAAAGAGAAAGAGCGACAGCTTCAGGTTTTAGAGCCCAAGTTTTCCAGTTTAATTGGCTTATCTAGTGAGTGAGTCACATGCTTGTTAACATATTTCATGAGTGGCGCAAAATAATTATTTATATGTATGTGGTGTTGTTGTTAGGTGCAAAATGAGGAAGATAGTTGATGATCGCATTAGGACTTTGATTAAACTTGCAATCAACTCTTGGTCTTAAGAAATCCGATTTAGTTTCTAGAAGTCAGTTAATAATGCCGTTGCTTCGTTGATTTAGTGCGTTGATGATGAGTTGCACTAGCCATTGGCTGGGATATGGAAAGGAAAATGAAAGGTGTAAACAAAAATGAAAGCTCATATACTTCATTTGAGGAAATTTTTCTTTTTGCAGATAGGAGAACTGCTACCATTGTACCGAAACAGGCAATCCGACACAAAATGTAAAATTAATTCTTAGGAACAAAGATAACCCAGAAATTTAAAATCACCAAAACACAACGAAGTTCATGAATATGAATGCCATTGGATCATAAAGTTTGCTGCTAGTAGACTGTCTACTTAAAGCTTCAGCTTTTTCATGGGATCATCCACCACCTGCGCATAGTAGGAAATATTATAAATCTGAATTTTCTTAATAAAAGAAATAAAACATCACTAAGACGAAGAGGAAAGAGGTGGGGATATAATATACCTCTGGAGATAAAGTGTTGTAAAAGTCATTAATTTTCTCAACAATATTCCTGAGCCTGGACCTTGCATCATCATCCTGGTTAACAATTGATAAAGAATAACAGAGCAGATTAACCTTTGCACCTTTTTAATAATCAGGATTTTAGATTTTAGAACGCAAAATGGATGATGACAGTTAGATATACCTGAAATAGGTTAACCTGAGCTTGCAACACACAGAGCAAACAGGATTGTTCATCACCCGACAATTCAATTGGCAATTTCCCATTAAAATAACTCGAAGAAAGGTCACAGATTAAGTGAATGACTAGCTACAAAAGATGAATAGTAGACTTCAATCAGATATCACTTATGGGAAGATGGCCATATTTAGAGGTTTCTCTTATTTGAATTCATATATGTCAATGAACAGCATTAAAACCTTTTCCTAGAGGAGATCTTTCTTTTTTGGGGTAATTTGGTTATCCAATTCCCATATATGTCATCCATATGTAAGAATTGGAGAATTGAATGATGCATTTACCGTCTACTTACGTCAATTGTCTCTAGTTTCCCTGGATCCCTAATAAAATCATCAATTATTTCTTGGTTTCTTCCTTCCCACAGTTTGTTCACACGAGGCAGTTCCTTGGCCACGATCATTCTGGAAAAGCTTTCAAATAACCTGTACTTGTTGAAGGAAATGGCAAAGCAAGCTTAAGAAAGATGTTAAATCAAAACAGCTTAGAATAGAACTTCTTTCTTAATATCTTCATCGATATATCTGCTTACATGTTAGCCGGATAACACAAAGGTTGTAGGATTTTTAGTCAATACCTGCTATAAGTGCAAACAAAAACTATATCTAGACAATTTTTTCAAACAAATGATTAACATTCCTCTAAGCCTACCATCTATTTGAATAACCAAAAAAAATGTTTAGCTTAGGATAAATATAATAAACTGCCAAGTAGCATAAGGAATCTCACAGATTCAACAGTATCAGAACAGCAACTTTCTGAATGCTCAATCGACTTCGACAAATTACTTTAACATTAAAGAGAGTTTCCCACTACTGACCTCAGGGCAACCTCTTGATCCAAAGTTTTCAAATGTGAAGCCACTTGTCTTATGAATATGATTCGAGACTCTGAGACATTGTAACTAAATGATCAGTCAATTTTATTCAGCGAGGAAGGAAGATAACATAAAGAAATTTTGGTTAGAATAAGACTTACGCTCTGCAAGGTTAGGGACAGAGCAACTCTCGTCATATTTAGAAATCTCCAGTTCATAATCAGGCAATGGTTTAAACATCGCAGGTGAATATATTTTTCCCTGATATATTACAGGTGAAAATATAAAAATCTATAGATTGTGAGACGTTTGCTACAATAATAACAATAGATCAATTTCTCTCTCTCTCTGCTTCTCTATATTAAGAATCAAGTATTTCCATACCTCAAAGATCATTACTAACAACAAGAAGAAACTGTATCCTTCCCAGCGGTTAATAGCATTAACAGTCAAGTTGATGTAGGTCCCTAGATAATACAACTTTTTCCATTTCTTCCTTGGACTGACAAATGGATCCTAAAAAGATCAGTTAAAAATTTGATTAAGCAATTACATCTTAAATTGGAGAGATCAGATTATACTGCTATATCGGAAAGGAGCTAAAAGGAATAACCAATTCTATGTAATTTGTGGCTGCTGTTCCACAGTAAAATCTGCAACAAATAAAACCATATATCAGGAGGACGACAAATGAAATGAGACAGTCGATTTTCAGAATATTTGTGAAATATGAATAATATGAGATATATTTAAAACATACAATTAATATTATATATGGGTGCCACTATTACATTACTACTTTTATGTATTCATTGATATGTATATTGAGATCAACTTCATTTCTAACGGGAAATGAATGAATGATAATTTCTATTTGGATCGATAGGGAAGCGAAATAAAAAATAAATATATTTATTACCTTGTCAAAAGATCCAATGTTGTCGAGATGTGTCCATCCTGAATATATATTATTAGAATGAAAAAGGTCATGTTACATGCCAAACTTTTGTTGGATTTCAAACCTTTGAGCCAAGCACAGGGATTACCTCTTCCGCAAACACACGCATAATTCGAGCACCCGTAAGGCACTTAGACTTCAATTGAGGAAAATGTGCAAATGTTTGGGCCATGGACTCCCCAGCATTCCGGTTTTCTTGAATAAAATCAGGAATTGGACCCTCAAGGTACACCTAGACAAAATATGATAGTCAGTACCAAATAAAATAGCCACAGTAGCATATTTTAAGATAGGATCTAGATATAGAGAAATTTCACTAATATTAATACATAATTAACTAGCCAGTTAGGTGTGGTTAGATTGGATATGAACTCTTTTTCATAAAAATAAGGAAGAAGTTGATAAAGAAGGATCCCTTAGTCTACAATCATGAAGATAGATTTTAAGAAATGGTAACATGTGAAGATATCTAAGTAAGCCTTTTAGCTCCATTATGATAGGACGCGCGTACCATCCAACTCCGAATTAGTATGATCTTGTCCGCTTTGGGCCAAGCCCTCACGGATTTGTTTTTGGGCACCTCCCAAAAGGCCTCATACTAATGGGTTGGATTTGAACCATTATATTTTGGTTCCACTTCTCCTCTTTATCCGATGTGGGACTTGGGAGGATATCCCAACAAACCTCCCCTCCAACCAAGGACCACACAAATCGTGACCTCCCCTCCAGGGATAATCTGCCCACCATCTTGTACCGCCGCCCGACCTCCTCTTGTCGGGAAGACTTTCGACACAAGGCACCCCACTTGCAGATCTTCTTCTGGTCTTGGTCCTGTTGTTACAACGTCACACCGAGATTTTCTCACATCTGCGCAGTTCACACCCGCTCCGAACCAGGGCTCTGATACCACTTTGATAGGACCGCGCGTACCATCCAACCCCGAATTAGTATGATATTGTCCGCTTTGGGCCAAGCCCTCAGTTCACACCCGCTCCGAACCAGGGCTCTGATACCACTTTGATAGGACCGCGCGTACCATCCAACCCCGAATTAGTATGATATTGTCCGCTTTGGGCCAAGCCCTCACGGATTTGTTTTTGGGCACCTCCCAAAAGGCCTCATACTAATGGGTTGGGTTTGAACCATTATATTTTGGTTCCACTTCTCCTCTTTATCCGATGTGGGACTTGGGAGGATATCCCAACACATTATTCATCATCAGAGAAATGTCTAGTTTCCTAAAGGAGTTCTTAATATTGACAAAATTCAGATCTTCTTTCGAGGGCTTTATTTATCCCAATATATTAATTGGATCAACAAAATCCTAAAATTCGTTCAATTTGACTATCACTTGAATTTATTGCATCTCTTACTCTAAAGTTCCTGATATGGTTATATTACTTGCTTATTCCGTGGCGAAGTGCTAGCTAGATGTTAGTAATTAATTTTATGTACATAATTATAATTAACATGTACATGGAGAGATAATTGGCCTCCTTAATTGCCAACATTGCAAATTTATTGCAAAACTTGAATATATTAATAGGCATATATAAAACAACCTTAGCTTAAACATATATAATTTCCCAAAAGTAAAGTACAGAATGGCTCATTAGATCTAAGACAAACCTGAATGGCACAATACAGTATAGGGTTGTCGAGTCCGACCGGAGACTGAATCGGATCTAGCCAAAAAAAATATATAGCCTCAAAAAATTATCAAACTAATCACAACAATAATGCAATCTAAGCTCGGGCCTCCCTAGGCCGAATTAAATCATCCTCCAGAGCAAAGACAATAGTAATGATAATAATAACTCACCAGTTAACACGTAAAGGCACTGTCTCGGATCGGTTGAAACTGACTTCAACTGGTCTTCTTTGATCCTGTTCTTGCTAATCTTAGCCAGCGACTTTTTGCGAATCCAGAATGAAGGACGAGTGGGAGAGACAACAAAGAATTTCAGTTTCAATAACAGAAGCAAAATTAAAAATAGCGAAATGCAAGATAAACAATTCATAAGCATGCATACAATATATGATCCTCATTTAAAGCTAAAAGGTTTTTCTGAAAGAAATCCAAACAGAATCAATTACCAAAGATAAAAAAAATAAAGAAATAAATAAAATTAGAGCTCAAGCACAAATCCATGACAGCCAGAACCAGATTTATAAAACCAATAGATCAGGACTATATATTCATGGATAATATATAACGCGAGAGTCGCTTACCAGACAGAGATTTCTGTTGAGATTTTCGTCTATGAACAGCTTAGAGAGATCAACTTCATACAGACAAGGTCTGAAACCACAAGGAACAGCGCAGGCATAAAAAATCCAGGAAACAGAGAAACAAAAAATCCACGGAGAAATAACGAAACAAAAATCGATTCAAAAGCAGTACCTTAGTTACAAATTGGCTAAAGATTTAGATTAATGCCAAAACGAAAGTTTCATAAAAAGCTATATAGAATCTGAACATCAAAGATAATTTCTATCAACGCCTCTCTCTCTATATTTGTATGCTTCTATCAATAGCGATTCGAAAAAATATAACATAATCTTGTATATTGCTTCAACTTTAAAAGTAAAGTGTACGAAATGAAATGGATCATCTGACACAAAAATAAACTGAAAACAAACAAACGCAAAAAAATAGAGCAGTCCATAGATCAAAATGAAAATAAAGTACTGATGAGGAACAGGAACAGGAACAGGAGCGCCAGGTTCCGCCATTTTCTTCTGTTGAAGAATGAACACACCAACAATTAAATGAATCGAAGATGAGCATGAAAAAACTGGTTCTATTGTTCAAAACCAGAGAAATTAAAGGAGTAGAAGCTTGGATTAATTACCTTGAGAAACAAGGAGCAAGGCTCTCCCGAGAGTGAGTGACTAGAGGTTCTGGCACTGCACAGTGCACACGAAGGTGGCAGGCCTTTTATACAAGGAGGCAGTGTATGATTGATACCCGTTCATGAGGCGCGTGGAGAGCAAAGTAACAGAATCACTACTATAGGTGCATGGCTCATAGAAATTTACTCAAACACCCTTTCTTATTTCAATAGAAGCAGGCCTTTTATACAAGGAGGCAGCGTAAGATTGATACCCGTTCATGAGGCGCGTGGAGAGCAAAGTAACAGAATCACTACTACACGTACATGTAGGGGTGCCCATATTTAGGTTTTTGTAACCGAACCGTCGGTTCGGATTGGAAGGAACGAGAATCGGAACAGTGGAATCAAAATTGGTCTGAACCAGAATTGAAATCAGGGGTCTGCGATTCGGTTTCGATTCTAATTTTTGAGGAACCGTGAACGGCGGTTCAAAGAACCGTCCAGAACTGGCAACAGTTTTCTCAACCGGTTAAAACTGGCGGTTCCACCCACTTCCAATAATTATTTTTTTTTATTATTTCAAATATTTTTGTGAAATCTCCAAATTAACCCTTCTAACAACTATATAACAACTAATTTTAAGGGTATTTGTAGCAAGTGAATTTTTTGGATTTACTATAAGTACCCTTTACATTTAAAAAAATAAATTAAATTCAAGCCTTTTTCTAAAAAAATAAATTAAGTTTAAGCCCTTTTTCCCAAAAAAAAAAAAATTCAAGTCTGCTTTTTTAAACAAATAAATTAAGTTTAGTCTTTTTATTAATTTTTTCTTAAATTTTTTTCTAAAAATTATTTCATAAATATTTAAATTTTAAATTTTCAACAAAAAAAAAATGTTTCCTACCGCTTAATTTTATTATTATGAGATTCGCCAGAAAATCAATCGAAAAATCAGCCGGAACTGTGGATTTCAAACCGTTAAAGAACAGGATCGAAGCCGTAACCGTTTGATTTCAAACTGTAACCAGAACCATTAGCTTTCAATTCGATTCCGATTCTAGATTTTTTAAAACCGAAATCGTCGGTGGTTCCGAAACCGTGGTGACTCTTCATTAATGGCTCAAAGAAATTTACTCAAACACCCTTTCTTACACGGCATAAAAGTCAATTTGCACATCAATTTGTTTGCAATATTCAATTTGTGCAAAAATCGATTTGTTAAGTATCACCCCAACTTTGTAAAAGATGAGCAACATACCCCAATCTTATGCCAAAAGCAATAAAATAATAAATTTTCATAATTTTAATTGATAAAAAAACAATTAAATTAAAAAATATTCAAAAAAAATAAAAAAAAATCAAATTTTAAAATTTCATTTTGTATACCGTTTCTCCATTTTTCTTTATTTTTCCATTCACCAAATTTCCAAATACAAAGAACCAATTCACCATGCAGTTTTATAGCTTTTTATTACTTTAGTTATTTTTTAATATTTGAATAGTTTTCCCTAATGTATAAACTTATTAAATAGCTTTCATCAATTAAAAATTATTATCTTATTTTTTTCTAAAAATTTGGACATTTTATTCATATTTTTGCAACGTTTATTTGGCTAATTGACAAAAAAAAAAGTAATTTTTGAGTAAATTAAATGTAATAAAGAAGCTTAGGAAATAAATTGAGCTTTATTCCAAATTGACATCTTTCAATTTTTATCCTATTTTTTTCATTGTTTCATTTTTTAAGTTTCTTATTATATCCTTATTTAACGTGTATTTGTATTAATAAAATTATCATTGTTGCCAACAACAGTTTGTAGCTTTTTTATTGCTTTAATTACTTTTTGAATAGTTCCCTAATGTATAAACTTTTGAAATTGCTTTTATCAATTAAAAATTATTATTTTATTATTTTTGCTAAAATTAAGACATTTTTATTCATATTGTGCTACGCTTGGTGGCTAATTGACAAAAAAAAAAAGTAATTTTTGAGTAAATTAAATATTGCAAGTAAGTTCAAAGGTAAATTGAGTTTTATCAGGAATTGACATCTCTTTATTTTTTTATCCTATTTTTTTCATTACTTCATTTTTTAAGTTTCTTATCACATCTGTGAATTTATATTAATAATTTATTGTTGTTGCCAACAACAGTTTGTAGCTTTTTTTATTGCTTTAATTATTTTTAATTTTTTAATAGTTTTTCCTGATGTATAAACTTTTTAAATAGTTTTTATCAATTAAAAATTATTTTACTCATATTGTGCAAAGTTTGGTGGCTAATTGAAAAAAAAAAAAAAAAGGTAATCTTTGAGTTGCAAGCAAGTTTGGTTTCATTCCCAATTAATATCTTTTTATTATTATCCTATTTTTTTTATTGCTTCATTTTTAAATTTCTTACCGTCATATTGTGCAAAGTTTGGTGGCTAATTGAAAAAAAAAAAAAAAAGGTAATCTTTGAGTTGCAAGCAAGTTTGGTTTCATTCCCAATTAATATCTTTTTATTATTATCCTATTTTTTTTAATGCTTCATTTTTAAATTTCTTACCGTGTCCTTATTCATTTAACATAATCTTCTAAAAATAATATATATACGTAAATATTATTATTATTTTTTAAAAGGATATTCCTAAGGAATTATAAATGAACAAATTGCCAATAAAAAAATGGCATTTTGCGACCGATACATCGGTCGCAAAATGCCAAAAATCGGTTATTAAATAAATAAATTTATTTTTTTATATATGGAAACTGAAAGAGTGGAGTTTAGTGCTAGATATGATTAAAGTGAATTTACGTTATTAAATTTAAGCCTAACTTCCTCAGGCTCTGGATTTTGGGATCCAAATTCTAAACATTAAAACATTATATTTGTGTAAGGGTTTGGCGTTTGATTGAACTTGCAATCAAACGGGAATTAACCGCTCAGCTTGAGATATCCAATTTAATTTTTAATATCTGTTAATAATGGCTGTTGCTTCATTGATTTAGTTGCACTAATCAGTACCAGCTATCATTGATTTAGTTGTTCCCAAAAATTAGAAACAGAACCCAAAAAATTACTCAGTTATACTGCACCAAAAAGTATAATATCCAAGTCAAAAACAAAACCGACTTCAACTTTGCTGCTAATTAGACTGTTCACTCATTTCCCCAGCTTTCTGTTACATCGAAAAGGAAAGAGGAGGGGCTCTACCTCTGGAGATAAAGTTTTGTAAAAGCGACCAACTTTCTCATGAGCACTTGCGAGGCTGGACAGTGCATTATTATCCTGCTTAACAATCAATAAAGCAGAACAGAACAAATTAACGTTTGCACCATTTTAATTATTAGGGTTTTAGATTTTAGAGTGCAAAATGGATGATGGAAAATATATACACCTGAGGTAGGTTACCCCGATTTTGCAACAGATAGAGCAAAGCAGCTTGTTCATCACCGGACAACTCAATTGGCAGTTTCCCAGTAAAATAGCCCGAAGCGAAGTTCAAATGTCCAGCCTTGTCCTGCTACAAAAAATGGTAGACTTTAATTAATTAGATATCAGTTATGGGAAGATGACCATACGTCAGATGTTTCTCTTATTTGAACTCATATTGTGCCCATGAACAACATTAATTAAAACCTTTCCGGATTAAGGTTGTCCTTTTTTTTTTAGGTAAGTTGGTTTTTTTCGATGCGCTTGAATGTCATACAAATGCAAGAATTGCATAATTAATAATTCAGTCTATGATGTATTTACCATCTTAGTACTTACTTCAGGATTCAGTTGCCCTCGCGACCCTATTAAAGCATCAACGAATTCGGCTCTGGGTTTCCATATTTTGTCAAGAGGCAGTTTCTTGGCATGGATGATTCTAGAAAATCTCTCAAGTAACCTGTATTTGTAGAAGGAAATGATAGAGAACGCTTAAGAAAGATGGTAAATTAAGAGAATTTAGAATAGAACTTCTCTCTTTATATTTCATCGATATGTCTGCTCAAACAGCAGCTGGGTAATATAAAGGTTGATGGATTTTATACGTACTAAAATTACAAACAACGACCTAATCTATACACAATTTTTTGAAACAAGGATTAAACATTCCTGATAACCTACCATTTGACGGTCAAAAATTAGAAACATGATTATTTGAACATACAAAATACATATTTAACTTAGAAATAAATATAAAAAGATGCCACATAGCATAAGAAAAAACACACAGATTCAATAATATTAGAACAAAAACTTTCTGAATGCTAGATAAACTTCAAAAAATTAATTTAACATTAATGGGAGCTCAGTACTGACCTCATTGAGAGGTCATGATCCAAGTTACTCAAATTTGAAGACAGTAGTCCTAGGAACATGTTCCTGGATTCTATATATGAGTCATTAATGTAACTAGTAAGATCAGTTTTCAATCGTTATGCAGCAAGCAAGGGAGATAACAAAAAGAAATTTTGGTTAGAATGAGACTTACGCTCAGCAAGGGTAGGGAGAGAGCACATCTCATCATTTCTGGAAATCTCCAATTCATAATCAGCCAATGGTTTAAACATCAAAACTGAATATGTTTTACTCTGATACACGAAAATATAAAAATCTATAGATTGTGAGACATTCATAATAATAATAATAACAATAAGATATCAATTTCTCTCTAATCCTCTATCCTTATATTTTTTTTTTGCTTGGAAGAAAAATAAAATATTGAAACAATAATATCTTAAACAGAGTTTTATTGAGAATCAAGTATTTCAATACCCGAGTCTCCAACACAAGCAACGGAAAGAAACCGTATCGTTCCCAGCGGATAACTGCATTAAAATCCAAGGCGATGTCGATCCTTAGATAATGTAACTTCTTTGTCCAGTTCTTCCTTGGACTGAAAAGTAGATCCTATACAATCAGGTGCAAATTTGAGTAAGGAATTACATCTTAAATCGGAGAAAACAGATTATAGGGCTAGATTAGAAAGAAGTTTAAAGGAATAACCAATTCTTTGGGATTTATGACTTCTTTTTCATCATAAGGTCTGCAAACAAATAAAACCATATGTCAGGAGATCTACAAATGAAATGAGACAGTCGATTTCAAAATAGGGATACATTGCAATAAATTCTCTTTATAGATATGTCAGCAATGAGTTAATAAGCTGCTCAATACATACATACCATAAAATACACCTTTATGCAAATTGAGAGAGCGTGTAGCCTTTCCCTGTTTGATGTTTTGCAAATTGACACTCAAATCGAATTTCAAAAACTGTTGATGAAATATCAAAAATATTCATAGTAAAATATATTTGAAGTTCGAAAATATAAATGTATTGTTTAGCATAGAATAGGAAATGTGAAAACAGAACCAGAGAAATGACATTTTAAATATAACTTTATAAAGGAAAAAGACATTTAAGATCGGAAATAGATCCATGCATTTCCGGGAATCATAGTGTATTATATACGGATGACACTGTCTCATCACATCACTATTTCATGTATTTATTCAACTTGTATATTGACTCCAAACAAAAGATTTTCTTCATTTCAAATGAGAAATGAATGACTGAATAATTTCTATTTGGATCGATAGAGACGCCAAATAAAAAATAAACATATTTATCACCTTGTCATACTATCCAATGCTTTCGAAGCATATACATTTCCCCCCTGAATATATATAGAACGCGGAAACCTGTCACGTATATATGCCAACTTTTTATTGGAATTCTAAACCTGAGTGAAGCACAGGGATCACCTTTGCCTGATACAGACATATTATTTGAGCACCCACAACGGTCTTACTCTTCAGTTGAGGAAAATATGGAATTAATGTAGAACCTATGAAAATTGTAGAGTCCTTAATATTCACCTCAAAGCGTATCTGGAGACGAGATGAGTCAGTGCCAAACAATATGGCCACAATGTATGGCACATAAAAAGACAGAAACAAGCTAGTTTACCCTTAAATATACAATTAACTAGGAGAAAAAAATCATTACGTCATAATGTGTTTTAAATTTGACTTTGACATAATGCAAAGAAGAAATATGTATATACAGTTTGAGGATATTATATCTTACAAGATGATGAAGTCAATCCTCTTGAACTACAATCGTAAAGAGAAATTAGCTATCTGAATTCTTAACACAAATGTATATATGACTAAGCTCATTTCTGCATTCTTGGTTGCCCTTTCCATAAACATCAAACTGATTTCCTCAAAATTCTATAGAGAGATTCCCGAATAGAGGCAGGTAATGTATCATACAATTTCATAAACTACTAAGTGGCTCAAATAAAAAAACCTGAATGGCACAGTACACTGTGGGGTCACCGCCTTCCTTCCATGACTCAATTGGATCTAGCCAAATAAAAATAAGCACAAAAAACTTTATCAAACTAATCACCAACACTTTGCAATCTATGTATAACGAACTAATTAACAACAATAACTCACCAATTAGCACATAAAGGCGACGCCTAGGATCAGTAGAGATGGACTTCAAGTAGCTTTCATTAAGCACGTCGTTGCTGATACTAGCGAGCGACTTTTATGAGTCCGGAAAAGAAATACGAGAGGGAGAGAGGACAGAGAATCTCAGTTACCACAGCGAAAGAAAATCAAACAGAGGTTTTCTGTTTTTCAAATAAAAACGCTAAAATATGAAAAAGCACGACAACAAAAAATCTGTCCAAGCAATTTTGGTAAGCTCGTATATATATATATATGATAAGGACTTCTTCAAGAAGAATCCAAACAGAGCAGGAAAAAAAAAAGAAAAAGAAAAAACTGGGCATAAAGAAATGTGAAACGCGGATATTTAAAACAAACAGACCAAGATATATATAGAATGTGAAATCCGCTTACCAGAGAGAGCTTTTGGTTGAGATCTTCCTCTAAAAACAGGAGAGAGAGATCAACTTCATACAGGCAAAGCCTGATAGCGCCAAGGAACAAATTAAAAGGCATATAACCACCACCGAAGGTAGTTGGGAGAAATCAAATCCACAAGATTAACGCAAACGTGAGTTCTTGAATAAGGACACTTAAAAACGAAAGATTAAAGCGAAAACAAGCGTTTCGTAGACTCATATTCAACCTCAACTCCGACTCCATAAAAAACGCGATTTATATAGACCTCTGTCTCTGCTTTTACCAATGCTGACTTATAACTTTAAGACTACAAACTCTACGCTAAAACGCATCATTTCATCCAGTAAAATGCAAAAACGAGACGCGAAAGACACAGCAGTCAATATATCAGAAAGAAAACCAACTCACTGCTTATCAGGAACTGGAACGCTATCGTCCGCCATTTCTGTTGAAAAAAGAAAGAACACATAAACAAACTATAAATGCAGTTTATCATAAGCAATGAATAGAGAACGAGTATGAAGAAGATGGACTTGGTGCTCAAACCAGTGAAATGAGAGAGACGAAGCTGACGCTGCAAGTGATTTCTTTGAGAAACAAGAAGATGAAGGGAGAGTGAACACTGACGAGAAATGTACCTGCAAACAATGGCACTACCAGCTGTATACGTAATATGAGCGTGGATAAGAAACTTCTCTCTCGGTTCTTAATCTGTTGTAACCGCCACAGGTGCATGGCTGAGAAGAAATTTACTTAAATATCCTTTCTTTTACTGCTTTAAACGCAACAAAAACTTGTGTTTACTGAAATAATACTAAATATTCTTGAACATTCTATTTGTTTAGCCCAATTATGTTATGATTTTGATTGCGTGAACAATTGGGCTGAAGTCTAATTTAGACTTTAACTTAACTCGGCCCGGCCCAATTACAACTGTTCACATCCCTGACCTACTTATCAAGGCGGGTTGAAACGGGGTATGCAAGCAAAACCGAAACGCACAAATCTATTATTTACTTGTTAACATATGTAATAAATAAATGGCGCAAATTATTTATTTGTATGTTTGTGGTGTTGTTATTAGGTGCAAAATGAGGAAGAAAGTTGACGATCGCGTTAGGACCTTGATTATAAATGGAGTAAAGACTAGGCATCGGTCTATGTTTGTTATTATTGGCGACAAGTCCCATGACCAGGTTTATTGACTTCTTTTTGTTTTCTTTGCTTTAAAATATTCTTTTCCACTTTATTTAAATCTATTTTTGTTTTTATTTGTTGCAGATAGTCAATCTCCACTACATGTTGAGCAAGGCTGTCATCAAAGCCAGACCCGATGTTTTGTGATGCTAAAAGGAAAAATTGGTACTCAGCAGGTTCTTTTAATTTTATTTTTTTTGCATCATTAGGTGTACATATTTTAAATTTTTGCATTTGGCATTTGGCATTTGGAAGTATCAGTTAATGTGGTTGTAAAAGAAGTTTCGTTTGATTATGATGCTTCTATGATTCAGCCACAAGAAAAAACGTGCAAAGCAGGCTATAAGAAGCTAATGGAAAGGGGGCTCCTTGATGCTGAAAAGGCTGATCCTTTTCTTTGTTTGTTGAAAGTAGAGTAATTTTTTATCGCTTATAAAGGGATTCGGAAGGAATACTTGGGAATACATATGGCATGTGTACTTTTCAGGTCAATTTCTTTATCTTTTCTTGATATAAAATTTTTCATTGTTGTATATTTGTTAATCTGTTGGTGATGTTTTATGTAGGATTTTGAAGCATTGACACCAAAAATTCTTGCAAGAACTATTAAAACTGTAGAAGGTGGTGGTTTGGTGGTTTTGCTTATTTCGCTCCCTTCATTTACCAGTCTGTGCACGATGGTCATGGTCTGCTGATTGTCCCTACTCTTAGTCTCTTAATGATAATGGCATATAACAAATACTGGACCATCATAGAATCTTTCTCATTTGAATAGAAATAGGCAGAAGTTTTTTTGCCATTCTCTGTTTTTCTTCAAGTGATGGATAAGGTTGCCAATTTCTGATGTTTTCCAACTATTCTTGTTCTTTTAAAGTCAATGCTATTAAATTTGTTAATGGTTGGTTCTGCCCATTTATTTATTTATTAGATGAGTGGGGCTAGGGCAGCATAACATACTAGGAAATCTTCTTTTGTAGAAAGAAACTGCTACCATTGTACCCAAGCAGGCAACCCGCCACAGAAAGTGAAATTAAAACTTGCTCCAAAAGCTTAGGAACAAAACCAAACCCAAAAGTTTACTCATAGTTACTGCATCAAAAACTAGTATAAGAATTGCCAAGTAACAAATTCCCAAGAGCAACAGACTTGATGGATATGGATGCCATTAGATCAGAAAGTTTGCTGCTAATTAGACTGTCAACTCAACCGTCCAGCTTTCTGTTCCATCGAAAAGGAAAGAGGAGGGGCTCTACCTTTGCAGGTAAAGTTTTGTAAAAGCGACCAACTTTCTCACGAGCACTTGCGAGGCTGGACAGTGCATTATTATCCTGCTCAACAATCAATAAAGCATAACATAGCAAATTAATGTTTGCACCATTTTAATTATTAGGTTTTTAGATTTTAGAGTGCAAAATGGATGATGGAAAATATTTAAATATATATATACCTGAGGTAGGTTACCCCGATTTTGCAACAGATAGAGCACAGGAGCCTGTTCATCACCCGAAAATTCAACTGGCAGTTTACCAGTAAAATAGCCCAAAGCGAAGTTCAAATGTCCAACCTTCTCTTGCTACAAAAAATAGTAGACTTTAATTAATTAGATATCAGTTATGGGAAGATGACCATACTTTAGATGTTTCTCTTATTTGAACTCAAAGTGTGCCCATGAAAAGCATTAATTAAACCCTTTCCTGATTAAGGTTGTCTTTTTTTTTTTTTTTTTTTTTTAAGGTAAGTTGGTTATCGATGCCCATGAAT
The DNA here is from genome assembly GCF_041381405.1 of Jatropha curcas. Classification (NCBI taxonomy): domain Eukaryota; kingdom Viridiplantae; phylum Streptophyta; class Magnoliopsida; order Malpighiales; family Euphorbiaceae; genus Jatropha; species Jatropha curcas. Next base: position 631,833 of record NC_143153.1, on the reverse strand, counting down.
GTCATACAAATGCAAGAATTCACAATTAATAGTTCAGTCTATGATGTATTTACCATCTTAGCACTTACCTCAGGATTCACTTGCCCTCGAGACCTTATTAAAAAATCAACGAATTCGGCTCTGGGTATCCACATTTTGTCACGAGGCTGTTTCTTGGCATGGATGATTCTAGAAAATCTCTCAAGTAACCTGTATTTGTGTAAGGAAATGATAGAGAAAGCTTAAGAAAGATGATAAGTTAAGGGAACTTAGAATGGAACTTCTCTCTTTATATTTCATCGATATATCTGCTTAAATAGCGTCTGGGTAATACGAAGGTTGATGGAATTTAGTCCATACCTACTAAAAGTACAAACAACTACCTAATCTATACATAATTTTTTGAAACAAGGGTTAATGATCCTTATAAACTACCATTGACGGTCAAAAATTAAAACACGATTATATGAACATACAAAATATTTAGCTTAGAAATAAATATAAAAAGATGGCAAGTAGCATAAGAAAAATCACACAGATCCAATAGTATTTGAACAGAAACTTTCTGACTGCTAGATCAGCTTCGAAAAATTAATTTAACATTAAAGGGACCTCAGTACTGACCACATTGTGAGGTCATGATCCAAGTTACTCAAATCTGAAGACAGTAGTCCTACGAACATGTTCCTGGATTCTATAAATGAGCCATTAATGTAACTAGTAAGATCATTTTTCAATCGTTATGCAGCAAGCAAGGGAGAAAATATAAAGAAATTTTGGTTAGAATGAGACTTACGCTCAACAAGGGTAGGGAGAGAGCACCTCTCATCATTTCCAGAAATCTCCAATTCATAATCAGGCAATGGTCTAAACATCACAAGCGAATATGTTTTACGCTGATACATTAAAAAATAAAAATCTACAGACTGTGAGACATTCATAATAATAATAATAATAAGAGATCAATTTCTTTTAATCCTCTATCATTACTCTTTTTGCTTGGAAGAAAAATAAAATATTGAAACAAGAATATCTTAAACAGATTTTTATTCTTAATCAAGTATTTCAATACCCCAGTCTCCCACACAAGCAACGCAAAGAAACCGTATCCTTCCCAGTGGATAACTGCATTAAAATCCAAGGCAATGTCGATCCTCAGATAATGTAACTTATTTGTCCAGTACTTCCTTGGACTGAAAAGTAGATCCTATACAATCAGTTGCAAATTTAAGTAAGCAATTACATCTTAAATCGGATAAAACAGATTATAGGGCTAGATTAGAAAGAAGTTTAAAGGGATAACCAATTTTTTGGGGTTTATGACTTCTTTTCCATCGTAAAGTCTGCAAACAAATAAAACCATATCTCAGGAGATCTGCAAATGAAATGAGACAGTTGATTTCAAAATAGGGATACACTGCAACAAATCCTGTTTATAGATATGTCAGCAATGAGTTAATAAGCTGCTCAATATATACCATAAAATACACCAAGTGCTAGTGCATGGATTATGTAATTTAAGAAAGCGTGTAGCCTTTTCCCTGTTTGATGTTTTGCAAATTGACACTCAAATCGAATTTCAAAAACTATTGATTAAATATCAAAAATATTCATAGTAAAATATATTTTGAAGTTCGAAAATATAAATGTATTGTTTAGGGTAGAATGGGAAATGTGAAAACAGAACCGGAGAAATGACATTTTAAATATAACTTTATAAAGGAAAAAGACATTTAAGATCGGCAATAGATCCATGCATTTCCGGGCATCATAGTCTATTATACACGGATGACACTATCTCATCCCATCACTATTTCACGTATTTATTCAATTTGTATATTGACTCCAAACAAAAGATTTTCTTCATTTCAAATGAATGACTGAATAATTTCTATTTGGATAGATAAAGAAGGCAAATAAAAAAATAAATATATTTATCACCTTATCAAACTATCCAATGCTTTCGACACATATCCATTTCCATCCTGAATATATAACAGAACGAAAAACCTGTCACGTTTGCCAACCTTTTATTGGAATTCTAAACCTAAGTGAAGAACAGGGATCACCTTTGCCTCATATAGACATATTATTTCAGCACCCACAACGGATCTAGATTTCAGTTGAGGAAAATATGGAATTAATCTAGAACCTATGAAAGAGTCCTTAATATTCACTTCAAAGCGTACCTGGAGACAAGATGATGAGTCAGTGCCAAATAGTATGGCCACAATGTATGGCACGTAAGAAGATAGAAACAAGCTAGTTTACCCTTATATATAAAATTAACTGGGAGAAAAATAATCATTATGTCAGAATGTATTTTAAATTTGACTTTGACATAATACAAAGAAAGAAATATCTATATATAGTTTGAGGATATTATATCTCACAAAATGATGAAGTCAATCCTCTTGAACTACAATCGTAAAGAGAAATTAGCTATCAGAATTCTCAACACAAATGTATATATGACTAAGCTCATTTCTCCATTCTTAGTTGCCCTTTCCATAAATGCTTTCCATAAAAGCAGAAAGCATTAAATGTACTAATGTGGTAAAGAGCTTATGCTTAAAGTTACAAAGTAGAAGTAATTTTAAGGAACCTGAGATGATCTCTATAAGTCGCTCTGCTCTCCTCAGGGTGAGACAAGCATTAATCTTAGGGAGGTCATAACAATTCAGCTTATTCACCTACATCAATCCACCCTAAGAGAAATTTCCAGATCCCCAAATTGAAAAATTCAGGAAAGAATAAAGTCAACACAAAGTATTGCATACGTTTTAGGTAGTACATATTTCTGAAATCATATATGATATCTAAATTCCTTTTATGGCTCCCGTGAAGCAGATATACTTTAAAAAAGTGCTAGCTCGCACCTTTTTTTTATTTTTAAAAAAAATCAAAATATTGTTGCTCAAGAGTCGAGCGCACAATGCATCACAAGAGCAAGGAAGGATTTCCTAGATCATTGGAGATTCGATTACCATGTAAATAGGCTTCCTTAGCAAGCTAGCCTTTAACGAATTTTATTTACAAAATGTAACTAATATGTACATGAAGGCATATTCGCTTTTCTAATTGTCAACATAGAGAATTTCTTAAATAACTATGCAAGTAATTTTCATTTAAACATCAAATTGATTTCCTGAAAATTCTATAGAGAGATTCCCGAAATGGAGGCAGGTAATGTATCATACAATTCCATAAACTACTGAGTGGCTCAAACAGAAAAACCTGAATGGCACAGTACACTGTGGGGTCACCGCGTTCCTTCCATGACTCAATCGGATCTAGCCAAATACAAACAAGCACAAAAAACTTTATCAAACTAATCACCAACACTAGTGCAATCTATGTATATCGAACTAACAACAATAACTCACCAGTTAGCACATAAAGGCGACGCCTAGTATCATTAGAGAAGGACTTCAAGTAGCTTTCGTTAAGCCGGTCGTTGCTGATACTAGCGAGCGACTTTTTATGAGTCCGGAAAAGAAATACGAGAGGGAGAGAGAACAGAGAATCTCAGTTACCACAGCGAAAGAAAATCAAACAGAGGTTTTCTGTTTTTCAAATAAAAACGCTAAAATATGGAAAAGCACGACAACAAAAAATCAGTCCATGCAATTTGGTAAGCTAGTATACATGTACATATGATAAAGACTTTTTCAAGAAGAATCCAAACAGAGCAGGAAAAAAAAAAAAAAAGAAAAAGAAAAACTAGGCATAAAGAAATGTGAAACGCGGATATTTAAAACAAACAGACCAAGATATATATAGAACGTGAAATCCGCTCACCAGAGATACCTTTCGGTTGAGATCTCCATCTGAGAACAGCTGAGAGAGATCAACTTCATACAGGCAAAGCCTGAAAGCGCCAAGGAACAAATTAAAAAGCATATTATAAGCACCACCAAAGGTAGTTAGGAGAAATCAAATCCACAAGATTAATGCACACGTGAGTTCTTGAGTAAGAACCCCTAAAAACGAAAGATTAAAGCCAAAACAAGCGTTTTGTAGACTCATATATTGAACCTCAACTCCGACTCCATGAAAAACACGATTTCTGTAGACCTCTGTGTCTCTTCTTTTACCGATGGCGACTTAAAAATTTAAGACTAAAAAACCTAGGCTATAACGCATCATTTGATCCAGTAAATGCAAAAACGAGAAGCGAGAGACATAGCAGTAAATATATCAGAAAAAAAAAAACAACTCACTGCTTATCAGGAACTGGAACTCTATCGTCCGCCATTTCTGTTGAAAAAAGAAAGAACATATAAACAAACTATAAATGCGGTTTATCATACGCAATGAATAGAGAACGAGCATGAAGAAGATGGACTTAGTTCTCAAACCAGTAAAATGAGAGAGACGAAGCTGACGCTGCAAGTGATTTCTTTGAGAAACAAGAAAATGAAGGGAGAGTGAACACTGACGAGAACTGTACCTGCAAACAATGGCACTACCAGCTGTATATGTAATATGAGCGTGGATAAGAAACTTCTCTCTCGGTTATTAATCTGTTGTAACCGCCACAGGTGCATGGCTGAGAATAAATTTACTTAAATATCCTTTCTTTTACTACTTTAAACCAAAAAAAACTTATGGGTCTTGAATATTCTCGAACTTTCTATTTGTTAAGCCCAGTTACATTATAATTTCGATTATGTGAAAAATCCGGCTAAAGTCTAATTTAGAATTTAATTTAATTCGGCTCGATTTATTTATATTCTCTCGTTATCTATTAAGATTAGTTGAAAGAGTATTGTACAAACAAAATGGAAATGTGTACCGAAAATAATCTTTTTTTTATAATTAAAGTATGTTTCATCGTTCAATACACATCGGTTCAAATTTACTCAAAAACATAAGTGTCTTGCCATAATTGATTCAAGAGTGAAAACCGAAAATTAATAACTGAATAAAAATAGAAAATAATTAGATTTAGTTGATTTTCGATTTTTTTACAAAGCTTGGGTTACCCGTAGGTAGAATAGCCGACTTAAAGCGTAGGAAAACACTTTAAGCATTCAAATTACGGTATTCAGACGTCGTTTTTCTCCTTAGTGATTCAAGTAGATAGAACCTTCTGGTTCTCCATTGTCAAAAGAAAAAGAAAAAGAGCAATACCTTCAAGTTTCAGAGCCCAAGTTTTTCCTGTTTACTATTGACTTATCTAGTGAGCGAGTCACATGCTTGTTAACATATTTCATGAATGGCGCAAAATATTTATTTGTATGTGGTATTTCTAAAAAAAGTATAAATTAACAAATTAATTAAATAGAGAATGGGTATTCCTAAAAAAGTATAAATTAACAAATTAATTACATGACATGAAAAATGAAAACTGTGTTCATAAAAATAAAAAAAAAAAAAAAAAAAAAAAAAATTGTGCACCAGCACCACAAGCCATATGCTACATTTTATTTTCAAAAATTTCAACTGAAACATTAAAAAAAACGCTACTTTTACTATGCCTTTGGACATTTCCAAATTATTCCAGCAAAATAGCACATTTTTCTTCCCTTGTTCTTTCCATTTTGAAGCCCAATACAAATCCTATCATTATCATTTCCTGTCATGACCATTTAAGCCTAAATCAACATGCGGTAACTCTGGCATATGCGGATGGGGAAGCTCAGGCATATGAACAGAAGGTCTAGAAGAAGATCCTTCTTCCTGCTGTTGTTTGTCTCCATCTTGTGCTTTTCTTCCAGGAAATCTGAACATTCCAAAAACCATACTTCCAAAGGACTTAAATGGGTGACTCAATCCATCTTTAAATTTCAAAATGAGGGAAACCTCAGATATTTGCCAGGCTAAAGTTAGAACAATAACAGCTGAAAGAAGACAGTGAGTCACCATATTCTGTCTCTTCACGATTTTTAGCTCCTTCACAATCTCTTCTGCTATAATTTCACTGCTGCTACCATTTTTATGTTCTTTGAACCTTTCTTCATCAGCTGAAGGAGAATTTGCCTTTTCTTGATCAATCGATACATCAGATTGGTTAACTGAAATGCCCTCTTTCAGCATTTCTAACTGGCAATAAAGTAGAGATTACACAAACTTTTAATTCAAATCTTGAAGGAATAGTATAAGCTGGAAATTAAAGTGAATGTAATTGATGAATTAAACAAGAGATATGGAACTAATCAAGTCTTATAAAAATTAATAGAAACGTCGCCGCAGCTCTCGGAATCTCTGTTTTTGCATCTGACAAAACAACCGCCCACGGCGGAGAAAACCAATTTCTCAAGCAGAAAAACAAACCATTAAAGAACTCGTGAAGTTCAGACTAATCAATCAACGCACAAATAATGTACAGAAGCCATAATTTTATCAAATAACCGAATGATATTAGATTCTCCTGGACAATGAAAGAACAATAATGTTTACCTCAGAAAGTAATCTGGAGAGGAGAAGCTGATCAGTATCATCTTGTTTGTTTTTCTTCTCTGCTAAGAGTTTTTGAATTGCCTTATCGACGAGCTCCAACTTATGAGTTGAATCCATGGACATTATTGTGATCGGTCGGCTATAGATGAAGAGAATATGACACGCAATAACAGAGCCAGCAAATCAATTGAAGTCAAAAACTTCTCCATTCTCTCTCCATTGCCAAAGCTTATCTTGGTGGAGACGGTGACATGGCCACGCGGAACAACTGTTCAAACGTCACGCCGTCTCTAGCTTTTTTATCCTTTCCTACTTGACATTTTGCAAACTATTTTATATTAGTCCTTTTTTTTTTGTCCTATCTATCGGAACGGGTTGATTGCTTATGGTATACAGAATATAATTATTATCATTTTCAGTTTTTTGATAGAATTTTTATAATTATTAATATTAGTAACTATTTATGCAGAGCTGCAATGTGCCTCCAGCCTCAATTAAAAATAATAAAAATCTATTCATAAAAATTATTCCTCTCATTCACAAGTATAATCATATACTGATTTCAATTGTAAATACACATCAGCATTGTAATTGGGTTTGATTTATTGGACCTATCTTTATTGTTAGTTGATATAGAGACTAAATACTGCAATTGATTTTAGGAATATCAAATTATACTACAATATTTTTCTCTCAATTCTGTCTGTCTGTCTATAAATCTGTTTCCCTTCTCTCTCCCTCTTTCCCTCTCTTTCTCTGATATTCTCAGCTGCCAAACAGAAAAAAAAATTCAACAGATCCTAACAAGGTACCTTTGGTCGTTCATGATACCAAAGTCCGCATGTGAAACTAAACCAACCTTGTAAAATAAATTTACAGCAATTACAAGCATTTTTACAGCATTGATATGGAATATGTGCAAATCATTTCTAATAAACTGTAACTGTAAATGTAGGCTATTATACTTATACACAAACTGGATCCAGAACCCTGAAAAAGGCACCTCAAGATTGGTTAAGGAGATGGAACAAAAGTTAGAATGTTAGACGCTGCTCCTACTGGAAATGGTATACATCGTCGTTTTCCATATCAGAAAAATCAGTCAAAGAAGTTTCTGCAGCTGCTTCACTTGTCTCGCCAAGCTCAGCCTGCAAGAATGGTTGAATAACGCACATGTAGTGCACATCATTAGATGCTCAGTGACAATACGCGTAGATAACTCGTCAACCAATTGGATTATAGTCCATAAGATGTTTCTAAAATTCCATGTCAATGAAAAGTTTGATGATCAACTTACTTTGGCTTGGCGGTAACGTTCAAGCATCCGATGATATTGTTGACGTGCATCTGCAGAATCAACCATTGACAGGACTCGTGAAACAGCCTCGTCGATAGCTGCATCAACTTTTTGTCTGCGGAATACCTTGAGAATATTTTCATCTTCACTGTCATCAATGGGTTCTGCATCATGCCTGAAACCTCTCAAACCAACTCCTTTGCGTCTCCATCGTAGCACAACCTTTTCTAGAATTCCAACAGCCCAAGTTACCTTGTACTGCTTCCTAACTTGATAGCCTCTCACATGAGCCTGCCCAAAAAGAGATGTGAAAAATTAATCCACAGCATAAGTATCTCTCAAAATAACATGCTACAATCCATGGCTCATTGATTGTGCAAGTTGATACAAGCAAATGCTCTGTCTACAGCAGGGTTATTGAAGTATGAAAGAAATCTCAATTTAAAACATATATTGATATTTTTACAAGTAAATAGAAAGAAGAAAGTAGGAGATAATAGAAAGAAAAAAACCAGTACCTGTATCTTCACCACTTTCTGTCGCAATGCTAGAAAATCCTTGCGACCTTTCCATCCTCTATATTTCTTCTGAATAGATAAAGCAGCCGAATTGTAATCACGCGTGTTACGAAAGGCCAGTTTCGACATAGCTGAAAGCCTTCGAATATCACTGGCATTGACACCATACTCATCTATACTATTATCAGAGGCAGAAGCTTCTCTCTGTTGCCGCTTTCTGAAAGAATGTGCTCTGAAAGCAGATTGTATACGTGCAGCTGCCTGAGTTGCATTCCGGACAGCAGCCAAGATACCTTTAAGTGAAACCTGGTCTTCACTGGCAGAAAAATTATCCTTTGAGATGCTATCTACAGTTCTCTCAGCTTCAACCTCAGCAGATCCTTTAGAAAGCTCACTTTCTTCTATTGTAAGGGATGAAAGATGACTAGTTAGTGCCACCTCTGATAGATAACCTGCAAGTCCCTTGTGCCCATTATTGGCAGCAATTGATGCTGGGGTTCTGCCAATTGGATCTTGTGAAGTGGGATCCGTGACAGCCCCAGCTGATGCACCAGAGGCCAAAAGAGCTGCAACCATCTTTTCCCTGCGAGACAAAACAATTTATACCGCTCAAAACCTGTTCACATCTACTAACAGATTGTATGAGAAATAACTAATTCAAAGATGAGATGGATGAAAAGACTTTGGAGCATGATTGCTTTCTCCCTTCCATGACTATTCAGAGTATTAGCAATCTCCAACCAAAAATAAGAAATAAAAAATATGCAAACACACCAGATTTTGACTTTTACCTTCCAAAACGAGCAGCCCAGTGAAGAGCAGTCCATCCATTAATATCACGGAAGTTTACACTGACTCCATGACTGAGAATTGGACTCAAGGCCCACTCAAAGCCCAACCCTGCAACCATGTGTATGATCCCTTGCTCGTTCTTGGACAAGGTACAGCTAGGTTGATCTTGTCTTTCCTGGGATTTGGAGGAAAGCCACTGCTGCAATTTGTCTTTTAGAAGTTGTTGCAGAAGCCAATCAACAATGTCAGATGAAGTTCCACTGCCAACTAAGAGAGCCTCTATGATACTACCCCATGAATCATCATCGGTTTTCAATGTTCTCAGTAGATGAATTCCTGTCCCTGTGTTGTCTTCTTTCTGCAAATAGGTTTGGGACAGAAGCATCTGCACAAATCTGACAAGTAATAACAACTCTTCTGGACTCTTAGCAACTTCTGTTTGGGTTACATTGCAGTTAACGCAAGTGCTACTGTTAGGACGATATTCAAATTCTCTGATCTCACTGCAGGACTGTCGATTGCCAGAGGTAACACAGAAAGTGACCTTTCCTGGAAGGTGGGGAGGAGCTTCACAGCAGAGAACGCCTTCTTGAATTATTTCAACAGGCACCTCAGTGTCACCAAACATGCATGTCCATGTAGATTCTGATGGATTACAGAGAAAAGTTCCAACAATGATGACCTGCATCAAGAATCCAAGTCTTAAAGTTTGCAAATTGAAATTAATTTACAGGAAACTCACCAAAACAGCAGATGCATCAGGAAACTATATGAAAAAGCCCAAGTATCATATACTAGTATCAAAGTTATATTGAAAGGAAAGTGGAACTATTGGTTGAAAGTTCAATGCAACTTTTATGCAGATAATCAAATGTAAAGAAAAATATAGTTATTCTTAGTAAGACTATCCTCAGCAATGATGCTGTCTGGATTGCAAATGGCATCAATAAGAAACTTAGTTGGAACTTGGAAGATTATCATCTTTGCAAGTTGAATTCTCAAACATGTCTGGTCATAATAAGGTGGACTGGGCTTCTCAACCCAGCCCACTATAGGAAAGGATAGAGTTCAGTAAGGGTTTCAAATAGCCTAAGACCCTAGGGACAGAGATTAGGGGACCAGGGGTCATCAATTGAGATTGACAGCAATTAAGTACAGGCAGGTAAGAGTGCTGCTTTAAATGTGAATATTTTCTACTCAGAGGATGACCGAATAGACTTTCTATTCAACTACAGATCACCCCATTACATACTGCTCAGTGATTCTAACTTGTAACATTCACTTCATTGAGTATAGAAAACGCTAAACTGAAATAAGTCTGTTCTACAAAGTACTGGAGCAATGAGTTCATGTACTTTAGACTATACAACAGATCCATTATTGGAACTATAAGCACTTTTCCATTAGATGACTTGCAAGGTTGTCACAAAAAAAATATGCTATTTCATGAGATATACCTTTGTAGCCTCAGTGCTATAACCCCATTCTGGGGATATTTCACCGATTGTAAATTTCTGCTGCTCTGCAACAGTCAAACTTGAATCTGGTTCAATTGAAACCCCACGCTGACCTCGGTCATAAAGCATAGCATAGTACTCAGGATTGATTTCATGAGATTCCATGACAGAAGCATAAGCAGGAACTTCTTGAAAATTTTCAGCTTCTTGAGGTAGCAATATTGAAGCTGGGAATGTTAAAGGGATGCCAAAGATTAGAAAGAGTTTAAAAGATGCTTATAGTCACAATGTGAATTACCAAAAGAGCAGAAGGATTCATACGGTTTTTGACATTACTTCCATTGAAATGTAACCAGTGAGAGTACTCATTCTGTTCAGCCGCTTCCCTCCAAGAAGGCTGGGGCTTTTCCTGTTGCAAGCATTACTACATCACTGTTAAGAAAGAAATACTGAGACTGGCTCCCAGAATTCTGAATTAATTGACAATGGTCAAAAATAAATTATACAGTGTCACATGCACACAGAGTGAACTAAGACAAGATTTTGAAGATGAGGAGTGTATGCTGGTACAAATACCATACAATTGATCTAAGAGGATATCATAAATGGCACCAGATCTATATATTTCACCTGATACTCTTCACCAGATGAAGTTTTACAGGACCCCAACACTTCATTCAAAGACACAGATCCATTACTTCCATCTGCATACTCCTGTGAATATGATTGGTGGTATATGCCAGTATCACCTATAAAGAACAAAAGCATTAGTAGCTCTTTGTTGCATACTTTCCCATTTTATTTATTTAGATATGAACAAAAGAAAAAATAAAATAAAATAAAATAAAGGAGACATGATTAAGCAAAATTCCACATTGCCAAGGTACAAGAGAACACTATAATGTTAGTCCCTAACCACCCTGAAATGGTTAATGTTCGATAAAGTAAATTGTTAATTTTAGAAAACGACATAAATTGCAGCAGCATTATTCCGAATGTACAAACTCTCCATCTATAGTAAATGGTTTCTTGAAAGCCCCTATACAGCTTAATACTGTTTCGCCTATATAACAACATGATCAGAGAACTAAATTTTAAGCCTCAACCTATTATGCTCATTTCGATTGTTACACTATTCAATTTAGATATGAAATAAGAGAAAACATATAATATTTACCATCCGAACATACACACAGTTAAGAAAAGGGAAGAAATGATTAACACGCATTTATTGTGTTCAATCCATATAAATTACATAACAAACAACCTGCATCCTGAAGATGAACAAGATTCTTGATCTGCAGTTGCATCCCAACATTCTCACCATAGTATTGATTATTTAGAATATATTCTTGTCCATGTAGCAAATTAGGATCCTTCTTGGAGACTTCGCTTTCATATTCCAAAAGTTCTGGATCATTTGTGCCTCCTTTCTGACTGCTGAATGTATCAATTTCTTGGATGCTGTCCTCATTCAGACTCAATTGCTCCTCCAGCCTTCTCAAAAATTTACTTACTTCATCCTTCGCAGAACTAGTAAAATCTTCGGGAGTGTCTAATCCATTGTCCTTGGTGACAATCTCTGAAGTAACTTCTATAGAGCCTGGACTAGATGAATTTTGGTATGGGTCACTAATTGCAGAGGTGGAATCTCTATTCTGAGTAGCATATGATGTTGGACTCGGACTGAAAATAGAAGAGGACCCTGGTGATAACTGTGCAGCAGACCCAGAAGTGGATTTTCCCTGTAGACATAAATGTTACCATGCAAACTGATTGAAACTCAATCTATGCGGCACTAGTCTTATTGCAAATGGTTGAATTATAAAAATTTATTTGATACAAAGTTAGAGGCAAAGAAGTGAATGTTTTCCCACAAAGAGAAATTACTGGGTCATAGGGGATTCATCCAAATGCAGCAGTAGATAAAAATCCTAAAATTTTGTGATGGGAGGATGAAATTTTCAAGGGGCAGAGAAAAATGGTGATATAATTAGATCAGAGTTCAAGGGATTTTGCAATTTAATCAATGTGTTATAGTTCCATGGTTATCACAGTTCTAGAAAACAGGATGTATACAATGGCCAAACGATACCATGAACTCTTCCATTTTCACTTTCTGGTTCTAGAAACTTACCTCACTAATCTCTCTATAATGAACAAGAACAATGTGCTCGTATGCCCTGCCAAAAGGAGTAAAACGTGAGCAGATACAGCCTATTACATTATCAACAACTTAACTTGTTCACTGCAATGTAAAATTTAATATAATGGAGTATAACTCAGTGGATAATTTAAGATAAACTTTTTTTCCCCTTTACCTGCATAACACTTTCTACCTCACAATTTCACCAACTGAGTTAGTGACTCAGCAGTGTTTGGGACTACAAGAGCAGACATAATTGTGATAAAGTTTAGTTTTCTTATTTAATTCAATTCTTGTTCTTTAAGATAATATCTAGACATATTTTATATGATCCTTACATGGATTTTCAATATAGGAAAATTAAAATAATTGTTATAAGGATCTTTATTAATTAGGAAGTGTGTTTATTTGGAAGGTCAGATATTTTTTTTTATTTAGGATTTTTATTTACTAGTTAGTTATTTGGGTTTGTTCATAAATAGGGGTACTACCATCTATTATAATTAAAGAGTTTTTGAAATTAATAGAAGTTGTAAAGTTTCTCTATATTTGTCTCTCTCCCTTTTGGTGGATTCTTAAGGATTTTGAGTGAAGCTATATCTTTGGAGTGACTTGCCAAGATGGTGAATTAGCCATCTACCTTTATCGTTGCGCGGATCATCCGTAGTGGAACTCTTAATCTTGCCAAAATCATATTCTACTACATTTATCTCATTTGTTTTACAATTCGAGTTCTACCTTCGTGATTCAACCGTTTCTATCTTTTTCCATTCTTTATCTATAATCATCAATTAATAATTCAGCAAATTCTACAATTTTGATTATTCTATTGTCTCATAGTACCAAGTGAAGTTTTTTATATCAATTGTGAGTACTATATAAGGGTGTCAAGAAGTCTCTAAGATTACCAGATTGAGAAACTTAAAAGGTATATGGCAAAAAGAGTCACCCATGAATATAGATATACTTACGGGTCCAGCATCCAGTAGCTACGTCTCTGAAAATTTGGGTTTTGTTCTCCATGTGCATAATAACAATTTAAAGCTTCAACATTTCCAACCTAATCACGCAAATAAAAAGTCAAATAGGTAGAACTCCAACCTAGACACACAAAATGCATGAAATAGAATACAATTCATATGTTAAGCCACTAGACCTATCCGATAGAGGCATTTCATTTTATAGGGGACTATTTGAACATATTAGCTCAAAATATAAACATATCAAGAGCTAGATTCTTTTGCAATTCATTCAGGCATTACAGGAAGGTGCACATTCATGTGATGGTGGGCAGATATTTCCATATATCCATTTAACCAGCAATATGAATTAGACTTTCTATTTTTTGCTTTGAATTACAACGCGCCAATCATGCAGAAAGGTGAAAAAACAAGAAACAGGAACATTATGAGTACGAATATGGTTGTCGAGTAAAATGCTCATAAATAGAAGAAAATGATGAAAGGTTTCAGACATTATTCAATTTGCTTTTCCGCACAAAACAAAAAAAAAAAGGGTTTCAATATTTCAATACAATGAGCATGCCGCCAGGTTGGTTTCTCAACAAGTAGCTGCTTTTTTAAAATAACAAAACTACACATAAAAATTTGAAATTTATGGCGAGCCTGCACAACATACAATAAAAATGATATATTAAGAATTCATATAACAAAACTGAAGCAATTTATAAAATGGAACTAAATGTGCCAACAAATAGAAATGAAAAGAGTCTGGCTTCTTATTAAAGAAATGCTAATTAGAAGAATGGCAAATGCGTAAGCAACAAACCTTGAGTCGTTCATGTGCTTCCCCAACAGTTCTTCCATCCTTCTTTTTACGCCAACTGTGACCATCTCTTCGGAAGAACCTAAGGACCCTCTTGTTAAAAAGAAACAAAGATCCACCTGATGGCAAACCCATTGAGCAATACTAATAAGACAGCTGATTTCAATAACAGAGAAAATAACCAAATCATACAGAAATTCAATTAAAAATTACTAGTTGGCCTTTGAGGTGGTTCCTGAGTAATCTTGTACTTGTCATGATTTTGCAATATATAAAGCACTTCTACAGGTTTCAGCCATCGTGTTTGAGCTTCTTGAACCAAAGCTTTAATATCATATCCTGAGAGCAAAAAATGAATGGCTGTAAAAAAGGCCTGCAAAATCAAAATTCGTCTTTGGCTTTCTGATAAATAAAACGATTAAAAGTTTCAGACACCAAAAAGACCGCTAAAAGTTCCACTGTTTAAAAAAAAAAAATCTGAACAAAAACTGACACTGGCAAAGCATTCCTTATTAACCTGACTGCGACATATCGAATTCCCAAAATTTTAGCACAGCATGAATTGCAGAGAAATCACTTCATTTCACGACACTTCACTCGGTGCACACGTGCGAAAAAGAGCCGGTCACCGTTCCAATTGAAGTGTCGGTGCTGCTACTGATTGAAACCGTACACCACGGTCCTCGAAGCAGGATTCTGGATCAGACTTCGAGCCGGATCAGGTAGGAAGACTTGAACCAGTTGAAGCTAAGCGCGAAAAACAAATCAGGTAGAAAAAGAAAAGAAAACTTGTTTGACTGCAAATTTGAGCCGTACAGTTTGAAAGTCTGAAGAACTTGGCAGTGGAGCGAACACGAAGACAAAAACGAGGCAAGTAAGTGGAAACCTGGAAAGGATCGTCATCTGCTGCTTGCAAGTGTAAGGGAATCACTTTTACCTAATGAAGTGGCAGAATACTATTGGTTCGCATTTGAAATGGATAACCACATCCACATGTCACAGGCTCGTATCCTGTAAATTACTAAAGAAGCCTTGTATCGGTCCCTTGAAATGTATAGGTCAATCAAAAGGCTCGAGTGCTGTGGTGTTGACTTATTTGTCGCTAATGGTTGACTTGTCCGCTGACGAGTTGTTCTCAACTTTAAAGTCTTGGCCGTTGGATTAGGTCCTCATTAGCATCCAATGGTTGATGTAAGTTGCAACCTACCAATGTAAAAATAAAACCATTACCAAATGTTAACCCAATAACAGTGGTAGTAATATTTACAGTAGAACCGTTGCCAAATAAATATTCAGAAATTGCTACTCATTTAGTTTACAAAAATAAAATTTTCAATTAATTACGGATCAAAATTAAAGAAAAATTCAGTATTCGAGCTAATTCAAATATATTTTTAATTATAAATATGAAAAAATAATTAAATTGGTAATTAATGACCAATATAAAGAGATTAGTTATTAACTTGGTAATTTTAATTTGGTGACAATTTTCCGACGCTAAACAATGCATCGTGTTGATAGCTATGCTAATATTAGAATAAATTTGTGATTAACTAACGATTATAATTCTTTGTAAACCAATATATTTTTCTTCAATTGTTTAAAATACATTCTATATATTTCATCTCTTCAAATAATTAGATTAATAATGAAATCTTTTAACCAATAACGATATTATTGTTAAGCCAAATGCACCACTAACTTAAAACTCGCCCTCAATTCGTATAATTAAATAAGAGCATGGATTTTGAGATTTTAGACTTAAGTAAATACACAAATTCATCACTCTATTTTTTATGATAAATTTTATAGCACTTTACTTATATATTTTTATTTGTTGTAACACTTCAGTTTATAAAATTAGATCTATTAAATATTTTATTTAACTTATTAAACATCTTAATTTGTAAAATTAAATCGATTAAATATTTATTGTTTATTGTAAAGTTGAAAAATGAAAATTTATTATTTTAAAGATTTAATTAACCACGTTACTAAATCAATATTTTACATATAAAATTTAAAAATATTAAATATTATTATTTTTAATATAAAAGAGACATAAAATTGTTATAAAAATTAAAGTTAAGAGAGCAGAATGTCAATTTTAAAGTTTACCGGTGCTAAATAATTTTTTTTTTTTTTAAATTAAGGGGTTAAATTATGTATTTATGTTAAACTCAGCGAGGAAGCGATTTTGGAAGGGAATTTCGTCATCTATGTAGTCCTATGATTCTGGGACTGAAACCGACTGTGGCGTAGCCGCTGATTCCGCTGAATTAAATTAACATCTGTCGTCAAGTTCTCTATTTTCAAAATTGGGTTTGGTACTTGTAGAAAACGGCACGTGCTAAAGGTGGAGATTCCCCCATTCAATCTTTATCGTAAAACAGGAATATTCAAGACCACAAGAGGTTTCCACATGCGTGCAAGAATCAAATTAGACTAGCATTTGTACCTGGTGTTTGTTCATTTCATTATTAGGATATAGACTAGAACGAGAGAAGCATGCAGTACCAAATTTTGAAAAACAAAGTAGGTTTTTTCTTTTACGAAAGGGTAATTATATTTTTGGTGCTTTTGTATTTTTTTTTTTTATCGCAGTGTCTGAACAAAAATTATTAGTGATTAAGTGCATAAATCTTTTAAATTTTGCATTAAATGTTTTGTAAACTGACACTCAAACGGTTGAATGTATAATAATGAATTTCACTTTTTTTACAAGTGGCAATTGGCGAGAACAAAAATTTTTAAAATATTTAAATCGAATATCACGTGAACTTTATAAAAATTATCTCTTTTGACCTTCATTTATTATTTTGGCTAACAACCCAATCTCTTAAACAGTTTACCCGTGAATCTCCAATCTCCAATCCAGCCACAAAAATCAATATTCAAAAGCCATCTTGTTCAGTGATAGAAAATCAGTTTACTCACTGAACCAAGAAACCTCAACTCACCCTCAAATCACTATCTTTAAGTCACCGGCCAATTCCATTGCCTTTTCCAATTATCGACCGATGCCAACAAACTGAGCTATTATCGGCGTTGAAAGAGTCAATAAACACGTTGTTAAGAATAAACGCGATAGCTTAATCACTTAAAAGTAGACTTTCTTGAAGTTTGAATGAACAATATGGTGAATTAGTGAAAAACAAATTGCCTTAATTCAGATTATTAGCCTGAAAATAACTTTTTAATAGTTTATATATTTAGTTCCAATTTCTTTTTCCTCTAGACACCAATAGAAAATTAAGAAATTCAGAGAATATAAATATAAATTAATTGACCCTATAATAATACATCCACTAATTATCTAATTGCATGGGCTCAAGCACATAAATCAAATACATCCACTAATCATCCAATAGAATGGGCTGAGCCTAGTTCTCCCCAATTGGCCTATGAGAAGCCCAAGCTCAAAAAAAAAAAAAAGTGTCCCTCCAATATTCAAAGTTTGTGACGAGAGATAATAAAAAATATATATAAATAAATAAAAAGGCAGAGAAGCAGAATTGACAAGTTATTCATTCCTGATGAAAGCTGGTCACGTGCCAGTAGTCACTCCAAATCACAAATGGGACGGCGGGCGGGGACAGAATCCCCTGTGGCTTCATCGTCCAACTTCCGCCCCACACCACCACTCAACACTCTCTCATTATCTCGTCTTTTCACTCTCTATAAAAGCTCCTTCTCCAATCCATTCCTGTCCACTCACTGTATCTATTCTCTTCTGCTCAACAATCTCACAACCATAAAAAGACAAATTGCAGAAAAATGTCTGACTGGGGCCCAGTTTTCGTGGCAGTGATTCTGTTTGTGCTCTTAACTCCTGGACTGCTGTTTCAGGTTCCAGGCAACCGCCGTTGCGTCGAGTTTGGGAATTTTCAAACCAGTGGTGCTTCAATTATGGTCCATTCTCTTCTTTATTTTGCTCTTGTTTGCGTCTTCTTCCTCGCTCTCAGGGTTCACTTATACCTTGGTTAATAATAAACATTAATTGAAGATGTTAGTATCTTTTGTTTTGTTTAAGTCATTTTGAATTCAATTTCTGATGTATCAGTTCAAATATTTGTATTCTTTCAATTCAATAAAATGAGCTTTAGCACTAGCGTTTGTGAGCTGCTAGATGTTCGGTTGCCAAAAAAAAAAAAAAAAAAAAAAAGTTTTTTTTGACTCTATTCAACGAATTATTACTTATTAAATTTATTTAATAAATATCTAAATCAAGCTCGAACTTTAAATAAATATGAGTAAACTCGTCTTATTTACAGAGTAAATAAATCGAATCCAAATTAAATTGAAATTTAGATTTTAAAACTCGAATTAAACTTTAATTTAAGTTTAAGTTTGAACTATTATTGCTATATAATGGATGACGATATGTTAAAATATTTGTTGGTACTTTTATAAGCAACATTTTTCTTCATATATTCAAGGAACTCCTATTTATCCAATAATATAAAAATTTGAAAGTTTAAAGATGAGCAATTGGTCAGGCAAGAAAACCCTTGGAAATAAGACGAAAATGCCCATCTAACAACTCCATGAGAAATGAAAATGTTTCTTGTCCATCTGGCTTGCAATCAAAGGACCGAACGGAAAAAAGAATGCCCAAATTAAGAAGATGAACAAAATGATAATGGTTTACTAAAATGTAATTAACAGAAATATACTAATTCTAAAAGAAGAAGCAAAACGAATAAAGCTGACACGTGTCCTCGCCACTGTATTTAAACCAAATTCCAGAACACACCGAATATGACATTTAAAGGTAATAATATTATTCTTTTTCATGGCAAATTAACTTTTCTTCTTGTTCTTGTTCTTCTTCTTTACAGATATATTGTCCTCTTCTTTTTATATATTCCTTCCTTCCTCAGCAACCCCAGCTCAGATCAGATCACTTAACTTCGATCTTTATACATACTTGTAAACATTTAAGAAATTTCTTGATAGCAAGAAACTATGGCAGACTGGGGGCCAGTGGTGATAGCTGTGGTGCTTTTTGTGCTCTTAAGTCCAGGATTGCTATTTCAGTTGCCTGGCAGGGGAAGAATTGTTGAGTTTGGGAATATGCAAACAAGTGGGCTTTCTATTTTGGTCCATACAGTTATCTTCTTTGGTCTTATTACCATTTTCCTTATAGCTATTGGTGTTCATATTTACACTGGATAGCTGTCTAGCTAAATATATATATATATATATATATATAGCTGTGTTATTGTACTTGTTCTCAAGTTAAACTTCATTGTTCATCTTTTTTTTTTTTTTTTCGTTTTAAGTGTCTAATTCTCTCTCTATCTTTCTTCTGTATTGGTTTTTATCTTGATTCTGATTGGTTACTTAATTAGTTTCTGGTGGTGTAAAATTGATTGAATTTTTAATAAGTGATTTAATTTATTATGCTAGGTAGCAATTTGCTAGCTCTTGCTACGTAGTCCATTTTTTTCCCCCATAAAGTTGATACTTCCACATATTTGGGATAGCATAGGAGATATAGGTCGACGCATTAAATTTTTATTTAATCCAATGAATTTTTGAAGGATCACTATATAAGAAAAATTAAGAAATAGAACCACCTAATTAAAAAATAGAACCACCTAATCTTTTTGTAATACAATGAATTATTTATAAATTTTCGTTCTCAATCCGTAATCAATATGAACTTGAGATTTACTTTCTTCATAACTCTTGACGAATTTTGATTAATTGAAGATATCTTATAGAAATGTTAACATTTCCCTCTCAATTGTTAAACGTTAATCTTCTTATGTACATAAATTTGAAGTAATTATTTATGAAATACAGTAATTTTGTTAATCTTTGTTTAATAATTTATTTAATTATAATACAGTTATGAGTTATCAATAGATTGATTTTTATGAACTCTTTCAGCTTTTCCATTACGGTTTTAATGTTGAAATATTAAAAAAGAAGTGACAATTTTAAATTTAAAGTTTACTATTTTATAAATAAAATTTATTTCGATATACAGTTATTCCACTACTCAACAACTTGATTTTATACATTTTTCTATTTTCTAAGAGAGGCAAAAATCCTACCTCATGCCGCCCTGACAGAATGTCCATAATCGTGCCACGTAGACATCACCGCCATCGCCGTCGGCAGAGCTTATCTTGACCAGCTGGATTAATAATGCACAACGGACCAACGTTATGCATGACTCACTATATCCATGAGTTTGAATAAGAATGCCACGTCAAGTTCTAAGATTAAATTATTACTTATTAAAGACTATTAATTTATCGAAAACATTTATGGTACGATTATTATCTGCACCAAACCAAGTAAATTTTAAATATTTATTCAACAAAGAAAAAAGGAAAAGCGAACAATTTTTTAAATAATCTTTTTAATTAATTTAGTGTATAAATAGTCCTGAATAAACATAAAAGGTTCAATTAATTAAACAATAAGATTAAATGGGTAGCCAAAAAGTCTAAAGTAGGTTTTAAAAATCAATTTCATTGGCAATTCCATTAAAAATAAATCATTCAATAATGTAATTTGTTTGTTTAAAAATAAATTTCAATCAATTCTTCCATCTTATCCTGACCCAATGAAGGAAGCACATCACCACTTAACATCTCCTTATCTCTGAAAATCTCCCTCCTTCCATTAATTCAAACCTGTTCTGTATTCAATTTCTGCATACACTGGGTAGGTGATAACCCTGTTCAGAGTTGCAGTCATCTTCTTCCTGTTAACATTCACAAACAGCCACCAGAAAGAAAAGCACAAGAAGAAAAATATATAGCAATATAATAGTAATATCTAAATCCTGATACTTGATAAACACAGGCACACGGGCACGGTGGTTACCAAATAGAAAATGAATATTAGTAAGAAACTGGAGATAATACTCCCATTTCTCCTTACAAGTAGGGATTCATTACAATATTAGTTCTTAAAACCTTCAAATAATTCACTATTTTTACTTAATAAAGAAGCCATATCGACAAATTTCAGTCATCAGGAAAAACATTTATCCACAATTCCTGCATCAATATTTTGAAAAGCTGCGTAATTTCGCATTCCCCATCTCTCTCTAGCATTCCCCATGTCTCTCCAGAAGCACCACTACTCACTCGAAAATCAGTGCTGCGTTATCCTCTCGTAACTCTTTGAACCACCAATTATCTTCACAAAAGTTTCCATGCTGCAGCAGTAAGGAAACAAAGAATGAATGAACTTTCAAATACAAGTGCTATAAACTTAATTATTAACATAACTATAGACAAAATGGCTCAATAAGAAATATGCCATATACATCTTAACACAACTAATATTTGCATTAAGGTACTCAAATACAAGTAAGGCCATTCAAGTTCTTGTCAGTTAAATCCTAGAACAGGGTTAAATCTAAATTACTCATCCAACCTTTCTAAGCATGAAATAAACCACAACTAGCATTACCTTTCATCTATGGTTGCAAACATAATTGTCACAATAGTAAATGCAAAGTAAAATTCACTCAATAAAGATTTTGACTTATCTTAAAGACTTGTGAACCAGAACTATAACATCCTAAGCAGCTTCAACCAAAACATAACAAAGTATATCATCACACATCCGGAAGTTATTGTATTAAAATAACAAGATTTGGAACAAAGATTGAGGATTCTTTATCCTATCATGTGATGATATAGTAGGTGTAAGAATTAATAAAGAACTCCCAACACATATCCCACCCAAATAATACGGCTTGTTTAGCTGTCAAATCAGCATTATCAGATTGACTTTTGAATAACAATGATGCGTTGTTGTTGATGGTAACTACAGCATGACAATGAAGGTTGACGTTGACAAGTAAGTAAGAACGCAGTGTACCCATAAAGAACGGCAGTGGGTAGGATCATAGGATTCCGTATGGGCATCTCAGCAGTAAAATACACGGGAAAACATGGTTACAGGCTTGGTTCAACAATCCCATAATCAAATTATTCTAACCATAAAGATCTAGTGAGCAGTAACTCTGATCTTATGGCCAAGGACAAAGCTACCTTATGAGGAAGGCAAGCAACTGGCCCCCTTTGATTTGAGGGGAACTTACAAAACAATTCCATTTAGTTCTTTTAAAAAAAAATAAATAAAAATATTCAAAGAAAAAAAAATCAAAAAATTCAATGCCTTCTTGATAAATAACATTTGCCCCTGACTGAAAGTTCTGGCTTCGCTCCTGCTTATGGCAGATGAAAAACACGACCGACAGAAGGTAAAAGATTGCGCACATTCTCCCTGATTAATTTACCATAGGATTTCTAAAATCTAAAAACAGAACTCTATTATATTGAATGTCACAAGCTACAAATTGCTGCAATAGAAATTCTGTTCTGCATCATCTGATAAGCTCAAGTCTAATTTGCTAATTGCTATATTAATTGAGCTAAAAGAAGGTGGAAACGGTAATTAAGTGATATGCAAACTATCCCATGTACAGCTTTAATTAACCGGAAATATGGAAATATCCATAGAGATGATAATACTGTGCTCAAAAGTGCAGAAAATTTCTAATTTTCACCAAGCTAATAGTTTCATTTCGGAAGACCTCGAAGCTACATAGAAAGAAAGACTAAAGAGATGCAACCAGGAGAAGGGTAATAAAAACAATATAATACCCAGACAAAATAGAAAATAGAAAATAGAAAACAAAACACGTATATATCATATAAACGAGGCAATCTAACAGATGTTTCTCCAAAAAGTACAGACAAAAATTAATTTACTTACAAGGAATGTCCTTTCGAGGAGACGGAGGGGCCAAGGCGTAGCAAAGAAGAGAACGGCCTAACATGGAGATTGTAGAAACAATCCCAGCCACATAAAACACCATAACCAAACCAAGAACCCAAGGCATCAACATAAACCCAATAAAGAACGTCACCGATCCACAAAGCATCAAAGCCAACGAAATCCCCAACATCAAAGACGCAAACCCCGCCGGTGAGATCTGAGTGGTCGCCGATGACCTTCTCCTCACCGTTGAATCCGACGGCACCGGCAAAGCTTGGTCAGATAACGGGATCGGCGAAGGCGGTGAACGTAGCAGGTTGAGAACCAGAGAGGATAGCTCGTAGAAAATCCTTGATTGCTGATCTTGCTGTTGACTTCTCATCATTTCTACTTTTCTTTCTCGAATTGAGAAAATTAAAGGCAAAATTCAAATATAACCAAACAGGGAAATTTTTCAAAAATCTTATTGATCTAATCCTCCTGTATGAAATTTTTTCCTTTTTGAAATTTTTATTGCTAAAACGAGGCGAATGGATAAACACAAAAACTTTTATCTACAACGCTGGTTGATTGGAGAAGGACTTATCAATTTAACCTTCTGCACTGCACATCTTATGGCAAGAGTTCTGATAGGCAAAGTTTTGTTTGTTTCTCAGGAAATTCTTTGACAGTTCTAGAGAGAGAGAAGAGAGGGAGAGGGAGAGGGAGAGAGAGAGAATGATTACGGAGAGAGAGAAAGTGACGCGGCGGCTGTTTCGATTAAAGTTTATGCATAAACGTTTTATACATAAATTTTCCTGGCAAATTTTATTTGTAACGTTTGGATCGAGAGAAAATGGCAGAGACAGATATATACATGCACGAAGATATATAGCTTTATCCGGAAGCAATCGGTCCTTTATTATTCACTAATTTTTTATTTTCTAGACCTCACTGCAAGATAAGCCCACGTGTAACGTAGCGCGTGCAGAGAACGCTCTGTGGATTAGGGTGAGTGGGGCAAGGATGACGTGGGACCTTATCAGCGGAGATAATAATGATCTCATGTAATTGTTGTGTTTGTGTGATAGCGCGTGGGTATGATTAGGAGTTGTTGTGAATCTGTTAATTTGGGGAAATTAGTAGAGGCAATAACGTAAAATTTTGTACTTTTACGGCATTGATAAATAACTAATTTCAGACAATACATACGACACCGTAAGTTAGTTTTAAAAAACGTATTTCCAAAAATATCCCTATTCTCAATCCAGCAGAAAACCTAACACGTGTACCTCAATGTAATCATAATGAGGCTGTCTTCCACTATTTCGTGCGATGTACTGTCTTCCTATTTTAAACAAAGTAATTAAAACGTGTTGGTTAAATATTATCAACACAATAAATTTTATATTATTAGTCAATTTTAAATTTCTTTATTGTGGAATTTAAATTTTAAATATCACTATTATTAATGTTTAATTTTGCATTCTTATTGAAATTGTACTTGGAAAATATTATATTCTATTCAATATGTTAATTAAAGGTTATTAAAAATATTTTAATAAGATGCATTCACGATAAAATACGTATTTTTAATTGTGCGAAAAATCTCTGCAAGATTGAAATTATATTTATATATAAATTTATTTTAAAATGTTTTATAATAACATGCAAAGGTTTTTTGCAACATGTGACAATTTTCTTTTCTTCTTCTTTTCTACACATTAAAGACCTCTCATGAATCTATTTGTCAATTTCTAAAAGATCCAAAGGGCATAAATATATATAAAAAAAAAAGAGTAAAAAAACCAGAAAAAAGCATAAAAATTCCATGTTCAATGTGTGTGCATAAAATGCCATGCAAGAACTGATATTAGTAGCATTTCGTTGTCAAAATTACACTTTTTTCTACCTTTGATCACTATCAAGCTTTAGTCTTGCAAGACAACAAGAACAGTGAATGAGAAAGGATTTGACACATACCTTCTAATAATGCACACACGTAAGTCTAAAAGTCCGCTTGAGTGTCTCTGTCTTGCTGCTTGATAATATCCAGCGCCTTCAACGAAAATATTTTTATTGATTTTAATTTTTTTGCTTGCAAATTAATTAGTATTATAACTTTTTTAACTGTAATATATCATAATTTTTTAAAATTTGTGAAATATTTCACAACTGAAACTAATTATACATGTAACTTAAGAGATATCTTCTTCTAGAAAAAAAAAAAAGCTTAAAATAATCCAAGCATCCGCAAGAACTAGTTAATATTTATTTTAGTCTAATGAGATGGTGGGGTGCGTCATATTTTTTTTCGATTATCATATTAACTGTGAAGTAATAAATTAAGGCAGTTAATGTAATTTAATTGGATTTGATTAACAGAGCAGAGAGAGCCTCAACATCCCTTCAAAGTGTAATTAATAACTTTCAAATGTTCAAGAGCTATTGCCATTTATAGCTTCTGTGTAACGATTGTTTAGATAGTTGTATAAAGATTTTTAAAAAATTATTAAATAATTTTCAATTTAAAAAAAAAGATATAGTTGATTAAATTAAATTTGTAATTATAAGACAAATAAACTCAAAAAAAGACTTAAAATAACAAAAACACTCTATCTAGAATATAAAAAAGAAAGTGTATCTGTCTCTGATATTGACTAACACATTCATGTAAATGTATTTTTAATAATTGAGAAAAAAAAGTCCAAAATAGCAAAATTGTTATTTGGTTTTCACTTTTGCATCATCTTCTTTGAAAATAAGGTGCTTTTGTTGAGACTTACAAGGAAGGGCATCAAGCGGTTTGGTGAAGTCTCCGTGCGAAACATGACATAAAATATATTCTAAATATTTAAATTTCAAGGTTCTGTGCGTTACATAATACTCAAACGCTTCAATAACATTATCGGTTTCTTTTTCTTTTTGAATTAAAATTAAGAAATAAAAACAAGACGAAAATGAAAGGTGGGAACTCATTTAATTCCACGTATAGAAACTAGAGAAAGAACTTCAAAAGAAATATTTTTATTTATACAAAATAAAAATTGCCATAGAGTAGGAAGAAAAAGAAATACATAAGGGAAAAAGAGAACGAAATTTATTTTTTTAGTATTAATCACGTGTATTCTCAATTTATGGACTAAAACTAAATCATGTTTGTTATTTCACTTAAAAAAAAAAAGAGCGTCGAACTACTCATCCCAATAATCATTGATAGAGAAATGAAATTTTAATAATTGAATCTCTCGTTGTAAAAATTTAAATATCGAATCTTAATTTCTTATTTACATTAATTTATTTCTTATATATCAATTGATTTTAATAATTTGAATCTCATAAATACACTATATGGAAAAGTTTTATGCATAGATGTTCTTTCAGTCAACTAAGAATGCATTAAATAATTAACTGGTTGACAAGAAAAAATGTAAATAAATGTCATGGGAAATGTATGATCATCAGTTTAGATCCAGAACTTAAGGCTAAAGGGTTAAAAAAGCAAAAAGAAAGAATAGTTCTCTGTCAAAGCTACTGTAGTAGAGTTTCCACTTGCATTGCCACCAGCCACCGACTCCACTGGTAACCGATAAGACGTTAGATATTAAAAGAGGGTTCCCTTGCTAATGCAGTCCTTTTTTTCTTTCTCTGTATTGTCAATTTGAAATTTTTGTTTTTGCTGTTGATATTAAGTTTTATGTTTAAGATATTGTCAATTAGAATTTGACATGATTTTTGGTTTGGAATGTGACATTTTATAAAATCAAATAATAGAAACAAAAGAAATATCTAAGAGATAACAATTGTAAACCCCATGTTTATATATAAAGCGATTTTACATGATAAGTTTCAAACACACACACACACATATATATATATATATATATATATATATATATATATATATATATATTAAATTGGTGTTGCATGCTAAATTTTTTAAAAATGACCGTTTTGATATTTTCATTTATGCTAGTCTAATCACAAGTTCCCATGTAAGCGCCCATTTGGAAATGAGGCTTCACATGCATAAATTTATGTACGCATTGGTGTTAAAGTTGTTAGGGTTAGGATACGGACTCGGGTTTTTAAAGCTCTTCTACTTGTATTTGGGATAATCTATTGGGCCTACGGTCCACTTCCATTCCAATTTGTTGTTAAACGTCAAAAATTAAGCAGAAAGGCTCTAATATAAGACACACTGCAAACAAGCCCAAAGATTACACATGCTAAAATGTAACCAGCAAGCCCAAATACTAATCAAAAGCAAGAAATCAGCTTTTCCTTTCTTTCTTTTTCTTTTTTTTTTTTTCACAAAAAGGAAAAAAAAAACTTATTCCATGGAAGATTACAAGTTGAAACTCTCAAATCCTAATCAGTCAAATTAATAAAAAAAATATAATTATAGGAAAAATGGGGAAAATTAAAGCTTGAATGGATGAGTTTAAACACTAAGAGCTAAGATCTCTGGAATGTTTGGTTACCAAACAAAACTCAAGCCTACGATAATGCATGCAATGGAACATGTCTACTGTCTCGTCTAGCCGGCCTCATCCCTTATTATATTTGTAATCTTCCAAGCGGTTGGGCTTGTTGCTTTTCTCTTTGTGATAAAAAATGACAGTAGAATGTACAACATAGAGAACAGGCTAATATTTTCTACACATTTTTTCTAAAATTTATTGGAAACATAATATTTTGCATTATGCAACTTAAAATGAGCATAGAACAATGAAAGGTTCCATTTTGATCAAAGAAACTGGAACCAGAGTGCTGAGATAGTCAGGGGATGTACTTCAAATAATATGGTAGACAGAAGCAAAGAAGCAAATAATAGAAATAGAAGCAATGGGCACGTCACTTGCCAGAAAGAAAAAGAGAATGCTTCCTGTTTAGTTGCAACAATTTCGCACCTTATTCCCATCACATCTAGCCTTGCTAGCTGATTGTGGAGAATTGAACAGATCGAGTTCTGGGCGACTGCCATGCTTTTTCATCAGCTCAACATCGGTCTTCGTTGCTTCAATCTGCAAGTAAAAATTAAAGTTCTGTAAGTTTCAGTTTTTCACATATTTTTGCTGGATACGATTTTCTTACTCTTGTAATTTCATATTCTTTGAATTACCTCTTTCTCTAGAAGCCCATTTTCCTCTTTCAGCTTATTTTCCTGTTAATAGCTTTATTTATCAGCAACATCCAACACAAAATGGCCTTCAATATTGTTATAAACGTTCATGACCTCATGCGGAAACAAATTCGTTGTGCGCATGATTTCTATACTAGCCAATCTCAAAAATTTTACTATGATGTTGCCTTTTGGGATAGGAAAACAAACTCTGTACTTGATATATCCTATATCATACACCAACACACACGAATAAAATACAATTATGCATTTACTTTCTGGTTCATTTTCCTTGATTTCTATATACAGTTCATAATTTTTTATAATAAGTGCAAAGAATTTACCCTCTTAGGGGAGTTAGGATGAAAAGACAGGAAGTAGAATTAGGGTATTTGTTCACATCTTTATTTGATTATTTAGAATCAACAAGGACAAAGCATCATGCCTAAATTGTAATTCGGATCAGGAATTACAGCAACAAACTGCATTGCAACTATTGTACTAACTTGTCAAACTTTACAATCAAGTTTCAGGTGTATGGAACTGGTTAACCCAGCTTTACCAGGTTCAACTAAATAGGTTATGTAGATGAAATTCAAGTTTAGGAAGTGAACCTAGGCATTCTATTGTAAACTAATCATGTATAAAGTTTCAGACAATTTACTCTCATCCTGTAACAAGGGAAGAATAATTGAACTCAATTATAAGAAGATTGAATAGGGAAAATCCAATCACAGGAAGCAGAAACATGTTCAAGTAGAGATTAAATCGATTTGATACCCTTTTGTGGAGGGCATGTAGAAACTGAAAAATTAGTTCTGTCTGCAAAATTTATGCAATGAGAATAGAAGTAAAAATACAGAAGATAGCATCTGAACAAAATAACTTTTGATGATAGACAGAGAAATACAAAAGAAAAGTTCTGTGCTAGACATTTTTTGCAAAATATTAGGATAAATATCATCATCAGGAAAATGGAAATAAAAATGTCCATCTTTGTGAAATAAGTGATGGGTCAGATAGAAATCTGTCAAACTCAAAAAATCAAACTCATTCATCTGGTGTTTTAGCTAATTAGATAATAATATACGCTTAGGAAATATTACCAGCCTAAGTTGATACCAAAGTTTACTTGCTCATGATACTACATAATTGCAGGCCTACCAGCTTCCAACAAAGAACTGTTTGTGTGATCCAGGAAATAGCTTTATAAAAATATGCAAAGCATAGCAATTTCTCTGCTTAATGATCAGAGGACCTTGTTTTCTCTTTAAAAACTAGATGCTGGTTCGAGAACTTTTGTCTACCAAGTCATTTTGAGTGTCTAAGCTTATCAATCCAGTTATTGTGGTTTTGTTGATTTGGAGTAGCAGAAGGAAGATTGTCAAGACGGAAAATGTTTTTATGGATTGGACCAACATATGGTATGAGATGTTGAAGGCTGCAAGTATTGTGTATCGTATCTGATGAGTATGGGGAATTGCTTTATGCAAACCAAGGAATTAAAAGATAAAGATGCAAGCATGCAGTAGACAACTTGGTATAGTTCACTTTGTTTCTTGTTATCAACTTATGAAGTCGATTTGAAATAGAATTAAAACCAGGTGTTGGGTCATCAAAGTTCTGTCACCAACCTTTTTAGCCCTGATACTTTTTAAGGCAGAATATAGATGATTTTCGAATTTTATGAGATCAGTCACAGAAAGCTGGGCCTGTTTCAACCTAAATGATAGTCAATTCACCATTTGATTTGAATTTTACCATTTGGGACATACATATAGAATAACTAAAATACTTACGTTTCAACTATTTGCAGCAGCTCCGCATATGAATTCAAGTTAGTGTACTCCACCTGATAGATCCTTGTGAAAAGTAGTCTGCAGGTAGTTGAAAAATATATAATGCAGAATCATAGAAGGTTACAAACAACCAGAAATACTAGAAACCTACAAATTAAAGAATTAATAGTTGAATGTCTACTTTGTTTCATTTTCCTTATCAATGTGAAAAACAAATTTAAATCTCACAGATACTAACAGGCAGTGTCAAAAAGCAACTTGTTAACTTTGAATCAATAGCGTCTTTGTCCCCTTCAAGATGCCTCTTCTTGTACTCTTGGACAATCTTAGCCACACTGATAAACAAAAACTAACAACATCAACCTTCTTAATTAAATATAACAGCAATTAAAGTTCTAACAAAATGCTGTATATCTGTTCAGTGAACAAATAGCCAGCAGAAAAAAAAAGAAGCAATTAAATTAAGCACTAATTATCACAAGAAATCACATCATTCCAAGGAAAGGAAAAGACAAAAAGAAACTTTCACGATTCACCATTCTCACAAAACAATCCAATGCTGCTGATGATATTTCAAAGATTTTATATTCATAATTTCCAAAACAAACACCCTAAAATCAAAACTTAACTTTTTAATAAAAAAAGAGGCAGTCCTACGCATCCAAATAGTACGGAAATCTAATTAGCAAGTTCTGTTAAACTGTTCGCATCCAATCATGTCCAGCGTGCAGAAACTTGGATGGTGTCTGCTTTTCAAAGAAAAAGACACTACAGCTTTACAAAAAGAAGAAATCAACACAATGGAATTTTATAACATGACCTCCTTGTCACTAATCTTATTCTGTCACAAGGTCACCCCTTTCATTAAAATCATTATCGCCCCCTAGAATGACAAGAAATTCGTAATTTTTGCAGTATCCTTAAGATGAATTCTTCGGTTACTTATGTGAATAGGAATTCTTTTTAGGTTACGTATGTAGTCATTAAGATGAATTTTTTGCTAATTATTTGCTGAAAAGTCTGGTTGTGGGATGGAAATAAGTAGGAGAATGCGATCAGCTGTTAAAAGATTCAGTTGTGTATTTCTATTTCGGTAAAAGGGCTCATCAACTCGGGCAGACTTTTCTTTTTGGCATACGGAAGACTTGGATGGAGGGTGCATCTCGGCTGAAGTTGAGGGTGGGTTCAATATAGTGGTTGGGGTAAACCTTCCTGCACAGTTGTACGCTCAGCTGTAAACGAAGATTTTGGCGTTATCACCATGTCCTCTCCAATACAGTCAAATATAATTGCAACTATCATTAATTTGGTGGATTTTGAAATTCATAGCGTTTCACCTTTTATTGTTTAGTTGGAAAACAATATTCATGGAATTGAAATGTATTTTTAAAATAAAATTAAGTGGTTTAAATAGAATTGGGAAATCTCACATTTGAGATGATATTTTTATTTCATCTGAAAATAATAGGACGCAGACCATGATAAAATTTTTTATAGGTTGATTTATTTTTTTAACCAAACAAATGAATCTGGCAAATCCATAAATATTTTAATTTCATTACTCAAATCTATCAATTTAACGTAAATATTTTATGTTAAGAGACTATATGCACCCTTAATACATTTTTTTTTTTAATTTTTACACTTCTCAAAAAAAGTCTAATCTAGTTAATTATCTAAGTAGAGAATTTAAGTGAAAATTCTCAAATTCAAATCTTTTTTTCAAATATAATAGTCTTTGTAATTCAAAATATTAATATTTTGGTTCATTTCACCTTTTATACTTAAAAAGAAGAAATAATAAAAAATATAAAAATAATATTTATCAATAAAACAAATAGAAGTCTAGTTATACCAAAATAAATATTGTCACGAAAAAGAAAAAAAAAAAAGAGAGAATAATTTAATGTTATTATTTATCCTATTACAACAAAGTGGAAATCAGGTTCCTTTCAAAAAAAAAAAAAAAAGTGGAAATCTAGTTATAACCGGAAAGGAAAATAACTAACTATTGCAAGCTCATCCGTTGATAAATGTTTTTCCTGTGATGAAAAGCCAACTCAGCAAGCAATGGAATGGAATCAAGAGAGAAACAGCTCTGCAACTCAGTTTCTAGAAAAGCCAAAACCAAAATTAACGAAATCCAGAGCAAAAGACAAACGACCAAACAATAGATGGTACTAGAAGAGCAAGAAGCCATGGGACTCCAGCGATTTCTAGAAAGCCAAAAATCGGAGAAGCACAGAGAGAGTTAACAAATTACTGTATTCTTCGAAGCAAAATCGAGAGAGGCATCGAGAGCTCTTGCGGCTGATAGTAAGTCAATAACAAAGAAGAAAACGCTGTACCCGACAGCGCAAGCTTTCTCTGATCTGAAGTGAAGTGAAGAAGGAGCTCAAAGTATAATATAATAATCCAAACGCACTAAAATATCCATTTAATTTAATATTAACTTCTAGCCGTCAGGTGCAAATATAAGTGCAACGGAAGACACAGTACTCTAGTAGAAAAAGAAATACTATTATATAAGTTGACTAATAAATCAAACATTTGATAACAGAGATGCAGATTGTACTGATCGAATTAATCCCTTGGAAAAATATAATAGAATTATATAATATAACATTTCTGATTAAAGAAATCGGGGAATTCACAGAGCTTAATTTTAA
This sequence comes from Jatropha curcas, assembly GCF_041381405.1. NCBI lineage: Eukaryota > Viridiplantae > Streptophyta > Magnoliopsida > Malpighiales > Euphorbiaceae > Jatropha > Jatropha curcas. The sequence goes on along the minus strand of NC_143153.1, from coordinate 599,125 downwards.
GAAAGACGAATGCTTGTTGATAATGAAAGAAAAAGGCTACTTGCATTTTTGGGGTTAGACAGCTCAGTTGTAGATGCTAATTTACGACATAAGAGTATTATCTAATATTCTGCAGGTTTTTTCCAAGGAAACAAATAGAAACAGAAAAGATGAGGTAAAAAAGGACGCGTACCTACCGCTGCTACAGAATTCATAAAGCCGTCCTCCAGTGGAGAAGACGATGACACCGATTTCAACATCGCAGAGAATGGGGAGTTCACGAGCCTTTTTAATCAATCCGTTTCGCCTCTTGGAGAAAGTAACATGGCGGCTGCTTCTGTCTTCGATCCGCTTCATCTCCACCTTCCTCCGGCCCATAATGGATCAATACATTTATATATGGCTGGCAATTGATAGTGATTGTGGTTGTGGCCGGTTTATAGATGGTAGCCGACGATAGATAACAATAATTTTTAGTTATTTATTGTAAAACTTTAATAAAGATTATTAAAATAATAATGTAAAAATAATTTTTAAAGATGTAATTATTTTATCATGTATTACATTTTCGGTGAATATATTATTTTTTTATTTCAATAAAAATGCTATATAAATAAAAATATTAGTTGCATTGTTATATTATTTTTAAATAATTATAAATAAAATGATTCCATTAAATATTAATTTTTTAAAAAATAATATTATTAATTAATATAATAAGTTACTAATTAGTTAGAAGGTAATAGAAAAATACTTTAAATTAGATTAATGGACGACTAGTTCATATTTCTATCAGCTCTCAGTAAAATTTTTACCAAATAGGTTTAACTTAATGTTTACATCTTTTTTTCTTCAGCTTTTACTTATTTTTTTCCTTCTTCTTTTTTCTTGCTCTTATCTTTATTTGTTTTTTTTTTTTCCTTTTCCCCTCGTCTTCTACTATTTCTTCTTTTTTCTTTCTCTTTTTTTTTTCCCTTCATCTCCTTATCATTGTAAAAAATATAATATATAAAAATGAATTTTATATGGAAGGGCAAAACTGTCCATGTATTGTTCATATGAACAAAATCATTTTAGTATATAAATATATAAAACATTTAGCACAAACTATCAATTTCATTTTTTTTAATTAATATACTTTAGCAAAATCAATAATTTTTTTTATTTTAATCATTCGGTATCCAAAACCCATTTGTCCGACTAATTCAGATTCGTAACGGGCAGATTCACGGCAAAGCGATGTCTTCCGACTAATCCAGATTTGCTAAACGATAGAGATGAATTAATAATATTACCTGTTAAGTTATGATCCACTTGCATCTTGTGCAAATTAGGCATAAGACTTGACGCCCATTTAATTAATTAGTTAGCACTGAAATTAAAATATAGGAGACTCTGAACTTCTGGACCTATGTTCAATAGTGTCTTAAATGCTTGAACAAGACTCCAATTTCCATTAGAAGGAGCTTTCTTATTCACAAGCCACCTACTGGTTGAATATCACATTGCATATGTTACTTTTCAAACTTCAAAGTTATGTCAATTAATTTGATTAATTCTGTAATTAATTATCTCAAATAATATGGAGTCAATCTTTTATATATTGTATTAGGCTTCAGGCCCTCTTTTAAGAATTTTTATATGCTGAGACCGTGATTTCATAATTTTCTATCTTTTGATCGGTCTTTTTAAGTAGCTGTCCTATTTGATCTCTTTTAGTTTTCTTTTGTGGGCTGTCAATATGCCAATTGGTAGCTTGGAAAAAACTGGAACTCCAAGCTATTTAAGGGATTTGATGCAGCCCTATGCATGACCTGTATACACTTAATTACTTTCCAACAACAGAATTACAGGAAAAAAAAATAGAGATTAAGACCTTGATTAGCGTTAATTATTTAATTCTAGAGGCCTTTTCTAGTCGATCAACAAGAAGAGATGGGTAAAAGGTAGACACAAACAACTTAAAATGGTCTAATATAGAAATTGAGAATTATTTTCAAACAAGCCTGCAACTGCTAAAATAAGTAGTGCATGCAGTGCTTGGAACAGGCCACACACAGAATTACTTGCAGTTGTTCCTAAGGTACAGAATTAAAAATATATAGATCCAAATTACAACTGCTTTTGTCAAATTACCATACAACACATAAAATTTGCTGCTTCTTATGAAAAGGAATATGCATACCAATGGCTGAGAATTAATGCTCTTCTTATCAAGGTAACCATCCTGGCATGTAATTATTCACACTTGGGCCAGCAGTCACTACTGTTATTGGATCTGGCTGGTATCTGTAATTCAAATGGAGTCATTAGTAACTAGCAAGACCTTTTTTTTTTTGGGTATTCTGCCTATAAATGATAAATCAACAAAAGAAAACTTTTTTTTATCAGCATCAAAAAATTTTATTAGAATTAAAGAGCCAGAAAAAGTTTAACATTTTCATGAATGTCAAAAAAAAAAAAAAAAAAAAAAAAAAAAAAACTTTGTAGACAAGAAGAGAATAACTAGATATACCCAATTTGTAAGGTGGGTTCACACTCCAATGGATGAAAGAAACCATCGCCCTGAGGTTGAGCTGCTTGGCGGCCAAACCCAACATCTTCTGCACCTAGATTCAACTGCATTGTATTTACATGGTATCCTTCAACCAGCTGCAAAAGCACACAGTACTCAGATTGGTCAAACTGATAAAAAGTAATTACTAAAAGCTTGCAAAGTTGGAAAGCGTAACCTACCCTTTGTTTCAGGGTCTTATTTGCTTCGTTCAGCATGTGTTCCTGAATGAAAGAAATGAAAATAATGAATAGGTGCAAGAAAAGCTATAAACTAAAAATGGAAAGTTCAGATCTTTCCATATATGTACCTTGCGTTGTAGATCAGTCAGCTGATCCAGCATGTATTGGGTCTGTGAAAGATCCAGGGAATATAAGTTCTTGGTGTTATAGCAATATCTTTATTTTTATTTAACTTTCATCAATCTATAACAGTTCGTATAGCCATTCGCAGAAATACACATATATGAGATAATGCAAGTATAAAAGCCAGTACCCGCGTTGATCTGATCTGCTTCAAAGACATATCTAGCTGCCTTTCAAGTGACTCGAGCTCCTTGCTACTTAGAGGGCCAAGGTCTTCTCCAAGAAGATTTCTAGTGAAACATAAAGAACATCAGAGTTTTAGTATTCAAAGCTCATGCTTCAAAATTAAGTTAAAGAGTTTGATAAGATTTTTTTTTTTTTTTTTTTTTTTTTTTTTTAGCAAAGAAGAATTTTTATTTAAGAATTAAATAGAAATGAACATACGTTCAGGAAAAAATCAACTAACCAGGTTACTAAACTCAAGCCATCAGGCTTTCCCTACACCCTATCCTATCCTGGGTAGTTTGATAAGATTATTAATGGTGCATAAGGCATCGCTCACCTTTGGGATCGTTGCAGGGCTTCATAGCGAGCTTTAAGCTTCAAATATTCTTGCTGGCTGCTTAGCTCCTGCTGCTACCATTAAAATGGTTTTTCAGAATGACATATACTAGTGCATATTATGAGAAATGTAGCTGTGTTTTCTATCCATTTCTTCCAATATTTGTTTTTTTTAAGGCAGAAATTAGGAATAGGAAATCAACATTAAGGGAAGATTAACTTTTGGATTAGTATAGTAGAAAATGTAAGAACTGAAGAAATTGAATTGCCTAGACGGATTTATGATCATATTCACGGACCAAACCAATGAAAATATGAATTTTTATTAACACCAAAGTATTTCTAATCATATACTAGGAAAAAAAAGATAAAATAAGAATAATTTTTAAAAAAATTTTATTTTCATTGGTTTATTAAGAAAGAAAGAGAAAGTGTAAGAAAAACACATATGCAAATATAAATTAGTAACCTATTTACATATCTAACATCTTCATCAACCTCTTGACTCCTGTTTACAAGGTGTGATTCATCAACTTAGATAAATACATGCATACTCCTACGAAAAACTATATAACACATCAATGCTTCCATACTGTACATACGTATTTATTAACTTCATGATAATTATAGATAATAATTATAGAACCAGTGACTATTTCATCATATATCAAAATCGAATAGCCTTGAGTTTGAACTGAATGATTTGGTTTTGAAATAATATGAGATTTAATAGATAATATACATAATCAAAACAAACTTAAAATACACATAAAAAGGTACATTTTGCAAGTAATGTTAACACAAGAGAACTTAGCAGTCTCTTAAATGCATCTTTCTAGACACTAGCAATGACAGTTTTAGGCATTTTCTCTTTTCATGCTTCATTATTGGTATTAATTAGTAGTATGCAAGGCTCTCTCTCTTTAACAAAGTTATTTGCTCAAATGTTGATATCGAAATGTTAAAAGTTGGTTTAAGGAAAAAAGAATTACCAAAGCCTCCCTTGTCGACACATTTGTCTCCGGTGCTCCATAGTTGCATTTCTGGTACCTCTCAAGTGTTTTGAGCATGCTAAATATGCAGAATCAGTTAAAACAATTAAACAACTGATGTAAATTAATCACAAACATATAGATTTTTGAGTGTATTTATGAAAGTGTTAATCTTTATTGTGGAAGGATAAGGAATAATAATTAAATTGTTACCGAACTATTAGAATTTTTGATAGTTAAGGGGCTCAAAATTAAATAAATTAGAAACTCATGCGTCGTAAATAAATATGCCCAGTCAGTCGCTTAATTTGAGTTGTTACTTGAGATTAGACACTTTTATAGCCATTAATAGATATATTTGCTTCTGAATCATGGTTAAAATTTTAAGTATAAAGGTTTCAAGTTCTCTTTGCAGAAAACAGCCTTGGAAAGCTATAATTTATGGGGTTAAAAACAATATAGTAATTTCAAATTCTAATTTTAGCATTAATAAAATGAATGCAAGCATCAATTTCTCACAGAAAATTTTTCAAGGAAAATGAAAAGAGAGAAAAGGAGAAAGAATATAGTTGAATGAAAGCTTGAACTGCACTATATTTTCCAGGATCAATTACAAACAATGTTGTAGCACCACAAAATAAATAATAAAGTTTCCAAGCATTTGATTAGCTAATGAATGCATTACATGAGAAATCTATAAAAATTAAAAGGATTTCACTTCAATTCGCCCACTCCCCCAAATGGAAAAAAATAATTAGAAATTTGATTAATCTTGTTGTGTCAAATTAAATTATTTAACCTAAAGACAAAGAGATGCTAACCCTGATTTTATTAAAATCAATATTTAGTTCAAGAATTACATATATAAGTTCATAAGAAAGGATCTTGAGGATTAATTAACGTAGGACACTCATAATCCTAATGATTATAGATGTACCCTAAAAGAAGCACGTACACAGTATGATACAAATTGTACTAATATAACTTGGATCTTACTGAGGAATTTGAGAATCCTGTGGACATTAGATTGAACACTCCAAAACCACATAAACTCAATTACAGACTTCAATAAATATCTTAATCAACGTAAATTGACATCTGAAAGAAAGAAAGAAAGAAAACTGTTGTGGATCACAGAGAGAGATGACTGATCTGAAGAATAGAAACCCTAAAATCATAGTACTAGCTTTGGGATGATCAAAACCCTAAACGTCTCCATCATTTTAGCTGATTGAAAACCTGACGAGGCAGAGAAAAGGAGGAAAAAGAGAGAGAGGTTATGAGCCAATGGAAAAGATGGAAGCTCCCGTTTAGAAGGACTAATCTAAACAGCAGAAAAAGTTGCAGCCAAAATGTCTCATTCTATTTGATGGACTAAAGCAAAATATATAAAAATCTGAAATAAATTTGATGATGGGGAAGAGAACAACAAACCATTGGTCGTTCTTTGGAGTTTCCTTTTCCCTTGTGAGACAGCTGACAGAAGCCAACAAAATTCTTGAAATTATAAAATAAAAACAAATGCAAAAAAAGCCATGAACTTTGGATTTTGAAGGTTAAAAAAACCCTAATAAGTTCATACATTGCAGATATAAGAGAGAGATCAACTAAATTTTCAAATTTCTTGAACAAAATGTGAAATAACAGATCAAATCTAAGTAATAAAGCTTTAGAAACAAAAATTTTAAAAGAAAAGACCCTAAAGGTGGCTAGCTAAGGTATAACAATAACACTGTGTTTAAAGACCTGAAGAAAGTTTGAAGAAAAGAAAAGAAGCAAACAAATTCCATAAACAAAGTGTTGCTTCTAAAGAAATCAAGAGAAGAAATTCTGTGAGGTTTGTTTATTAAGAGAAAACTCCAAATAAGCTATGACCAGAAATTTCAAGAGAGGTTTGGAAAAAAAAAAAAAGCAACAGATCGATCAAAGAAACTTGTTTCTTTTTCAAACACACAGAGAAATTCAAGAGACATAAATGGAAAATTCAGAGATTTAACAAAAGAGGAAAAAGAGAGAAAGATAAAAAGGCAAAGACTTAAGGAAAACCAAAAGGAAAAATAAAATAAAATTAAGGAGTCAATATAACAGTAATCTTCTTCTATCCTTCCTCTTCTTCTTCCCCTTTTCTCACTTTAATTTATTTTCCAGTTGCAGATCTAACACCAATACCCAACCACCAAACACTCAACCTGCTATAAACGCCGAGACATTCACAGAAACGGAAAACCTCGACAGAGATAAAAAAAAATATATATATTAAAAAACAACTTTTATTAATTGATTGATTAATTTTCTCTCTCTTTCTCTTTCTGTTTCTCTTTTCTTTCAAAAGAAAAGCTCAAAGAAACCAACACTCAAAACAGAAAAAATCAGCTCTCTAAGCCCTCAAGATCTAAAGTCAGATTTCAAAACAAGAAAAAAGAATCAAAGAAATGAGAGAATCTAGCTAGCTATATGAAAGAAAGAGAGAGAAGAAAATAAAAAAAGAGAAGCTTTTTTAGTGTATTGGAGAGGTACAAAGTTTGGTTGTTTTGGTGATATACCTTGAACTACTGCAAAACTCGTACAGCTTTCCTCTATTAGAGAAGATGATGAGAGCAACCTCAGCATCACAAAGAACGGAAAGCTCATAGGCTTTCTTCAAAAGCCCATTTCTTCTCTTTGCAAAGGTAACTTGCCTGTTGATCTTGTTTTCAATTCTCTTCAACTCAACCCTACCTCTCCCCATTTTCTTTCAAAACCAAAATTCTTTCCTTTCTGTCTTTCTTTCTTGCTTGCTTGCTTGCACCTACTATATTATAACAATCAAAAACCTTCTCTCTTTCTTTATTTTTATACTCTCACTCTCTTTCTCTCTCCACCCACCTATATACTGTAAGACTGTAAGCTATAATATAGCCTTAATCGCTTAACAAGAATCAACAAATCCAAGAAATTGATAATAAAGCTTGTGTTTAAGACACTAACAGTGACAACAAGAAAGAAAAAGGAGAATCACAATTCAAGAAACCTAGTCTTTAACTCTCTTTAATAAAATCAAAATGGGTTTTTGGACGTGTGTGATGTCAAGTGGGGATTGATCAGACGGTGGATGACAGCTTAAAGAAAGAATGGGATCAAGAAAAGAAAAGAAAGAAAGAATGGCATCGGTGACAATAAATACAGAGGGCCAGGGTAGTGCTACGTGTCAAAAGATGAAGTGTGGAGACGTCCGATAATCCACCTGATCATTTTCGGGTTCGGGCAATCATGTGACCTAACCTTAAAGAAGGTGAACCTCTCGTATTTTCTCTCCATTTACTCTAATACCCCCTTCATAGTCATAGTCTTCTGCTTATTGTCCCAAACCTCTAGTTTCTTAACCTTTTATTTACCCCTATGCCCTTCATGTTCTCCCAAAATTTTACATGTAAAAGTTAATTACATGAATTGATGAATTTCCCGTCAAGTATATGTATCCAACTTTAAATTCTTTAACTCTTTTCACTTATCAAACTAAATTTTGACTCACCATAAATAGCTAAATCAGCAAAAGTGAATTACATTTTTACACGTAAGATCAAAATTTAAGAATTGATATCTTCATTTTCGCATGTAAGATCAAAATTCAAGAATTAATATCTTTCAATTTCGGAAGTTTTTTACTTGAATATCACTTTCGAGCTTGCTAATGCCTTCATCTATATGTGTATGACCTACAATTTGTTCTCACCTAAACTTGTATAACCTAAAATTACTGGATGACCCAAGCTGAAGCTTCATTCTTCAGTCACTTTTAAATTTTCTTATTTAGCTTTGTTTCACAATAACAAGAATCCCTTGCTTGTATTGAAATTAGAATATCTAATTACTGCCAAATATTTGATTTGAAACCCATATGCCATGCTGGGAATTTATCCACTTCAAGTTAAATTTCTTAAATTTAAGAAAACGGTTGCCACAATTCCAAATTAATTGAATTTACAAAATAAGAGGTAGAAACTATATTCTTGAATTAAAAAGCAAAATGCTTCAAAAAATCAAACATGCTTTACTTATATTGTTTAGATATATACATAGGTTAAAAAGATATATATCATGGTGATTCTAATTTCATTAATTGCTTACGTGTTAAATTTAGTTCATAATTATTATGTTTAATTAGCAATACACCATCTAATCTAATCTAATCAATTTCTTGAATTAAAAAGCAATATACATATATACACACTACAATGTTAAAAGGCAACAAAGTATTAGGTATATATAAAAAGTATTGTGGTTAAGCCATTATAATTAAGATGATCATCATGTTTACAACTCTAGAGTTATCATTAATTTATGAAATTTCACCAAGTTAAACCCTTTTTTTTAATCAGCAAATTTAATTAATTTTATTATTAAAAGTTAGAAAAAACTTAACAAATCTGAACAATCTAGTCCAAGCCATCAAACTTATCTCAAAACTTTTTTTTTTTTTTTTTGACAGAGAGAGATTGATTTCTCGTGAGTGAGTGACTTAATGAATTGAAGAAATAAAGAAAACAAGGTCTTCATCAAAGTGATGACTTTTAACTAATTAAATCCTTGAAAGAGATGATCTGAAACTTAAGTCTAATAGCAGAAAACAAATATTTGTTCGAACTTCAAAGTACTACTTCCACACGATTAATGTGTCAGTATAAGGAAATGGAAAATTTTCAATCAACTTTTTCTAAAATAAAAATTTTCCCTTATCGTCAAAAACTTTGCTACCTACTGCTTGGCTGCTTCGCTTTTTTGACCCGTAATAAGGTGTTTTTAGTTTATTTTCTGGTCGAGAAAATTGGGTAAATTTTTCCTTTTTTGTTAAATGGTTCAATTGAAGGTGGAAAATTATTTTTCCCTGCGCATAAAATCACATATGATCTAAAATAGGGTTTTCATGGAAGTGTTAGGGTTTTGATTTCATTTTCTATCATTATAGAAATGGATAATTTTAAAATAAAATTTTAGGTTGTATCCAACAAATATCATACATTCTAAATAATGTAAAAGACCGTCGTCTATTATTATTTTATTTTATTAATTTTAGACATTTTACTAACACTTTTATAACAATTTGAGAAGTTTTAGATGAATTTATTAATAAAACCTTGAAATTGAGGTCTTAAATAGAAATTAAATAATAATTTTAATTATAATAAAATATTAAAAAGATATAAAAAAATATCAATTCGTTATTTAAAACATAATTGTTCATTTATTTGTTTTTTTTTTTTTTCAACGTGTTTTGAATGCTTCTCGTCTTACCGTGTAAAAAATTTTGGTGTCCCGTATTTATATCGTGTTATGTCATTTGCCCCCATATTCGTATCGTGCAGCCTAATTTGCAGGTTGTTAGAAAAAAAATAAAAATTAAATGAATTAACGTGGAACTTAAGTCACGTACACCTACAGCAATATTCTCTTAACATCACTAATAACTTTTTTTTTTTTATTATTATGAACCAAAGAAAAAATAATAATAAGTTATTTATCGCAAGAATTTGACCACTATGAAAACTAAATCATTTTTAAAGAAAACGATTCCATATTTTCATGAGAGGGAAATTTTTCGGATATTAACAAATTTATTACAACATTATAAATATATATTTCTTAATTTAATAATTACCAATAGGCACTAGCATTGGTTCTGGGTCACCATCAACGATTACTTACGATTATCACAATTTATTATTTTCTTATATTTTTTTTCTCTTATTTAATAATAAATCTTTAAATATGAAATTTCTGTAATTATAAATTGAAAATATTAATATTTTTTTCACTAATTCTCAATATTGCAATCAAACAACAGAAAATAATTTATTGAAAAAATTTTTCATTTGAAAAATACAATACAAAACAAAAGAGTTGTTTTTAATTAGCTTTATATTCTAAAAGAGAATTCAAACCCTAATTCATAAAGTATGAATCAGATTGATATGTACATATCAATTAAAGTCAATATTGGGGATATTTAACATTTACAAAATTTGACATTATCCTGAAAACATTAAACCTTAACCATATATGTCTAGGCTGGTGCTTGTACATATAAGTTAGACAGAGAGGGGCTTGGTCGGTGGTGGGTTGTGTATGTGTATGTGTAAATTGGTGAAAGATATATATATATATATATGATTTGTTTTTTCAGGCCCCCCCTCATTTTTTGCTAATTAGTTTTTAAACCCAAAGTGAAAGAACAAGTTTTAAGAGAAATCCTAGGTTTAATCCAATGTTGTAAGAAGTAATGAGGAGGGTTTGAAATTACTATGTGTAGTTCATTGTTGCTATTTGAAGATATATGTACATTAATAGAAGTATTTTTGTTTTTCTCTAATAAGACAATGACTCTCCTCCAACATCCAACCCTAACTTTCTTCTTTCTTTTTTCTTTTTGTTTTTAAATTTCCTGCTAGACAAGAAATTGAAAATGGGTTCGAGATAATATCTAATCACTTTCTTTTGTGACATGTCCCATCTTGAGTGTAAGCAAGATTCGATTTTTAATGAAAGTGTGACACTATGATGTTAATTTGGATAACATCAATAATTTCTAATGGTTAATTTTGTGAATTGGGATTTTGAAAAGAAGTTTGGTCTTATTCGACAAATTGCATTGCACATGCTTATTTCATATTGTGTAATTAGGTGGAGACAACAATTACCCACTATTACCAATAATAAAAATAATTAAACTTAGTTTAATCCAATTAGCTAGGTTTGTCTAATTAGTAAAAATTCAAGCTCATCGTTCAGAATTCTCCAAGAATAGGTTCCCAAATGCACCGGAGCAGACTGATATGAGAGGTGCACTATTAAAATTGTACGAAGAAAAGACGTAATTTTAATGTGTATAAACCGATCAAGAATACTCTTAATCATAAATTAGGGTCGGAATGATTCAAGTTATTCGTGAGGTGAGCTGTTTAAAATTCGGCTCAAAAAAGTTCGTTTAATAAATAAACAAATTGAGTTCAAGCTTGTTTATTGAACTCATTTAATGAAAGAGTTGAGTTCAACTCGAGTTTTAGCTCATTAACGATGAAAATTTTCTTTTTAATTATAAATTATAAATGAACTGAGTTTAGATTTAGTTTTTTTTTTTTTTTTTTTTGATAGTAGATTTAGTTTAGATTTAGTTTTTTAATCGAGTTTGAATACAATTGTAATAAGTTAGCTTGAGTTCAAAAGAAATCAACTCGTCTCATTACAGTCCTAAGTTAATAATAATCAATAAGAATTTAATTAATTAATTATTATAATTATTCTTCAAATTATAAAATTATGATTTTAATTCTTATTACAAAATTAATAAAAAAAATGAAACAACCTAAAATTTATTTATTTTCAGATATAGATACCCTTCACTCACGTTGTGAGCCCTGATCAATTCTAAGGGGAGGAATACATATATATCTCTCCAATCATATGATTGGTTGTCTTAGCTTAAGTTTTTAAAGGGATTAACGCTCTATAAAAATAAATAGTTCGAACCAATAATATATTAGCAGGAATAGTAAGTGATCTCAATTTTTATAAGAATAAGAATGTAAATTCAACATCCGAGAAATGCACTTATTGAAATGGTTAAAATCTTTACACTCAAGTACTCGGAGGGTAATACTAATCTTAATTTTAAAAAAAAAAAAAAAATGGAAGAGAAAAAGAAAGAAAGAAAGAAAGAAATCAGCCAAAGATTGCGAGCTAGCTAGAAGTGGGGGACCAATGATGGCATACGGAACATAAGTGCTTGGAGACAAAATCAAGGCCACATGGGTTCATCAAGAAAGCTAAGTTTCAAGCACTGTAATGCGGTCCAAAAATACAGTAATAGTACTTTTGATGTCTACATTGCCCTATTGGCCACTACTACACTAGCAAGTTTTTTATTACACCTTTTCTTTTAACTAAATACATTACACTTCCTGCAAAAATTCTACTCACCATGTTAAACTGCATACCTGATTTGACCAAGTATGCATGTTTGATCTAAAAAAACAATAATAAAGTGAAATTCTGGATTTTATTGTTAAATTCTATGCTTAGAACTTGCAATGCTTCTGTATGGATAAAATAATTAACAAGAGTTGCTATTTTATGAATTATGTCGCACATGTTTTGTATAATATTTATGTGGTTTGACATAAAAAGACCTACATCGACAAATATTTCAAAAGTATATTTGTGTCGTATATATAATTAAAAAAAAAAAAAAAAAGAGGAATATAATCTTATTGTCATTGTTCAATGAAAAATGCAAATGGATCAATGAACTACTCGAAGATGTAAATTTTTGTGTTTACCAAAATACTTATATCTAAACTATTAGTATTTTAGTGAAAAGGAGAGAACTTATGAAATTATTTCTTCCATCAAGAGATATAAACAACTTGATTGGAAGTGGAGGGTAGTTCGATAGATATATATATGTATATATTCTTTCCTTTCCTTTTTTTTGCTTTTTTTGATAATGCTCTACCAATTTTGCAGTTTATAGTCGTTGGGAGTGATATTTCTAAAAGATAAAAATCGGTATATTACTATATTGTCCAATATGCTTGCTAGATCTAACACGATCAATGCTAACTACAATCTTTGCTTATTTGATTGGCCTGGTGTATGAAACCATCCATACACGGAGTGTATAGGCAAGAAATTTTCTAATGAGACAAGTTGGCACACGTGTTTCTCACCAACTTGCCACCCTTAACGAATTAAGAGTTTTATCGATCATATTTTGATTAAAATAATAATTAAGCACAAATTATTATCGTATCATGTAGACATAATATAAAGTTAGATGCAATATAATACCAATATACATATATAATGAAGAATGTGGCATAGAAGCTAAACCCTAAAGAATGTCATAAAGGCATTTAGGTTACAAAGATTAAAATGAAAGAAAAAAAAAAATAAATGCAATCCTTGATCCTGAACACTAAGAAGAAGGTACAGTAGAATAATGAATAAAGCCACATAGATCACTTATCTTATTTGATTGTGACTATGTACCCTCCCACTCTATAAGCCTTTATTTCAGCCTCTTCAATAATCAATCACAGTGGGCCAATACACAGATAACTTTAGTAAATATGTTAAAAGACACCTGCAAAAAAATATGCAGCAATGTACATTACCTTCAGGTAAATTTAACAGATAATTATTGATTCTTAATTGACCATTTCAACAATTAATTGTAATTATAAGTTCAAAAAATTACATATTAACTGCCTCTTCGGTAAAATTAGTTGTTTTAATAGCTGTTAACTATTTAACTAGCGATTTATCAAACGTTATAGGGAGTAACATTTTATTATTCGCTCCTTCAAACTCTAAACATTATGTCGTTGAATATAAAGATAGTGTTGATTTGAGGTTGGACCCCGAAACGTTTGTTTGATTATTCCCTAAGAGCGTGCCAAATCCCTTTTGCTCGGCGCTTCCCCGTTGCTGATGGGCGGCAAATCTCCACCCGAAATGCTACGACTTCCTTCTTGCACTGGGATTTCGCACTCATTTCACGAAAAAGTTACACGAAAAATTATTGCCAAATATGGTCTAAGTTTGTACAGATTGATATAAGATTTTTTTTTTTGTAGTTAATTATGGGTTTTTAGCAAAGGATCGCGATTATAATATCATAGTCACATTTCTGCTTTAGTGAAAACAAATTTAAGCAACTAAAAACCAATTCAATTACTTGAAATAGGGAAGATTGAAGTTTTGGAAGACAGTAACTGTCATAATTTCCAATGTGGTGGATAGTTAGAAAATAAAGCTTATTATGGCTGTGTCACCCACACCCAAAATTTCAATTCCTCTTTACATGATCATCATCAGGCACAATCCTGATATATTCCATTTGTGAATATCTTGATGGAAAGCTAAATATCTGCAAACTAAGGCCAAACAATCAATGGGTACTATTTAGACATGTACCACTCTTTTTACCTTCCTAGATATGGTTAAATTTGGTTCGGGTCAGCCATTGAAAGCAAGCAAAGTAGTATGCTTTACTTTCCTTTTTTCAATTAATTCAAGTTTGAATTTACAATCTGATGCTGAATTTAGAGTAGGCTTGGAGGTAAGTAAATATTGAGAACTAAATCGAATCGGATTAAAATGTATTTATAAAAAATGATCAAGCCGAATTAATCAAAATTATAAATTTTACCTTTCAAAAGGAATCGATTTAACTAGAAAGTCATATCAAACCGATTAAAATTTCTCAAAATATTTTTCGTGGCTCGAATTTTTTTTATTTAATTAATTAGATTTGGGTTAAATTTAAAATTTACAATTTCACCATAAAAAAACAGTACCATTGACCCAAATAGGATTCTGTGTGGACTAAGTTTGAAAAGAAATTAGCAGATAATTAGTACCCAAATTAGAAACCATGTCACTATTCTTGAATTAGTAGATTAGGAAATTGAGGCCATGCTTTGTACGCAAGTTTTAACTATTAATTAATTAATTAATTAATTAATTATATGAGTTTAATAAGAGATTAGAGATGTAAAGTGAAATCAATTAGGTGGCCTGTGGCCAGTTGGAAGGGGGAGTTGTGGGGACCATATGAAAGTGTGAAATGGAAATCCAATGGCTAGGAGTTGAATGCAAGTGGGGTCCATTTAATACGTTCGCAATGTCAGATTTGTTGCCAATTTAAGACAGACACAATCAACGTCAATAATAATGACACGTGGACCTTATACCAATCTTGGATAGTTCTCTTTAAGGAAGTCACGTCTTGTGGGGTTTCCCTGTTACCACAAGTCTTATCCCTACAACACTTACCCTTCTTCCGTGCCTAGTTGTCTTACTTCTTCTCCATTGTCCAATTTTGGAAAATCCCTATTTCATATTTTGTTTTTTTATTTTATTTTCTTTTATTATTATCAATTTACTCGAATTTATAATTAAATTTGATCAAACTATTACTAAAAATGTTAAAATTAAGAGATTACGCAATTGACTTTCCATCCTTATATGCTTTTAGATATTTATTTATTTTATTTAGACAGTTGAATTTTTACTTTTCACTGTAATTTTAATTTTCCTCCTCAAATGCAATAAAAAAGCGATTCTCTCATTGAGAATTTGAATCAGAATGCATAGTAATTCTGGATCAACACGCTATAATACCATTCTAGTTGTAATAATTAATATGTTAAAATTATAATATTCATAAATTGTGGTTTTAAGATGGTTTGAGTCATCATGATGATTATGTATGTCATTATTTAGTTTAATTAAGGGAAATTAAGAAAGTTCCTCTTTGTTGGTAAGTTATTAGGTGAATGTTTGGAAAATTAATTAATCTTTAACCTTTTAATTAATATGTTATCATGACTTCAGTATATATAGAATCAAATATAATTACTTTACAAAGTGACTGATTTATTACATCTTATTTATAAAAAGAACAGATGAACTTGACATGAACCATTTATATAAATTAAAATTTTTTTAATCAGAAAATGAATAATTTATAAAATGTGAAGAATTTAAAAAAAAAAAAATTTATATAATCATTTTCAAAATTTTTGATCGTGACTATATATCTGAATAATACAAATCACCCTGTAAATATCAGCTTCGGAATATATATATATATATATATATATATATATATATATATATATATATATATATATATTCAATTAATTTTCATCCTTAAAAACATTAATTTGATTATGAATATAGTGCAATTTATGATTCTATAATAACTGAAGTAGCACTTTGTTTCACCAATAAATAAATAAATAAAATGTCTACTTTGAGGTATTATTTTTTTCAACCACTGCACATGGGAAAAGCAGTGCACAAACAGCGACATGCATATATTCTTAGATAGCTGTATCTCTATTATTGTAACTATCACATTTAAATCCATCCTTTATTGCAGTCTTACATTTTTCCACTTATTCTATAATTAGATAGTGCAATTACCCTAAAACTTATTTTATTTTCTTTAATTAAACACACACATATCTCTAATCCAATGAATTAAAACTAAATTTTGCTCGCATCAAATCTACTCACTAAGGAGTAAAAGCTTCTAATGGGTATTTACTCCATCCATAAAGATCGAATTTTCAACTTAACTTAAAGTAAAATAATATCGAAACATTCATCCCCATTATGATAGGTAAACTCATTTAGTTACTATTTATAATTATCATCACAACATATCTATGGCAAAGGGCCCACAGATATTTATATTCTTTGTCAATTGATAAACCCACAAGTTAAAAAAAATTAAATTAAATAACAAGAAATTGATTCTTGTGTTTGTACTTTATTAGCATAAAAAGAGAGACCAAAATAAGAAGGTAAAAGGCATATGTCTATATATTCTTGGAAAATGGGAAGCATTAATCTTTTAATTGCTTGCACTCAGTTGTTAATTACCCACTTAAGGAGTAGAAATAACAAGATTATCATCGCTAAGTACTCAATGAGAAACCGATAGAAGCTGGTGCTGCTGGTGCTTCCTGGCCTTATTTTGGACAATTATTTTTGGGATCTCTTTAAGGTTAAACCATTTTATTGTTATGTTCAGAACATAACTTACTAAAAAATAAGGAATGTTATTGAGCTGTCTGTATCATGCTTGCGACCCCTCTATGCATATAATAAAGTGAGCTTGATTTTCATATATGGATGGAAGATGACAATGTGGCCTACTTCTTTGCCCTCCAATTAATTCAATTTTAGGTCAATTCAGTGTGGATCCGTCTTTTCATTGGTATAAGGAGTGAAACGTATCGAATTTAATATCTCTCGACTATAAGAGTTTTCACAAATTTTGTGAATTAAGAGGAGAACTACTTTTTCGTATAGTTCATTATGTTATTTCGGTTTATTGAGCCTCTTAATAAATAAAAAATAATAATTGAACTTGAGAAATATATATATATATATATATATATATATATATATATATATATATATATATATGCTTCATATTGTTTTTAAATATTTTATTTAAACTGCTTATGTGATATCTCGATCCGGCAAAGCGATCCTAAGAGGGCGGATAGAGCGAAGCTCCTGACTAGCTTCTAGGATGGTAGGCTAGCTAGGATAGTGGAATATAAGACATAGGAATGAATCGAATCATATATCGAAAAGGGAAAAATTAATCATCAGAGACGTCTTTTGGTGGAATGGTTGGAAAGTTGGAAGAACTCAGGATTAAACGTGCTCGCTTAATAGAAATCTTAAGATGAGTAACCTCCTGAGAAATTTCCTATTTCATCTGCAGGATAAAATCGTAATTCTTCTGATGATTAGAGTCGGGCTTGACAGCTTAATATTTATTAGAAGTATGTATAGTTTCTTGAAATAAAGAGTGTATACATTTGTCATTTAATTACTAGTAGTGTAGGACATTAGACATTAATCAGTATAATGGATTTAAAGATAGTGGACCATCAGGCCCAATAGAGAAGCTTCGGGTTTCAAAACCCACAACACATTAGAGAGGGTTGAAGATGGTTATCTAAATTATTATTTCAAAGGATCAAAATGTAATTTTTATAAAATAACCATGTGTCTTTACGTTCTAACTGAGCGTGAGATTCACAAATTAAGTATAAGTTTTTCTAATAATGATAATTTTAAATTTTAAACCTCTAATTTTATAAATAAAATTAATTTGAAGATGCAGTTGACTCCTGTTAATTAAATCGATTTCTAATATTTTTTTTATTAAAAGATAAAAGTAAAAAACAGAGGAGATATTGAGTCTAATGAATAAAATATCTTTATTAATATTATTATTATTATTAAAAGGGCAGCATTATGAAATGTGTCACCATCTTTTTTATTGAAAAGCAAATATTGTGTCACAATCTAGGGCCCAAAATTATTTGAAATGAATGGGTGGATGTTGTTTGGTGAACCATTTATGGATGCACATACAGTGTTCAAGTGGGGAAATAATACATGCCATGAATGTGAGCCAATCACATGCAAGTCATATCTTAGTATATGCATGTCATAATCAACCTCCTTGTACTGTTAACTTGTGAAATCATTCAATTCTGAAGGCAATTTTAATTATTCTAATTATTTGCAATTAATCTTTTTTTTTTCTTACATTTTCAATACATTGATCATGAGTTCATCACCAAACGTATGATGTCAATTTATAACAAATAATTTGAAAATTTGAATTCAGTTCGTTTAATAAATGAGTTCAATAACACATGCTCGTATTCAACTTATTATTAAATAATAATTTTTTTCGCACATATATAGAATTAGCGTTCAAAATCCAAAAATGTCATCCTCCATATCGAACAAACCCAGTCCAAAAAAAAAAAAAACAAATTATATCGGACAAACCCAGATTTGGCCTTAGTTTTGCAGCCACGCCAACCCCTATAGCCTATGAAGTAACGTTGCCCTCTCACTATCACAAGTGAATTAAATCACATTTCCTTTCCTGAGACAAAACTGCACCGCTTTACCAAACCCACTTCCTTTTTAAGTTTTCCAATTATACTATATATGAGATATTGATTTTTTTAATTGATATATATTTTTATCTTTAATCATGTTTTTGGTCCACAAATCAATAATGATTAGCTTTTTTTTTTTATGTCAAAATATATTCTAAGGCCCCATGAACATAATCCTTAATTAGAATATATTTATAGTTTAGGTACTAATTCTGAGTATATATTTTTTATTTATTATATTTAATGGGTTCAATATACCTTTGCTTTTGAGGGAAGGCAATGGATTATAACATCACTGGATACCCATATCAAGTTTTTAATCCTGCTGTAATTTTAGTAATAGCCATAATTTTACAGCAAAATGAAACTGTTAAAATTTGAACGAACATTTTCATATACTCTAACTCTAACGAATACAACGATTTATCAGAATTGAGCTGTAATAAAAAATTATTAATATTTAACTATTTTTTTAACATTACAACGAGAGAATTCGAACTTACATCTATTTTTATGTTGCATGTGTATTTACTATATATCGATATATAATTTGATATACTTATTATCATATGTCATTGGCCTTATAATCTTGCTTGAGAATTACATTATATATCGATACAATTAAGAACTAAAACATAGTATTTGCTTCAATAAAGCAAACCCGATTGACCATTAATTTTGATTCAGTAAAGATCGTTAGAGAAATTTCTATTACATTTTGCTGTCACGTATTAAAATTCAATACAAAACTTTAGGTATTAAAGATAATTAATATTATTATGAGAGATTAGACTCGGAATCATGTTACCATGACTCTGAATCGACTAGCTTGAATCGCTCGCGAACATTAGAAATGAAGGTTGAAGCTTTCATATCCACATTTTCATCTTCACCATAGTCAATGAAGCTTCTCCTCTGCTGACTAGTAGACACCTTTTGGACTGTTTGGCTAATGGGAAAATTTACAGAATATGGAGTATATGGGCTAGGGCTAACCTTGCTCCTGTATTGTGCACTTGACTCCATAGAACCAGTTGGGCCAAATGGGCTAGGACTAACTTTTTTAGAGCTAAGGAGAGACTTAGCCTTGGCTAGCTTACCTCTAAGGAACCCTTTTCCCTTATGGCTTGCTTCCATTTTCTTGAATTTAGAAGTGTGAGATGTTCAAAAGTTTTATATTACTCTTAACTCAATCGAGTGGTTGTGTCCATTTCAAGAAGCATTAATGTGATATATATAGAGAGAGGTTGTTCTTTAGTTATTAAGATACCTAATCTACCCTTGAGAATAAGATACTTGGCCCTATAGAGTAAGGGGTGGTGCCTTTTGATTGGATAGTTAAGTATTAAAGAAATTATTTTTGTTATTAAGAAGCTTTTTTGTGTGAAAATGGCAAAAAGTTGTTTAAGATAAGTAAGAAGCTTCTTCTTCTTCTTCTTCCTCTTCTTTTTTTTTTTTTTTTTTGGCTGGCCCACCGACCTTTTAATCCTTCATACACCCATGTTCTGTTTTTTGGATTATATTCTCCATTCCTTGGCTGAGCTTTTAAACTGTGTAATATATACATAGAGAGAACTTGGGTTTTGATACCTTTGATAGCAACCCACATTAGATAAGGCCTTCCTTTTCTTTTCAATCTCTATCTGATTATTTATGTTTCTTTCATTTGTTGCTCCGAAAGATTTGAATCCTTCTACCTTTGTGAAAGCAAACTTATATTTCCTTTTTTTTTTTTTTTTTTTTTTTTTTTTTTGAAAATTCCTTTTGGTTGATTATATACTTATACTAATTTTTTTTCTGAATATTATTTATAAGAATAATCTAATATTTGCAAGAATAAGAATCATCCAACATTAATAAATAGGAAAATGACTTGAAATTTCTTAACTTTTAAGATCTCAACCTTAAATTGAGAGTAGAATTTATTAGATAAGATGTTTTTAAAATGAAATAACTTTAAAAAAATGAACATTAAAATTCAAAATGTTAAAATGTTTTAAGCTATATTGTAATAATAAGATAAATATTCAACAAATTTAGTAATAATGATTAAAAATCAGTTATAATTCTTTGGGTTTTTTTTTTTTTTTTTTTTTTTTTTTTTTTTTTTTTTTTTTTTTTGGTTTTTTTCCAACCTAGCCTATCATCTATTTTCTCTTTACTACTTCCACTTAAGTCTCACTCTCCTCTCTTTGGTGGCCAAGATTTTATCAATGGTGGTTACCTCATTTTCACCTTTTTTTTTTTTTACTTTAATTTTATTTATTAGCTCAAGTTACTTATCTAAGTCTACTTAGAATATGTTCTCAAAATTATTTATTTCAATCAATCTTAAATTTCATTTCTTCTTCTTTTTTTTTTTTTTTCTGAGGATTTTGTTACTTCATTTTACAGTATTCTTGATATTTCTTTACTGTCTTTTTTTGTTATTTGGACTTCATACGGTTTGGCAGGTTAATTACTCCAACATTACAATATAACAAACAAGAACAGAATTTCTTCGAAAGGATTCAGTTCATACAGTCATTAGCGTAGCTATAAAAATTGCTTAACCGAAAGAAACCGTCACTTTTCTGCTATATATTCTTTTTCTTGAGAGATTTCTGTTATATATTCTTCACGGATTAGTATTTACGTGTTCTATTTTTTTTTTTTTTGATATGCCCTGCCCTTGCCTGTGATGCAAGGGAATATGCTTGCATGCTCAGCCTACTAATATGGATAACGGGCCCTGTAATCGTATAAACAGAAATTACTAAAATCCAAATATAAAGGACGAACCGTAGATAAGTATATATTATTCTATAAATAACTACGTACCCTCAAACCAACTTTCGAACTAATGGATTATTTTTCAAATGAATCAAATATCTTGTCATTGATCTATTAGCAATAATGGAGTCAGAACGGAGAATTGATTCTTTGATAGAAAGGAAACGTATTGCCAAATTTACACTAGATGTAATAATACAAAGATGATCTGTTCATGCACATAGACAAATTTACTAATCCTTTTCCTTGAGCTAGATAAATAAGGTTCTTTGAATTACTTATAATAGTCAAAAAGCCATTGAATAGATAGTCTAATGCCAAAGTTTGTCTCGTAGAAAATGGCAATATAGCAAGATGGAATAAATTTTATCGTCTTCATCCTCATCCTCGTCTTCATCCTCATCCTCATCCTCATCCTATTAGGAAATCAATGTCAAGACAAAAACCTCAAAGTGCTATACATGAGTTGATATTATCTTTTGTGATTTGAGATTTAAAACTTGAAAATTTAAGATAAAAATATAGAGAAAAACATTTAAAGCCTTAATATTTGTAACGATAATATCGGCATTTGTTGCCCTGTTGATTGATAATCTCTCTGTTTCTTGATTTGGCAAAGTATAAAAGATTGGTTAGGCTAATGAGAGACGAGGAGTAGAGCCAGCTCTGCAAATGTGTAGAAGGGTAGATACAAAGAATTGGAACTGCATGTGCAAGAATTAAAGAAGAATAGATATTTGCTATTACAAAAGGCTGCAAGTGGATTTTAATGCAGAAAAATGAAAAGCATAGGTCGGCAGATGGAGGCTGCAGTTGAGAAAAGGACTCGCGCATATTAACATGGGAGGTAAAAGACAATGACCTCCTCCAATTCTTGTCTCTAGCGCAAAAGGACTTCATATTATACATAATTTTTAAAACCAATTAGGCTTTTCTTTTCTTTTTTCTTTTGTTTTTTAACTTGCAAGATTAAGAGTTATATATATATATATATATATATATGTATCTTTTTCATGCACAGATTCTTATTTCACTGGAATATTTTCTGAGTATCTGGCGTGCCTTTTTTGACCATACCTGCATTAGATTATCTTTGCAAAGAGCTTTCTTTTTCTTTTCTTTTCTTTTTTTTTATTTTTTTTTTATTTTTTGCTTTTTAAGTTGCAGTATGAGTGTTGAGTCTATGATATGTAAAGATATCCTTTAGCCTTAAACCAGCAAGCTTACTAATAACAAAAAAAAAAAAAAAAAAAAAAAAAACAATCTCAAACGTTCATCCCATAATGTTACAAGTTCTTTAAGATGCTAAAGATCGCAATAAAATTTATTCTTTAGAAAATGCATTCACTGAACATTCGTGAAAGCTCACAAATGGGTAAAAAAGGGGAGGAAAAACAAGAAAATATGAGCATACATAACTTAGGAATCAACAAAATTCAGTAGCATCATGACAATGAAATAGTTTAGGATAATAAATCCTTTTATTTTTCACATTTAAACATGGAATCACATGGAGGATTCAGAAATAGTAACATACTACTCCCAGGAGAAAGACAGCGTCTGGAGGGATCCATTTGCAGAAGACCCGTCAGGTACAATCTGAAACATATCCTGGCCATGAAGATTGGCATTGCTACTGCCATCAGAGACTAAAACAGATTCAACTGGCCCACTTCCCATTCCAAGAGCATTAAAGTTCAGGCTTGGGTTCAAGGACCGAGCAGGGGGGTTCAGGTCAGGCTGCACCATGTGGCTCAAGCCAATCTCTCGAGTCTGGGCTGATGGAGATGACAGAAGAGAGAGAGCACGGTTCGAGTCAATAACTCGGTTTGCACCATCAGAGAACATTTTCTGGCTGCTGCAGCTACTACCTAATGTCGAATCAGAATCAAGAATAGTTTGACAAACAGATTCTCGAGGAACTGCAGAAGAGCTAGTACATTGTAAGAATGGGAACTGCTTTCCACTTCTATAGCCCTGAGATAAGGATCCAGGAAAAAGGTTTTTTCCGCTGTTGAAGTTTAGCGAGGATTGACTAGTGTAAAGCATCGGATCATTCTCAGGTTTGACAGCTCCAGTCCATGCAGAGCTCTGAGGACTAGTTGAAAATATTTGAGAGCCACCAAACTGCAAATATCTAGTACCTGAAATGTTGTGCACACCAGCAGTGTTCAGTACCTTTCGTTTTTTTTTTTTTTTTCCTCAATTTGATGGTTAAGAAATAGGGATTAAGAAATAACTACTGAATTAAAATTTCTTGAAGTTGGGAATCGAACCTTCGTGATTGGAAAATAACCTTGCAGAATTTACAGAAACTGAGTCGGGCTGCGGCTTCCTTCGGCGCCGGTTATGTCCATCAAGACGTTTCCTGCAGCTTCGTTTTCCTTCATCAAACTCCACCAAGGAATGAAACCTATAATAGTGACATTGAAAGCAATCAACATTTTCCAAAATTTATATATTCACAGTTGAATAAAAAATTATCTTTGGGGGTTGAGTTGCATCTGCCATGCCCTCGCCAAAAAAAGAAGGGAGGTGTGGGGTAAGGAAAATTGAAGTTGCAACTATAACACTAGAAAACCTGTTATGCAGCTCAGTCATTATACCTCAGAACGGCATTGATTAATGTAACATCCAGAGAAAATTTAAGATCCTTCCTCCATTCAATTATCTGAAATTGACAACACAAATTTAATCTTTTTCCCTTTGAAACATTATGGGACAATTTTTTAGACTTCTCCCAAAATGCAAAAGATGTATTTGCAGGACCACTTTTTAACAATCATCACCAAGTTGCTACCTGCTCTCATGGTAACGAAGCTACAGCATACTGAAACTCTATCAGAGAGAGTTTTACTGTGATGTACCAATTAATGCAGGGGAAGTTGGAGAGCTCAACAGAGTTTCATATGTAGAGCTAGCATGCGCCCCAAGATACAACCATCACATCTAAAGCTACAATACAAACCCATATAAGGTTTTTCCACATCCATGAATCTAATCGAAAAGTTGAAGACTCAAGTACATAGGACTCTATAAACAAAAAGGCTAAGTAACTACATTGATTAAGAGTACACTGGAATTAAAGACAACTTAAATGCTGCTGTACAATTCAATCTCTGTCAGTAGGAAAAGGGTAATCAAGACAAAAACAAAGCAGAGGAATAGATAGAATTCTATGATTTAGAGAATCCTAGCTTTCAAAGAAGCATGATAGTTCTTACCTGCTGCACTGCTGGCAAAACCGTTGCTCCTGACCTTTAATAAAAACCTTAGGGGTTTTAGAGTGGAGCTCGCATACTTTATGTCTTCGATGATAATCCCTGCATTTGCTAAGGTCTGCAATGCACCCATCCACCAAGCATGAAGGGACTTGATTTCCATTGCTAGGTGTTCGAACTCGTTTTGATGATCCAGATGATGATGACTCCATTAAATAGTCCCCTGGACCTGCAAATTTCTCCACCAACTTATCCTGCAAAAGACCTGAATTCCCAAGTTTCAGGTCCACAGAGCAATGCTTGATAGCCTGATGCACTCCTAAGCTACTAGACACAGTAGTTTGAGCAATGTGAGCAATGTTTTGGTTTTCCAATTCAGCTAATCTCCAAGGTGTCTTAAGATTATAGCCCATAGAACATCCTTATCTTGCAAAGGTTGTTTCTTTTTCCCTCCCTTGAACAAAAAAACTTATCCAAGTGATCCACCTAATCAGATTTCGAAAGAATCAATAACAACAACAAAAAACAAGAACAGTTTATTAGAGGGAACAAGAAAATCCATGGGAAAAGATTTCACGTGCATTGAAATGGTTTTCTTGGACATCAACGTGAAGAAATACTCTATACCTTTGCTTTCCAAATTAGATGACAAAATATCCATCCAAATGGACTTGGTTTGTTTAACTTGGAACGAAAGTTTAGAGAAGAAATTTCGAGGAAAGAATTTGAGGAAAAGCGCAGAAAAAGGGGCATAATTGTCATTGCACTTTAACAATAAAGTGCATTTTTAATGCTATTCCAACACTGGTTACCTGTCACATCATGCGAGTCAGCACCTTCATCCCAGCCACAAACAGCAATGAAGATATTTACTTTTCAATGAACAAGTAATTCCATGAATCATTTTGCTTCCAAATACCAAAAACATACTAGTTTATTGATGGACCAAAATACCATGTTTGAATGTGTTAAACCTTTAAACAAGCTGATTATGGGCCAGCAAGGCTGCATCTCAAAAATCAATTATAATCCCAAAAATAAAATTTACTCCTTAAATAATTATTAAAGGAGACATTTTTGTTGGCAAAAAGTTTCCAACACAACTTTATTCTGGTTACAAGGAGAACCACATGTATCACTAACTGTTACTGTTTGAGATTGCTTTCTTTTTTCAGTGTGCTTTTCTTGTACAAAAATAAGTTACTATTGCAATATACAGTGGCTTAAAAAATAAAACCCAGAAAATTACACCGATTCTGCAATTGATAATCACAAGAAACCAAAAATAGACTTAAAAAGAGCAAAAATTTAATGATGGGTACCTGAGAGAACCCAAGAAACCAAGCACAGAAGAGGCAAAAATCCCGACTTTTGGTAGTCTCCAGGCTTTCAAATTGCAGAAGAATCTTGAAAAAGAGGCGGGAAAGGAAACAACTGCAGGTTGAACTATAAACAAGCAAGAATTGGAAATCTAAAATAGTGTGGAAGCAGTTAAACCCCAATTACAGATGATAGAGAAGGACAATAAGAAGAAGAGAAGAAGAAGACATTAATTTTCTGACAACAGTTTGATGAATAGCCTTGAAAGAGAAAGATAGATGTATAGTTTGTCTGCCAAACCTTGAAGCAGGACAGAAAGCAAGAAAGAGATTTAAATTTTTTTTTTTAAAAAAAAAAGTGGTTTTATTGTGAAAATTATTGGAAGAAATAAGGAAAGTGGATAATGTATTCAACTTTGGAACCGTGTGTAAGGGAAAAGGAAAGTGAGGGATTGAAAATAGAAAGGAGGAGACTTTGAAGAGTAAGGAGTTGCTATTTCCAATTCTCTTCCCCTTCCTTTTTAGGCCTGTGGCCCTGTGCTAAGAGAAGAGAAAGAAATAAAATAATGTTATTGGTTAAAGAAATGGGGGAAACAAAAAAATAATAATAATAAGAGCTAAAAAACGAGTGGCAAAAAAAGCGACAGGGTGTAGTTGCTTTCAAATTTTGATAGAGAGAGAAAAGTACAAGGGAGTGGAGAAGGAAAGGTATGAGTTTCTTGTGTTTCACATTCCATAATGTTCCTTCTCGGGGTCTTGACTCATTTTGGAGTCTTGAGCTCTGGTATTATGGGAACTTCCCACCACAAGTCTTTGTTGGTATCTCCTAATATCCGTTGGATTTTGACTGTACGGTTCTCAAGGATTAGAATTTTTACTTTTTAAGTCAACTCAGACACAGTACTTGCCCATGAACAAGAAGCAAAAGAAAAGACTCCACGTCTCCACCTATCTATCCTTTCTTAATGTAGTAGTAATTTTTTTGATAAATTGTCATACTAGAGTTCTAATATAATCAGTTGCCTTGTATTGCAGACTTGTACGGAGAAAGGTTGGATTGTTTAAGATTTGGGAGTAATGGAAATTGGAAAAGGTGAGGTCCATGATTATGCCTTTGATCCACCAAAACTCTGTTAGAGTGCTAACACAGATACATTAATGTCCCCAAATACTGTGTATTTGTGTTATTTGTCGTTTACAATGTGTTATCCATTTCCAAGTTTTCGTAGAGGGGACCCTTGTCTCTGTCCATGACATCTAACCCCCCCTTCCTGCTAGTATAAGGTTAAATAGACCCGGCCCCTATTTCTTTTTTTTTTTTTTTTTTTTTTTTTTGCATTATATTTTTATTATAAACTCAAATTTGCATACAAAGTTAGTAATTCAGAAAAAAAAAAAAAAAAAAAAGCCCTAAACTTGAGATTTTGGGTACCCCTGAACTTTAGGTTGTAATTTATTGGTGACCTACAAGCAGGGGTGTAGAATGTATTCGAATTACTGGATTCCAAGCTGTGGGGAATAAATGTCCCAAAAGCTCGATTTTAGACTTTTTTTTTTTTTTTTCTCTGAATTACAAATTCGAAAAACAAATTTCGGTTTATTTCTATATTTTTTTCTAGTCTAAATTGTTGCCACGACACCTTATTTTCCTTACAAACACATAGTATCGAAGTTAGAGCTTAGAGGGAAGAAACAAAAAAGACGGGAATTCTATTGATATTATCAAATCTGGGCTTATCTGGTTCTCTCGAGTATTGATGAATGAAGAAGAAATAGAAAAACATGTTAAATGGTCCAGCAATGCAAGTTCCTGTGCTAAGTAGCTAATATAAAAGAGATTTTTTCTTCACCAAATCAACCGACAAAAAAGGGTTAGAGATTTCGAGTGATTGTAAAGTCCAAATAAAAGTCATGAATTGAACACCACAATTAACAATATCCATCCAACAAGACTTTACCTCTCCTCTTTCCTTTTGTTTTTTTGTTACATTTACATACTAACCAAAAATATAAATAAATAGAAAAAGCAGCAGGAGGAGTTGATCCACTTTACTTGAAAGATAATGGTCCCTCTACTTCAAAGAGGCAAAACAAGTAATAAAATAAATAAATAGTCCCTAACAAAAGTTCATTTGGTTTGATCATTGATGATATCCATCCAACTCTCTCACCAACTTGTTTAATTGAACTGACCTAAAGTTATTTTACATGCATTATAGCGCCGCACTTAATTTCATTTACAACTCTGGTTCAAAGAGAATATTCCATCGATAGATTATACTAGCATTATGACGAAGCAAAGTATCACCACATTCTAAGACAGGATAAGGCCCTACTACAAATTAAAAAAGAGCAACAATAGTGGTATTTATCTCCTTGATGATGAGGCAGTCACAACTCACAAGAAGCTTTGGATTTGTTTCAATGATTTAGATTTGAAAATGTTTAATTTTGGAATTTAAAATTGAATTCCACTAGAATGAGAAGTAAAGAATTTTCCCACAAGTACCTAAAAAAGAGAATCTTAGGAAATTACTAGAATTTCCATGTGCTTTTACTTAAAAATTCATCCAAGAGCTTAGACCGTTGTGCCAACTTAGCCAGAAATAGAAATGTTTAAACATCAGCTTATTCTCATTCGTAAAAAAAGTACTCATCACCCAATGCGGAATATTCAACTGCGTTAGTGATCTATTAAAATATTGTAGAGTTCATATTTAACAATATATACATATATAGATGCATAAAGTAAGAATATAGTAGACTACACCTCTAATAGGTACATGTGTATATGAATGATAACAAGCTCCACCGTCCTCACCTGAACATAGATTTAAAAGACAAATCAATGAAATTGAATAATGTTTTTCAATAAGATGAACTTTGATTATTTTATGTGAACTATAATGTAATATAATTAAAGGTTTTTTTAATTTATACCATTAGTGTCTTTAGTCCTCAAGAATGGAATACTCACTCGACCTTTTGCTTAAATAGCTAACGTGGAAGATTATTCTGTATGAAAATTTTGCAATTTAGATTCAATGTTCCATCTCAGTTCCCTATCGCAAGGATCACGTAAAACAATTGCATCATTCATCTTTCAATAGAAACTAGAAGTACTTAGTTTGTCTCATAATAAAGGTTGGATTTCAAATCTTCACAAATGTACCCTTTTAAGTATTTCTAATGCAACCAGAAAACAAAATCACATTAGGTCAATAAAACTTATAGATATGGGGCAAAAAATTTCAGCTCCCAGTCTATAGAAGAATGCATCACTTTGCATTTGGGTCTACCTATGCACAATAAACCGCCTATCAGCCCAACGAATCTTTAGCTAATTAATCCAAGTAACATCCAGCTCCATATCTTTAACCAATAGGAGCTCATTTAAGTTCCACAACTCCCAATGCCATTCTTTTTTTGCTCGTCAAATTCTGACTGCAAACCAGAAATTGCGAGTAGGACATTTGACGGGCGTCGAATCCGCCAAAAATAATTAACCTGCTCCCCTACAAAATAAAACTTGTAAATATGGTGAGAAGGATCGAACCCTAGGGATTAGCTTTGTCGAAAATAGACCAAAACTGAAAATAAAATTAAAAATAGATATTGAAACGGGGGAATTTAATAATCGAACTAAACGAATTAAAATTAAATCAAAGAAATAAATGCAATAAAATTAAAAATTGAACCTGAACAATTGATAGAAAATTCAGCCAAGGCATACCGCGGATCGAAAATTTGATTCGAGTGATCATTGATTCAAGATTAATTCCTTAATTCATATTACAGACAAGTTATAGCCAGAAAGAACGTCAACCCAACCAATTCTACCGTAGGAATAGGTTGCTAAGATACGATCTAATAACAACCCCTAATCAACTAGCAATCCTAAGTACGACGAAGGATTTAACTGTTAACCGCTTTAAAATCTAATAGAACCCTGTCCAGATTAACAGAAACTACGAGCATCCATTTAAATCTGATTATATTCTTTCTTAATACAACCTAGAAAGTTCTACCCAATTAAGTTATATTAATTACTACTGCATCAACCTAACCAAACAATTACGGATTTGATTACGCCGAATAGCTATGGAAATTTCTACCAAACAACATAACGGGCCCTGTTAAATCATTCAATAGAATTTCGCTAGGGGATATATTTTCCCAATAAATCACAGAAAGGATATAAATGCAATAGAATAAAGAAATTTAATTAAGTTCAATATAATCTCACAATCGAAATCAAACTTCTACCTTGGTTTAGCCTTAACTGAACAGAACGTTTAGCCACACATGACTATGGAAGAAAACATCCTCACAAGAATTGAAAGTTCGGTAGAAATCTCTCAAAAAATTCTGTCAAATTCGTCACAACCCAAGGGAGGCGGAAGATAATCCACAAAAAGACCTAATTTCGACTTAAATAGCCCCTAGAAGGTGGGGTCCACTAATACAATAAAAATACCCACTAAAACCTGTGTCTAATATCATCCTGTGGCTGTAAAACGTGCTGGAATTAGTTGAAGAAGTCGTGACCAGCCAATAATGTCACAATCAGTCCGCTGGTCTGATTTCCTGCTTAGTCTTGCCCAAGGCTAAGAGCCTAACAACTTGCATTTGTGTTCCAAAATTCCAGCAGCTCCTTCCTTGCTCCAAAACATTTCAATTGTGCTCCTTTTTGCTTCATTCATATCAAATCCAACTTTTCCTAGCATAAAAACAATAAATCAAGTTAAACCACTCTTTTAAGCACAAAATGACACCAAATCAACACAAATATAACAATAAAAGAAAATTGGATTTGCAAGTTATCAAATTTCCCCACACTTATCCCATGCTTGTCCTCAAGCATGACTTAGAATTCGACATCTATTCTATATAGGAGACCACAACTTCACAACGAAACTCGATTCAACATATGCAAAAACCGCAAACAACGCAACATCGCAATTGGATATCAAACCGTCAAAATCATCCCATCATCGTGAACTCAATCGAAAAAGGTTACACTAAGAATTCTGAAAACACTCACGCACACATACGAAGCTTGAATCAACAAATGTTTTATCGAGCAATAATCAAAGCATATAAAATACATTTTCGTAGCTTCAAGAAAACAAGATAATGAACAACCATAAGCTCTCCTCGCGGTTCCCTCTCCACTAATGTAGGACAAGTCTCAACTAAGGATCATCAGGTCTTTTATATGGGTTAGGCTAGGGTAATGGTTACAAAAGAAAAGGATAATGTAAGGCTAGAGAGTAACAAGAAAATAAGTCTTTCACATTAAGTTCAAAGAGCAATGCACGTTATTAACTTTAATGTTTAGATGGCAACAAATGCAACTTCACAAAACAAAACATAACATTGTAGCCTTTCCCTCTATTTTTCTTTTTTTTTTTTTTTATTTTATTGCTGCTGTTTATTTATTCTTTCTTCCTTTCTTTTTTTTTTCTTTTTTCTTTTTTTTTATTTCTTTTCTGATTTTCTTTTCCTTTTTTTTTTTTTCGACATCACAACGACTAATTACATATAAGTCGCTATGACTATTTATTCCAAAACACAAACATAAACACGAAACAAAAATGCATTCGCGCCAAAACTTGAAACTTAAACATGCATGCTCAACAACGATTAAAAAGAGTATTTCCTTGTTCAAAGGTGGTGGGCAAAGAGCTTTTTGTGTTATATGGTTATATTGGGGGTTATGAAAAGAATTTGGAAACACGCATTTAGCATGCTTCGTTGGCTAGAAGGGGTAAGAAGGATGGTAACGTCAAGGTGGGAAAACGTAGAATTTTTTTTTTTTTTTTTTTAGATCGACCAAAGAATGCCTAGATCATTTCCAAAGTCGAGACTCACCTAGGATTTCGCCTCAAGGGAACGTAGAAGAGAGTTCTAGTGTTCGGAAGCTATCCTAAAATTTTTTTTTTTTCAACGATTGCTCTCAAAAACACTTATCAAAAGAGGCTAAGTTTCGAAAACCCGATTTGAGAATTCAAAGTGTAAACAATTTAAACCAAGATTCACGAGTGCAATGACGGTCAATTTCAAGTTATGGTTTTCGCTTGCTAAGTCTTGTCGTCTAGGGCTCTCACAATAGTCAGACCAAGTTTCAAAAGCAAAGTTATCCTCTCTAGATATCCTATAAATTCTAAATCATGTTTAAAGACACAATTAAGTCCCAGAGTAATCCCAAATGCAGCTCAAAAATAAAAAATTTTACTCAAAATATTCATGGGATAAGTGGTAAATAAAAACTCTAGGAGCATTTTTACAAAACAGTCAAAACCGGTCAAGTTTCATACCAAATATGCACATGGCAGCAGCATAAACATAAGCAAGTACTAAGAACAACACATGGCAGTAAAATTAAAAATTTCAGCAAAGATGGTCACATTCCCCTCCCCACACTTACTCCACACATTGTCCTCAATGTGGACTCAAGGCTTAAAATGTAAATAAAAGGTAAAGTTGAAGGAAACTGCCCTGTTGTGAAGGAAACTGCCCTGTTCTAGCCATTAAGAATATTGCTCTTGCTCATCCTGAAATGCAACTGAAAACACAAAAACACAACCAAAAGAAAAACAAAAGAACAAAATGCAAACCAAATGGTTGTTAGTCTGCAAATGTTATTCAGCTTTCTATTACCTCAAAGATGTTAACCAAGCAAAGAGCCAGCAAAGCAAAATCAGTTCAACTTAATAAACAATTCTGCTCAACTATCAATCAAATTTCCAATACTGAACATGGCATTAAAACAACATAGCAAAACAGGCAAGCAAACTTAGTTCAAACAATGACAACAGATTCTAAGTTTTAAGAGCTCATATTCAAAATACTAATTTTAAACCCAATAAATTGATCCCAAATCGCATTGAACACTGAATTTAGTCAATAAAAGCCTAGAATTAAACCCAACTCATAATATTCAGCGATCGAACTCCACTCAGTTATCAATTCCAACTCCAATTTAAACAAAATTCGAATTATCAACAAGCAAGAAAATTATAAAAACGTCCCCTTCAGCAAGTATTGCAAAGTTAAACAATAAAACCCAATAAAAACTTGCGAAACAACAAAACCCATAAATCATAATGTGCTCAAATAACTTCAGCCAACAATCTATAATATAGCTAAGTTCTTCCCTAATTCAAATTCAGCAACAATTGATTAACTAAAAAAAAAACCCAATTGAAATCAATGACAATGCAGTAAATTGGAGCACAGACACTATCTTAAATCACGATTTCTATTCTAATAGGAAGTAAATTAATACCTGTTGCTGAAGTTGGCACGGAGAGGAATCAGATGAGGAAGGAAGACGCTGCTGTTGGGTTTTGCGTCGCGCTGTAGAGTGACGTAGGATTGGGCTAAGGACGAAAAGAAAGTCTGTTTGGGTTTTAGATCGTCGATCGGAGTGACAAAATTCTTGTCGTCGTTCTTCAGAACTCTTGCCGTCGTTCAAGACTCGCAGCCAACGCAGATTTCGTCCAAAGAGCGCCTGCTGCCCCTGTTGTGCCTGCTGCCCCTGTTTGGGTTCTCTTATTCTCTCTTTTTTTTTTCTTTTTGTTTTCTTTGCAGTTGCCGCACAAATATAACCAGTTATTATTATTATTATTATTATTTTTTACCCAGTATAATAACAAAGTAGCTGAATAAAAAAATAAAAAAAAAGTCAAATATACCCTCTTGCTAAAATGAATAAACTCTCTATACTCACCCCAACGAACACAATAAAATACAAAATAAAACAATTTTAACCATGCCATTTAAAAACCCCATAGAAGCTTTGCTATAGACTCTTGAACCCAGAAAAACACAGTGTCCCCAGGTTAGGGACGACACCCTTCATGAAAATTTTTTTTTTTTTTTTTTTCAAAAAAAAAAAAAAATGAAGAAGAAAAAAAAAAATAATGAAAATTCAGAGAAGAAAAAAAAATAAAATAAAATAAAATGAGGCAAAAACTAAATGCTGGGTTGCCTCCCAGTAAGCGCTTGATTTTAACGTCTCCGGCTAGACTTTCTTGAGCTAATCAGCTGTACTCCCCAGACTCTTCGAGCCTCAAATTCTCCGATTGAGTAGCTCCAAAACCTTCATAAAATGGCTTCAATCGATGCCCATTCACCTTAAAAATTTTATTGGTCTCTAGACTTTGAATTTCCACTGCACCATGAGCAAAAACATTAGTAACAACAAATGGACCAGTCCATCTGGACCTTAACTTACCAGGAAATAATTTGAGTTTAGAATGAAATAATAGAACTTTTTGACCAACTACAAAGCTCTTCCTGGATATCATGCCATCATGGAAAGCCTTAGTCTTCTCTTTGTATATTCTGGAGCTTTCATAAGCTTCATTGCGAATTTCCTCAAGCTCTTGCAATTGTAATTTTCGGTTATCACCAGCTTCACCATATTGCATATTGCAGCGCTGAATAGCCCAAAATGCGCGGTGCTCCAACTCGACAGGCAAATGACATGGTTTGCCATAAACTAAGCGATAAGGTGACATTCCTATCGGTGTCTTATACGCTGTCCTATAAGCCCATAAAGCGTCGTCCAGCCTGACGCTCCAATCTTTTCTATTAGGACTCACAGTTTTTTCCAGTATAGACTTCACTTCCCTATTCGAAACTTCTGCTTGTCCACTTGTCTGCGGGTGGTAGGCTGTAGAGACACGATGCGTAATACCATACTTTTTGAACAGATTCTCCATAATCTTGTTACAGAAATGAGTTCCTCGATCACTTATAATTGCTCTTGGAAGTCCGAACCGAGAAAAGATATGGCTCTTGACAAAATTCACTACTGTCTTCGCATCATCAGTCCGGGTTGCCTTAGCTTCAACCCATTTGGACACGTAATCCACTGCCAACAATATATAGCTGTTCCCGAATGATGATGGGAATGGCCCCATAAAATCTATACCCCACACATCAAAAATCTCACAAATAAGAATAGAGGTAAGGGGCATCTGATCTCTACGACTCAAATTACCTGTCTTCTGGCAATTTTCGCAAGATTTGCAATAAATGTACGAGTCTTTAAACATTGATGGCCAGAAAAGTCCACACTCCAGAATCTTGCGAGCTGTTCGTTGAGGACCAAAATGACCTCCACAAGCTGATGAATGGCAGAATTTCAGAATGGATGGCACTTCCACATCCATAACACATCTTCTAATCACCTGGTCAGAACAAAACTTCCACAAGTATGGATCATCCCAAACAAAATACTTAGCATCTCTCTTGATTTTATCTTTTGCAGCTCTAGTTAAATTTTCCGGTAAAGTACCTGCAACTAAATAATTCACTATATCAGCATACCATGGAACAACTTTTTGGAAGCTAAAGAGTTGCTCATCTGGAAAATCATCGTCCAATGGTGATGGCTTTTCATTCAAAATCAACCGGCTAAGGTGATCAGCAACAAGATTCTCGGACCCCTTTTTATCTCTTATCTCTATATCAAACTCTTGAAGCAAAAGAATCCAACGAATCAAACGGGGCTTGGAATCCTTCTTCTTTAACAAATACCTCAATGCTGCATGGTCAGAGAAAACTATCACCTTTGTTCCTAACAAATACGACCTGAACTTCTCCAAAGCAAACACGATCGCCAAAAGCTCTTTCTCTGTGGTAGAGTAGTTGCATTGGGCATTGTCCAGCGTTCTTGATGCATAGTATATGACATGAGGATTCTTCTCAATACGCTGTCCAAGAACAGCCCCTACAGCATAGTTACTCGCATCGCACATAATCTCGAAAGGATAGTTCCAATTCGGTGGTTGGACTATTGGAGCAGAAATGAGCTTCTCCTTCAACATATCAAACGCTTCTCTACACTCCCCATTGAACACAAAAGGCACATCTTTTTGCAAAAGCTTGCAAAGCGGTTGAGCTATCTTTGAAAAATCCTTAATAAAGCGTCTGTAGAAACCTGCATGGCCAAGGAAAGAACGAATCTCCCGCACACTTGCAGGGTAAGGTAAGGATTTAATTACATCAATTTTAGCTTTGTCAACCTCAATGCCTCTTGATGAAACAATGTGTCCTAGAATCAAACCTTGGTCCACCATAAAATGGCATTTTTCATAATTTAGCACTAGGTTTGATTCTATACACCTCTTTAAGACTTTTGTAAGGTTAGTTAAGCATTCATCAAAACAATTACCATAGATAGTAAAATCATCCATAAATACCTCAATAATCTCCTCTACAAAATCTGAAAATATACTAACCATACACCTTTGGAATGTGGCTGGTGCGTTGCAAAGACCAAACGGCATCCGTCGATAAGCAAATGTACCAAAAGGGCAAGTGAAAGTCGTCTTCTCTTGGTCTTCGGGTGCCACTGGTATTTGAAAGAAGCCTGAAAAACCATCAAGACAACAATAATGAGAACGACCAGCTAATCTTTCCAACATTTGGTCAATAAATGGAAGTGGGAAGTGATCTTTTCTTGTGGCTGCATTTAACTTCCTGTAATCTATGCACATCCTCCACCCATTTTGAACTCTTGTAGGAACCAACTCTCCTTCAGCATTCTCCACTACAGTAATTCCTGTCTTCTTAGGCACTACCTGTACGGGGCTTACCCATTTGCTATCAGAAATCGGGTAAATCATACCAGCATCTAACAACTTCAGTATTTCCTTCTTCACCACCTCCATCATAGGTGGATTCAACCTCCTTTGAGCTTCTCTTGTGGGTTTGCTTCCTTCTTCTAGAAGAATCTTGTGCATACAAGTTGATGGACTCAACCCTTTAATATCTGCTATTGTCCATCCTATGGCCTCTTTATGCTCCCTAAGAACTTGAACCAAGCACTCTTCTTCAACCTCACTAAGTTTGCTTGAGATGATAACAGGCAGTGTGTCTCCATTCCCCAAAAATGCATATTTTAAGTGGCCGGGCAGCGGTTTCAACTCTAACTTGGGTGCCTGCAAAACAGATGGTAAAAGCTTCTCATGGTGAGAAGGCAAAACAATATGGCTGTGGCTGCTTGTTAGGGGCTGATTTGTCTCCATCTCACACACAATTTCCTGTACATTTTCATTAACCAAGAAGGTTTCCTCAATCTCTTTAATACTGTCCATATTAATATTCCTGCAAAGCACTAAATCAAGCTCGTCAACAGCATTTAATTCAAACATTTCTTGTGCTAAAGGATCAATTGCATCAATAGAACAAATACTAGACACATCACTAGGGTACTTCATAGCCTCATAAACATTAAATTCGACTTTCTCACCATCGAACTCCATAGATAATGTGCCTTCATAAGCATCAATTTTTGTCCTTGCAGTGCGGAGAAAAGGTCTCCCAAGCAATAAATCAGCTACAGTCGAGGATTTATCATCCTCCATATTAAGTACATAAAAATCTGCTGGAAAAATTAAATCACCAACCTGAACCAAAACATCTTCTAGCAATCCCACGGGATACACTATAGACCTGTCTGCCAATTGAATAATAATACGCGTTTCTTTCAAGGGACAACCCTTGAAAGATGAGTAGATAGATAAAGGCATGACATTTATAGAAGCTCCTAAATCACACATAGATCTCTTAATCCCTACATTGCCTATTTTACAAGGAATAGCAAACATACCTCGATCTTTACACTTTGGTGGGAGTCTCTTCCTTTGAATCATGGCGGAGCAAACTTCACCCATCTCTACCTTCTCAACACTATCTACCTTCCTTTTGTTGGTACAAAGTTCCTTGAGAAACTTTGCGTACTTCGGTATTTGCTTAATAGCATCCAATAATGGAATATTCACCTCCACCTTGCGAAAGGTCTCCAAAATGTCTTTCTCTTCACTTTCCTTCCTTGTTTTAACCAATCTCTCGGGAAAAGGAGGCTGAACAGTAAAGGTTTGGGGCTGCCGTACTTCAGGCTGTTCGGAAGGCCCATTTCGGTGAATTTCTACCTCCTTTTCAGCTTCTTCCTTAGAACTGCTGCTGCCTTTTTTAGGGGCTGCTGTGTTTAGCTCTTTACCACTCCTCAAAGTGATCGCACTTGCATTTTCCCTTGGGTTTACCACCGTTTGGGAAGGAAGCTTCCCTTGTGTTTCCAATCTACTCAAGGAAGATGCAAGTTGACTAATTTGTTGTTCCATATTCTGCATTCCCTTTCTTGTTTCTTGCTGGAATTCTTGTTGAGAAGTGGCAAGTGACCTCACAATATCTTCCAATGGTATTTTTGGGGGAGGAGCTTGTTGAGGAGGTGGTCTAGCTGGTTGGTATCCTTGGAAATTTTGGTAGTGGCTTCCATAGCTAAGATTAGGATGATTCTTCCAAGTACTATTGAAGGTGTTACCCATCGGTCTTTGGGGCTGCCCGAAATATCCTCCCATAGCGTTAACTTGCTCTTGATCACCATACCATGATGGACATGTGTCAGTTGGGTGATCGCTGCAACATACCTCGCACACACTTCTCTTCACAGGTTGCCCTGCAGCAATAGATTTAACAATAGAGGTTAGTTCATTCAGTTGAGACTGAATGGAAGAATTACATACCTGATATAGCTTCCTGGAGGGTTCTTCAACTTGGCCAAATTGTTGTGAATTGGCGGCCATAGTGGAAATAATTTCTCTTGCTGCGAGTGGAGTCTTGTTAACAAGTGCTCCCCCACTAGCTGCATCAACCATCTTTCTTTCCATGTCAAGCATCCCTTCATAAAAGTACTGTATTAGGGACTGTTCAGACATCCCATGTTGCGGGCAGGCTGCACATAACTTCTTGAATCTCTCCCAATAGTCATAAAGACTCTCTCCAGCCTTTTGTCTAACCCCACAAATTTCTCTTCGTATGATGGCTGCCCTAGAAGCGGGAAAATACTTGTCCAAGAATGCTCGGGCCATATCAGGCCATGTGGTGATGGAACCTGGAGGTAGATTAAGCAACCACTCCTTAGCAGCATCTTTAAGAGAGAATGGGAATGCTCTCAACTTAATTTGCTCTTCAGTTACCCCCTGCGGTCTCATGCTAGAACAAACTCCATGGAATTCCTTCAAGTGATTATGCGGGTTTTCAGTCTTTATTCCATGGAAAGCCGGAAGTTGATGAATCAGACCCGATTTAAGCTCAAATGGCACTTCCAACTCCGGGTAAGTAATACACATAGGCTGCTGCTCTACAGGGGCAGCCTGTAGCTCTCGAACAGTGCGGTTTTCAGCCATAACTTCCTCTTGGTCAATTTCTGCAAGAATCTCTTCCTGCTCTAGACTTTCTTCTTTGGTTTCAGCTGTAAAATCAAGGTGACCAGCTGCTGGACTTTCCGGTTCAGTTCCGGAAATCGATTCGGCCCACTTTCGCTCTTTCGCTTGTCTCCTTAGTGAGCGGGCTGTTTTCTCTATCTCAGGATCAAATAATATTGGCAAATTTTCAGACCTGGTCATTCAAAAAGACAACAAACAGTAAAGTTAACTAGTCCCCGGCAACGGCGCCAAAATTTGACGGGCGTCGAATCCGCCAAAAATAATTAACCTGCTCCCCTACAAAATAAAACTTGTAAATATGGTGAGAAGGATCGAACCCTAGGGATTAGCTTTGTCGAAAATAGACCAAAACTGAAAATAAAATTAAAAATAGATATTGAAACGGGGGAATTTAATAATCGAACTAAACGAATTAAAATTAAATCAAAGAAATAAATGCAATAAAATTAAAAATTGAACCTGAACAATTGATAGAAAATTCAGCCAAGGCATACCGCGGATCGAAAATTTGATTCGAGTGATCATTGATTCAAGATTAATTCCTTAATTCATATTACAGACAAGTTATAGCCAGAAAGAACGTCAACCCAACCAATTCTGCCGTAGGAATAGGTTGCTAAGATACGATCTAATAACAACCCCTAATCAACTAGCAATCCTAAGTACGACGAAGGATTTAACTGTTAACCGCTTTAAAATCTAATAGAACCCTGTCCAGATTAACAGAAACTACGAGCATCCATTTAAATCTGATTATATTCTTTCTTAATACAACCTAGAAAGTTCTACCCAATTAAGTTATATTAATTACTACTGCATCAACCTAACCAAACAATTACGGATTTGATTACGCCGAATAGCTATGGAAATTTCTACCAAACAACATAACGGGCCCTGTTAAATCATTCAATAGAATTTCGCTAGGGGATATATTTTCCCAATAAATCACAGAAAGGATATAAATGCAATAGAATAAAGAAATTTAATTAAGTTCAATATAATCTCACAATCGAAATCAAACTTCTACCTTGGTTTAGCCTTAACTGAACAGAACGTTTAGCCACACATGACTATGGAAGAAAACATCCTCACAAGAATTGAAAGTTCGGTAGAAATCTCTCAAAAAATTCTGTCAAATTCGTCACAACCCAAGGGAGGCGGAAGATAATCCACAAAAAGACCTAATTTCGACTTAAATAGCCCCTAGAAGGTGGGGTCCACTAATACAATAAAAATACCCACTAAAACCTGTGTCTAATATCATCCTGTGGCTGTAAAACGTGCTGGAATTAGTTGAAGAAGTCGTGACCAGCCAATAATGTCACAATCAGTCCGCTGGTCTGATTTCCTGCTTAGTCTTGCCCAAGGCTAAGAGCCTAACAACTTGCATTTGTGTTCCAAAATTCCAGCAGCTCCTTCCTTGCTCCAAAACATTTCAATTGTGCTCCTTTTTGCTTCATTCATATCAAATCCAACTTTTCCTAGCATAAAAACAATAAATCAAGTTAAACCACTCTTTTAAGCACAAAATGACACCAAATCAACACAAATATAACAATAAAAGAAAATTGGATTTGCAAGTTATCAACACTTTCTTGCCAACCTACCAAATTTATGGGATAAAACTGAAGGGTCAACAACCAACCATCTGGTATTACCCAATTGGTGAATTCTTGAGGATAAAGGTGAAACTCCAAATTAATTACAATATGTCCGCCCCTTAGCTACCCAAAAAAAAAAAAAATACTGTAATTAATTAATTAATTCCAATAATTCCAGTTGTCCACTGTCTTCTCAACGACAAACAAAGTCCAACTGTTAAATGTTATAATAGGACAATCTGGGTTCAGTGATAGAATGAGGAAAACGCTTTTAGCCCTTTCCACTAGTGGACAAGTTTTGCGTCTTTTACCGATAAAAACGTCAAAGCCTAGGAGTCGCTTGTGAGTGGAAAATCCGGGTAAGTAAATATTAAACTAGTTCAAATTGACTTATTGCCCTACTATTTGGCATTTGTGGGTCCATCATATGACCAATAGAACTACAGTACACGTGATGAAACAGGTTTCTTATGAAGAAGTTCAGAAAATGACAAACCTGCGAAGGGCAGCAGAAGCAGCAAATTATCAGTGGCTAGTAGATTCTCCTTACTCTGAGGAATGGATCTGC
Organism: Jatropha curcas; assembly: GCF_041381405.1. NCBI lineage: Eukaryota > Viridiplantae > Streptophyta > Magnoliopsida > Malpighiales > Euphorbiaceae > Jatropha > Jatropha curcas. Next base: position 557,523 of record NC_143153.1, on the reverse strand, counting down.
AACGAATAACATACTATTAAGCGTATTGTTCCCCATTTTTGATGTAGTAAAGCGACAAATGCTTTTAAAGCTTTCCCAGTTAATGACTCAGGACCGGCCAGAATGGATACAAAATCTCAAATCACGAGGCTTTGGAGCCAAAATCCATTGCAAGTACAAGACAAGCACTCAAAAAATAGCAGGTCAGGTTGACATCACTAGAACAGAAATATTAATAAAATTGATTTGGAAGATTTGGTAGATCTTGACCAAACATAATGAAGATAATAAATGAGAATTTTTTTTCTTATTATTCTAGTACTTGTTACATTCTATTATTATAATCTCTCAGACATCCTGTGGTTGTGATTACGCAACCTATGTGGAGTAAAGCAGGACCATAAAGATCATTCAGATAGGCAAGTGTGAAAATGATAACATAATAATCAAATTATGAAGTTTTTTTGACCATCCAAAGAGGACTTGCAGATACAAAGCAAACATCTAAAGTCGCAGGTCAGATTAAGCTTTAGGTCTGTCACAATAATGATGTCTACAATCCTCAACTGAGGGAACACATCAATCCTATTCACTGCAACACAATGCCTGGTACCCAGTAAATGTTTGAATTACAGTTACATAGGGATGAAAAACAAATGCAGGACAATGGGATTTCCTCGATAAAATATCCCTCGTACAGATTAAAAAAGTCTTACTATTACGAGGTTAATCAAAGTTCAAACATCATATTTAGCATCTACCTTGGATTTAATGATCTTTTGGCTGTCATTGAAGTACTGATTGGGATGGTTAATCCCAGCATCACATGATAAGCCATGAACAGCTTCAAATGACAACGTGCACGCCAACTGCATGTTTACCAGGTCAATCATGTAAATCCGTGTATTAAAATGGATAAAGCACTTGGGGGTATAATCAGACGTTAACTACCAATCTCGTTACCTGATAATGTCTATTTCGCACTTTGTCAACTACATCCTCTACAGCGCCACTGTTTACTCCCATTCTAAAGAGTGCAGCCCTCAAATTCTCTTCACTGCATGCCGAACAAAATTTGAATATACATATGGCAATCAAATAAAAAAGATCACGCGAGTCCCACACACACACACACGCACACATGTGACATCACAACGAATAATGTGTAATTTTTTTTATCAATTGATAAGTATCAAGATTTAGAATAACTAATTGATTCCATGGGTCTTATCATCAATTTCACCATTTATGGAACTAAGACACTCTAGCACTTGGTAAGTATCTCTCACTGGAATTCTGAAATGAATCACCCCAAAATATTAGTGTTTCTGGTTGGTTATCCATACTCCATAATTTGGATGTTCCCTAATCCATAAAAACAATGAGAATTGCAATATACTGATGATAAACAAAGCTGAGGATTTTTTATTATACAAGACGCCTAGTCACAGACCCTCGTCAAGATGAGTTATCATTCTGATGTGTCTAAGTTCATGTCCTCAAAAACATCAAGTTTATAGAGAATTAACCTAAAATGTCGATAAGGGCAGCCATGATGATCTCCAACACCAGGAATTGAAGATATTATCTTTTGACAAGAATAAGGCGTATAATCCTGCAATAATGAAAACACAAACAAAAATTTGAATCCAGATGGCACAATTACCCAAATTTAAATAGCCCACCCCCCCCCCCCCCCCCAAAAAAAAAAAAAGGAAAAAAAAATTTCTGATAAGAACCATGGCCTAATAGAATCTATTATGAAAGTGGCATTATATTCAACATGTGAATAAGAAACTATGCTGATAGTTTCAATATCTTACTGTTCTCTTTCCCTCTTTTCCATAATTGTGGCGTATGCTGTAGGCGTATTCTTTGTCAAACTTTTCTGCGCCAACCTACAGTAGATTAAAGATGATGCAATTAGTGGTTAGTATGTTGTTTCCAGTCCCCAGCACACCATACTACATTCCCAATACAGCATTCCAAAATAACATTGCATGCACATCCAAACTGCCAGGAGACTGGAGAATGGGAGAGAGTGATTTATGCCTCTAATGCATCATTATCCTTGAAACAGTTTTACTAGAATAACAAAAACAAAAAGAGATTATAATTAAAGAAAAATCAATACCAGCATTATTGCAGACAATGTGTATAGGTTACACTTACTTTTTGGGAGAACTCTGCTTTCCAGAATGCAAGAGCATCATCCAAATTCAAGCCAATGCCCTAAAGTATAGATAAAGGAAATTCTTAAAAATTGCAAACACTACTTAATTAGGAAAACATATCAATGACTTCCATATTGAAACTCCTTATCTGATTCATGGATCATTCCCTACTTAATTGCACTTGCAAATCTTACTGCTTGAAATTCACAGATGAGATGTGAATTCAGAGTAGAAAACAACAGAATGAACTCAAGTATGATGAGTACGGAGAGCACGTTTACTTTAAATAGTTAAAAACGTGTGATCGATATAGAACACTCAAAATGATCAGAGGGAAGGAAGGGAGCAACTAGGACAAGTAATGCTTCTGAAGCGTCATGCCTGCCTATATTTATCAAGGCAGAGTAGCAAATCATAGACAAGAGGAGAAAAATACAACCTTGAGGAAAAGACCTAATTGCATCCTCCCTCCATGCTTTAGATGATGATCCTCTCTGAGCTGCAAAATATAGCACAGAATACTAAATGAATAGATAAAAAAAAATCATGAACATCTTGGAAGAAGTAAAATTTTAATGAACTTGTTTGAAATATCAGAACTCCTTACTTTTTCAAACAGTTGTCGCATGCATAGAGGGAATGAACTATTAGCTACTGCATCAATATCTTTAATTGATATGTCACCAAATTCTTTAGGCTGTAAAGGTAGTCAACCAAATTTTTCTTAAGTTACTTGAAATTATGACTTGAGAGTACATAACTGAGCACAGCCATAAGTACCTGAGAATAGTCAGGACCCAGATAGCTTGTGCATAGAGCTTCCACAATCTAAAAGATACCGAAACATTGTGACAAACATCACATTTAAAAAAAAACATGACCAATATAATTCAACATGATCATGATTGAACACTTACAGGAGTTAAGCGATCTTTCTCATTTTCTCTGATCATTGATGTCCATTTCCTGCAAATAAAACACCCGCATTGTAAAAGTTGAGGTATGTGAAAGAATCCAAACATTATGCCTTGCACAATACCACAAAGATTGTCACATCAACCAGCATAACCTCAGACATAATATGCTTCTGCATTTGTCGAATTCTTCACTACATTCATTGAATAGTAAAGATAGGAGCAGATATTGCATTCAAACATAAACTATAAGATAGTATTTGAAACATCAAACCAACAATAGTGACCTGTTTGTTAGAATGAGTGTCTTTGATAGTAAACTGCGAAATTGTGTCACAACAAGGGAGACAACCTAAAAAATGAAAGTTAACAACATCAATCAGAAATTATAACTGAAAGTTTAAAGGTCTACATGCAAAAGTTCAGACACAGAGAATTACCTGATTCATAGCAACATAAGCATAACCTTTGCAAATAAAAACTCTACGACCCGCTACAAGTTCTGGAACTTCCTCGAATGGTACCTGCAGCAAAGCAGGTGAAATGAATATTACTATCAACTTCAAGTTAGAGAAACATACCAATACTGCTAGGATTCAAACATGGGGAGGATCTTTCTAGTCAAACATGTCAAATCCTTAAATTTGAAACCCTACTTTGAGACCTTCAATTACTTTCTGAAATCATGCCAGCCAAAATAGATTGTAAGGATTGACACTAATATATTTTCTGTCCATTCATATAGCAACACAGTGTCACTGTTCACATGACTGATAATTTGGCCCAAGGAACTACATTAACCAATATGTTGGTAGTAAAAATGCTATGACTAAAATCATAAATATATGCAAAGTTTTTTCATGTTCCTATCAACTACCATGAGTTCGCTTAATCATAGATAACTAAAGCTGCAAATCTCATACAGATAGGATGAAGCAATCAAGCAACATGGACAAAAACAATCAAGCAACATGGACTAACCTTGTAGTATATTGCATCAGCTGCAAAAAGAAAAAGGGAAAAAAAAAGAATTAGAGTTCAAATAAAAAAAAAAGAAAAATAAATTCTCGGTACCAAGTTTTGGTGTGCTACCAATGACTATTTGACTAAGGGAACAGAACCTAATTTTCCTCTTAAACTATGCTCCAACATTATAATTTTGGCTCATAAGATAGCGCCCAAATATGTCTTTCAGTTTCATATAGAGTAGCTTCAACTCTTAAACCCAGACTTTATGCCTGTTCTATGATCAATAAAAGGCAGGTTAACTACTTGGATACAAGGTTTCGAATATAGAGAAAGTAGAGTTTGTTCCAAGAAAAACCAAAAGAATTAGTGGACTAACATAAGATCATTCAGCTGTTGTGCAAACAAAACCACAAACAATATCAAGGTGCTTGCTCAACCTTATTTGCCAGTAAGCCAAGTAACAATGCAATTTTGACAGAATCAATAGTAGGCTCCTCCTTAATTGCATATCAACATCACAAATCGGTTTCTTACACAGAGGTTTCAGAATGCTCAAAAATTCTCTCAGCATGGATCTTGTTAAGAAGATAAACTACCAAAAAAACTGCTGTGATACAAAAACTATGCAGCATTTTGGTAGGGCAACAAAATCTCATCAATGACAAAGCCTCAAGAATAGGTGACATTTGTTATACTAGATAAATACAGCACATAAAGTATAATTCCAATGAGCAATAAACAGAATTACAAATGAGAATGAATAAGATATAAACAGTTTTACAGTGAGTATTCACAAGATTTAAAATGAAAGGCCAATGAAGCCAACTAGTGATATGATCTTACAAGAAGGTATAGGCTGACCAATTGAACGAGCAACTTGAACCAACTTTTCCTTTACACCCTGAGATAAAATAGTAACAGTAGAAAAATCTAACATTAAACTTAAAAATTTTAAAAAGTAGGTAGCGCATGTACATTTAAAAGGAATAAGAAATGTGTATTGCAAAACGCAAGCAGATTGATTGAGCAAGTGGATGCAACATGACAAACCTCGATTTCTGCACCAGGAACTGCCTTGTATGGAAGTCCAAATTCTGCAAATAGAGCTCTCTAAAACTTGCAATCAATAAGAAGCCAACTCAAATAGAGAACAAAAAACAATAATAAAATAAATCTATCTATCTCACCTGAGCTTCAGCAGTCAAAAGGCGAAATCGATTGCGAAAGAGCGCAGTCTCCATGGAAAGAAACCATTTCCTGAGGTCCTCCCTAATGAGCAAGTAACAAAACAAAAATTCTGCTAATAAGTAGAAGAATTCAAAAATGTCACAACTGTAGTTTAAATAACCAAATGATAATTTACAAATTCCAAAAAGAAAAAAAAAAAAAAAGAACAAAATAATAATTCACCAAAAGCCTACGTTCTACAATACGCAAGACGCAAAACAAAGTGAGATATAACGTCCTTGTTGAGTACTTCAGATGCCTGTGAATGCTTCATATTTACTTTCCATAGATCTTTTACCTGTTCAAGAAAAAATCAACAAACAAATAAGGTTTGGCCTAAAAAGAGGAATTTCATTTTAATAGTAACAATTGAAAGTAAGTACCAATTTTTCCATTTCTTCTGGCTTTTTGCCGCGAGATAATCCATCAGATATACCTTTAAGAACTGCAATTTCAAGTAATAAATTAAATCATATATATCTAGTGTAGGAGTATGTAATAAAAATTCGACCCTAGAAACGGATTTTGCATACAAAAATGATACTAGCAAGAAAGATCGAAGCAGAAATGATAAGGAAAAGTGACCTCGAAGGCGATCCATGGCGTAAAGCTCGAAATCTTCGAGTCTAACTTCAAGAGACGGAGCAGAGCGGTAAAGAGGGAGTGTTGAAACGACGTCATTTGTTGGAGGCTTCCACTGAGGTCTTACTATCTCCATTTTTGTCCAAAGATTTTTCGTTTCCCTCTCTTAAGCCTCTCACAGTACACACAATACTGAATAAATTCTGCGAGAGAAGAAAGAAGGTAGATTTGATTCTTCCTTCTTTTTTCTCTTCTCTGCCTGGTCAGTGCGAGTTTTATTCGCGCGCCAATAGGGGAAGTGAAATTGGCGGGAAACGCATCAGCGAAGCTCCTGCTCGGTTTTGGGCCTCTATTTGGACTGTGAAGTGGACTACTGTGGGCAGAAGCGGGTAAGCAACAGAGTTAAGTTTTTTCTTTTGTTTTTTTTTTTTTCCCTTGTTTTTATTTTATTAAACTAAAATCATTTGAGATGACACGTAATTTTTTGCCTCCGACGGAAATATTTCTCTGCCTAACGGGGGAAACTCTTGGTCCGGCAGAAAAAAATCCTTCGTCATTTAACTTTCACGATGGATAATTGGGATCGCGTTAGCTAAAAGACTTGCATAAAGAGCAGACAGGATAACCGCCGGCGAAACAATGGTATACGACAACGACAGAGCTCATTTTGATTAGATCAATGGAATTAGATAAACAAATTATGAGCGATATTGTCAGACTGCTTGTTCCTTTCGTTATACATGTCTCTTGATCGATGAAATGCCTCAAAGAAAAAGTTTGATTAATGTAAACAGTTCGAATGATATGGACGCCATATACTACGAAATATTGTGGAAAAAAACATAGGAACAATATCAGAGCAAAATCATGAGAAACAATGATTTTTTGTTTATGTTGTCGGAGAGTCCCAGTAGACAAACTAATCGGCATAACAGAGTAAAGATCCATCTGGGTTTCACCCCTTCCATCTTCTAAGTTCCCATATCCACTGAATCTATACATAGAAAGAATTTAAAGCCAGCATAAACATCTCTACAAAATTTAGTACCAGTCTGGTATGTCCATATAGCTGGGGACAGACCAAGGCCAGTCACAACAAGCCTTGGAAGACCTCCCACTATACAACTAATTACCGCATAAAAGTATTGTTCTTCAAAGCAAAATTTCATCAAGATCATTGTCTGCTACTTGTTTGCCGAGACACAGCATTTGTCGCACTGTAAGTTCTTGGAAGAAATGATCTGAACCAACCTGAAGAGCCATTGTTTGTTTCACTTAGAGTACGGATCCCCTCAGAAAGCCCAGAAGCGCTTGAAACTGAAACTACTCTTGAAATCCCATTACTCATCTGAAACAAATTTTAGTCATTGAGATGTCAAGATGATATATGTATGCATAATAAGGATGTAAAGTGCAATTAAAATCGAGTTCAACCTGCTGGGGTGTAGATAATGCAGCATTTTGGAATGACTGCTGAACCTGAGATATGTCAAAGCAAGAAGGGAAAAGAGTTTATTATAATTCTGAAACAGCAAGTAAGAATTTCTTATAAAGTAGCAATCTTCCAATCTACAAAAGGGGTTCTCAAAAGTCACGGCAGACTATTCTTTAACTTTAATATATCCTATTAGGGGAGGAGCAAACAAAAGAATCGGTATCAATCTTCTCCAAGTGAATCCCATGGAAAATAAGTCTTGCATATAAGCCAACGTAAATGAACAGGGCTAAATTTTTGAGAAGTCAACAAACCTCAATTGCTCCACTGGAAATAGATGGAGAAGTTGGTTCACTGGATGGAGCAGGCAAAGCCTCCTGGAAAAGCACAAACAAACACCAGTGAGAATACTAGTCATTAGCAAACACCAACAAGAACACAGCAGGCAAGTCGATGACATTTTAAGCTTGTAGTCAATGAATCGGCAGAACAGAATAGATCAACCAGGTTAGGCATGGCAAGTGGCAAGTGGAAAGTTTGAAAATGGCAAATGGATTCAGTTCCACATACAATTTTCCAGTTTTGAACAGATCTCATGACCATGGTACATAAAAATAGAAAAGGCATTCCCTAGTTCTGAAAATATAAATATCACATGCCTCCAACTAGCTGAACTTCTATCATACATGTAGAACAGTATACAAGTCATAATGTGGAAGGAAAATACTACCTTTGGTGAGAATGCAATTCGAGAACTGGATGATGAAGCCTACAGAATTTGGGGAAACATAATTAATAGCATGAACTCATGGGATAAAAGCAAACAAAAACTATGCATACAGATCTACAACCAAGATTAGAAAAGAAATCAACACACGTTTGAATTTCCTTGGTGCCATACAAACCAATAAAAGGGATTGATTCACCAAAAATTCAGTCTCACAACAAACACAAAATATGAAACTAATGATCTGAAAAATCAAATCTGTCTCACTGTAGATATAGAGAGTATGTATCATTCAAGAAAAAAAAAATCCTGGATACATGCCTGAGTGTTCTCTTCGAGTGACAAATTTTGCAAATTGATTGCAACATCAACCAACCTCTTTACTCCACTTAGTGTCGTCATCTAAACAGAGAATCCAAATCAATGAGCAACTTATTCCTAACAAGACTGTACATGATGCTATTGATAACAATAATGACAATTACCTGCTTGTCTTCAATTGTTTTGATTTTTTCTCCCTGCAACATTAAGGAAAAAAAGAAGAAACAAATTCAAGTCCTCAATTCGAATCTGAAAAGTAGTTCAATTGGATGGAGAAAACTCATCTTAAAGATTTTTTTACCAGTGTTTCAACAGCATCACGAACATTCTTAACCTTATCATCTATCATTTCTGAATTTCCCAACAGTCCCACAACCTAAATAGGTTGAAATATTCTGTGTGAGTCAGAGCACTTTATCATATAAATTAAAATATCTTTTGCAGACAATATCAAGTTTGGACACACCTTCTCATGTGTATCAGCAGTGAGAGCAGCAACTTCATTTAAATTAGTATCTACACGATCAATATTTGAAGATAATTGCCTCCTGGTACTCTATTAGAAAAGAGTTAAGATAAGAAGAAAGCTCTATACTTTAAACTTCAGAAGCAACCAAGTTAAACGAACATTTCATCGGTAGATATTTATAAAATTAGTAATCTCAGATAAATGATTGTAAGCAAAATTAAACATATTAGTGAAAAAAGAAGAAGAAGAAAAACAATCATAATACAGAGGAATCCACAAAGACAAGTCAGAGGGAAATCAGGAAAAAAGATAAAATGATGTTGGTGTGCTGATGTGGCAAGACATGATACAAGAGGGAGTTCTTCCTTTAATATAAAGAGGAAAAAAAAATTTAACTTATAATCTCATACCCTGATTGATGCATAAACATTTTCAAGTTGTTGGGCTACAGAAGCACAAGCATCAGATAAACTTCGTCTTGTTGCAAACATCATGTCTGGAAGTTTCCAGCCCTGAAAGTATAAAACAATTCTCAGCATCAGCCAACATTGAAGAACATTATGCATTAGAAACACCACAAAGGAATTCAGTCATGAATCATCTACATTTTATACACAGTACATAACATATTTAAATAAAATTAGAGTTCCATTGAACAAGCATCAAATTCAATTGAATTTGCTTATACAGCACTCAAGACCCTCAGTATGTACTTCAACGATGCAATTTACGCTGAAGTGCCAATGTCAGGTGAGGATGTTTTGAGATGTATAAGTTCAAATTGAATGTCTAGAAATATGTAAGTGTTGGATGACAGATGAGTTCCCAAACACATACCCATATTCAAATTTAAAATATCTAGGGTTTAATGAGCAACAAAAACTAAAATCTTTTGACATTATAATTGTGCCACAAAAAAAATGCACTCTACATGATGCTGCACAAAAAGAAAGAAAATCAATCAAACTGTAAGAAATCAGCTTCCCATAAGCTTTAGCAGAAAGAGCAGATCAAAAAAGCAACTGGATGTTGTTATTTTATTTGCCGGCGTATGCTATGCCCTATAGCCATACCTAGCTAAATTTATAGACAGACACAATCAAATAGGTTTAAACTAGATGCCCTAGCAAGGACAAAATGTAGGAAACAAGAACCATGTAGCCCAAGATTAGAGTTGAATAGAGTTCTGCTGTAAATGCAGTTGGGAATGGAGGCCTTGGATTGTATGAATTATTCATGTATGCACGTCTCGTCAATTATTCCAAAAACCTATTAGAAACAGGAATATACCTTCCACCAAACATAGCCATATCCAGCTACAACCACAACAACAATTATGCCATATTTATTGCCACCTGCACATTATAAAAACATCTAAGAACGCTCAGCAAAGTCAAAAGTCCAACATATTATAAGAACTTCGATAAGGACAAATAATTGGAGATGTGTTGCTGCTTTCAGAGAATGGATCCAATAACAGGAGTAAGAAAGGGACAGGTAGGGAGCTTCCTTCATTGCGAAAAGCAACCTTCATTAATGTAAATCACTAGCCTTGTCTAAACATGGTTTTGTAATTTCTCAAAGTATTACTATAAATAACACTCTCCCTTCATACATAGGAGAAGGAGCAAAAATCCAAACCTGTCCCACTTCCAGTAACAATTGTAAGTGGTCTGCTTGATGCTAACATCTGCAGCTCTTGGCGAAGACTGTTAACCTATAAAAGTCAAAAAAAGGATATATGTTCAAAATTTCTAGCAGAAATTTCTAAAACTGAGCACACAGTGACCTTATTGTAAAAAATGATACACATATTTGAGAAAAAATGAGAACTGAAGCAAATTAGACTCTGTCTATCAAACTTAATCAAATTCTGCTCTATTTCGATCAAAAATTAAGATAAAGTAGAAATTGGCTCCCTCCATGCGCGGGTTCAAACCAATTGCCTTACAACCCCTCCCCACTCTCCAACCCAAAATATCTCCCCTTTCTTGTGTGTGCCAAGCCCATTTCTGGAACTGCATCTCTCTATGCATCCTCTTAGAGTTGCAAAATTATTATGTAAGTTCCTTACCTACCACGCCTAACTCTAATCGTATAGAAAATGAAAATCTATGATAAAAAAGTATGCATGCAAACCTGAGCCATCAACAAGTCATTATGTGGCTTGCTAACTGATGAAGTAGAATCATCTCGCCTAATTTGCTTATAAGCAATCTGCAGTAGAAGACAAATCATTAGTAATTGGCCTTGAATAGAGTAAAGCTCTGTCTATTATGCACCAAATAACCAATTATTGGAAAACATTGTTTGAGAAAATGAGCACTTTTGCATTGTTCAGTTCTATTAAATAATCAGCAAATAACTTTATATTGTTTCAAGTATACAGGAAAAAATCAATGTTCTTTCAATGAAAAAGCCATGAGTGTGTTTGGACCCATAAAATTTCCATTTTAACTAATAGTCCAATGAAAGAGAAAATCACAAAGCAATGGTGAATGATGACAGCCAATGGCAGTATGGTCTAAGGACCAGTCTAAAAGTTTCTTTTTTTTTTAATAAAAAAAGTATAATTAGATTTCATACATTCCGAAGTTCTCATAATAATTAATCCTACAAGTACCTTGAATGCACCCGAAACCAGGTCAGAAACATTAGAAAAGCGCCCTTCTTTTGCTAGGACTGAGCCGATAAGACCTAAAAGGCATAAGATAACTAATTCAGCAACACTAGCAAAGAAAATAAATTTGATACAGAAATGAAGAATCATTATAAGCATTTGAAGTTACAAAATAGTACAAACTTTAGTTTTGTCATGGTTAGCATTGCAATTAGGCATTTAGTTCCACAATTCGATACAAACAATAACACTGATGACTGAGTGCCATGAGAATGGAATGGGAAAAGAGAATTACAGAGACAAAAAACCCAAAATGGCCCTTTGCTCAGAAAGCTAAGTACCCTATCAATTTCTTTTCTTTTATCTATCCCAATGTGCAATAATATTATGCAACTTCCCAACTTTTGTACTCCATGTTTTTCATTGGCAATAACCACATATTGAATAGTTCAAAAAAAATAAATAAATAAATTCAGAGGCATTGCCAGCTAATACAACCATTAATTAACCTTGAATACTAAAAAGGTCACACCAATAGATCGAATTAAGCGTAGGGTTTTCAGAAGACTTAACCACTCTTACACTCTACGGCAAACACCAAAATAATAAATCAAATCAATTTGGAACCAATTTATGATCATACCAACCCGAAATTAAAACAAAAAATCGAAAGAGGGAAAACTGGAGATGGGACAAATTGCACGGACCTGCACCAACAATGATGGTTATCTTGCCGAGAGGGAGAGCCATGGACGGTGATCCTCAACCAATAGATACACACTATATAGATTATAATCTATAATCTTTAAAAATAATCCAGTTCGCTGATAAATGCCATCAACTTAGTCTCTAATTGTATAATTGGCGAACAAGAAAGGTTTTTATTTCTCTGCACCTCTCTGTGTCTGTGAGGGTTTTGTATCGGGTTTTTGTCTCCTTCCAGTGAAGGAACTGGAAATCCAGTACAGAGCGAGGTCCTACTTGTTACGAACGCAATAAACCTATTTGCTGGTTAGGTTGGCTATTGGACCTCATATTTCGCTTTTATTCACGATTTTACCGTGGTTTAATTCTCGGAAATACCCTTTGACTATTATTTCCAACCAATATTCAGAAATTACAGTTAGAGTGTGATTAGAAAACATTAAATATTTTTTCTAGCTAGTTGATTGAGACTTAATTTTAAAAAAATAATAATTCAATTAATTTAATAAATTAATCTTGAACTCAAATTTAAATTTATAAACAAATTACAAATTCTTTTTTATTATAAACTATAAGCAAATCGAATCAGAATTGAATTTTATAATTTCAAATCTCTCGAATTGAAATATATTTTAACTCAATTATAAATTTACATATAAATACCAAACTTCAATTCCATAACTTTTTTTTTTTATTAATTACATCACTACATGGGGATTTTTTTTTATATGTCATAAAATTGAATATAATGTGTATAATGACTAAGATTTCAATTGGAGATAATTTTTATAGTTATTGTTAAAAAAAGACCGTTAAAATGATGTACATTAAACTTATTAATTGATGTCTTTCAATAACAATTATAGTAATGAGCTTATTTAGAATTCATCAAATTAAAATTTCCATTTCTCATAATGAAATAAGATGTATTTATTTAAGATGTATTTTAAACTCAGTCCGATTTTATGGATCAATCCAGAAAATCGATGAATCAGAAATTTAATAATTACTCGAATTCTTTAACCGGATAAATGTCATGAATCAAATTTAATAACGCTTAATAAAAATATATTATTATTAGAGTGTTACCATTATTTAAAAAAATATTATCTGAATACCAGTCTAGGTGGAGGGAAGAGTGCAAATAAAAAAATAAATGGAGTAGAATATGCCTTGCGGGCACAATAGTGACACGTTTTGTAGCGATGGATCAATTGCGTTATGCGGTCACAAAATTAGCAGCATTCGTCGGATATTCCATCATGCAACATTTCTCTTCTTTCTTTCAAGTCCTTTTCAATTTAAAAAAAGTTGTATTTACTTATTTATTATCTAGCATTCAACATTGAGAATTAGATACTCTCAAAAGAAAAAAAAAATGTAAACCTATTAATTAATTTAGACATTTGTGCATTTTTTATCCAAATAAATAAATTTAAATACACTAAACGAAGATTTAATTATGATATCATTTGAATTTAGCTACATCAATTAAAAAAATATATATTTTTTGAATCGTGAGATATATGATTAACAGTTAAATGGAAGTAAAAGTCAATTGAAAAAGATTAAATTTTGCATTCAAAATGAATAAATAAATAAATAAAAAATATATATATATATACACCGAACACAAAATTTTAGATTTTTAAGTGTATTTTACAAAATTTTATGGAATTTAAAAGTTTTTATAGTTTTCTTTCCTTTTAAAAAATTAAAATTCTTAACAATTATCATGTTTTGATTCTTGATTTTTTTTTTTTTTTTTTTTTTTTTTGAGAAGGAATTCTTGATCGTTTTAAGAATTTATGATTTATATAAAAAAAAAAAAAAAGTATTCAGAATGTTTTTGGAACTAAGCTAATACGAAATGGGCTAGAATCGAAAATAACCCAATTCATTACTCATTGGGCTAAAATTTTCTTTTAAAGTCTGGACATGACCCATTTATAGCATGGGAGTTGGTCCCTTTATTTTGTACTTGGACGAGGTGAAATATAGAAAGGGGGAAAAACTTAAAAAAATTATAATAATAAGAAGAGGCTATTTTTTTAGACGAATAAGGCTTTTTCCGTAAAATAACTCATAGAAAAATATTTTTCATAATTTTTTGTTGTTTGCGACATTTTAGAAAATAAGTCAACGGAAAAAATTTTCCTAATAAAAAAAAAATTAAGTCATTTTTTAAGGAAAACAACTTCTCATTTTTAAGAGAGTAAAATATTTTCTCAATATCGACAGATCTTATAAATTCATATTTTTTTAATTTATTAATTATCATAGTCACTACCACTAGTCATCATTTACCACTGGCCACGGACAGCCACCACCACGGGCCACCGCCAACTTTTATAATATATATATATATATATATATATATTTGCATTCTTCTCGTATTTAATAGCAAAATTTTAAAATTTCTATTATTATTAATATTTTTTATGGTATTATCAGATAAAAAGTATAATATTTTCAACTAATTTTCAATGTCACAACCAAACAACGGAAAATAAATCATTTAGAAAATATTATTTAAGGAAAATGTTTTTCATGCAAAATATTTTTCAGTAAGTTATTTTATGGAAACAAACGGGGCATAAGAGAATGATATTTTACTATTTAACTGATCAACTATAGTTATTATGTTCGTCACTCCTTTGTAATTGATAATGCTAGAAACTTAGACAATAAAAAATATTCTATACCAATTTTTTCACCTAGCAAGAAATTAAGGAAAATTACAATAAAACAAGTATTACATTATTATTGAGATTTTTTTTTTTTTATCTAGGAAGTGCATAAAAAAATAAATAATATACAAGAAATACATTGACTTGTTTCAATTAAAAGGAATTAGTGTAGATTTGCATTTGGGTCAAAATATGCTCAAAATTATCAGTAGATTTTTCAATTGGATGGGAATGCATTCCTTCATATGTTGTTATAACAATTCCTTCATCTCTTGTCAATCTTTGAACTTGCTTTTTCACATTGCACCCTTGGTGAGTACACCTATAGTAGCTTCTGTACAAAGTTAAAAAAACAAAAAAATGTAAATAATCTAGAAGATATATTAGGGTTTAGATAGAAAATAATTATTTTTTTGCAAAATCTTCCAATTAATGGGTCCCTAGTTCATGGACCTTAAGGAGCTTACTACATCATACACATGTGCATATCTATAAAATTCAACTTTAGATATTGATTACTAATTAATTACGCATGTTTAGTGATGACTAATTGGTGATTGAAATAATTCCAATCATAGATTTTTATTGATGCTTAATATAATTTAATTAGATGTTCAATGTAAATAATTCCAATTATAGATTTTTATTGATGCTTATTACAATGTGGGAGTGCAAACAATATCTAGCATGAAAAAAAAAAAAAAAAAAAACTCTCGCAATTCTATAATTTTTTTTTTTTGCGAGGATAATTAAATTATTCTATTATTCATAATTAAATAGTAGATATTATAGGCAGACTATATATATTGAGATATACATTCCTGAATATTGTTTTACAATTGGTTGGTTTTATTTCATACAATTCTAAAATTGTTAATTTGAAAACAATAGAAACCAAAATATGCATAAGAAAAAAGTTATACAATTCTATTGTGTTTGTCACTTTATAAAAGTTGTGATGATGATTCAAAATGTTAATTTGGGTATAGCAAGTCAAAATGACAAATCTCTATGATAAGTATTTGAACCCTTGTCCTGTATAATTCACTTAATGAAACAAGTTTATTGTTGCATTAAGATGTGTATTTATATACGTACGTATTATTATACGTATTATTATATTCTTTGCAAAATGGAAACAGAAAATTCTCAAGTCTTAATTTGATTATATGATCAAATAGCATGAAATGACAAGAGATATATATGATAGAATGTGTATACTTCGAATTACATAAATTTTCGATAAAAAAATTAATTTGAATTTTCAATATAAACTAAATACTTTGTAAAAATAGTTGTATATTTCATAAATATGTGAATTCCACATACACGAATATATGAGAAAAGAAAATATATATTTCATTAGTGTAGGTATAAAAAGTTTTGATGGATTGAAGTCGAATTTGCATAAAGATATATAATTGGTTATATATATTTTTGTTCCCTTAAAGAATGTAAATTTCGAAACAATAATTTTTCTTATATCATGAGAATAAATTGCAGTAAAAATAAGAAAAAAAAAATTAAGCTCAATTAATAATAATTAGAAATTAATTACTAACCTGGGAAATTTATTGTTCTTCACAGCTTTTTGGCCATATTTTCTCCATCTATAACCATCATCAAGAATATCAACTTGGCTCCTTGTTTGAAAAGCATATCTAGGCTTTTTTATTTTCTTTTCTCCTTTGCTGTTACTACTAATCTTTTTCCCTATCCCTAATAATTTCTCTTCATTTTCACTCCCTGAACCAAACCTTTTACTCTTATTATTCTCATGTTCAGAAGATATACTACTATGATTACCATTTAAACCGCCACCGTGGCCGCCTCCGCTGCCACCTAACATCAAAGGACGATCAACAGCTTCCACTTCTTGCATCAATCCCAATAACCCATTTTCTTTACTATTTACTTGGAAATAGTCAGTGAAACCATAACTAGAATTATTACTACTTCCCATGTTTAAAGACATGGAAGAAGAACTGGCCGCGGCATGCGGTGGTGAAGATGAAAGCTGAAAAAAAGAAGTGTAGTTCTCCATGGAAAATCAAGAAATGGAACTTCTTGTATATTTAGATAGAGAGATTCAAAGATTTTCAAGAAAAAGAGGTATAGTGATAAAAGAGAGAGCAAGAAACATATAAAGAGAGAGAGAGAGAGAGTTTTGAGTGGCGGCGGTGGATATGGTGGCTGGCTACCTTAGCCTCCTGCTTCTTTTGTCGTATGTTAGGTGCCGTAAACGGCACGTAAAAATCTGTATATATTAAGAAAGGAAAAACTATATATATATATAGAGAGGGAGAGAGAGAGAGAGGATTAGAGTATTAAATGAATATATTACAGTAGGCTCCATGATTAAGATTTAAGATCAGAAAGAAAATTGTACTGCCATCTTTTTTTAACAATTAATTAAATATTATACATATTTTAAATATTTTTGGGTTGGTTTTGACCGAGCTTTGATTTCGTACACATGTACTACTCTTTGAATTTTGCATACAAAATTAATGGCACGTTGGCACTAGGAATATATAAAATCTACCAAAGAATATCTCAATTTTTATAAAAATGAAAACATAAACTATATATAATTCAAAAATATAACATTACATTTAAGATTAGATTGAAAAATTTAACTGGCGATTAAATAAATGCAGTTGAAGATAAAATTTACCATTTGAAACCTAAAATAAAGAATTTTTTCACAAATATTACTTTCATCTTGAACATGTAGGGTGTGGAGGACAATTTGTTTTATCTTATGATGGTGATCTTTCTTGCATTATTGGTAAGAAAGCATGCTTTCCAAAATATTATTTGGTGTTTTATATTTCTTTGCATCCGTTTTCCGTTTTGTTCTTCAATAACTTTAAGCAAGATAGATAAAATTGAATGAAAACTATACAAAGATATAAAAATAAATAATTAAAAGATGATTGCAAATTTAATATATTTAAACAAATATTATTTACGTGGCATAAGATTCACTCCATATATAAATATTATAAATGCATTTTCCGTCAAAATGATTTGTTCACTCACGAGGAAAATTATCATATTATATATATGTGATGGAAAATCAATATATTAATTATTTTGTCGGTTTATTATGTGTAAAAATTCCCTTAATAAATTATGAAATGAATTTACTTTTTATTTAATTAAACATAATTTAAACACTAATTTTACAAGTAAAATTTATCTAAAAATACAATCCACCTTCTCTATTCATCTATTGATTGATTATACTTGGATATTTTTCAATTTTAATTAATAATTTATATATATAATCGATTATTTATTTCATTATTTTCTAGAAACCTCACTACTAAGTTGAAACAAGCAATCCACCATATTATAGTATTACTATTATTATTTTTTTAAAACATAATAATTTGCTTTTTTGAATTTTAGTTTGAGCTTCTCTTACGTACTAAGTAAAGTAGATATATATTAATTTTTATAAATAAATTGAAAAGGTTTGAACAAATTTTGCCCCAAGATGAACGGGATTCAATGGATTTGGAAAGTATATTTTTTTTTCTTTTTCCTACAAGCATGATTAGTCCTTCCTCTTTGACTATATATGTTTGTTTTTTTTTTGGAATAGGAACTATTTATGTTAAGAGAGAGAGAGAGAGAGAGAAAGAGTTGGTCCAAATTCAACGAAGAGATAAACAAAGATTAGATATGAATAGTTTATAGTGTATTCCAATCCAAAAGAGACGTTTCTTTGTTTTTTTTTTTTTTTAAATTTAAAATAAAGTATTGGTCATAGTCGTTTTACTAAGGAAAATACAAATAGATTTTGGGAACAAGCACGTGGGTTTGAACGTGACTCCTTTTGGTTTGAATTGAAATATTGGCATTAGCAGCCTCTCCTTTCCCTTCAGCACACCAAATTTTATGCCCCCAGTTAGGCTAGTACTAACATCTTTTCCTTCCAAAAGTTGCCTAACTTCTCATTCTACCTATAGATGAGTAAAAATATATTGTTTCTTTTTAAAATTATTTTATGTCTATCTGCTTATTTTATATTTCAAATTAAATATTAAGGTTCGAATACTCTTTTTTTTTTTTTCTTATATGAAATGCTCAATTATTATAATAATTTTTCGCTTTCATTTTTGATTAATTTTATATATAGATGTAACGTGCAATACACGTTTAAAAAAATTAGTATATACGAACGAGCGTTGAAAATGAACGTTACCTATACATTTTATTTTAAAATTGAAAGTTAGAGTTTCAATTCCTCTTTTTCTTTTTCTTTTCCTTTATGTGAAATGCTTAATTATTGTAATAAATTTTTTTTAACTTATCACTTATATTATCGATTTGAAGAGTTTGCACTTCTATATGGTGAAATTGAATTCAGATTAATAACAAATGGAAATTTTTTTATTGATGTTATTTTAATTTTTGATCTCAACTTAAACCATTGTATTTGTGTGAAAGGTTTGAAATTGAATTAGGCGAAATTTTATTTTAAAATTCTAGGCTCCATTTGTTTCCGTAAAATAACTTGCAAGAAAATATTTTTCATAATTTTCTGTTGTTTGAGGCGTTTAAGAAAATAAGTCAACAGAAAATATTTTCCTAGTAAAGGAAAATTAAGTTGTTTTTTAAAGAAAATAACTTCACATTCTTGAGAGAGTAAAGCATTTTCCTAACATTGACAAACCTTATAAATCTATATTTTTTTAATTTATTAATCATTATAATCATTACCATCAGTCGCCACTTACCACCGACCACCACCACTAGCAATCGGTGGTTTTCATGATTTATATATATATATTTTTTGCATTTTTTTCATATTTAACAATAAAATTTTTAAATTATAAAATTTCTATTATTATGAATATTTTTCATGGTCTTATGAGATAAAAACTTTAATATTTTTAACTAATTTTCAATATTACAATCAAACAACGGAAAATAAGTCATTTGAAAAATATTTTTCAAGGAAAATGTTTTCTATGAAAATATTTTTCAGCAACTTATTTTTCTGCAAGTTATATTACGGAAACAAACGAAAACTTAAGGTAGTATTAAAAGTTTCCGGTAAATATAATAGTGGTCACATATTAAATGATCAACAACCGGCTTGTAAGTTATATATGGGGTTCTCCAAAAATTTGCTTTTCTTTTTTGGTCTGTGAAAGTTCACTAGATTGATCCGATTGTATCCAGCTTGAGTACTGTAACATCTATTATACGGGACTTTTCTAACGTGACAATTTTCTCAAGACACAAATAAGTTGATTCATAATCCTAAGGTTAGCTTTAGGGTTTGCTATCCTATTTTTCCATATTTACCTACCATTGCATATAGTTGAGACGATCATGTTCTGGTAAACTATTATGCTACCAAGTGAAAAGGAAAGAGATTAGATATATTTCTTATCGACTTCTCAATTCATCACAACACAAGCTAACTAGTAAATATTTATTCGAATAGTCTTTGTTAATCATTTTTTTATTTAGCGATAAGGTAATATTACAGATCATATTTTCAACAAGTTATATCGATTTTACTATTTAAATTTAATTATAAGAAAACTATTCATGTTAAGATCAAAATTGCTTAGTTATTGTTTGAATTATTTTTCTTTGACTAACTCAGGAAATTGTACACACCTTGTATATTTGATCATCAATAAAAAAAGTCCGCAAAAGGTACCACACTAACTAAGTGCATCCGAGAGAATTGAGGGATCTATAATATTACGATTTCACATTCCTCCACATAAAATTTATACGGGCTGTCTCTTTATTTGTTCCTAGAGCAAGAAAAGAATACTCAAATTATGTAAACCGTTAAACCAATATTTTTTACTATAGAATTTTGAAAGTTAGGTTTAGCTATGATGTTTTTAATTAGAGAAGCATGCTTGATGGTTTGCATATTATGTGGCTAGGATTGAAAATGTGCATATATATATATACATGCGTACATGTTGCTTCTCAAACAATGAGGACAAGTGTGTACAAGCCCATCTTTGTTCCCTTTGATAAGGAAAAGTTTTGTGCAATTCTGCAAGTCATTTTCCAAGAGCATTTGAATGGAATAATATTATTAGGTTACTTCGAGGACCAAAAGAGGAGTCCAAGATTTAAATTCTCCACAATTATTACATTTTTTCAAATTTAAAAATATAAATTTCACTAAAATCAAAATCATTAGATTTTGAGTAATGATTCTACGAGGACAATAACACGTAATTTTGGTTGTCAATTTGATAAAAATGCTAATTTAATGGTCAAAAATTTATTTATTTATACTTACATAAGCATATGCGTATGGATTTTATTAAATCATTACATGCCATATAAAATTAGAAATTTATGGGAAATAGATTTATATTTAATATTTGACAAGTGGTCAACGTTTTAGGCATATGTACAGGTATTGGATTTAGAAATTTTAGATCTTGACTAAGGGCACCTGTCAAATAAAAGATTGTCATCATGATTAATACAGGATCCTAATTCCTAACCTTTTCTTTGCTTTTCTCTAGAAATATTATGAATCTGATCGCAATCTCATCACTATATGTATATATTTTTTAAAACCATCCATTGGTCTGACTAATTTGTATTTGCATTGAATAAATTTATGAAACTGTCAAATAAAAGATTGTCATTATGATTAATGCACGATCCTAATTCCTAACCTTTTCTTTTCTTTTCTCTAGAAATATTATAAATCTGATAGCAATCTCATCACTATATGTATATATTTTTTGAAACCATTCACTGATCCGACTAATTTGTATTTGCGTTGAATAAATTTATAAAAGAAATAAAATCCTCTCTATCGAGTTTGAAAGATGCTTCATACTTATTATCAATGCTCGAATTAGAAGCGTGATCGAAGAAGAAGAGACACTTATCATTTTATTTCACCCTTCATCACCATATTTTGATGTTCCTAAGGTATTTAAATTCTCTTTTATATTTTTGGTTCGAGTCAAACTACTGATTCATCATTGAAAATGAATAGGCATGCAATTATTCAACCTAGACAAAACAGCAGCCATGCCTTTTAAGTTTTCAACTGTAAAAATGGAAAAAGTAAAAAAAGGCATCTAAAGAAAGGCAGATGGGTTCGTTCCAATTTTATGCATGCAAGATCTCAGAACACAAGCAGCCACTGCCTGTCCAGTATTTTGGTCCTGAAGAATGGCTACAAAGAAATTATAAAAATTCTTCTTTTTTTAATAAAAAAAAAAGGGTGAAGAGTGTTTATTGGAGAAAGAAAAAAATTGGAATGCATTTTTTATTTCAAAATTACAAATTTAAAATTCTGAAAAAGAAAACACAACTATTATAAATAGTGAGCTTAATTATATATGCAAACGTGCTTTCTGAATATCCTGATGAGTAGTCGTAGTTGGAATCTTGAAACTTCAAAGGTGTGCAAATTAATGAGCACCCCGGAATGGATTTGGGCAGTCAAATTAATAAATTTCTGTCCAACCTACTACATCAGATATGTATACGGTTCCAATTGCATGTTAAATGACTGGTCAACATTAGAAATCTTTTGTCACAATCCATAAATATAATCAAATCGTAGATATTCAATAATGTAATCGTTCTTAATTTCATACGAATAATAACAAAATTTTGATCTTTGAAAAGATCGAAAATCATTACCATACGAAAACGAACGGCTAAAAATTTTTACGTTTTATGATTTGATTCTAATGAATCAGTTCAGGAGATTTTATTCTTTTTTAGTTAAAAGAAAAATTATTATGAATTTAATTAGTATTTACTATTATTGTGGTTGCGCAGAAGCTACGTAGAAGCTGCATGAGGGTTTCTAATTTCTATTACTATTATCATTCAGTCAAATTTTGCAGACGGAAGCTTCAACGTTCAACCATTAACTTATATAGTTTTCTTTTCTTTTCTTTCTTTTTTCTTTTTATGAACTAAACTCTGAAAAATAATGCTCTGAAGCTATACTTAATTGTTACAAGTTCACGTGCACAAGAAATGTTTGATTTTGCCATTGCAATTACTTGTTGACAACAAATGATCTTTGATTATCATTAGTTACAGACAATAAACGGTCATTGATCATGTGAATGCAAGTAGAAGTTGTTGTTGATGGCAAATGACACTGACTGGTTTTTTCGTGTCAAATGTTTTTTATTTCTTCTACGAAATATTATGCATTTATAGAGCCATATAATTAAAGTTTTCGGGGATTGATTTATCTAGCCGGTTCCACAACTCTACTTATAGAGCAAACCGATGAAAATAAGAAATTTTATTGAAACAATTGTATTTTTTTGACTATACACAGAGAAAAAAAAAGTTTAAATTATGAATAATTTTTATAAAAAAAAATTTATTTTTATTAGTTTGATTCATAGGTGGAACTATAGATCCAATTTAAATAAAAATAATTTAAGAATTTCAATTAAAAATTAGTTTTAGTTGTTGTTAGCTCGATATAGTTTACATTTTTGTTAAAATTTAGCCTAATATCTATATGAAATTTTAATATTTTATTAATATAATGCGTCTGCTGATGAAAACTAATATGAAATTAATTATTACATAAGAAATAATGGAGTATATAATGTAAGAGTCTTTTGTTTTGTTTTCCACGCCAATATATAATTTAGTGGTAATTATATATACGACCTGACAATAAATCCAAATTTATTTTATGTTATTAATGATTTATTAGCCGTTCAGCTTATTCATTCGCATAATAATAAAATAAACTTATTTGTTTAAGAAAATTGAACATACCACAAAATTCAAGTAATAAAGTTCATAGAGAAATTTACATATTTTGGCTAGTTTTTATATACAAAGTACTTGTGATTTATGACTAAATGAAGGTGATTCGATAAAAAATTCTCAAAAGCAGTGGAGATTTAAATTTTTGAAGTGATTAAAAAATAATAATAAAATTGCTCATCGGCATGTCCAATCTTCTATCTAAGGTTGAGAAGAAAATGGTTTCTGAAAAATTCATTAAAGAATAATATTTGCTTATTTTACATCCCCAAAAAAAATGTTAATTAG
Source organism: Jatropha curcas (assembly GCF_041381405.1). NCBI lineage: Eukaryota > Viridiplantae > Streptophyta > Magnoliopsida > Malpighiales > Euphorbiaceae > Jatropha > Jatropha curcas. The sequence goes on along the minus strand of NC_143153.1, from coordinate 533,651 downwards.
CATCTAAAATCCTTAAATTAATAGTTCAAGGCTTTTTTTTTTTTCCGGTCCATTATTATCCAATGGAACTGATTTCGGGTCGGATGGGCCATCATTGGGCTGAGTATCTTTGTTCGGTCCATCAATTATGGTAGTAACTAGTAATGGGCCAAAATTTATAATCAATTCCTAGCCCATGTTTATTGAATAAAAATTCAGTTCTTGTTGATCTCTTTCCCTTAAAAATATTTTTCTTTAAAAGAACTAGTTTATCAATTATTAAAATTTAAAATTATATTAAAATTAATCAACTACAATAATAATTATATTTATTTTAATACATTTTAAATTTTAACATTTGATAAATTCTTCTTTATACTTGGTTTACTTTCGTTTATATAAAATTTAACAAAAAAAAAAAAGAAAATTAATGCTAGTTCAGACTGTTCAAAAATTTCCAAAATAAATAAAATAAATTTCTGTTTCCATAATAATCGATATATTTTCCTTTTTTAGGACATATATAGTGATAAATTTAATTAAATAAGATCAACAGCTAAACTTTAAATGGAATAATATTTCATAAAATACTTTTTTAATTTATAAACACGAAAATAAATATTACCACTCACCATCTCAACAGCAAAATAAAATATAAATAATAAAAAAATCTCATTCATACTTGACCACTGGCAAAAGGTAACTATTCAAAAAATTCAACTTTTAAAAAACAACCGACAAAAATAAAAAAAAAAGGAGTTCTGAAGTCCACTTTGCAATAACCAGATGCAATGCAAACCGGCCAAAACAGACGTACGTATCTTGCACGCGAACAAAACTTAACAAATAAATTAAATAAAATCCCCTACGCAACAACTCTTCCATTTCTCACTTATAAAACCTCATTGTATTATTTATTTATTTATAATTTATGCTTAATAACTGTTATTTCAGTTTCTGCTTCATACAGATCGGTCTTGTCGCCTTGTGCTTCGCGTCAACGACAATGGATACGAACATGGCTTTGGTGAAGTCAATATTGAGAGAATTTAGAGTTTCTGCGAATTCGTTCTTATCGGAATATGAACCTCTCGATTTGCTTATTGCTCCGTTTCTCACCTTTCTTCTCGCTCGAATTCTCCGTTCATTTCTTCGCGTTATTTATGAAAATGGACTCAAAGCCACTGTTTTAGGGTTCTTCATGAGCTTCATTAAGTATGTAATCTCTATTCACTCTATTTTCTGGAATTTCAATTGATTTTTAGTTAAACGGTTTTTTTGAATATATTAACTGTTCACTCTATTTTCTGGAATTTCAATTGATTTTTAGTTAAACGGTTTTTTAAATATATTTACTGTTTCGTTATTGATTTTATTGTTATTCATACGAAGGCTGGTGCCTGGAGTCAAGAGCTACATCGATGCTGAAAAGCAGAAGGTTCGTTCGTTTTTTGTATGGTTTTTATAACTAATTGGTTAGGTGAATTGTTTTTTAGTCAGTGTTTCTCTAATTCGTGGGGTCTGTTTTGACTTGGATAATTATGATATTGGCACTGGGTGTTTGTTCAGTTGCATTTAACCAACACAAAAGAAAAATTTTAAAAGCAGTAGTTGCATTTAATGCACATTTTTAGTTTTCTTGTATTAGTTTAATTAATGATTTCAATCAGTAGCCTGTCCAGGGCTCCGATTTGTTTTAGGGATTTTTAAATTATATAGAATTGCGAGTAACAAAATTAATAGCTGATGTTATATGGTCCTTTTCTTGGTTGATTAACAATTACATTGATCAAGTAACCTTTGGAGTTGCGCAGCATGAACATTGTAGTGTGTAGGTGATGTTGACCCTCACTTTGGAGATTTATTTGACACTTTTAGCTTCTAGCCAATATCAATGTGATAGGATAAGTCACTCTCCCAAGAGAAGGTTTCTGCTTAGTAAACTGTAATTGAGATTAATTACCATTTTAGAGAGACATTAATTTGTAAGTTGACCTTATATTTCAGTGTTTTGGAAGGTAGAAAGACACTAAGGAGAGTTCTAGAAGCTTTTGAGCAAATTATGATGAGAGATCTGGAGGCCTCTTTAACTGGTTTATCACACGACTAATAAATACCCTTTGTAGATTTTTTAATTTCAGCTCTCAAGTACCAATTCTCTGTTATGCTTGCTTCCATTTCCATCGTAGTATGTATTGGGTCTCTTCCTTTGCGTGTCAAATAATTAAAACCAGGGTTTGTTTCTGAAACTGCCAACATTTGCTTTAATCTTGTTGAGCGTTGGCCTTGGAACATGTAGGTTGTGGATCAGTTGCAGTCTGGTACTAAATCTAAACGAGAAAGCTGGAGGTCAGAGTTGCCAAGAGAAGGCTTAGGCACACGAGTGATAGAGGAAATGAAAGAAGAGAAAAGGAATGATGTAGTTTGGCAAGGAAAATGCTCTGGTACAGTGTATGTTTGCAATCATTACCAAGCATTCCATTTATAAGTACCTATGCATCGATGATAAGGAACTTTAAAAAGTTTCTCATTTATGTTTTGTTTTATTTTATTTATATATTATTTTGCAGCTACATTGGGGGAAGTGAATCTGAAGGACATTTTGCTTTGATAAACGAGGCATGTTCAATGTTAGTAAGAGAAGCACAAGTACTGCTTTTATTTATTTTGTCATCTTTAGATAATTAAGTTGCTTTTTATGTGAATTTGATTCTTATTTACTTCGATTTGATCGGTGAATAAACTATATGTTTGGATAAAAGAATAATGCTGCGGTAGACTTTTACATTTTCTGTTCACTGCTTCATTTCAAGATACACTATACCCCTATTTATCCACGGAAGCAAGCTGCCTGATAACTTTATTTTGGCATTGTATTTAGCTTACTGGTCAGAAAAGAAATGCTTCTAGATTTGCTTAATTATTGTAGAGTTGTGGGTGGATGTGGAGGGTGATGCATGCATTTATCTTAACTAAAGAGGGTGTTATAGTTTGTCTTGACAATTTGCACTAGTTAATTTCTCAAGCACTGCTAAGAACTATAAGAAGTCCCCTCACCTCCTATGTTGAACATTAAAATGCTTTTGAAATGATGAACCTGAAAAAATTAATATTTATTAATACCAATTAACATTTTGGATACTCAGTTTATGGGAACTGTAAAATCGTTTGATTTGAAACACCATGACTTTGCTTCCACAATATTATTATACTTGGGAAAAGCCTTTGGCATATGCTTTAGTGCAATTACCACTTTAAGCTTATGTTTTCACCATTCCTCTTTGGACTCTTTGATTGAGTTCGATATTTATTATTTACTTGAAAGCATGATAGGTATGTGGCATTTGCTGAATGATTCCTTCCCATTCACTCACTCTTTGGCTACCCCTCAGTAAAACTTATTTGGAATTTGTTTCAGGTTTGCACATACCAACCCATTGCATTCTGATGTATTCCAGAGTGTAGCACGATTTGAGGCTGAAGTGGTTTCAATGACAGCTTCACTTTTTGGTGGCAAAGAAAAGGCTTCTGGAGGAGAAATATGTGGAAACATGACATCAGGTGGCACTGAAAGTATATTGTTGGCTGTGAAATCATCCCGTGACTATATGAAGGCAAAGAAGGGAATTACAAGACCTGAAATGTATGCCAATTTTTAAGATCTGATTTCATTTTTTCGTTACTTTATCCCTTAATTAAGAATTGCTAACAAAAGTGTTTCCTTCCTAAGCATAGGATAATACCTGAATCCGGACACTCAGCATATGACAAGGCAGCACAGTACTTTAATATCAAGCTGTGGCGTGTTCCTGTAAATAAAAAATTTGAAGCAGATGTGAAAGCAATAAGGCGGCACATTAACAAGAATACCATTTTGGTATACATTCTGAACTCAATAGATTTTACTTCTTGTGTTTTTCAATGTTCCTCTCTAGCAAGATAAGTTGATTTTTTCCCATGTTAAGGCTGCTTCATCTAACGTTAGATGTGATTTACAAGTTGACCTGATGCTGTTGATGCTGCAGATTGTTGGATCTGCACCAGGATTTCCACATGGCATCATTGATCCTATTGAGGTAGATTTCCATGCCCTGATGCATGCATTCTCATTTTACTTGCATTTATTGTTCTGTGATGGCTGTTTTTTCAAATTTATAAAAAATTTCTTTTGCAGGAGCTTGGTGAATTGGCTTTTCAATATGGGATATGTCTCCATGTCGACCTCTGTCTTGGCGGTTTTGTATTACCTTTTGCTCATAATCTTGGGTATGCCTGATTCTTTTAGCAACCGATTATCTTTCTTTTGGCAGTTGCCAATTGGAGCGCTATGCTCCGAAACTGAACCATGAAATTTTTATTGAAGGAGCTGGACCTCTTTTAGTATAAAATTTAGTTTCACTCGTCATGGAATCATGGTTTTTACAGATTATGGATTCTTTTTTGAGTTTCCTCTTGAACATGTGTGTTTGTCTATGCATATGTTCTTGTGCCAAGGATTTCGAGAATAGAAATGTGCAGCACGTAAGGTTAAGCTCCAATGTGTACTAGCTTTGGAACTGAAGCCTATTCACTATATTTCTTAGACTCAATTGAAAGCTACCAATAGCTGTGCTGTTATTCTAGATGCAGAGGCTGTTTGTGATTTTGGTTCTCAGCAGTTGATAGATGGCATAATATATTAGACGCATCTTTTATTGGTTTTGGAAGGCCTCATATCAATTGGATGATCTTGCTATCAGTTTTGGGAGTTATTATGATAATTGATGAATTGATAACGTGTCTGTTATATATTGGTGTTGCATTTTTTTTTACTGCCTTAAAAGTCTTAGCCGATGATATCTCCACAGATCATTCCTCTGATTTAGGAACAGATTACAATTAATTTCCTGTAATTAATCTCTGTAATTCCTTTCCATATTCTGTTTGTATTCTCCCTATTTAAAGGGTCTTGTACATCAATACAAAATCATCAAGAATTCCAAATCCTCAAACACTTTCATGGTATCAGAGCTTCGGTTCTGAAAATTATCCCTCCCTCTCCTTTCTCTCTCATATTTTTTTTAGCTGCTGCCGCCGATAGCCATGACACAAACAGAAGTCCCATCTTCGACCTCCAACCCTAAAACACCCACCCCCATTCACCCTGCCTACTCTGTGACTAACATCCAATCAAAAATAAGAACCCTAGATGGTAGCACAGTTACATACACATCATGGGTGAAATTATTCAAGTTTCATTCTATTGCATACCGTGTTCTTGATCACATTGATGACACGCCACCCCCAGCCTCTACAGATCCATTATACAGTGCCTGGAAAGAAATAGATGCCTTGGTGTCTCAATGGATTTACAATACCGTGTCTGATGAACTGCTCACCCGCATCCTCGACACTGAAGCTACGGCTAGAAAAACATGGCTGAAACTTGAGAAAATCTTCCTTAGCAACAAGAAAGCAAAAGCGGCAGCTCTTGAAACAAAATTCGTTAATCTCACCCTTGCAGCCTGCAGTTCCGTTGATGATTACTGCAAGAAATTGAAAGACATCGCCGACCAACTGAACGATGTTGACCAACCAGTTACAGAATCCCGATTGGTCTTACAACTGGTTCGTGGCCTTTCTCAAGAATTCGACGCCATAGCTTCTCTTATTAACTCACAAAACGTAGACTGGGACCTTGCACGAACCATGTTGAATGATGAGGTCATTCGCCAGGCTGCACGACAACAAACCACCTCTGTCCTTGTCGCTCCAACCACGCAAACAAACCAAACCCAGCCGGCCGCAACTCAACAACCTGAAAACAATCAGCCTCACAACAGTTCTTACCACTCCAATTATAGAGGCCGTGGTCGAGGCAGACGTGGCAGAGGCAGAGGACGCGGCTATAGGGGAAACTCTACGGGGACTCCTTGGGCTATAACACATCAGTCCGCCAATCAAACCTACCCAAAATGCGCTTGGTGGAACACTCCACCTTGTCCCTACCCAACACAAACTCCATGGCCACCAAATCAAATTCAAAACACACCCACTGCCCATTATGCCGCTTATTCAGAATAGCAGCCATACGGCCCAGCACCACCATATCCCCCTCCACCGCATACTGGATATGATGCTTTAAGTCCTTCCGATCTCAGCCAAGCTTATAACACGATGCAACTCAACTACACAGATCCAAATCTGATCATGGATACAGGGGCAGAACGTCATGTCACCGACAACCGAGGTATGATTCGCAACCCTGACTCTTTTCCTGTTAACACTAAACTTTTAGTCGGTAACGGACACTATTTACCAATTGAGGGCTCAGGAACAGGTTACCTTCCCATCCTTAACCGTACATACATCCTCCCAAACATACTTTACAGCCCACATATCATTAAAAATTTATTATCTGTCCGCCGTTTTACACGTGATAACAATATTTCTGTTGAATTTGACCCTTTTGGTTTCTCTTTGAAGGACCTCAAAACGGGACAGCTCCTTTCCCGCCACAATAGTATCGGAGATCTCTATCCTGTCACTCCACCAACCCTACCACCACAAGCTTGTTCAATCACATCTCCAAATTTACCTTGGCACGATCGCCTCGGTCACCCTGGCACACAAGTTTTAGATGTTTTAACCAAACAGTTTGGTCTTCCTTGTAATAAGAACAAGCATTTATTTTTTTGCAATTCTTGTCATTTATCTAATAGCAAACGATTACCTTTTTAGAGTCAAATTCCTTTACTTTTTCACCATTTGATATAATACACTGTGACTTGTGGACCTCCCCTATTCCAACCAAATCTGGATATAAATACTACATGGTGCTAATTGATAATTTTTCCAATTATGTGTGGGTATACCCTCTCAAGTTCAAATCTGAAACTTTCACCACCTTTACTAAATTCCATAAACTCATAGCCACCCAATTCAACCGTAATATCAAAACTTTTCAATGTGACTTGGGGGGAGAATTTGACAACCATAACTTCAAAATTTTTGCCCAACAACATGGTCTGTTATTCCGTTTTTCATGCCCCCAAACATCTTCCCAAAATGGTCGGGCTGAACGCATGATTCGTCGTCTCAACGACATCATCCGCTCACTCCACATCCATGCTCAATTACCACCTATGTTTTGGGTCGAAGCACTTCACACTGCTGCCTATCTCCATAACATCCTTCTAGCCAAACGTCTCAATTATTTCACACCCACTTTTGCCGTATATCTCCGCCACCCGACATACGATCACTTACATGTGTTCGGGTGTGCTTGTTATCCCAATACCTCCCAACCCCACAAATTACACCCAAGATCCGTTAGATGCATCTTCCTTGGATACCCTCCAGATTTTAGGGGATACCGATGCTTTGACCCTACAATCGGGAAGATCCACATATCACGACATGTAACCTTTGATGAACAAACTTTCCCATACACCATTCCAACTCCACCCAAAACATACACATTTCTTGATGAACAACCACCACCAGGATTTCAGTTTATACAACCTCACCCAACACCAAACACCACCCAAACCCAAAAACGCCCAATCTCTCCTTACCCCATAATATACACCCGCCGCCATAAACAACAGCCCCTTAACCCAGTGGCCAATGCTACAGCACCCCAACACACTGCTGCACCTGTCTCACAAAATCCCAACACTCAGACCACCGCTGTATCAAAACCCACACAGAATACCCATCCAATGACCACCCGCTCCAAAGCTCGCCATGCCCTTATGACCACCTCAATTTCACCAATACCCACCTCTTATGCAAAAGCTTTTTCTGACCCTCATTGGTTAAATGCCATGCAGGCTGAGTTTCGTGCTTTGTAGGAAAATGATACATGGGAACTCGTGCCTCGCCCTCCTGACCGACCGGTCATTCGGTGTATGTGGCTTTTTCGTCACAAATTTAAATCAGATGGGTCACTTCAAAGGTACAAAGCACGTTTGGTGGTAAATGGCAAATCTCAAACGGTGGGCATTGACTGTGACGATACTTTTAGTCTCGTATTGAAACCTGCAACTATACGGACTGTGTTATCCATTGCAGTTTCCCGTTCTTGGCCAATACACCAGTTGGATGTTAAAAACGCGTTTTTACATGGGCATTTAAATGAAACTGTTTTTATGCATCAACCCCCGGGTTTCACAGATAGAAGATACCCTCATTTTGTGTGCAGATTGAAAAAATCCCTTTATGGGCTCAAACAGGTGCCACGGTCATGGTACACCAGATTTGCAACCCATCTGCTGTCTCATGGGTTTCGCAGCAGTGTGTGTGACAATTCCCTATTCATTTTCTCAAAGGGAAATCAGCTTGCTTATTTACTTCTGTATGTTGATGATATAGTGCTCACTGCCTCTTCTAATGAGTTATTACAGAATATTATCCGCATGCTCTCACGAGAGTTTGCAATGACAGATTTGGGCCGGGTGCATCATTTCCTGGGAATCAAAGTGACACGGACATCTGGTGGGTTATTTTTGGATCAGTCTCAATACACAAAGGATATCATCTCCAGAGCTTCAATGTCCTCTTGCAAACCGTGTGCCACCCCAGTCGATCTATCATCAAAACTGAGTGCTTCTGATGGACCTCTATTCCATGATCCAACATTGTACCGCAGTCTTGCTGGCGCATTACAGTATCTCACATTCACACGCCCAGATATATCATATGTTGTTCAACAAATATGCCTCTTCATGCATGAACCGCGGGATCCACACTATGCCTTTCTCAAAAGAATAATCCGATATTTACAAGGCACAGTTGACTACGGTATAAGAATTGGCAAGACAAATACACATACCTTGGTAGCATACTCAGACGCAGATTGGGGTGGATGCCCAGACTCCAGAAGATCAACTAGTGGCTACTGTGTTTTCCTTGGTGATAATTTGATTTCATGGTCTTCAAAACGGCAGCCTACTATCTCACGGTCTAGTGCAGAGGCATAATATAGAGGAGTAGCCAATGCTGTTGCAGAGACCACCTGGCAATTTACTTCTGGAATTACACCTCCCACTTCAGCAGGCCTCCGTTGTATACTGTGACAATGTTTCCGCAGTGTATATGTCTGACAATCCTGTCCAGCATCAACGCACAAAACACATTGAGATCGACATACACTTTGTAAGGGAGAAAGTTCGAATAGGCCACATTCGGGTCTCACATGTCCCATCTGCTTTTCAATATGCTGACATCTTTACCAAAGGCCTATCTCGACAGTTGTTCCAGTCATTTCGATCCAGCTTGAGCGTCTGTCCTCCGCCCGCTCAAACTGCGGGGGAGTCTTAGCCGATGATATCTCCACAGATCATTCCTCTGATTTAGGAACAGATTACAATTAATTTCCTGTAATTAATCTCTGTAATTCCTTTCCATATTCTGTTTGTATTCTCCCTATTTAAAGGGTCTTGTACATCAATACAAAATCATCAAGAATTCCAAATCCTCAAACACTTTCAAAAAGATGCTTATCAGGATCAATCTCATCACATGTCCATGCTCATTTCCTGGCTTTGATTTTTCCTTTTCAGGTACCCGATACCACCTTTTGATTTTTCTGTTCAAGGAGTAACCTCAATGTCAGTGGATGTGCATAAATATGGGCTGGCTCCTAAAGGAACAAGTATAGTTCTATACAGAAATCACGATATTAGAAAGGTAAAGTCTACTACTGCATGATTATAAGATATTGTTTTCATCTGTTAAGTGCAGTGACATATAAATTTCTCTACTTGCTTTCAAGTTTGAAATCCCAATGCCATTCCAATTTTATTGGACACAATGTGCTGGTGCTTCATGCAATTCATCTTAGCTCCAGGAAACTTCATCAGTTGATTTTATGCAAATTGATACTGCTTAGGATTTTTGTCTTTTGCCACAGAATTTGAATTCACAATACCATACATTGCTTCAATAGCTATTGGATTGTTACTATTGTTGCCTCTTTTTACTCTGTTGCCTCTTCAAGGTAATCAGTAGTTGGAGGACAAACAAAATCTTGGTAAATGGGATATTTGCATAAATGTTTTGCTGGAAGCGTAGATTTCTTGTTTTATATGTAGCTCATTAATTTGTTAATGCTTGTCCTTAATTATTTTTTTTCTAATATTAGTTTCTTGTCATGACATTGGTTATTTATGCTTGGCTCCTCGGCTCACTGTTTTCCAACAGCATCAATTTGTTGCTGGTAAGTCGACTTTCCTATCCAAACAAACTTTAGAAAGAACTTTTTTGATCAATGTCAAGTATTTTGGTTTTTAATCACAAATATCTTGTTCTAGAGGTGGCCTAACTGGCAACTACTATTTAGTTTTATCTCATCATTTTCCCTAAAAGATTACGACCGTCTGACTCATAATACTGTGCCTAAAAATGGTGAGAAAGAATGTGCTTCTTGCGGTGGGAATGGAGGACTGGTTTTCCGGTATTGCCAAACAACGTTGTGATAAATTAATGGGACCACTGGGGACATCCATAGGCAATACCTTTTGGGAAGACAAACTGCTTTTATTAATATTTTAGTTGTATAATAGGATTTCTTATTTTTTGTTGTTTCAAGTTTATGTTTTGCATTCAATATCTGTTCTCCTTTTGTCCTTCCTGCAGTCACTGAGTGGTCAGGTGGGCTCTATGTTTCTCCTACCATTGCTGGAAGCAGACCTGGGAGTTTAATAGCTGGGGCTTGGGCAGCAATGATGTCAATAGGACAAGAAGGTGTCTGCATTTGGTTTCGCTTATTGCTTATTAAGATATTTTCTTTGATGCTATATTTTTGTTTTGATAGTTGTTTCGTTAAATTTTAAAGGTTATTTGAAGAACACAAAAGCAATAATGGACGCATCAAAAAAAATACAGCAAGGGTTTGTATTTTTACTGCCATTTTTCTTTGCACTACTTTGGATTATGCAATTGAATTATTGAAATTGAGTCTTCTTCTTCTTTAGAATAAAGGAGATTCCTGAATTATTTATCATTGGAAGACCAGATATGACAATCGTGGCATTTGGATCAAATGTTCTAGATATATTTGAAGTCAATGATATTATGTCATCAAAAGGCTGGCATTTGAATGCATTACAGAGACCTAACAGGTAATCAATTTACGTGGAAACACACGTACAAAAAATGACATATTCGTCTCCGGTAGCAAGTAAATCTACTATTTCATTGACAAGGAATGTGAAAACATAAATTCCAATTTGAATTGATTGATCCTGAATGGTCACAATATCTGATAATTCGTATCCATCATTGCATTCTAATTAGTGGCAGCTGAACATAAATTTGTCGAGAATATTTTACATACTAATTGTTTCTTTCTGCTAATTTTGCGATATCAGCCTTCACATCTGCGTGACCCTACAACATGTATCGGTTGTTGAGGACTTCCTTAGGGATTTGAGGGAATCTGTTGAAACTGTAAGTTCTATGAAAAAAAATTATGAAATCAGCTTATAGTTCTTTAGTAAATATGAGGTGCTTCAAAATTTGTTTTTCATTTTGGGTGCTGGTGGAGGATGAGTTATATTGTAGTAATGTCTCAATCATCTTATCTTTCTTTACTTGAATCTTTCAGGTGAAAGAAAACCCAGGTCCCATAAGTGGAGGCCTAGCTCCAATTTATGGCGCCGCGGGAAGGATACCAGATAGAGTTATGGTTCAGGAGTTGTTAGTGAATTTCATGGACAGTACATGCTAGTGTCATTCCCTACCTTTTGAATTCAATTTTTTTCTTTTTAATTTATTACTTTTCTCACCTTTGATCTTGTACGAGAATATATCACTAATTATGATTGAAATGGACTTCTACTTATTATTTTCATTTATGGCAAGTAAATTAAATGATTAGTTTAACGGCCTAGCATTTCATCAAAGGTCGGAGACAGTAATGTTTAATCTAAATAATAAAAATAATGTTTTAGTTTAGTTAAAATATTAAAAATTATATAAAAAACTGTTGCGGAGCATATTTTAATCGTATGGGGCTTCCCTGATAAATTTCTGTTGTAAGGGCTGACGTGTTCATGGGCTAGGCTGTAAGTTTCAATTTTTGGAAAAATTTACGGCTGTTTGGGCCCGCTTGATTCTATTTAAACGTTTGACATTTTCTAACTGGACATAAGCTCATATTTCACAGATGCCATGTCCCACTCGCTGGAATGTCGTGTCGTCGAAAAACTGATCAATTCTATCGATTGAATGTCGTGTCATTGGAAGACCGGTTAATTATTTAAAGTATTTAAGAAACGACTTGTCCTTGTGGGCTGCGCCTGTTTTCACCTACTACATTATATATCTACATAAATATAAAATCAAAAGAAAACGCGAATGAGAACTGTGGCGCGATTCCACAACTGTGAACCGTTAATGGAGAATTGATCCTTAACGTCCAAGTTTTTCCCTATTTTTTGGTTTTATGGCCATCATTGATTCTATCTACTGGGTAGCATGTCCAGTCATTCGTGTACGAAAAAGTTTTAGTCGCTATAATGCAGACTCGTTTTTACGCTTTTGGTTCTAACTCTAAAGTGCCTTCCAGTTTATGTGTGGTCATGATCAACAGTGATGATTCATACAGGTCAATTATTAGCTGACCTCTCGGGTATGTAACATTTCTATGTGGAAATTAGGCTTTTTCACCGAATTACAAACAATTTATGAAGTCTTTTTCCATTAAATTAAAAATAATTTGTGAATTATTGTACTGAGTAATTACATAAGTAAATTTCAAGATAAATAGAAAAGTCATAAACAGTCTCACTTAAAATCCACTTGCCTCGATTAAATTCGTGTCGTTTGACAGAATTTACCTAGACATTCAATTAATCAGACAATAACCACCAAAATATTTTTGCCCAACAATAGCTATTAAATAAATAAAGACAAAAGCAATAAATAAGAGAGAATACTAGAATTTTAACGAGTTCGGCCAATTTTGCCTACGTCCTGGACATTACCAAACTTATATTTCACTGAAGAAATATACAAATTGAGAAAGGAGAGAAACTTGTCTACCCTACTAAGTATTGGAAGACAACTTGGGACGATTAAAATGAAACTAGGCTACTTTTATAGCCAAAAAGAGCCCCTCTCCCTTCCTAAAATCCCGACGTGGGATATTTGCCATATAACCAACAATTTCTTCTTCTTCTTCTTCTTCTTATTATGAATGATTAGATGAGTATTCAAAATATGGAGGAAAGTATTGTTGGATTGATCCATGATTTTTTTAACTTAATGTTAAATTGTGTATGTGCTTTTGTTGCATTGTTGGCTGCTCAATAGAAAATTGGGGATTACCCATGTTTTTTTGGTCCCTGTTAGTAGTTTGTTTGGAGGGAATGAATGTATTGAAACTAGTCTTTCCAAATCCTTCCGAAGATGATAAGCTAAAATTTTGAGAGATAAGATTGAGTTATAATGTTGTTACTTTAATCATAATATTGTTGCTCAATTGCATAATGAATGAATTATTTCTACATTGTCCCGAAGCCCGGTGAGACTTAGCACATCAATTTATAGCTGTGCTTATAAAGAACTTCAGCTCAACTTAATACAGTCTTTGAAACTTCATGATACAATTTGTAAATGCATCATAGAGTCCTTATGTATTCACAACGAAACAATATGCGTTACATTGCAGATCAATTGCTTAAAGGCAGCTTTTTTGGGAAGGACTGCCTCCATTATTTATTCGTTCGCCTCAAGCTCTTCATAATACAATCACTCATATATTGGTAGCAACAATCACCTTACAAACACAATAATGCTTCTTACTAAATTGAAGATGATACTTAAGAATCAAGCTTCACTTCTGACTTTTGCATCCACATTTTAGAGCTCCAACACGAGGTCTACATGCAAAACATAACTGAATTAGCATAGTTGCTTAGAAGTTAGTACCAAGCCTGAAAAAAAAATACTAAATATAGTTACTAGTGCTGAGAGCATATGGCTCTTGAAGCAGTCCATTCTTGTAATGCTTAACTCTAGAGTCACTGCAAAGATGCCATAGAATGTAACTTAAAGGGAAGCTAGAATAAGATCAACAGTGGGAAACATGTTTTGCCAACTACTGACATGTACATTTTCCTTGATCTTAAAGCAGAACCTTCCAGCTATATAATTTATGACTCTAGTTCCTCAGAAGTTGCTGACTATCTGCTTGGGTTTCAGTAAAGTATTTAAGACTGAATTATATGGATACTTACAATCGGCATCTGTTTTGATCCAGTATTCCCTGCTCCCACTTGAGTCACTGCTGCTAAGAGTAAATTGGGGTGGGTTAGATTGACTCTTGTATCGCCTTATGCTCCGCTTTGAAAGGGCTTTTGGCGGAATTATTGTGATCTCTTCATCTGGGACCATATGACCTCCATTGTTGCCGTTCTTCTTGTTTTCATTTTTTGGGGGTTTATCGGCCTTCCGTGGAGCTGTTGAGCTTTCAGGATGAACTTTTCTATGGAACATATGTAGGATCTGCACAGCACAAATTGATCACAGTTTTATACCCAGAATGGTACACATATCATTTAAAACCTGTAATGCAATACTTCTCTGGGGTGAGAATTATGTCAGTTATGCAGTGATTTCATTTGTGTATGTTGAAAAATAGTAAACAGAAGATGGTTGACCCACAAATTTGTCAATTTATTATTTTATTTCATCAATGTTTGGATGAGTATCTGTCCAGATGCATTTTGATGATCATTTGGCTGCAAAATAAGTTTATTAGGATTATTTACTTGCATCACATTGAGATAATAATTCTTACACCGAGTTTGCACATTCATGCACGAAGGATTTTGACAGAGATGGTTTATGAAGTGATACCTTTTGCAGTTTTGTTTCTGTTGAAGCAGAATCAACGGTTCCACCACCAGCAGCAGAGCTCCTAGAGGAAGCATGGAGCATTTTCTTCTTCAGCATCTTTTTCATGAGAGGTACAGAAGATTTGTCAGCTTCCTTTTCCATGCGTTTCTCATCCCTCTCACATTTGCTTCCAGAATTCTCTTCTGCCATTTTAGTCCTCTGGAACAGCTCACCAAGTGATGTCCTGTGCTCCTTCTTTGCCATAGTTGTTGTTTCCGACAGTTCAATTGCTGACCCAAAAAGGTATCCCTGAAGTGGACAGATTGCTGTTCCATTTGCATTGGTATCCTGTCCTTCCATTGGTTTGCCACTAAGGGTAATAGTGCTACCATGACTGCTTCTACCTGCACTGACATAACTGCTTCTTCCTGATGAATCATTGCAACAATCTTCTCTAGCTTCAGCTCCCAGAACCTTCTCCAACTCATCATTGATGAGCTTGAGCTCATTCTCAGTTACTTCAGTCTCTTTTTCAGTTATGTTCTCAACAGAGATGGCAAATGTTGGTGTTGAGGGGTCAGTATTGACAGGATCTGAGCCAAGAGTACCAATTGCAAGAAAACCATGGAATAGTTCAGATATGGCGGCAGATGATTCTTCTTCGTAGT
This sequence comes from Jatropha curcas, assembly GCF_041381405.1. NCBI lineage: Eukaryota > Viridiplantae > Streptophyta > Magnoliopsida > Malpighiales > Euphorbiaceae > Jatropha > Jatropha curcas. The sequence continues at coordinate 518,178 of NC_143153.1, read as the reverse complement.
CATCTTCATCTTCTTCTTCTGTTCTTGCTGCTTCTAGACCAGCAAAAGATTTTCGAATGTGATCTTTTTGGGCTTGCTTGAATTGTCTGGTGCCATAGTTTGGTTTTGGGTAGTATTGTTGGTCATCAAGTGATGGCTGTCCTATAAGACAATTGCAGGCGTGTCCTGTTACAAAAAATGTTAAATGGACTAGATTGAAACGATTCTATCATTTCATTTCCTAAGGAGAAAATTATGACTATCTTCTAACATTTTGTCAGTCCAAGATTCAAATTTTTATACATTTCAGACCAACTTCTTTTGTTTCCTGTGGATGTATTCCAGTCAGCATGCTGTATGAGGCATAGGCCCTCTTAAGGAAATAATTCTATTATAATTTATGTGAAGTTTTCAATTCAAACTCTGTTGTCTTTCTTGAAGCGACATTACACATCAAGCTTCTGGTTATGAACCATATATCCTAGTAGACTAATGCGAATCTGCATCCAAGGAATATAGGCTACTTTGTTAATAGCCTTATGGAATGTAATCTAACGCATTTTCAGTTCAAACATTAAACTGCAAATGCATTTGGTTACATTACATTAAATTCCATTATGGAATTACCAAAGTACCCTTATCATTTGGTTCATGTCTATAATCTGAGCTTTGCATGACCATGCAAATATGGTTGTCATTTTTCTTGTTCTCCTTTTTTTTTTTCTTTTTTTTTTTTTTCAGTGCGGTGTGGCAACACAAAACTACAATGATCATTATTTGTGTGGTTATATGCCTATTTTAACAGAAAAATCTATATGATGAAATGAAACTTACCAATGGCAAAATCCTTCAGTTGTTCACTGCTATTCTGCCGAAACTTTCGGTGCATCCAACCTAGTAACTGCAATAAGGTGTGATTTGGTGGTTAGCTCATGAAGCATTGAGGAATATTATTTTCTTTTCCTAGCATAAATAGTTGTACTGTTTTCTTTTTGTTGAAAAAGAAAATGGACTTCACCTTCATTTTCTTTTTCTCTCTTCAGAAGACTGGAGCTTTCTTCACTTTGATTATGATGAGAGGATAGGAGATAAGCCACTTTTCATAATCAGGGGTGGTACTGTTATGAATAGGGTTTCAGTCGCTGCTTGGAATCTCCCAAAGATGAAGATGGCTGGAGAGAAACACAAAGATAATTACAAGATTTGATTGCCTGTTCATTGTCAAGATCAAATCATGTGGACAAATTGATAGTAGGTCCTGGATCCTTCCAGCAGATGAATGTGTGGAAGCCACGTGTGTTTTGTTGCAAGGTTCATCATTTTTTTTTTCATGTTGGCTGTGATTGTTCTGTGTAACACAGTAACAGTCCTGCATTAAGCACTAAATGCAACATTCTTTCGCTATAATAGCATGCATCTTATTTTCTACAAATCTGATAAACCTGTATTTACAGATGCCTATTAACATGCTGATTTGACAGATGGCCTATATGCCTTGTTTGGAACTGTCTTTTGCAGTTTGACACGTTTACACACATGCACTTTCTTTTATCTTTCTAATAATAGCTATTGCTTGTCGATTTTCCTGCTGGGTTGGTGAAGGGGGACTCCGCATTCAAAAGTGGGGACATAAGATAAGAGAATATTTTGTGAGAGTTCAATGTGTTCAAGGACAATTTGACAAAAGAAAAGATCTTTTCTCACTTGGGAATAGCATATAATAAGCTGAATACTTGTTGAATTCCTTTAGTCCACTCCACTACTGGGGGCATTTGTCTAAAATGTCCTTTATCTGAAATATACTAAATTATGATTATCTTTTGTAAAGATCTCCATATTTACAGTATTATTTTGATCTTAAACTTTGCATATTTGCGGTGATCAACTGGTTGAACTCTCTAAAATTATAAAATTTCAGAAGAAACCTGTACAGCTTCAGTTCACTGGAATAAAGCCTTAGCCTTTATGTCAACAGTTTTGCATGTTAGGTTCCACGGTAAAATATTTGTAGTTAGTAACGTTGCCATGCTGTCTTCCACTCGGTGCAATCTAACTGTGAGAGCCTGGTTTTACCTGTGCTGATTGATGATAATATATTAACCTTTAACTTCCTATATAACTGTAGACGATATTAAAGGTTCTCTGACCCCACTACTTCCAGCTAACTTTTTTTCTGTTTGATATTGAAACTGCAAATTGAGATCAGGAAGTTTTTTTTCCTGCAGAGTTAGCCAGTCATGATAATTCTTTACCATCATAAGGTTTGTGTTTTCTCATATTTAGATGATCTGGACCAGGACTTTTGACCTTGAGATACTGAGTGTCAACTTTATCGATAGGAGTGAGCTGATTTGAAGTGAGTTTTTAGCCCAGAGAAAAACCATCTTTGGTTGGAATAAATATCTCTGCAAGTTTATTAATGATTTATGGAAGGCACAAATAGGATAGTAATTGGAAAGCTTGATCTAAATATAACTCATATTCTTCTAAGTGTGAATTATTTAATGTGTTGCGGTTATTTTTTAGAATCTGTTCCTTTTTGGCATATTTTTCACCTAAAAACCAATACTAAATATTTGTATCATTGATTGATTTGCTTAGAATTTAAAGTAATTGATTGAAAAGATTTGAGATATTAATTTCTAAGTGGGAAAAGTGAGCATATATTCCTGTTTCGTGGCAATCAATGATTGAAAATTTAATGTAATGGATCAAACTACGTTGGCTCAAAAGGGATTTGAATTCCTGACTTGGGAAAGCTACTGACTTGTGAAGAAATTGTTAATCTGATAGAAGAAAGAGTCCAAAAAAAAAAAAAAAAAAAAAGAAAAAAAGAAAAAATTGAACTTGTGAATGATTTTAATAGAGAAGGTTAGAAAAATAGCCATATTGGATCTGGGTCAATTATATGCTTGAAGTTAATGATGAACCAAGTGAAATGGACCCTGCAAGAAATTTGAGGTCATAACTTGCGAACTTTAACTTAGGTTGAGTTGTACTTCCTATTTCATAGGGAATTGATTATATTCTGGTGTCATCAATACAAAACTAAAAATGCTGTGGAAATGTTTGAATAGTCGCTGCAGTTTTAAATTTCTAGCTTAAACTAAGAGTAAATTCACGTAGATTTATCATGTGATTGCCCTGATGATATTTCTGTAAAGCAATTTTATGCATGTGTCATCTTGATGCTTGTTTGCATCAAAAGTTTAATACTTCTGAATATGCAGATACTGTCTGAAAAGGTCATGGAGCTGTATCCCAGGTCCCTAGATTCTTGGAGTTCTGCTGGTGAGAAGGAGAAATTGGTACTGCTCCTAAACTGTTGAATGCTTCTCAATGCGTTGGTGAAAATGTCTGTGGTCCTGCTTTCAATTGTTCTAAATTACATTTCAGTAGGTTTGCACATTAAATTTTTGTTGTGATGTGTATACTCATGAACAAAACAAATTATGCTGATAAAGAAAGATGCTCTGAAGATGGAAAGGCGCAGATCAGACACAATCCGAACCATGTGTTAGGTTTCTACATTATAAGCTAATCATATACTAAGAGGGTAGGGTCAAGTGAATTTTATGTGCCTCGCTCTTTTAGGTAGCCAACGTGAAACTAGACCACGAACTTCTGAACAATTTGGCAATTTGCAGCCACAAACATAGCCGGCTCTGCGGTAGAAACCATAAAGGTTCATTCATCCTCACTTGACTTTATTCCATCATTGAGTCTGGACAAGCAGATTTCCATGGTGATGTGAGTTCTATATGGACCCCCATAGTCATGGTGGCTTTTGTCACAATTTAAGTTAACCTTCATTTTGAATTACCTTTTGAGATGGTGGGACTATGCTGTTTCTTTTTCTTTGTTAAAACAGAGACTTCTGGTACAACTCAGCTTAGAATATAAAGCAAACAGAAAGAGTCAAGCAGGTGGTGTGTATGGTAAGTCACCTGTATTATGTTGGCAATAACTTCTTGCATTTGTATGTTAACTAATTGAATGTAATAAATTCATTAGTTCAAGTTGTGTTGGTAATATAATTTTGATTCGATGCTGAACACATGTATGGCCATCAATTGGCCAAGTAAGAATGTGCCATTGACAGATCAGGTTGACAGCGGAAGGACTTCATTAAGCTCAAGTGTGCATACAACCTGAGACAACCCATGCTGTATCAACAAATGTGTCGCCTTTCAATGCCCAGGCCCTGCTAAGATTTTCCTGGAATCTGGCCCCAAGTGCACCTCCACATTCATATGCTTCTGAGCAGAAGAAAACAAGGAGGTTCTGGTTTTTATTGTAGAATTGGTCCTGACTCGGAAACTTGAACTTGTGTTGAAAATCCCGCCTGTACAGTTTTAGGATGATATTCAGATGTTTCATATATCATTTTGGTGCATTTTGTCTTTTAATGTTTATTATTATACCTAGTTCCTATAATTTGGACTGCAAATGTTATATTTTGCTTGTCTAGATTCCTTGTATTCTACACCTAATTCTTTGATTTGGACTGGAAATTTCAGATTTTCCTTGTCCAGAAGATCTAGTTTCTGTGGCCAGTTTCTAAACACGATTTTACCTGTTCGAGCTCAAGATTGACAAGCTTCGATTACAGGTCAGGTTCTTTGATTTGCCCTGCAAATTATTGCAGAATTATAGCATGATAAAGATACATTCTATAATCATTTATGCACCTAATCCTGTACCATAATAACGGAAACTAAACTAAAGAAATATATAACTGCACTTAGATTTTTTTTTTTTTTAATCTTAGAGTCTGTTTATTTCAAGTTCTCAATAACTGCACTTGGCTATCTATGGTGATTAACAATTGGTTAGTTGCTAGAGATTAGAAGGTCAAATGCTACTAATGTTGCAATATTATTTATTATCATTGTTGTTTATTTTATTTTCATGCTAAGATTGGAATAGCATTTAGGAAAATTTCTTCCAACAATGGTGATTCTAAATTTTAAATGATAAAATTTACTTAAAAATACAATCGATTTCGACTGATCGGACCATTTATTCATATCATTGATTGAAATGCTTTTTGATGCAATCGGTGGCATGTACATCAGAAAAAAATCGTATAAAACCTTGCACATGGAATGAAAGGGAAAAGAAAAAGAAGTAATGAAAAAGATTATTATCTCCATAGATGTTTAAAAAAAGCCGGAAATCTCGTTAGCAAAAAAGGGATTTAGGATAATTTTTTTAGGCCTTATTGTCTATTCTGAATGGCAGCAAATGCTATATTTCTCCCTCACTACCAATCTCACTCTTAAGCCTTATCAATGATTTTCTAATTTTGCTAAAAATAACTTGTTTATTTACATTTTTTTTATTTTATGTTTTGGCTTTTTGAACGACTGTGCGTACAGTGTATTTTCTATTTACCCAATAATTTAAAAAAAAAAAAAACAAAAACATCTTAGTCAATGTACATATCAATTTATTTTGATACATCTCTCATTAATCAAATTCAAAACCTACTCTTTTGTCATTTTAAGTCATGGGTTTTTGAGATTTGATTTGTGACAGGTTTTTAACTAGTTCATATCCATTTTCCATCTCTCTAAAATCCATTATAATATAATACATAAAATAATCCAAGAACTATCAGTTTTTGAAAATTTATAAAATATTAAATTAAAAAGATAAACATGTGTGTTTTTTCAATCATAAATAATAGAGGTAATTGATCCATTCTCCATTAAATGCAACATATCTCATTTCATGTTTGAACCATATCGTTTTTGTCCCCCCAACTTCTCATTTTGGCTGCTTAGCATATAAATACACCAAGGAAAAGTTATTCATGTATGACAACTCACAAAACAAGGAAAAAAAAAAAAAAAAGAGAGATGTGATGCTCAAAATAGAAAACTTAAGGTTGGTGATTAATATTGGAAAAGGAGTAGTTTACTTCATCTAAATTGCTAAAATTACCCTAAAGTCACATCACATTAGTTAAGTTCCCAATGAATTGGAGATGATATATTTGCAATCAAAGTAATGAAAAAGAGATGATCCAATTAAGTTAATTCTTTTTTGGTTTGTATATCAATTTCGATTAATTCAAATTTACGCTGGCTGAACAGATTCACGAAAGAGATGCAAAGTGTTTTCTCTCTGATGTTTAAAGTAATTTTATACCCATAATACAAACTTGAGACATCTACTAAAAAAAGAAGGGATTTTTGCTAAGCTCGATAAAATGAATTTCTAGTCAAACGATGTATTACATCTATCTTTCACGATCGGATAGCAATCTTAACTCAATAATTTCATTCCAATCCCTACGTATTGAGATACAAGAAGGGGACCCGAACAATACTCATTTATATACCTAACATGGATAAGATTTTGAGCAAGCTGCCTTTAAGGACAAACCCTAAATTGTCATCACCTCTATGCAGCTTTTTACCCTACTCGAACTACATATCACCATACCCTACAAAAGGACAAACCCTAATTTGCCATTACGTGAATGCCTCTTTGCAACCCTATCTCTCATTTGTAAGGTGTGTCTCTCTCATAATTTTTCTCTCTAATTTACTCCATGCTTTGTAAGTAATATTCTTTTCTTTCATAAAATTTAAATATATATTTTCATTGTTAGGAATCTAAAGACATGTTTAGTATTTCTTTTTGATTGTTGTTGAATAATAAATAAATATATTTGAAAAATGAATCGAGAAAATAATTCAAAAGAAAAAATCGTATTAGTAATATAAGTTCATTTATAATTGAATTATAATTTATGCAGATGAAATTTAATGAATATAAATTTGTAAATTAATTCTATGAAATTATTATTTGCTTATAAAATATATTTAGACCAATTAAACTTCAATATAATTGCGAAATCAACCTTTATCCTTTTAGCCCTAAAGAAGAAATATAATTTCTATATTCAAAACTGAATTATCTTCTCTTTGCCATCATCTTCTGTCGTTGTTGTGCAGTTATTACCATAAATTTCATGTCACATTTTGATATAAGAAACTGAAACTCTAATGGTCCCATCCTCAACCTACTTAAAATTCAAGAATTATCCCTTGTGAGAACAATAAATAAATAAATAAATAAATGAGAATGACTTGTCCAAGCCCGATAGGATCAGCATCGAATTAGCTCATTTCAATTTATCCGCATATATTTTTATGGCATCCAAATCCGAAATCAAATAGTATAATAATCAATTCAAACAAATTTAAATCAATTTGAACTTTGATTAGTTATATGCTTAATTATATATGGCAACCCAAATAAATCCGAAATCAAATGATTTTATGTATCCAAACTAATTGATAAACGAATTTCTAAAGTACCTATGTAAATCCAACCAATTTGAGTCATTTAATTCGGTTCTGCTTACCAGTGGAGCCTAGTCTATTTCCTTTTCATTTTCATTACAAAAATTAAAAATTAAACTCAATCAATCGAGTGTTTTATAATACATAATAATCTCAAAAACAACATTAGAAAAACTACCCAATGTTCTACCATTTATGCTAGTATAGTTCTCTCTTTTTCACCCTCAATTTTCCTATCTACAAATTAAAAATTTATTAAGAACCAACACCAATTTTAAAAAGACAACCACTCACCCACTCAGTGAGAGAAAGTGTTGGGCTTTTCATGGGCTTATCAATCTTAGGTTGCCCTAAAGATAGGGCACTAGGACCAAAATTAGTGGCTTTTAACAAATAAAAAATAGTAATAAAATAAGAAGCAAAAGAACCAAAATTGTTGCAAGGAAATATAAGGGATTAGACAGCCAAAAAGGAATCAAAACAAAGCATAGAAAGTGGCGGCACCGAATATAATAAAGTAATATATTAATAATTTTCGTAGATAATATCCCAGTTTATATGATTATTAATTATTATTATATTATTATTATAATCGCCACTAACCAGCGAAAAAACACAGTTTCATTTCATTGCCCCACCTCAAAAAATTATCTCTACCTAATCTCTTTATCTTAATTTCTAAGCAAGATTAAATCATACTTGCCCATCAAAATCACAAACAAAAACAAGGATTTCTGAATATTTTCCTGGAAAATCATCCATTCAAGATTTTCTGCTAGAAAATTTTGTGCTGGCAAGAAATTAAACAAAATCAAGAACATAAAAAGACTAAAATTAAATTAAAGCTTCCATCGAGATTTGAGACAGGCACTTAAAACCTTCCAGCAAAACTATTAATTTTTTTGCTTTTCTAAATTTTTTAGTGCTCAAAAAATATAAAAAAGCAAAAAATATTTAATTTTTTCTATTATTTTTTGCTACTACACATTCGGACTCCAAAGAGACCATAAACGAGAATTGAATAACCCCAGCACGTCCGGCAATACCTTCCTTGCCAAACCCTTGTGGTTACTTACTGCCGCCGGCGACCTTAAGACAACTGTAATCTCCTCCTCCTCCGCCTCCTCTGCTACAGGTTCATTCTTCTTAACTCCTTTTTCCTCCTCAACATCTTCCCCATTATCTGCTATCCCCGACGAAGCAACGGCACCATCAGGAGAAATAAACGAGGATTCATTTATTTCCGGCGGCGGAGTTTCCATCTCACGCATTTCGGGTAGACTTAAAACGCCAATAGCTGTTTTGTCATCAACCCGTTTACCCGCTTTGTCTTTTTTCTTACCTCGAGTACTTTTCTTAGACTGCTCGCCGTTGGTCAGGTGGTCTTCAAAAGCTTCAATCACTTGATGGATAAGCTCACGATTAGGAGAAGAGTCCCACCTGAACCAGAAACTGGTATAACAGTCAAAACAGTCACAATCAAAGATAGGAGATTTACGGTTGCTGTTGTGGTTGTTGGTGGCAGTAGCGGTGTTTAGTGGCTTTTTCGAGGATTTTTTCTTAGAATCTTGAGAAAGAGAAGATGGGTTTGGAGTTGTGGTGGTTTTCATTGACCTGGTAATCATATAAGCAAGAACTTCTCGGTCTTCAAGAGAAAGAACAGAAGCTAAAGCGAGAATGGCAGCAGGAAGAAGCTTTAGTATAGAAAGGACATCTCTGTCTCTGTCTTTAATGGCAGAAGCAGTAACAGAAGAAGAGGAAGAAGATGATGATGATGGAGATGGGTACACTTTACCTTTGTTCTTTATCTTCATTTCTTCTTTCCCTCAGTATGGTTTGCTTTACTTTCCTTTTTCTTTTTTTTTTTTTTTTTCTCTTTAGCTTTCTGCTGGATACAGAAACAGAGAAGAAGAAGAAGAAGAAGAAGAAGGAAGAACAAGAGAGGAGAGAGTTTGTTTTTGATAGAGAGAGAAGGGAGGCGCACAGATGGAAAGTTTGGTAGGGTTTTTTAATTGACTTGATAAACAAGGCAAAAAGTAAGGGTACGTACCTCATTGACACAGAGGTCACCGTCCATTAATTTTCAGGCTAATTGTGGTTCTGTACAACACGCGCTGGCGGGAACGCGTCCCCACTACTTGCATGGAAGAAAGAATTTCGGAGCTAAAAATAAACGAAAAGGCTTTTGGCCTAGAATTTAGAAATAACAAATCGATGATAATTACTTTTTATTACACTAATAACTTCTTTTTTTCCCCTTTAATAACTTTAGTTACACTCAAACATCGTTTTTGTTATCAAAATAAATGACAAAGGAAAAAAAGGGAATTGCATAAATGTGTTATTTAATTTTATAATTCAATTTTGTAATGTCCTAAATTATGATATGATACATCTATACATTCACAAATTTTAATAAATTTTTAATATTGTAATGATAATTTTGTAATTTTTTATATTTTAAACAAAATCTCATGTGTAACTTAAGAATAATTTTTGTATTTTTTAACTATTTAATTAACATTTAATCAAACTAATTTTATTAGTTAGAGCATTCAATAAATAATTTTATAAATAAAATATTCAAAATAGATGTAATATTACAATTTAAAGTATTTAATTGATCGAAATAAAAATAAAAAGTGCCATAATACTTTTTATAAAATTTAGATATATTTGACTAATAAAAAGAAACATGATAAAATCTCATGCTATTCGTTATTTATTTCTAAACACTTGCCATATTCCTAATAAAATTAAATTTTAAAAACATCATTTTCTAATAATAAATAATTATGTCAACAAGATACTCCATCCACCTTACAAATTTATTCATTTTATGTTGGCATCAAATTATAGTTTTATTTCTCTTTTTAGAATATAATATTTTTATAGTTTTTTAATAAAACTCATTAATATATATATATATATATATATATATATATATCAACAAATACATTATTATTATTATTATTATTAAATCTCAAAATAAACAAAAATAATTATTATTGATCTATATTAATGAATTTCACAGTTTATTTAGTCCAATAGCTCCCAAATCTTTCTAAAAACTTTGAAGAGTACGAATCGGGACATTTATAATTTTATACGAGTATAATTAATGTAAAAAAAACTAAAAATTTAAGTAAAACAAATGATAAAAAAATATAATTGTGTCAGCACGCTTCCCGAGACGCCTGAAGGTGGTCAGAGTTACTGTCTGCGAGGGTAAAAACGGAGGGATGGTCTTGCGAGTGGGCTACGCGACTTGCCCATCACCGAACAAAAGAAAGAGTACTGTTTCTGCGGCTTCTGACGAAGGGTATACTAGTCTTTTCGATATTCTCGGCATGGATAAAGACAACCGACCAAAAGCACCTTGAACAGTACAAAAATTTTTTTGAAGTGCATAGGAAGCCGGTGTGCTGAGAAAACATGTAAGAATATGATTGGTCAAAGGGAAAAAAAAAGAAGGAAAATTTTATTTTTTTTACTGTTTGTGTTTCAAATTTTTGACCCATTTTTTCCTCTCCTCGAAAGAAGAGAGGGCTACCTGAAATGGCATAGCTTGATTGAAACCTGCCATTCAAAATCTTTCCATGGTCACAGCCTTGGCCTTGTCTCCAATGGGTTGGCCCTTGCAGTTTTTGGGCCCTGTTACAAAGATATGAAAATGATCTCTTTTGACTAATACCAAAAAAATTAATTTATATAAATTGTAAAATTAAGTTAGAGATCGGATTGTTTTAAATTTAGCAAGTAAATCCAATTTAAATTGAAGACAACACTAGTAATTAATATATCTTTCGTGACAGAGAAAACTCGAATTTGAAAGTATTTTCTCTAATGATAATTTTTGTAACAGAAAAAATTTAAATTCAAAATATTTCATTCTTTATATTTTATAAAATAGATAAAAAAAATCAACCGAACTCCAGTAGTTTAGATTATTATTGCAAAGACCTTCGGTTTGAAAGTACATGGCATTTTAATTTTTCTTTTCTAAAAGCAGCAATATCCTTTCTCACAAGTCATTATCATGTACTTGGTTAACAATTAGGGTCCCAATCAACAATAGATAATTAAAATTTTAAGAATAGAATATTAGTGAATGGAGCAGCTTTCTAATAGTTTTAGCATACAAATATGCATATCTTTAGCATAGTTGGGCAAAATTTCAAAAACACCCCCACCCCCATACATAGAATATTTCAAATGGATGCTTAATCCTTGATTGTTAATTATTCTGAACAATAATACCCAAAATAAGGGAATTAAAGATTCCCACTTCCACTGATGTCTCTTAACCTCTCAACAATCAAAGTAACAACATTTACTTAGAGAATATTGAAATGCAAATCATATTTTTTAAGCCAAGTTATTGAGGCATCCAACCTAAGAAATGTGCCTAGGAACAAAAATATATGTATGCATATAGGAATTCAAGGTCAAGAATATACCTAGAAAAGAAATTGAAGTATGTTTCTTTTTTCCTTATTGTTTCTAAAGCATGGTTCCCATGAATTCCATGTGGGAATTAATCCTAGTTTATGAACGGTTCGGATCAAGTGCCGATCTTCGACTTTTTATAACAAGAATTATGCAAGTAAAAAGGAAAGTCATTTAACATTATAATACATATATCAGGAATAAGAGAAGGAAGAAAAACAAACCTACGTATATACTACAATACAGCACATGATTGTTTTTCTAAAGAAAAACAGGTTTAAGTGGAAGAACTACTATAAGTTTATACAAAAAAGAGCAATGGACTAATTAGCTTTCTTATCTGTTGGTTGGGATTTATTTGCAGCAGCAGAGCTCTTGTCCTCCGCCATCTTCGAGTGTATTTCATTTCTCTCCTCCTCGAAGTACTTCTCAAATGCCCGAGGAAGGAATCGAGGAATCAAAAACCCGAAAAGATTGATCGAAAAATATAACAAGTTGGTTGCTGCTAGGCCCCTTCCAAGCCAATACCAGGAAACGTCCTGCGGAAAGAACATCAAATTTCTAGTAATTTCTTGGCAATGCACACTCCCCAAGTAAGCAACAGTCGATTTTATTGAACCTTAATGGAAAAACTAGTTGAATTAGGCCATAAAGACTCATGGTCGGTCACATTAAATTTAGTTAGTAGCAAAATAGGACTACTGACTTGTTCCAGCTTCGAATATGGAATTCAAAGGGATCAAATAGGAAATGATACTCTGAATCATGGGATTATAATGAAATTTATGATCAACCAACATTTATCAAATTTGAAACAGAGTCGGTACAGTAACGAATACCTTGATCTGTGCATCAGCTGGTAGAGTTTTGTTAATCCACACATCACGTATCCAGTCAATAAGAACAAAAATCCTCCTCACAGTATAAAGCAATGGCACTAATGCTCTCACTGGAGGCGAGAACAATGACAACCCACTTATTATATTCTCAGTAAGTATCTGAAATGATAGCAAGAACAAGTGAGGTGTCGCTGACCGAACAGCATAACCATCGCCTCTAGCAAACCCTCCTAATACATATGCCAGTGGCAAGAACAGGCCTATTGATGTTCCCACAATAACATAAAACCTAAAGAATTTGGTTCCTTGAAAAATCTCTTGAGAGCCTGTATTGGCTCTGCCATGTGTAGGAAAGGCCCATCGAGCTAGGATTAAAATGTAAGTGGAAGCAAGAGCTGGGAACACCAAATCAAGAAGTGGAACAAGGCCACTAGCTGAGAAAACCATTATGAAAGCAACTAGTTGGAGTTCTATTACTCGCAACGATCCCATTATACCCCCCATCATCGCCTGCTGTTGCTTTTCTTTGGGATTTGCAGGTTTAGTTGTAGTACCATCAAGTTCACTTCTAGCAGCTGTAGCCAGAGATACACCGGACATTTTACTTCAATTTGGTCGAATGTGTTCTTCTTGTACTGTTTTATGTTTGTATTATGAGATCAACTTACTGAAATTAAAAAAGAAAAAAAAAAGACAATTGTCTGAGAATAGAAGCACACAACAATTAATTAAATATAATCAAAGAAAATATATCTTTTATTAGAAAACTGTCACCAAATTCAAGCGATGATCATATGGGTAAATTAACATCTATACAGACTTGGGATTTGAATGAAATGAAGTAAAGAGAGATCTAGAGAGCTTTTCCAGTCTTTTTGAATTCTTTATCCATCATCCAAGGCCATAATCTAGCTATAATATATAACACTCAAATATCAGAAGTTGGAAATGTAAAATTTAAATTTATATATGGTTTTCCCTGAATGGAAAAAGAACAAAAAACTTACAAGAGATCAAAGAGTTGAAGAAAGTTAAAAATCAAAACTTCAGAACCTAATGCCACACTCTAATCACAGATATATAATAAATTGTAGAAAAAATAGCTTAACGACAAGTTCTAATCTATAACAGAAACGATAGAATGATTAAAACAAAAATTTCTCAAGAAAAAAAGAACCCAGCACAAAAACAAGTCCAGTTGAACTTACTGAGGATTCCTTCAAGTCCTTGGCCTCTGAACTGAATACTCTGTGGAAGGATCATAAAGAATTTGGCTTTTCAGTTTCAAGGTAGAAGGCGGTGAGTAATGGTATCAAGTGTTGCTTCAAGAATGAGCCACGTGGCTGACATGTACATGGGTTTCTTGCACACTCGTCAACTCGTGTTTCTGTGAATTTTTGAGTTCATCAGGTTCAATTTCCAAGGTGGTGAGTAATAAAAGTTTCTTCTCATCTATTAATCAAGGGAAAAGTTTCTCTTCATTTTGATTATTAGTAGTTTTTAATTTAAAGCCCAAACCATAATTATTTATGGGCCAAAACACAAGCCCAAATAAAGTCCATGGGAAAATCAACAAAATTGTGCAAACTAAACTCCAAAGTTGGAAATGAATTTATTTACACTATATAAATAAGAAAATGGACAATTTGGAATTTGATTTCTTATATGGAACGTTATTCATTAGTCTTGATTTGATAGAAAATTTACAAGTGTGGATGATCCAAATAGGGAATTTCTATAAGACCTAAAATCCCAAGTAATTACAAAATTTATTGTTTGAAAAGATTTAGAAAGTTCTAAGCTTTCTAATCCTATATATTTCTAAACTTAAATCACTTAGTATCATCTCAGCTTGACAAGAAAAACTAGCAATGGGAAAGGTAAAGAGTAAAAAAGTTTTGTTTTTGTATTATCATAGTTTTTATCTTGAAAGCTTAATTTTTTATTTAACCTTTTTTGTTTGGTTTCTAGAATAACAAGAACCAGCAGAACTGGAAAAATGGGGGTGATGGAGGGGAGAGAGTTGAAGAGAAGAATGAGGAAAATAAAGGAGAAAAGAAGAATAATAGTAAAGAAGTTGTTCTTCAAGTTTACATACATTGCGAAGGATGTGCTAATAAGGTTTTCAATTGTTTAAAGGGATTTGATGGTAATTAATGGTTTCTTAATTCATATTTATGTGTTTTTCTCTTTCTTTGTGATTGTCTTTTGGATTACTAATAATACGAAAAATATTTTTGACACGACTTAATGTTAGATCCAACATGAGTGAAAAGACCGTAATGTTTTTAAAAAACTTTTTAATAGTTTAGATATTACGGATGTCACGTTAAGCGTGTAATTGTAAATGTGTACAGACGGTGCCAGATACAACTTATGTGATTTAGTAAAGTTTTCAATAATATTAATTATTTTGACAGTTTTGATTGATAAGTAGGTGTTGAAGATATTGTAATTGATAATGCAAATCAGAAAGTGATTGTGAAAGGGAGAAATGTGGATCCAATGAAGGTTTTAGGAAGACTTCAAAAGAAGTATAGTAGAAATGCAGAGTTGATTTCTCCCAAACCAAAAGTAAATGATCCTAAAGACAAAAAACAAGTCCAAAAGAAAGAAGAGGTTTGTGGATTACAACCCTATTTTTTATTATTATTATTATTTTTTTTAATTGGTTATTTTTAACACTTTCTGCATTTGTTTTCTTTTTCCTTTTCATGCAAAATTTATATAGCCTAAGATGAAAACTGTTGTGCTCAAAATGCATATGCATTGTGAAGGCTGTGCATTTGATATCAAGAGAAAAATATCAAAGATGGAAGGTAAATTTTCTCTCTCTCTCTCTCTCTCTTTCTTTTAGTTAATGTAAATATAATTTCTTTTTTTAATTTTATTTTTATTATTATTAATTATTGTTCCATTTTGTATTGTAGGAATCATGTGTGTGGAACCAGATATGAAAACATCATCATTGGTAATAAAAGGATTGTTTGATGTACCAAAACTAGTAGAAAAGATTACAAAAAGATTGGGAAAACATGTAGAGATTGTGAAGCAAGAATTTGAAGACAAAGGAAAAGGAAAGGATCAACAAAAAGACACAGAACAAGAAATTAAGGTTTATCCACCTCAGTACCATGTCCAATATATTTATCCTTCTCTGCTTCTGAGTGATGAGAATGTATTTTCATGTTCAATTATGTGATTTGAATTGTTTGTAATGGGTTTATGTTGAAGAACAACCTTTTTTTAAAAGATTAAATGTTTTTGAATTCCTAAATTATAGTGAAATTAATACTTAGATCCCTTAACATTTGAGAAATTATAGAAATTATTTTAAACGACCTAAATTATGCTACCGTCAAATATTCAATTCCTTCCATCTAAAAAGCTATCTATTTTCTGTCAATGTGAACAAAAAAAGCGATAATAACCTTTATTTAACTTTCTTCCAACCCAAACACAAGCGGCTCTAATTTCCACCATCATATCCCAAATTTTCAGAGCCCCAGGCACAACTCGCTTGGGAAGATAGAGCTGCAAGTGAAGGTGAAGATGCACTCATTACGCAGTATGAACTCTTGGGCTCATAAGGAACTGTATGTGCAGGAGATTTACTCATTGCATTCCATGAACCTTCGCATCCTGCTGATGCAAAATCTACCCGGCCATTAGAAAATTTAGCTGATGGAGGTATCACCTCTCCAGGAGATGCCATACCTAATGAAAAAGAAGGGCTTGTTCAAGTAGCAGTCCACCTCTTATTTGCCAGCACTTGAACTGATTCAGAGGCTACAAGCTTCTATTCCCAGCTTCTGTATACATTGGCAGTGCCATTAATGTTTTGGCGTAATCAAAATCCTGCTCATTTCTTCTCTATTGTATTGCAATCGAGGACGATGACATGGGCTTTCTTCAAACCTTTGCTTTCCTTTAATGGCTATTCTCATCTCTTCTTGTGTGCCTTTTCTCGTTGTGGAAGGATTTTCAGTCATCGCCCAAACTAAAAAGTAAGCCGCAAATGTGTGATCTCTGCAATGAACATGTCCTGATGATACCAAAGCAAAATTATTAGAAAAAAAAAACAAAAAAATTCCATAAGGGTATAGTTTGTCATTTAACAAATTTCTCTCTCATGTACATTCCATTTTCATGCCACGTTAACAGAAAATAAGTATTTTTATAGACAGACGGACTTCAAATTTGGACCATAGCATAATTTATATTTTTCAAAATAATTTTTTAAATACATATATAGCCGTTATCCGCTGTTAAATTTTTAAAATATCGGTTTATATGGTATCGCAAACTAACTAGTGCCACGTCATTTATTGACCGTTACACTGAAAGCGCGGCGAGAGTTACTATTGTGAGTAACGCCGGCCAGAAGCGGCACTTACGAGCTCGTGTACATACAGGTTTGACCAATCCTCATTGGACAATCTCAACATGCGGGTCCCATTGCATGCTGATTTGTCTATAGCCAATTGGCCCATGTTACCTAAATCACTTACCCACTAAAAACATGCTAGGCAGATTTTTGCCAACTAACTCCAACGTATAGTGGAGAATATAATAAGAAAAATATTTATGTCTGGCTCAAGTTTGCCATCCACGGTCCACCAGCTCACGTTAGCATTTCTCAGCCTCTCCTCCTTGAGACTTTAAATCCTCCAGATTTTGACACGTGCCACGAGAATTCTCTCCCGCCTCGCAAATCTATCCGTTAACCCTAATCTATCATCTCTCTTTCTCTTTCTTTCTCTCTCTTCTGGAGGTCTCTGCAACTCTTCTCTCTCTTCCATTGAAGGAGAGCAAGATAAGGAAAACAAGGAAACGAATTTGTTTTTCCTTTTTCTTTATATATAAAAGAAGAGAGGGTAAATGGGGAAACTACTATGTGATTCCACGGCCGTTGCGGAAACGACATTTCAACCTTCGTCGCCGGCCATCCATTGGAGAGACACCAACGGGGCTTCTCTTGAAGCCGTTGATCTTGTATCGACCACAAATACAACCACGTGGGATGATGTGATTGGTCTAGAAGATCAGCAGAGACGCCATTTACAGAAACTCCAAGCCAAAGGCGTGCTCTGGAAGCACCCTGGGGATGGTGATAACGACTCTGCTTCTTCGTCTCCTCCAAGATCGGTGGTTTTCAGGTTATCTCATGGGGGAGAGGTGTCGGCGGACGGGAACTGCCTGTTTACCGCGTCGCAGAGAGCGATGATGGCCCGTGAGATGGACGCGCGGGAGCTGAGGAGGCGGACGGTCCGGCGGTTCTCGGAGGACTTTGGATCCGCGCATGAAGAAGACAAAGAAAAGATAAATGATGCTGTTAAACACATGTATTCGCCGGATCTGAAAAGCGGGTGGGGGATTCATGTGGTCCAAGAGGTCAAGCTGTTGGCCAAGAAGGAGGATCGTGTAACTTTGGATTCGGCGATCGAAGAGCTAGTTCAGCTTGGGATGCAAAGGTGAAATTCTCAGATCTGTGTATTTCGTATAAAAGTTGGGATCTTTATATAGGTATTAGAATATATATAAGCAGATTTTAGGTTATTTTGTTAGTAAGATTGAAACCTGTGACTGGACATTGCAGATTGTTGCCGGTTTTAGTTCTACCTATTTGTTTATTATTTGCTTTTGTTATTTGAAGAGAAATGGCGGCCGAATCTATATACAAAGAAAGATGTATTCCAGTGAATGATGGCCCGAGTTGGGCCAAATACATGTCGATCTCTGGTTCACCTGATGATGAATATGATATCATCACTTTGCAATATACTGAGGAGGGTTTATTATCTGTAGATGAGAACAGAGAAGGTCATGCCGCGGCTTTTGGAGATGATATAGCAATTGAGTGTCTTGCAACCGAGTTCAAGCGAGAGATTTATGTGGTAAGGAGGAATTCTTTTGCAAGTTTTTTTTTTTTTTTTTTTTTTTTTTTTTTTTTTTGATTGTAATGGCTTATGCATTATCTTTTAAGGGGAATGACAATATCATATTATGGGAGTCTGATATTTTATTCTAGTATGTTTTCATTTGTTAATTGAAACTTTTCTAGCTTGGGGAAACTGGGGGAACGTACAGATGGCTGTAATTTTGATTAGTTCAATTGGTAAAGCAATTTCGCACCATCAATGCTTAATCTAGTGGATGGCATACAGCTATTACTGCTCTGCATGCTTGTGATTGGTTTCAGTCAATGTTTCTAATAGGTAAGCAGTACTCTCTCTATGAAATATATAACAACTATTTCTTTCACTTGTACACAAGAAGGTAATGGTGAATCCTTGTGTATCATTCATCAGCTATTTATATATCCTATTTATGAAGTTGGCCAAGTGCTGTAGTTGATCCTTATCAGTAACTTTTCTGAGTTGCTATTCTGTTCTAAGAACATCTTGTATGTGCTTTTGTTTCCAATTTCCATGGCCCTGTGTCTTGTAAATTTTTCTTGTTGATTGATCTTCAACATGTAGCATATTATGCTATTAGGATACTGTAGCTATGATTATAGATGCTTACATTTTTGTTTTTGCAATTGACATTTGGTGTTTGGCCCCTGTTTTTAACCCTCTTGATGTCGGATTATATTAATGCATAGAGAGAAAGAAGAAAGGAAATTCTACCTGATTTCCATGAAAGCCTCGCTTCACTTCTTTCTTTAGCGTGTTTGATTAATTGATTTGAATTTGATAGGCCATTCAAATTTCAATTTTTGCTTTCTCGGGATATAGAAGTTCTGTGATTAATCACTTTCATGCGGTGAATTTTGCGGTGGTAAAAAACACATATTGTTTCTAATTTAGCCTTTTCTTGTTCTGCTAATACAATTAAGGTGCAAGCACATGGATCTGATGCGATGGTTGATGAAGACAATTGTGTTTTCTTCCTCCCACACCGCCCAAGGAGTGAAATTTGTGAACTTCCCTTCTTTCTATTTATGAAAGGAACAGGTAATATGCGACTCATTTGCCACACATTACAATTCAGTTTTGTACATATGTTTGTGTATCTGTCTTGAATTTCAGCTGCTTTATACGTTGGCTATCAAGTGATATATCTGTACTTATTTATATGCAGGTTGGTGTGGTGCTGGAGCAGATCATTACGAGCCATTGATTGCGCATCCTTCTTCTCTTGTTTCCAATGAAAAGGTTGCTGTAGTACTTTGAGGGCATTGTCCTGTAGTTTTGTGGCTTAGAGAGATTGAACAGAAGTAGTTTTATTTTTTTCCCCCTCATACAAAATTCAATTATCCAATGTTGTTAGCCTGATTCTTTTTCGGATCAGGAGGATAATTTTTTCTTTTCAAATTGAGGTCATGTAGGATTGATCATTTTGACACTAGATTTGCAGGTTTGTTTTCTGCAACTGAGGCAGTCTTGTAGCATTAGTAATGGTTTTGCCGGCTTCGATTATTGTTGGTGTTGAGTTTTTTTGAGGGTGCTTGAGTTGTCTTAGGGTACTATTCTATCCAAGCTGGAATAGCACCATTCTGTTGTATCCTGATCTGGATTAATTACATTCAGCTATAGATTCTAGAAGTGAATTCTTGTTCATTTTCATTGTTTGATGGATTTGTTCAATAAAAATTCATCTATACAGTTTTGTAAGATTCCCTTCTCTGGTCTTTTTAACATTTTCTAGTGATGATGTACTTGTAAAAATTTAGTTGCAATTATATCCATTTGGTGAAATTAAAAATAATATATTCTACTATAAAATTTTTTTAAAAATTACTCACAGTAGTAGTGCCTTGCACTACTATTTATTTTCAGCAATTCAAGAACAGCAGTAGCTTTTAAAGCAGAATTCTTTTTTCTTTTTCGTAGGTTGGGTTGAACATAATGTTCGAATTATAAGCTAAATGCAAATTAAAAAATTTAAATTAAGCAAAATCCAATTATGAAAAACAAATTACATATACTCTTTCCGTCCCAAAAAAATTATTTTCTTTTTAGTTTATTTCAAAATATAGTCCACTTTTTTTTTCACATTGTAATTAATTCTTGAATTGTCTATAAATTAAATATATTCTTTCTGTCTCAAAAAAATTGTCCATATTTTCTTTTTAGTTTATTTCAAAATATAATTCACTTTTCTTTTTTTATTGTAATTAATTTATAAATTGTCTACTGTACTCTTATTAAATTATTTTTTTTTTCATAAATATTCATGCATTCCTTAAAATAGGTATAATAGAAAATTTATATAAATAAAATTATTTTTTAATTATATTTTTTAACGTGTGTGAAAATAAAAAGTAAAATATTTTTTGGGAGGGACTCAATAATTAAAAGTACGTTTCTGTTAGTCAATGGTTGGCTTGAAACTCGACAGTAGTTGACTGGAACTGAGTCAACGTCGGGAAGGGAGATAAAGAGGAGGAGAAGAAGTGCAATTAAGGAAAGAGATAGCAAGTAATAGTTAATGGGAATTTGCTGGAGTTGTTCAGCTCACGACGACCGATACCCACCTCTCAGCTCCGTCGATCATGTTTCCACTGGTAAAAGTTTCAGATTCTCTCTTTTTGTTGAAAATTGATGCTTTTTTATTAAGAAAAACAGAACCAGATCAATTTTTTCTACCTCTGTGACTTCAAAGTTGTAAACTTTCAGGTAAACTGTCTAGCGGCAGTGGACTTCAAGGGACGAGCAAAAGCCTAATATCATGGATATCTCAACCAAGTAGCAGTTTTACAGCTATTTGGGGCAAAAATAGCCAAATTACAGCTTCAACTATAAGAGAGGATGAAGCTTTTGATGATGGGCAAACTGTTATCAACTCAGATTTGAGGATTTTTACTTTTGCACAACTGAAGGCTGCCACTTATAATTTTAGACCTGATATGGTTTTGGGAAAGGGAGGTTTTGGTTCTGTTTATAAAGGCTGGCTTAAGGAGAGAGTGCCGTCAAGAGGGATAAAGAAGACTGCTGTTGCTGTCAAGAAATTGGATTCTAGAAGCATGCAAGGAATTAAGGAGTGGAAGGTATGTGTTTTGCAATGTGGTTTCTTTTCTCGAGTCACCAACTTTATATATATATATTTAGAACTTTCTTTCTTTGCTCTTTGTCCTGAAAGATGGAGAGAAAAAGAGAATTTTTTTTATATACAGTGATGATTTAGTATGAATCTTGGTTTGAATGTGCACAACTTCTGCTTCTTCACCGTGCTTTATAAAGAAAATATAGAACTGAAGCAAAATTGGGGAAGACAACAAACCAAACGGACAAACTCGAGGGAATGATAATAAGTAGAGGCTGCATATTATTTGTGGCCTATTAATAGTAAGGTGGTTGATTGGTACAATATTGTTTGTCATAAGACATTCCAAATCAACCTACTAGTCTAATTGGAGATTGGTGTAAAAATGGAGATATTGAAACATATAGCTTGTATCGATTATCTATACTTGTAGAAGATGAGATTTGCTTTGAAATGATAGATGTAGAAATTTCTCATTATTTTATGATGATGGCTAGACAGATAAAGTTCTACTGTTGTCTATACTTTAAGGGTTGGTAAGGTTCCTGAGATCATGATGAAAATTATTGAATTGATAGTTCTTTTTGATGAATTATTGAATTGATAATAATTTTTCTAAGAGGTGTGCTTGAAGAAGCTTGAAGGAAGGATTTTTACCAACATTTTGCGAGAGGAGCAAACAGAATTAGAAGGAAAATAAAGGGAAGTAGGAAGAAAGTGCTTGTAGACAGCACTAATTATTGGGAGCAACCCCAAATTGGAGGTCCAGAACTTATTGAAGTTAACCAACAGTTCTAAAATATGCTGGGTTGATTTTTAATTGATAAAAATGGTTCATTTCTTGTTGCTTATGTTTTGGATAGCTGTTATTGTGTTTGCTGGGATCAACATATAACCAGTTCTCTGATATACTTAGTGAGTTAATGTCCCATTCTTGGTTATACATATAATTTTTACTTGCCAGGCAACATAATCTGATAAGCTTGTGGTTTTCACAGATCGTCGTTGTTATATGCCATAGAACATAGGGTATGATTGTTTCTTGAACAAGATCATATTCTTGCGAAGAGCTTTTAATATTTATTGAGCTATTTCCTTGCAAATGAAAACTGATTCTTTCTTTTAACTGCTATCCTTAATGCAGCAGTCCTCTTATCCTCATTTGTGGTTAAAATTTGTTAGTGTTATATACATATTGTTGAGTCCTGGATTAGGAACAAAAGAGCAGTCACAGTTGCAACGTCATTCATAATTCTTGCACACAAAGTTATGTTATATCATTAAGCTTACTTATTCTTCAAATGGTTGTATAAAAATTGATGTTCTGAACGTTTTGAAGTACAACTCTGTCTCTGCCTCTCTCATGCACTGTTACCCACAGGTACTTATACATGCCTGCTTATTTAGTTGTCCACAAATTTACTCAGGTAGAGGTTCATTTATTAGGAAGCTTATCTCATCCAAGCCTTGTAAAGCTATTGGGATATTGTTGGGAAGATGAAAAGCTTCTCCTTGTCTATGAGTTCATGAAAAACGGAAGCTTAAACCATCATCTATTTAGAAGTAAGAGCTGTTTAGCAGAATTGACTTATATGCACTTTTTTTTTTTTTTTTTTTTTAATTTTTTATTTTTGTGTTTATGTGGCCACAACTTGTAATTTACATGCTACATGTCATTTATGTGTGTAGAGCGCTCAGTTCGACCACTTACATGGGACACAAGGCTGAAGATTGCCATAAGAACGGCTCAAGGTCTGGCTTACTTGCACACATTGGAAAAGCCTATAATTTACAGAGATTTCAAGTGTTCCAATATACTTCTTGATGAGGTAAATTTCTAGGAAATATTTTGATTACAACATAAAAAACATAAAAGGAATGCTATTTTTTATTCTTCTAATGGCTTTGGCCTCTATTTCTTGTTAATCTATTGCATTAGCATTGAAGGATTCAAGGCAAATTAATTTCTTTTATCTAATGGTCTTATACCAGTTCAATAACGCAAAGATATCTGACTTTGGCTTAGCCTTCTTTGGTCCTTTGACTGATAATTCACACACCACCACACGAGTTATGGGCACGTACGGATATGCTGCTCCAGAGTACATTGCTACAGGTATGATTTAAACGAAAACCTATTTTTATTTATTATATCTTGAAGCCACATTTTATTAAAATTGGTTTAACAAACTTCAGTAAATTATCCTGAATCATGATATTGATTTCTGCCAATTGATCAGGTCAATTGTTTGTAAAGAGTGATGTATATGGTTTCGGCGTTGTTTTGGCTGAGATGCTAACTGGCTTAAGGGCATTTGACACTAGACGTCCGTCTGGGCAACGAAATCTAGTGGACTGGGTTAAGCCACATCTGATAAATAGGAGAAAATTGAAAAATATAATGGACTCACGGCTTCAGGGAAAATATCCTCCCAAAGAGGCCTCAAAAATAGCTCATCTTGCTGTTAAATGTCTTCAACCGAATCCCATACTCCGGCCATCGATGAAAGAGGTTGCTGAGACACTAGAACAAATTGAAGCTACCAGTGTAAGAAATGTTCATCTGACCAAATAGCATGGCCAATAGTGCTTCATTGTTGTCAGAAATGAAAAGCTTCTGGTAATTGCATAAAAGTTGGTGTAATTAGTTTCCATGGAAATTTCAAGTTCTTGAAGATTGAGTTGCAGAAGTTGCTATTGGATGAGCCTACAGTATATATCCAGCTAGCAGGGGTATACATTATACACTGATCATTTGTTGTATCAACTATCAATAGATTTAGTTCCATGGGGAAATTCTTTTTTTTTTTTTTTTTAATTTTTTTATGTCATAGAAGTGGTCACAGTTATCTGTGCATATGTTTAATAACTGGAGGAGAATAGACAAACTCTACTAATAGAAGCATTTTTTCCCTGAAATTACTCTATTTATCCTGGTAAACATGCAGAGTCATTCTCAGGAGAACTCTGGCTTTTTTAACTCTGTATCTATCCTCTGATTCAGACTAATAAATTCGCCCATTTAGATTGATTCTATGTTTAAACTGATTAGGCACACAACCGGAAATACCTTAAAGATTAAGACTGTGTTCGATAATAGTTTTTTTAAGTATAAAATAATAAAAATTATTTTTTAAGCGTTCGGTATCATAACTTTTGAACTAGCTTTTAGATGTTAATATAATGTTTTATAAAAGGCTAACTCTTGTATAATTTAGCTTTTAATGTTTTATGAAAAGTTATTCAAACAACTAAACACTATTAAAATAATTAATTTTGCCGAATAAATACTAAGAAGAACTTTGATCCATCTCTCCCTCCATTTCCCCTCTTCTTCAAACAATTTACTTCTTCTACAAACCCCAGAAAAGTACTTTTTAATCAAGATTACATAAACTTAAACAACTTGAGCATTAGTGTCAAAATTTTTCTATTAGATTAAGATTTTTAATGAAGATTACATACATTTAAACTATTGACTGAAACATACATAAGGATGCTCAACTGTCTAGCACCTATACTTTATGCAGACACTATATTACAAAAATATGTACTAAAAAGATGAAAGCAATAGCTTTTTGCATGTCACACTCTCCTTTAAAATTCTTTTATGAAGCTTCATTATATATAATTTTTCAAGTGCATGCAGCCTCTCAACATCCATCTCTAGTAAAATAGCAAGGCACTTTCACAAGGGAATCCAAGAAATTTCCTTCTTGCAAAAGCAAATACATACCAATTCATTGAACTCTCTTAATCACATCAATGGCATCAAATAGAAACAACCCAGTTAGTAACTTATTGCTAACTAGTAAATTAATCCAATATTAATTCTTCAAAAAAGAACTTGAATATTAAAAGCATCACTGTCTACCTGCCCAAAATCCACTAGCCTTTCTTTATTACCTCAAATTTTTTTTATTTTATGAACCGGTCATTAAATATATTACTTCAGAGTTGAATATAATCTTATTCGTGCCGTATCAGACGTTTAAGGAAAAGTGCTAACGGGAAAATTTCTCTATTCACAAGTATCAAACATTCGATCTCTTATGAAAATTAAGTCTTTTCCGCTCAGATTGTACCATAAAACTTTAATTTTATTAACTTAGTTGTTTTGTTTTCATCGCGGATGTTGCCTCAATTATAGAGAGTGAACTTGTTTTTTAATCTCCATTTTTTGCACGTGCTGCCTTAATCACAGAGGGAAAAGAAAGGCATGGAAGTTCTGGTAATGCACATTTTCTTCAGAAACTCAAACACTCTCTCTAATTTTGAAGCATGAAAAGCAAGGAGAATAAATAGCTTTCTTTCTATTATTATTACCTTTTCCTTTTCTTTTTCTTTTTTTTGGATTTTTCCTACTGTTAAGTAACATGGAGTTTAAAAGTGATGATATCAGCACAACAAATTAATTTTATATCTCAAATTACCATGTGGTAATCATTTGCTACCATTTATATAAATTATAATTCAAAATTTAAATGTCCTTTAATTAGCATAAAATAAAATAAAAATCTAGAAAACGATGAGAAACTAAATTAAAATATAACTCTTACGAAGTTATTAATTAAAAACATATTTTTAATTATTATATTTGAGAGTGATGCACGCTTAAACCCTAATTAAGACAAAGAATATTTGATTTCACATAATCATTATATAGAGTGGTAATAACAATTTGATGTTAATTAATATTTATTTATTTATTTACAGGTTTGTAGTTAATTAATTAGCAAGTGAAACTGCTCCAAATGGAAAATTCAAAACCATAAAAAAATTATATAATATATATAGTGGAATGGAGGCTAAAAAACAAAAGCACTCAAAATAAAAACACACATTGTGATTTCCCAACCTTACCAATTTTGCTTTTCTTCAAATTTTTTAAAAAGTAATCTCATATATATAAAATAAATAAAGTAGCATCCCACCAAAATATCCTCCACAAACCCTACTTTTTCACCCACTATATATAACTAATTCATCTCATTGCCCTATTTTCAGATAAATGTGAAATCCTCTCTATGAGCCTCAATTTATAACTTCCCAGAAAATCCCTCCAAAACCCACTTGGAAAACCAAAAAAAGACTCCAACTTCAAAAACATGGACACACTGAGCAATACAAAAAAGCTTCAAGCAATGAACAATTATTACAAAATTACTCAATTTCTTCAAAATATTATCGTTGATTTATTTCTTATAGCATTTACATGCAGTTTGCTCTTTTCCTGCTCTTATTGGTTTTCTTTTTTCAAGAAATTAGTATTTGATACTAATTATTACTCCTCCATTTTTAGCCCTAAGTGCTTGTTTATAGTGGTTAATGTAATTGTTTTGTTTCTTGTTGGAGAATCGAAGCTTACTGGTGATTCAAACTCATCTGCAATATATGATGACTATGTTGAGAGAAGTAGAAGCCTTAGAGCCCTCTCAAATTTTCAAGAAAAGATAGAGAATAGCAAACTGGAGTTGATTTCATTGAGTGAAGAGAAGAAGATTATTAACAATATTGTTCAAGATGGAAAAGTGATGGAAGAAGTCACAGAAACCATTGAAGAAGAAGAAGAAGAATATGAAGAAGTTGAGGAAGAAATACTTCAAGAAGCTCAAGAAGTTGAAGAAGAATGTCAAGAAGAAGAAGAAGAAGAGAAGGATATTAGAGATGAAGAAGAAGAGATTGGTTTATTGCCAACTGAAGAGCTAAACAAAAGAGTAGAAGAGTTTATTGCAAGGGTTAATAAACAAAGGTGGCTTGAAGAAGCAAGATTATTAGTCTGCTGTGCTGCATGATATTATCCTTATTGTTTTAGCACTAATTATTATATTTTATATATATATAGATATATATCTTTCAATCAAAACTTGGGTAAATATATATAAATTGTATTAGTTTTTTTTTTTTATGAGTATTAACTTTTATTTTTGAAATAATAAATCTAGTACAATTTTTCCTATTTTCCTTTTTGTAAGATAGAAAACAATCTCTTCTTTGTCCCTTATATATATATATATATATATAAAATAAAAATGTCCCTAATTTATATTTAAATATATAAAAACAAAGTGTAAAGTTTGCTTCTGGGATATTTATCATACGACCAACGGAAATATGTACTTAAATATAAACTTTGAGACATCAAATCCTTAAAGTTGCAACTACTTTTGTTAGGTTATCATTAATGAGTTTATTTCACATTATAAGTTTGCATTTCTGATCCTTTTAATTTCAACATTGCAATTTCTGACTTGTGACAACAAAAATAAGTAGTGCTATATGGTAAAGGATTGATTTGCCTAGAACTGCCTGAAATGCTAAACTATAAATTAAACTTTAAGTTTGAAGATATAATTTCTGTACCAATATATAAATCTTTCATTTATAACCCAAAAACGATATATATTTTGGAATACATCGAGAGTATTTTTAGAAGGAAACCTAAACTCATTATGTCCATAATATTATATAACACATTGAGTTTTAAGGACTAGAAGTCTAACCTCTATGTATAACCTCGAGTTGTTTTTTTGTTTTCCAACTTCTTTTGGAGCTAAATTATAAAAAGAAACAAGTAATTTCTCCATATAATAATTTCTAAATCCCGATATTATCGGATAATATATTTCGCTAAAATTTGAAAAAGAAACTCACTATAATGTAAAAAAAGAAAACGAAAATTAGCTGGATGATGATATTATTGTACTATTATTTAAAAATAAAATATCTAATTATTGACCTATAAAGTGTGATAGATTTTTGTGATTGGGTCATGGTACTAAGGTGGTATTTTACCAATTTTTTTCTGTTGAGGTGGTGGATTTGAAATTTCAAGGGAATATTGCTCTTTTTTGTTAAAAGGTAAGATGGTATTTGAAATTAAGGTACAACCTTAGATTCTGAGTAGTATCATAAGGGCCAGCCATCATCCACTCTATATATGACTTTGACCCCTACCTTACATGGCTTCATATTCTTTCCTTAGCACCTAAGAGTTTCTTATGGTTAATTAGTCAAGGCAAAGACATAAAAATTTTTAACTCTCCAATGCTAAAATAGGATGACAATGATCTTGTTCTTGCTAATCATAAGTTTTAAGTTTGAATTCTGAGTAATGAGTCATTTTAAATACTTGTAAAGGAGCATTTTACTCCGTATATGCTTGCCTAACGCGAATTTGAATTAATCGGAGTAACAAGCTTTGCATACCGGATAGTTTAATCAAAAAAAAAAAAAAAAGGTTCTTGGCTATTCTTTTGTGGACTCATACCTAACATAGTAAAATGCAAGCACTCATGTCTCTTTCAATTTTCATCAAATTACATTATTGGTCCAAATATGCAATGGGCTACTAATGAGGCCTAAGCAAAGCATATCGGGGATTTGGATTATTTAGAAGGGAAGAGCTATATTTCACCATGTAATTTTTATTCAATAAATAAAAAATTAAAAGGAGATATATGAAAATCTACATTGATTTTACATCAATTCTACTTTATAATATAATAATACAATAATTATTTCTTAAGCGAAGTTGAGGATTTGATATTTAAGAATATAACAAATATATTCAATAGGAGCGCTTTGCCTTTTAATGGGTCAACTCGATACCAACAGGGTTGAGTCCTAACTTAGTAGAGCGTGGAAATATGTGATGAATAGAAAAAAAATTTCTAACGAGCCATTGATTTATGTTATGCTAATCGTTTTTAAATGGGCCTAAATGGAAGGGCCTTGCACTTCTCAAGTACCAAGCTTATGCAAGTTATGTAATCAGATTAGGAATGGAAGTAGCACTTTGACTTCATCCGTTCTAGTCTAGACAATTTCTACTCAGCCGGGCTTCAAGCTTTCTTGGATTTGGGCCAGAGCTGTTATTTGAGCCCATTAAGAAGTTGACTCTAAAACCTTAACAAGAAGCATATGCCCAGTCCAATAGAGTGGTAGTAGAGGTGAGCAAACCCTAAGATCGATTCAAACCAAATTGAACCAAAGTTAAAAAATAATGAAGTTTCTAGATGCCAACTAAACTAATATTAGCATCTGAACTGAATTGACTCGAACCAAATAATGATTTTAGTTCAAATCAATCAATGAAAAAAATCGAACTCTCTTGAATAGGTTAACCAAACTGAATTGAAATGAGTCGGTTCAATTTTTGATTTATTTCGGTCAGTAATTTTGCATATCCCTAATTGTAAATGAGAGAAATTCTATTAAAGACAATATCTTATTTGCAATACGTGATGCAGACTCTAAATTTTTAAATCCCTAAATTTGCAAGTAAATTTTAGTTAACAAAGCAATCCATTACTGCTAAGTCAACAGTTAAATAATGGGACTTCAATAGCAACGGCAAAGCTTGAAACCCAAATGACAGAATTTGACTTCTCTATGCAATTTTCATCTTCTTTGTACATTTTTTGTCCTTCTTGACCATTTAGCTCACCATTTTTGCCCTGTAAATAATAACGGTCCACTTTGGACGGTGAAGATGGCACGAGAAAAATGCATATTTTATATATTCACTTCTCGTGGAGGTGCCTTTGTTTGACTGTCTTATTTAATTAATTGAGGCACTCCAAGTATTTATTCCATTTAATTACTTATCAAACATGTTTTAGAGGTATCAATATTTGAATATTCCTCAAATTTTAATCATTCTAATCATTTCATTGTCTTTTTATAATATTATCAAATTAAATTTAAAATGTTTAGCCTAGCCTTACAATAATTAGTATCAATAACAATTATAGATCCCATTTTGTAAAATAATAAAAGAAGCACAACAATCACCCATTAATTCCACATTATTATTTTTTTTGGCATGTTTTATATAGTATTGTACATGAAAAATGAATTATATATTTAATTTAAATCTTAAAATATTCTGTAAATTGTGATTCGATTAATCTTTTAATGTATAGAAAAATAGAAAATTATTTTTATTATATAATTTATTTATAATATTATTTCGATTTATTGGTTAAATAAAAAAAAAAAAAAAAGGAGAAAAAGAAAGAAGATTAGAGCATGCTAATTACTAGTATTCAGCATACCATCACCACCTACTTAGAAATGGAATCAAATTCTTGTGCTACTTGTCTTCTCTCTGACTCACTATATAATTTTTTTTTTTCTTTTTGCTCTTCTCCGCCTTCTCCTCTCTCTAAAGATTAAAACTTTAGTTGTTGTTGGCGAAGACAAAGGGCAGCCTTTCGGAGATCTCAAGGGCCTGACCTCTCGATAATTCCGAAGTTGTTTTAGCATTTCCCTGATAGCCATAGCCATCTTCTATTCATCTCCTTTAGAATACTAATTCCTCACCTCCGTTAAATTTCTTGATTGATTGACAAAGAAAAGGAGGTTAATCTAGAGGGAGTAATTCAAATATTTAGAAACAGAAATGGCTACACTTTCTTCAATACATTGCCGTTCTTATTCATATTCAAGTTCTTTATTTTCTTCTTCTTCATCATCCATTAATGGACAGCAATTTGAGCGCATAAACTTCTCTTCTTCTGGGATTTCAAAGAGGTTTTTACCAGTTAAGGTCTCCTTACAATCGCAGAAGAATTCTTACCAAGATGTGGTTCTCATGCAAGATGGTTAGTACTCTTGTTTTCTCATTACACCAGTGTCGTTTTAGTTCTCTAGCTGATTTTGGGTTTAGTTTTATGAATTGGGTATGCTTTTTTTTTTTTTTAACATTTTTATTTAGTCAAGATTGGTTTTGGATCGATCGTCAATTTGAAAGAGGTGAATATATGAATTCTTGTGGTTGAAATAGGTCCATCC
The DNA here is from genome assembly GCF_041381405.1 of Jatropha curcas. Taxonomy (NCBI): domain Eukaryota; kingdom Viridiplantae; phylum Streptophyta; class Magnoliopsida; order Malpighiales; family Euphorbiaceae; genus Jatropha; species Jatropha curcas. Next base: position 486,803 of record NC_143153.1, on the reverse strand, counting down.
ATATATGAATCTGTGTGGCTGATTTATAATAATTTATCCATTTTATAAAGTTATCAGCTTTAATCTTCCTCCAATCCATTGCTGAAATATTTGCTTGCAAGTTTTATCTTGATTTTGTCCTTATTTGAATTGAAATTTGAGTGTAGGTGCAGTCGCCACTCCGGTAAACCCAGCAGGAAATGAAATTTCTTTCAAGGATGTGAAAGATGGGCTGTTGTCTTCAATAAAATCTGCTGAAGAATTAAGACAAGTAGCTGATTTTGATGCAAATAAAAATGAGTCAACTGTCAGTATCACTGTGGTTGGAGCCTCTGGGGACCTTGCCAAGAAAAAGATATTTCCTGCACTTTTTGCACTTTATTATGAGGATTGTCTCCCCGAGGTTGGTTTTGCGATTTTCCTCCTTTCTTTATAATGTGAAAGCTTAAAGTCAATTAATTTGGTGATTTCAAATTGCTGTTATATTTTATGTTGTTATCAAATCTGTATATTAAGTTATGGAATTATTTGATTGTAGCACTTCACCGTGTTTGGTTATGCTCGGAGTAAGATGACTGATGCTGAACTTAGAGACATGGTTAGCAAGACTTTGACTTGCAGAATTGATAAGAGGTGATTGTAGCTCTTTGCTTCTTAAAATTGTTTTTTCTCTCCCTCAAAGCTCACATGCTGTGTATACATTAATGAAGAGAAGGGATTGGGCGGAGGGGGATTTACAGTATGTATTGATTTTGAAATATCATCTGGGTTTTCAGGGAAAACTGTGGTGAAAAGATGGAACAGTTTCTTAAGAGATGTTTCTACCATTCTGGTCAGTATGATTCTGCTGAAAATTTTGCAGAACTAGACAAGAAGTTGAAAGAACATGAGGTAAGTGTGAGCTGTGGGCCTGACATTATTATTTTGGATCAGAATCTTCACACTTCTTGGAGTACATAGCTACTGAATTGTAGTTGTATCTTTTTGTTGGTTGTGATATTTTGGCATGCAGAGCATTTTTGTTTGGGATTAAAGATGGGGGCAAGTTGGGATTTTACAATTTTCAGTCAACTGTTTGACTCTTGAGAATGACAATGAAATTCGCATATGCAGGGTGGAAGACTTTCCAATCGCCTCTTTTATCTATCAATCCCTCCAAACATTTTTATTGATGCAGTAAAGTGTGCAAGCTCATCAGCTTCATCTGGTAATGGCTGGACCAGGGTCATTGTTGAGAAACCCTTTGGCCGAGATTCAGAATCCTCAGCTGCTTTGACAAAAGCGCTCAAGCAATACCTAGAAGAGGATCAAATATTTAGGTGGAGTTCTGTGCACTTCAAACAGTTTTTATTATTCTGTAAATGTAAGGCATAAACTGATTAATGGTTATTTCTTTTTCAGGATTGACCATTATCTTGGAAAAGAACTGGTGGAAAACCTATCTGTTCTCCGCTTCTCCAATCTTATTTTTGAACCCTTGTGGTCGAGGCAGTATATTAGGAATGTACAATTAATATTTTCTGAAGATTTTGGCACTGAAGGACGTGGAGGGTACTTTGCTTTCTCAAATTGTGGTTAGAGGTTAAAGTCTATTTTGATAGGTTATGGTTTAATTTTTCTACTGATTAAATTAGGTACTTCGACCATTATGGGATAATAAGAGATATAATGCAGAACCATCTGCTTCAAATACTTGCCCTCTTTGCCATGGAAACCCCTGTCAGTTTGGATGCAGAAGATATCAGAAATGAAAAGGTATTGTTATCAGTCTGAAAGTTCAACTTTTAATAATTTTATTCTTTTGGCATTTGTAAGTAAAAATTATTGCCTGTGGGGTTGCAGGTTAAAGTTTTACGATCAATGAGGCCTATTGGACTCGAAGATGTGGTCATTGGGCAGTACAAGAGTCACACCAAAGGAGGAATCACTTACCCAGCCTATACTGATGATAAGACGGTGCCAAAAGACAGCTTAACTCCAACATTTGCCGCTGCTGCCCTTTTCATAGACAATGCTAGATGGGATGGAGTACCTTTCCTTATGAAAGCTGGCAAAGCATTACATAATAAGAGGTGTGTAGCATTTGATACCACTGTAATTACCATGCGGGTTAGGTTACTAACAACTGCTATTTGTCCACTTTCCTCAGGGCTGAGATACGTGTACAGTTCAGGCATGTGCCTGGTAACTTATACAACCGGAACTTTGGAACAGATCTTGATCGAGCTACAAATGAGCTTGTTATCAGAGTGCAACCAGATGAAGCTATCTATTTGAAGATCAACAACAAGGTCCCAGGGTTGGGAATGAGATTGGACCGTAGCAATCTAAACCTTCACTATGCAGCAAGGTAATAAAATCGGATTAATATACTACTGTTTCAGTATTGGTTTACCGATAATCTCAATCTTGGTTTGAACTGAACCAGCGGCATCATTTAAAAATCATAAAAACACGACTTGGACACATTGAACTAATGTTTATTTTGGTAATTCCTTAAATTCAACCTTTCAACAAAAAGGAAAATTTCCTTGATTTACATTCTTGCATAAGATTTTCTTGTTTATCTTCTCCCAAATTCTGATTAACCTTGATTGCTCCGTGAATGGGATTGTTTTATTCTGAATGAACTTGGCTGGTGTCGTGATAGATACTCAAAGGAGATTCCAGATGCATATGAGAGGCTCTTGCTGGATGCCATTGAAGGGGAAAGAAGGCTATTTATCAGAAGTGACGAACTGGACGCTGCTTGGTCATTGTTCACTCCCGTTCTGAAGGAGCTTGAAGAGAAAAAGATTATACCGGAATATTATCCATACGGTAGTCGGGGCCCTGTTGGGGCTCATTATCTGGCAGCAAGATACAATGTAAGATGGGGTGACCTTGGTGTAGAGCAGTAAATCTGAAAAATGTTGTTTGGCATTGCTATTGAAGTAGGATAGGGAAAGCATAGAGATTCTTGATTCTTACTGTGTTTTTATAAAGGAAAGGCTTAGATACAGAATTCTCATAAACAAACTCCATTGGAGCTCAGCAAAAGCACAATGTATCAAGGGACATAAGGATTTTCCTTACCACATTTGAGTTGCCACATAATCAACGTTGTACTTCTCCATGATGGTAAATTACAAGAAAGTGCACTCAACGTTTCCTTGTAGTCTGCCCATAAAAGGGAAAAATTTTTATGGACAGGAGAACTTTTCCCTGCTACCTGTAAAATTTGTAACTTCAACGGAAAGGGTAAAAGTAAAACCTTTTCCTTGTTCAATAAAGCTGAAAGACATTATCTTCTATGACAAACAACATAACGTATCTTTGAACAATCTAGATTCAAAAGAACAGAAAACAATTCCTATTTGGTACCTGCCACAGATTGTTTAGGGAAGTTGGTTGAACACCAACTTCGGTTTTTGTTAATATTTTGCAACAAGCAATGTGCATAATAAGCTTTCTTGACCATGCACGTAAAGTTGACCAAATATACAGTTTACTCTAGCTCATCCAACTGCTTCTTAATGGAAAATTTAAGAAAATTTTCTTTATTTTTGTTTTTGTTATACATGTTATTAATAACTTCAAATAATAAAAATTGCAACACCAACCTCATAATTGAATTCCAAATTCAGTTGGAAGTTGTTTGCTTCCATAAATGTGAAATTGTAATAGGATAAAATTGATGGGAGTGGTTACAATATCTAAAAACTCTAAAACCCACTTGCAATTTGGTGAGCTATGCCACATATATATACATATACATATGTTAGGTTGTATTCTTATGTCGTATACATCTTTTGGAGACAAGTTTATGAGTATATACATTCATGTCTTCTTTGTCTATACAACAGATAAAATTGTGTTTAAGAACATGTCCATGTGCTTACCTCGCCTATTTTCAATCATACTTATCAGAACCAAATTCAATTGGTTGTATAATTATTCATTTATTTATGAAAATAATGAAAAAAAATAAAATAGAATGACATATAAAATACCTTATACTTGATGAAGTTTTGCCAAAAAACTTTTTTTTTTTTTGCTAAATTCAAGATTTCTGTTAGTAAAGGAAAGGCAAATGAAGCTTTACAGATTGTTCTTTTCTGTTGCTTCATGTATGGCTTATATTCACATAAACAGAAAGTGTTTCACTACCAGAAAATCAAGATTGAATATCAATTTTAGGGATTTTATTTTGGCAATTTTATTAATTTTCCATAGTGGAGGTGGAGAGAGTTGCTGAGATTGAGCTATTTTGTCCATTTAAGTTGGACTTGAAAAAAAGTTCAAAAAAAAAAAAAAAAGTTGGACTTGAAATGTAAATTTATAATTAATAATAATAATAATACTATTTATAATGTTTATCCTCTCACTAGAACCATGTCATCATCCACCATAATTAAGAACAATAATTATATTTTTGAACTGAGTTCTTTCACTGTCTATAAACTCAATAACAAACAAATTTAATTCACACATAATACATACTACTTGTTACTAATTTAATATTAACTACACTATGGAAGAAAGTAATTTTTTTTCACCAACTTCTACATTAACGAACGAGAGTTATTTTTGTCGATCCCGATATATTTATAAGTAAAATCTATATGATATTTCTATTCATAGAGTTAGCTTCTTTTAATTTGATTTCGATAAATCTATATGTTCAATCAGGAAAAAAAAAAAATCTAAAATGGGTGTGCTAAATCACATGATAAATAATCCAATCTTGAAAAATTATTTCTCCTTAAAAGAGAAAAAATTGTATGAATTTTGAGTCAACTTCTAATAGTACTCAATCTCTTTATGAATTGGAAAAAGAAATGAAACTTTATAGAAAAACAAAAGCTTTTCACCCCCTAGAGGCTAAAGTCATGGAAGATAACATTTTCTATAAAACCAACTAAAGTAGCATTATTATTATTATTATTATTATTATTATTAAAGTTTAAAAATCAAGTGAAATTTGGTGATATGTCAATAGAGACATTGAAAGGGCCCACCAACTTGTCCCCAATAAGAGCAGCATATATATATATATATATATATATATATATTAATCACACCAACCCATCCATTATTTTCATCACCAATTGATTTCATCTTCTCCTTAAGAAAAGTCTATTGAAAATATTTACATGTAGCTTTCAAACTTCAAACACAAATAATTGATTTTTATGATTGTTTCTTTTTTGATTTTTTGTAATATAATATTAATTAATTGTGTTTATCTAGATTTAGGGTTCACATTAAGCATTGACACATTGCACTACTTGAATCACAAGGTGAGCATTATTTCAACAAGAAAGATTTTATTGGTTTTCTAGTATCTTTCCTAGGCCTTGAGCACCCAAAAAAAAAAAAAAAAAAGATTATTTAAATCTTTTTGTCTTGTTAATTATAGTTTTTAATTGTAAATTCTACAATTATAGTGGAAAGTAAACTTATTACTATAACATTAAAAACAAAAGTATTACTAAGTGAGTCAAAAAATTTCCCATTCTCAAGTTGTTCTTCCAAAGAACATCAAAATGGAGTGAATACTAAGCTAAGCTAAGCTAAGACATAAAAATAGACATATCCTTGTCATGAAATGCATACAAAAAACATGAATTCATGTCTTTCACAACTTTATATCAAGAAAATGATCCCTCTCTCCTTCTCCCTGTCTTGCACACCACATGTTCAATCACATTGGCCCATCAACAAGATTGAATTGTCATTATTATTATTATTATTATTATATTCTCTTTTAAAAAATAAAAATTAATATTATTATATTATAATGTAGCTTTAGCTTATAGTTGAGTTATGCAATACTAATGCCAAAACATACGCCACAACAAACGATTTAGATTAAAAGCTAAAAAAAAAAAGGAAAAATGACTTTATTCCTATATTTTGGCATAATTAATTACTTTATCATTGCATTTTAAAATTATACTATTTTATCTTTGTAATTTGTCTCCGTTAAACAAAATTTCAAATAATGTATAAAAGGATGAAATCTCAAATTTCATGTAAGAGAGACAAGATACAACGATAAAATAGCGTAATTTTAAAATGCAAGGATAAAATAATTAATTATGCTTAAACATATGAACAAAAATATAATGTTTAAAAAAAAAAAAAAAAAGAAAGACAATGGAAATGGAACCTAGATTTGTTTTTTCATTCACAGAGTGAAAGGTAATCTTATTGTATCAGGAAGCAAACCATAGGAGTCACTCGAGGCACAATAGACGGATGATTGCCAATTTGCCATAATTTTCAATGACTACATTTGTGAGAGATAAAACAGGGTTGTAGGACATCGCTTTTATCCTTGTCGGAGGTTTCTGTCAGGGTGAAAACATCAATTTACCTTCTTCAATCATTTCCATTTTCCATTGGCAGATTGCCAAGTCAAATGAATTTAACTTGTTAGCTCAAATCTTGTGCACTTTCTCAAACTCTTCAAAATGTAATATAATATGATTAAATGCATTTTAAATATATAATATTATATCCAGTATCGAAACTCACTGTCCCGACGAGTAAAACTTGTTTGATTTGTGTTAAATTTGGTATTTAAACACTAAGAGGCAGGTGACTCAAATGAATCATTATGGGCAGTGTCATTATTGAAGATGAAAAATATATACTGCCATTTAGTCAAATAAAAGACAAATGCGGTTATCTGAAATCATTTTATTAGTAACTTTAAGTTGAAACTTTGTGATTCCAATGTTTGAACAAGAAGCCAAAAACATTGACAAATAAATTTTGAGAGGACAATAAAGTATATGCCTTTTGAGGTCACATTCCTCAATCAAAGAGGAGGCCTCTGTTTTCCTCTGTTCCCATGAAATCTAATTCAAAAACAATCCCAAATCCAATCTATTTTCTTCAATCCTCCCCATGGCAGAGAACAACAAGCCTTCAGAAATCAAAGATTTCCAAATCATGATTTCAAATAAAGATGATAGCAATAAAAAGCAATTAGCACCAAAAAGAAGCTCTAACAAAGATAGGCACAAGAAAGTTGATGGCAGAGGAAGAAGAATAAGGATGCCAGCTTTATGTGCTGCCAGAATTTTCCAATTGACAAGAGAATTAGGCCATAAATCTGATGGAGAAACAATCCAGTGGCTATTACAACAAGCGGAGCCATCGATTATAGCTGCAACAGGTACTGGGACAATTCCTGCATCGGCTCTTGCAGCTGCAGGGGCCTCTGTTTCGCAACAGGAGAACTCTGTTTCAACAGGATTGCAGACAAAGATGGAAGGGTTAGGACAGACTATTGGGTCAAGAGAAAGGGCGAATTGGACAATGATGACTAGTAATTTGGGAAGATCTAATTTATCAGCTGCGGTATGGCCTTCTGTTGGTGGAATTGGGACAGGGTTTATTTCAAATTCTGGCCAGTCAGCAACCAATTTCGGAAATGAAAGCTCAAAATTTGGATTCCATGGAATTGAATTCCCAAATATTAACATGGGTTTAATGAGTGTTTACTCTATGTTTAGCGGTGCTAATCAACAATTTCCAGGTTTAGAACTTGGGCTTTCCCAAGATGGGAATATAGGGGTTTTGAATTCTCAAGCTTTGAGTCAGTTCTACCAGCAAATGGGACAGAGCCGCCCTGCAGGCCTAAATTCCTTTAATCAGCAGCAGCAGCAACAACAACAAGAAGAACAGCCTCCTGATAAGGATGATTCTCAAGGATCAAGGCAATAGAAAATGGAAGAGCTTTCTTATGATTATATAATAGTTCTTGTCTTCTGTAGACAAGAAATTAGTGAGTGAAAGATTGAAAATGGATCGGAAATGCTCAATAGTTTTCTTACCAGTAATTTCATCCAAAAAGAAGAACAGGTGCTTCTCTTCTCAAGTGAGTTCTTTATATATACGTTACGAAACTATATATTAATATTTTCTTTTGGTTTGTGAGATGCAGGGTGAAAGAGAACTTGGTTTGAAGATTGCAATTTGAGTTTCTTTCATATAAAATTTTTTGCGGAATGTGTTATATATAATTACAACAAAATGTTTGTACTATTAAGTATGTCTGTTTTCTTTCTCTTCTTGCTTATTTGAATCAAAGTAATAATCTTTTTCTTGAATATACAAACTTGACGATGTGCTGTGCAGTGCAAATAGCACCACTCTAATCTGATGATGGCTCCTTTTTCTTGTATATGTGCCTTACACGCGAATAGGAGTATTAATAAGTCAGGCCGAGCCAAGATTCACCGAGTTCGAGCACGGTTTGATACAAGTATATTCAAAGTATATGAGCTTGAAAATCGAGTTTAAATTGAACATGTTTATAATTTATAATTAAAAAGATAATTTTTTTAGCCTTATAACTCATATTAGAGCTCAAACTTGACTGTTAAACTTACTGAATGAGCAGAGCTCAAATGGGATTTTCTTGATCGGACCTTCTACTATCTCACCAGTAACTTGAATCATTTACATGGAAATGAGATATTGCTCGTTTCTATGCGTGGGTTTGTCCTCCTAAACCTTAGCCATGGATAATCTAATATAACAAGTACAAACAGGATTGGCTCAGGGTCCTTATTGTGGTGTGTGGCCTCAACACTAATCCCTTGTTTGGCCCACTTACATTATTTCAGCTCCAATTCAAAGCCATAGCTGATATCCAAAAGCCAATGGCCTTTGACTATGTCTAGTTCTAGTACAGTAGGGTTCTTATAGATGACAACTCTTTCGGCGTAACAATTTTTATACTCAAAATTCAAACTCGAGACTTTTAGTTAAGGAGAAAAGAATCTCAACCATTTCATTCCAACCAACATTGATAGATACACAAAATCTTTGAATCACTGTATGCAAATTATAAGTTTTCTCTTTTATAGGCAATTACTTAATTGTTATTAAAAAAAAAGTTCAAATAGAAAATTGGATAAAATAATATAATTTGAATTTATTTATATATGTATGAATTTAAGTTCTTATATAAAATTAGTATTTGAGACATTTTATTATAAAATCATTTTATTAATAATTTAACAGTCAAAATACCTATTTCATGAGATAACAAATTAAGTATCTAAATCTTAGCAGTTTTTTCACAGGCTTCCAAAAAATATAAATGTAGAAATAGTCAGGCAGGAGATGGAGACAACTGCAGCGGTTGAGGCAAGTGGGTTAATCACAAGTGGCCACAATGGAAGTGGTCCAATAGAGTGGGCTTTTGGACCACTTACACCCTACAAGATAAGTGGATTTCGGTCCATTTTTTAATATACTACTGCCTTCGTTCATAAATAATTATCGCATTTATAATTTTCTCATTCTTTAAAATAGTAATTTAATTTATTAAATTTATAATAAATTATTGAGTAAATTGATTATATTACCCTTATTTACAATAAAGAGAGATTTTTAGAAATTCTAGCAATTAATGTTTGTCAATTGCAAAGGGTGAAAATGAAAAAAGAAAAATTATTTTTTAAAATTAACAAACATAACACTTATTTATGAACATGATATTATTTTCGTAGATGTGACAATTATTTATGGACGGATAGAGTACAATCATACATTTATTATCTATCTATTCAACTTCTGATCTTTTTTTTATTACTAGCTTTGTAAATTTATTAGGAGCATTTATTATTATATTATTACAACTATTATGTTGTTAGATTATTGATTGTTTGTAGTAACACAAATTCAAAGATGTAACTGAATTTGGGTTTCCTAGAAGCTATACTTTCAACAACAACAAACAATTTTCAAATAGCTACTAAGAAGGATAAAAATGTTTAGCTGATAATTGAGTTCCAACTAATAATTAATATCAAAGGGCTTTAATCAGCAGTTAATAGCCGTTGAAAATCTAAATTAGTTGATCATTTTATCAAATTACTGTTGTCAGTCGTCAGCAATCATGATTACTTCTTAGTTAGTATAATCATCTAAATTAAATGGACCGTAAATTAGATTAAAAATTAATCTTTCCTTGATTCAGATAAAAAAAAAAAAAAAAAAAGAGAACACAAAGAGCATGCAACAATCACACTATTTCATCTAAATTGGGGTGGTTTCCCTCTTTTAAAGGTTTGAGTATCCTGTTGTAGAAAGAAAATTAAATAAATAATATAAAAAAATGAACAACCAATCCCAATTCTTGCATGTGAAAATAGATACCCAATAATCAATGGTACACTATATCATGTGCCAGAAAAGAAGACCAGTCACATGGCTCACTTGGCATAGCAGCAAGGTACTGCCAGGGATCCGGCTCATGGCTTAGAACTTTGAGTCGGTCTCGGTTTTACCGGTTTCGGGCTGATTTGATCTAGATCCAAGTAGATGGCAATGTTTATTTCTATTTTGTTTCAATTCAGTTCTTTCATTTTTTTTTTCTTTGATTGGGATTAGATTGAATTGAAATCGCGGGTTTAATCAATAATTTTAAACTAATTTTATTTTCAAATTTTACACGAGAGAAATTAAAATCCAAAATTTATCCTTCAATTTCATCCGATTCCAAATAATTATTACAAGATCGGATGACATAATTTTATTTGATTCAGCTTTGATTTGATTGAAATCTGAATTGGACCCATTTTACCAACCCTAAGTTGGTCTTTTATTACAAGTTGCAATCTTTACATCCTGGTAAGGAAATTTTGTCACCCTTGCGGTTCCTCTTTATTTCCCCGACCAACTGATTCCCAACATGTTGATATAATACAAGTCAAAAGGGTGTTTTTTTTTTTTTTTTTTTTTTCGTTTTTGTTTTTAAAAGGGACTATGCATTATTTTTCCCCATTTATGTTGAAATAATACAGTGCTGAGCTCCAAAGAGAAAATGACGATACCATTTCGAAGGTTGAAAATGTGTGAAATTGAATTAATAATTTAGTAGTTAAGTATTTATCTCAATGTTCTATATATTAAAAATTTAAACTTTATTAATAGACGGTTGAATCAGCGAAAGTGAATTGCATATTTGAGCAAACTTTACTTGTAATATTAGGAATTTGAAAAGGCAAATGAAAAATCTACGCAGTGATTAATATTAAAATTTTATATTACTACTCGTTTTGTCACAAAATAAAAGTCGTTTAAAGTTTTTGTATGGAGATTAAGAAAATAATTAATTCTCCTAAATTATATTTACTTTATCTCAAAATATAAGTCGTTTAAGGTTTTTATGAGGGATTAAGAAAATAATTAATTTTCCTAAATGATAACAAAACTAAGGATAATTTGATCAAATTACTCTTTATCTCAAAATTGAGTGTAAATTGTAAAGATAATTATTATATCAAATGTAAATAAAGGTAATATTGAAAAATTATTATTGTTTAATATACTCAAACGACTCATATTTTATATTATAAACAATTATTTTAAAACGATTTATATTTTAGAACGGAGAGAGTATAAATTAAACTATAAGAATAACTTTCTATGTTTAATAAATGATCAATATTTGCAACCTAACTCAAGCATGTCATAGAAATTATATATATATAAAAAAAGGAAAATCAAAGAAAGGAAAGACAATAGCTCATGCATTACGGATGTGATGGTGCTCAATCTATAGACAACCTAACAACACCAACAAACTCTATCTCTCCAACTTTCCATATGCAAATCACGTGCAAAGCAAGTGGACATGAGAAGTAAGCATTAAAATAAATGTAAGGATGATGATGATGATGATGATGATGATGATGATGATGATGATGGACAAAGGTGGTATTCGAACCTTCTCCTTTCCATTTGTCATTTTTTTGTGGTTTATATTTACCACTTTTGACTATCTCCAATAACAATTGGACACTATAAAAATATACAATAGATAAATCATTACAAGGTTTGTTGGTTAAGATCCAATCCAACTCTTTTTTTATTGCATTCAAAAAGATTATAGAGATTATATGGTAAGTAGAGATCAAATTTTATATTCCAACTATGGAGACACGTGTGAAAAAAATCATTCAAATTTAAATGATTATATATGGTAGCATAGATATACTTGCACATTTCTAAGTAGTACGTCTATAAATGGCTTTTGCGTTATTAGACAAAATTAGTTATTTTAGTAATTATTAGTTATTCTAGTAATTATCAATTATTTTATTAATGTTTCATCAAACGTTAAAGGAAGTAATAGTTCGTAATTTGCTCTTTTAAACACTAAAATCTAATATAAACGTCAGTAAAAACACTAAACACCATGTATGGATTAATCGGATATACGGATGAGACTAAAAGTTATTAGGTATTTTATGAATTATTAGCAACTTTGTTCGATAAAAAGTTATTGCTGAATAAAACTTTACTCTCTTATGAGTCTGGATTTGAACATGGATTACCATTTAGTCACTTTCTTACGGGTAACAAATGCATTTTTCAAATTATGCACAAAAAGTTAATTTTTTAGTGTATGTATATAAGAAAAAGTTAACTTGTGATATAATAAACTGGGAATAGTTTAATGAATTTATATTATAGAACTTCATAATAATAAAATGACACCTATTATGTATCTTTAGCAACTTTATTTTGGATACAACATATTCCTACCACTATGTGTAAATTAATGATTTATATTCCAAGAAGTGGGGATGATGAGGTATAACCCATAACTAAAACCTAATAGAAAAATTGGAGATTTTGGTTTTATTTTTGCAGATAGAAAATTCAGACAATAATTCAATATAATACAGAGAAATGGGGACAAGTGGGTGATTCTTCTATTCCACAAGTTGCCAAACAAATGAAATCAGGAGATTGAAGATGGCAGAGATGTTTTTTAAGAATGGAAATGGAGAGACATAAGCATCCTATACAGCTTAGCAGAATCCTATAGATATGGAAAGGAAAGCTAATGTGTGAAAGAGAGAGAGAGAGAGAGAGAGAAGGGGTACCCTTGATCTTAAGAAATGGAGTGTCTCTAAAGCCCAACAAAATCCAACTAGATTTCAAAATGTTAAAAATGTTCTTCCAAATGGGTTCCTTAAAGCACAGCAAAATCTTATTAGATTTTCTTGTGATCTTGAGAAGGATTGAAAGTTAAGGGCAGGGTGCCTTTAGCTAAGTCCTTTCTTTATGATGCACCCTCTCTATGTTACAAAGCAAGAGATCTTAACGACCCAAAATGGAGAGCTAGAATTTATTACATACACTCGTATGTAATAAATTAAGAAAAATCAATATACCTAATAAGGGATTGACTTGTTTAGACCGCATGAATAATTCCATTAGTACACCAAGTTGGTGAAAATAAGAATTTTGTTGGAACGATGGTATTTTTAATTATACATACATTGCTAGAAAAAAAAAAAAAAAGATAAGTAGGAATAATTTTTTAAAATTTCCTATTTTTATAGATTTGATCGATAGATGAAATCATAAACCTGATTTAGGTAAGTATAATCTACCTGATAATATGTATAAAACTTGCCTCAATCGGTCTATATGCACATTTATGGACCAAATCAAGCAAATAGATAATCTAACTTATGGTGATTAACCCCACGAGTGCTCTTTATTACTGATCTATTCCCGTTCGGATTTAGTTAATGGTATTTTAATAATAGTAATGAGTTTTGTTCCTTTTAGTTTATAATCATAATTGAAATATTTTTGAATTAATTATATTAATTGAAAATTAAATAAATAATTATTTTATTTGCATACGTGTCTTTATGATCGGGCCAAAAATAATATTCAGCTAAAACTTTTCTAATAATGACAATCACAAACTATTAGGAATCCGATGATTTTACAAATAAAGTTGATTTATAAATAATAAAATTTATTCTTAAACTAATTAAAAAATTTTTAAAGTATATTTATCCAGGTTGTTTTAATGTTTGAAAATATTATTTCTAATATTCTTAGAGTATTACTAGTAAATGAATCATAATTTATAGTAAAAATAGATGAGTAAAATGCCAAACTAAGAGCAAGCAGCAAGAAAAACATTGAGCCGCCTTGTGAAACAGGAAAAGGAAAACACACACAACGACCAAATGTTAGGAGGAGGACGAGGTGGATGGGGCCCATCTCACCAGAGACAAGCCAGAATGGCAGTCCCATTTCCTCTTCTTCTTTTCTTTCCTTTTTTTTCTTCTTTAAATTATCATATCATTAAATAATTCTTGAATTATAATTTTTATTTTTAGTCCCTGTTTGTTTGTTTGTTTGTTTTAGCGATGTATTTTTAGTTAAGTGTTAGGTCCCTCCAAAACTCTTCGTCCAACTCAAGAGCCACTAACACAGCCACAAACTGAACTCAGAATCCGAAGGTACAAAGGAAGTGCAGAACCAGAGCTAACCCATTTCTTTGCGTCTTTTAAGGCAAGCTCTGTTCTTTCTCTTGATAAAAATCTCACCTTTTTTGTTTTCATTTTGTTGAAATGGATTGCTGGTCTCCTTCTGTTGCGATGGATGATGAGTTTGAGAAGCTCGTGATTCGGATGAATCCTCCCAGGTATTATTACGTTCATATTTCTTTGGTTTCTTTTTGGACAATTGGGGTTTCATTTTTATCGTCTTATTTTTTTCTTGAATTGAAGTAGGTTTGTTGTGTTTTCATGAAATTTTCATTTCTCCAGCTGAAATGGTGGGGCTTGAATGTTTTAGCCATATGGGTATGTGATTTTGTTTCTTGTTGATGCTTGAGTTGCAGGGTTACTGTTGATAATGTCTCGAGCAGGAAAGCCACTTTGATTAAGGTACTTGTTACAATCATTTGTATATAAATTTAATTTTTTATCATCATCTTATCAGAAAATCATTACTGGCTGAAATTTTGATTCCTTTATGTTATGTCTTTCAGGTTGATAGTGCAAATAAGAGAGGCAGTTTGTTGGAGGTGGTTCAGGTTTTGACTGATTTGGATCTTATAATTCGTCGAGCTTACATTTCTTCTGACGGGGAATGGTTTATGGATGGTTAGTTTTTTTGTCTCGTGTCTTTGATTTAGTTAGTTGTCTCTATAACTCATTGTTATATGTTTGGTTTCTTGTTTTCAATGGTTATTTTGCAGTCTTTCATGTCACAGACCAACAGGGGAATAAACTATCTGAAGATGATGTAGCTGAACGAATCCAACAGGTAGATCGGCAAACCCATTCTCCATTTTTAACATTTTATTTTCAAATAAAGAAAATTTGCAGAAAAATAGAAAGTATAATTCTACTATTTATTAAAGTCTCATCCCTTGGGTATGAAACTACGCTATTCTTCGCATCGAAAAATAATAGGAGAAAGAGGAAGATGCGCCGTATATCTTATAATGTACGCAGGGGTTAACTGCGGCACTATAGGAGTCCAATGTGACTGTGACATTGAAAGGCAGCTTAAATTGGTTTCTCATTATGACAGATTTTAGAGCACATAACTTGGAATATTGAGTGTTGATCATTGCTCTAGTCAATGGAGACCTTGCTCCTTTGAGTTCTTCTATTGGCTTAGATTTTTTCTTTTATGTTGTTATGTTTTCTAACCCACTCAAATTCTGAAAATAACTATGAGATGATGCCTAATTTTGTATTCAGTCTGAGTTTGGAAAGTCAATGTTTAAGGACCATTTAGAAAGAAAAAAAAGACACAAACAGTTCGCGGAATAGAGGAGAAATATGTTAAAACTTAAAAGGCCTTGGTCTATATAAGTCAAGGAGAAAACAGAACTAGCTTAATTGATGAATGCTTAACTTTTAGACTGCAAATTTTGCTGCTTTAATCACACTCCTTAATTTAAGACATATGTAAGTTGATACCAAAAAGACTAGACAAGGAAGAAGCAGCGATTAATTTCTGATAGAGTTGAAGGGGGGGGGGGGGGGGTCTACGATGTGATACTCAAGTATGACCCGGGGAGATACATGCTAACTATGGGTAGGAAGCAGGAACCATGTTTGATCTCTGTTCTGCACGTGAAATGAAAGTTTAGCAATATTATTTACAGAGCCATGTGAGTTCAAAGTCATGTTGATGAGTTGGTTTACATGTCACAGTCACTGGGGCCAAGAGCATGCAGCTTCCGGTCCTTGAGACGGTCTATAGGTGTCCAGGCTGCCACAGAAAATACAACCATTGAATTGACTGGAAGAGACCGCCCGGGCTTGCTCTCAGAAGTTTTTGCTGTTCTTACCGACCTCAAATGTAACGTGGTGGCTGCAGAAGTCTGGACCCACAATTCACGAATGGCATCTGTGGTTTATATCACAGATGAAGCTACTGGATTGCCTATTGATAATCCTGAGAGGCTCACTAAGATCAAACAGCTTCTCCTATATGTTCTCATGGGGGATAGAGATAAACGCAGTGCTAATACGGCTGTTTCTGTGGGTTCCACTCATAAAGAAAGGAGGTTGCACCAGATGATGTATGCTGATCGTGACTATGATATGGAAGATACAGAATGTGGGACATCAAATGAACGGCGCAAACCGCTTGTAACGGTAGAAAATTGTACAGATAAAGGATACACTGTTGTAAACTTGCGGTGTCCTGACCGCCCAAAGCTACTTTTTGATACTGTCTGTACATTAACAGATATGCAATATGTTGTCTATCATGCAACTATCATAGCTGAAGGTCCAGAGGCATATCAGGTGGTTCTAAATTCCCTCAAAATGCAGTGTCAAATATTCTGGTTGATTTCACTTTGCATTTATGCAAGTTGAACATTATTGCTTTCGAAAGTCAAAATTTGTTCTCAGTGTTTCTCATTCCCTTGCATTGTCAGGCTTATTATTTCAATTGGGGTCATTGTAATTGCTTATTCTTTCCTTGTCTTTTTTTTTTTTTTTTTTTGAAAATAAAAAAATAATAAAATCCAGCATATATCCCCTTGTTTTGACAAAACAAGTGCTTCTAAACGTAGCTGCATAGGATCTAATTTTTGTTTCTTGCTGTCTAGGAATATTATATCAGGCATATGGATGGGTCCCCTGTTAGTTCTGAAGCAGAGAGGCAAAGGGTTATCAACTGCTTGGAGGCAGCTATTAGAAGGAGAACTCCTGAGGTGTGAACATTTGCAAATTCAGTTTTGATGCTTGTTTCCAACTTTCTTGATATATGATTGTTATTGAATTCTTGCAATGCAGGGTATAAGACTAGAACTTTGTAGTGAAGACAGGGTCGGCCTTTTGTCTGAGGTGACTCGCATATTTAGAGAAAATGGTCTGTCAGTAACTCGAGCTGAGGTGACAACCAGGGGCTCGCAGGCTGTGAATGTTTTCTATGTGACCGATGCATCAGGATATTCAGTGAAGAGTGAAACAATTGAAGCAGTGAGAAAAGAGATTGGTCTAACCATACTTTGCGTGAAGGACGATGAACAATCAAGTCCACCGCAGGAACGTGGGAAGTTCTCGTTGGGTAATCTCTTTCGATCTAGATCAGAAAAGTTCCTCTATAACTTGGGTTTAATAAAGTCATATTCTTGAGCAGCTCATCAGCTAAGCTAGGTTCTGTCGTTTGCAGTAAATGCTGGTATAGTTTAGCTTAGTCATAGAACTTTTAGCTTCAGGTCAATCTGTTGTTGATCTTAGGTCCTTCCTGAATCTTGCCACAAATTTCAAACTTGTAAATCTTCTTTGTGAATATCTTTTTAGCTACCTTAGTCTCAAATGTCACTGTAAATACATACATCATTATTATATTCATGTGGGTTTATTAACCTCTTTTGTTCTATGGTGGCTTTTTATCACTAAGCCATCAAAATCATCAAAATCAACTTTCTGAATCAGTTTTCACTAAAGAATACAGCGGTGATGAGTCATGCTAAAAAAAAAAAAAAAAAAGAAAAGAAAAATTGTAACGTAAAGCAAAATGTTTTTGCTTTTTAAGCTTTTTCCTGAAAGGGGAAACTCATGGCCTTGATTGAGTAGGTAAAAGCAGTACAAATAAAAATGTTCACTGTGATTATCTCTACTGAAAATTTTAAAACGACAGATAAAAATGAAAGAAATATTATTTTAATTTAATTATGACAAACAGGAAAAATAGGACAGCTTAATTATGACATAACAGACAATGTGGGAAGTGTCAATTGGACATTAATTCAAATGGGAAAAGAAATGGACAATAACTCAAGATTACGAAATGATTAATTTAATAATAATATACTAATTAAAGAAGGGAAAGCGACAATTAACAAATGATAGTTAGTGGTCTGGTGAGTAATGATTTTGTAATTACGACTTTTTGCAAACAAAGAAACAACAACAACAACAACAACCAAGCGAAAAGGTCACCGACAGAATCTCCAAGTCTGAACGGAGCGTAGAGGGGGGAGGGGGAGGGGAAGTGGGGCCCCCCAACACGCAACTCCACGCCCACATGATGTGTCGCTTTCGCTTTTTGCCCCTGTTGTCTATGTACGCGTGTCAAGATCAGGATCACATAACAGTACAGCCGCCAGTGCAAATTGGGGTCCACTTGAACAGTGGCCAAGTTGCATCTGTTTTATTTGGTGGGGTCCAATTGGAAGATGAGGTCACGTGGCTGGGGATTCTATAGAATCCGCCTCGAAGCACGTGACTTTGAGTAGAATTTTTGGAGACCCAAATCCAAAGATGTCTATCTATCATGTCTTATCAGTTATTGTATTCTTTAAATTGTTGCTGAAACTTGAATGTATGACACGAATCAATCCGTCTTCTTCATATTTAAAGTTAATTAATTAAAGACCCAGTACTGAATCTTTAATTATCGAAAACGTTTAAAATGTAAATATTTCATTCTCCAAATAAGATAATAATAAGTCATTTCTTTCTTAATCGGAATTCTCCAATTATGAATATTGAGTCTATTTAAATATTCTAACTTTGACTTTGGTTTTTTTTTTTTTTTTAAGGACTCGGAAAAGATGGCTCCTCTTATATAATCCGTATTCCATAGTGCTTAAAAATACCACAACAGAATGAATTTCAACATTTCAAGAATTATTTTATTTCCCATTTAGTACACATGACTCGTGAGACTGAGATTCATAACAAAAGAAAAACAGCACAGGCCACATTGAGAAAGTCTGAAAGTGGCACGCTTGTTTTTAGATCTCCATAGCTTCAGGCTTCACTTCCCCACCCATCTGCCCAGCTTCAGGCTTGGCTTCACCGCTACCACCACCATCTTTGGAGCTGCTGGCAGTGGCACTTGCAGCAATAGCTGTCTTGCTTTTGCCTCTTTCTATATTGCCAGAAGGATCGGTTTCTTCAGGAGAGAGCTTCTGGTGACTAGTTTCTTTATGTTTTTTCCTGCAGGGAATCGTAGAGCAACAACACCAAACTCCAATCTCTAATAGTACCTCCATCTCTCCCCTGATTCACTCTACCAGTCATCAGACAAAAGTCCTTATAGTCAATTTCATAGCATTAGATATTTCTTTAACACCACAAATTAAATCCCTTTGCATTGGACCATTGTCTGCTGATAGGCCACAGTTAGGCCCAATTCCATCCTATTTATCAAATCAGTTCCACCATCATCAGCTCAGTAAAAGTATAGGCTCACCAAGGCATATTAACATTGTCTGTCCATTAGAACATTTGCAATCAGAGCTCACAGCCAGTAGGCAAATTGTCATACACAGATTAGAACAATGTGTAAACCCACAGAATCTCCATCGGTATCAAATGATGCCATCTCAATGTTATTAAGGAAAAATGACAATTCCGAGGACTAACTATCCTTGCTCAATATTTTCCATCCGTTACAATGTAAACTTTCAAAGAATAAACTTTCAAACTCAAGTCATCATACAAAAATGAAAAGCCCTCTGAATAGGGTTGGACGAAACAAAGTTCGCGGTTGAAGGAAATACATAGCTAGAATATCAGGACTCAGAGATTGGAAGCTCGCCGCAGTCACTGATCACCACCCTCTTTCTAGGGCGGTCTCCCCTGTCTGTCTCTTGTGACTCGATCAACTTCACAATATCCATGCCTTCCAAAACTTGTCCAAAAACTACATGTCTCTGATCCAGCCATGGGGTCTGCCATTTGCCAAATAAAGATGAATATATTAATACCTTGAATCAAACATGGAACATCTGTAATTACAAAATCTTCAGTCTTTACTAACTAACGAGCCCTTTCCTTCCTGAAATTGATCAGCAGAAACACAAAGGAGCACTAATAGAATATTATCTGTCCAACTAGAGGTGCATCAATACGGTTGCTCAAAATAGAAAACTGAGTCTATCACAAGCAATTGCATTAAATTTTAGGGGAAACTAAACCTCCTAACATTTGGCCTATTACACACTTTTCTACCTCAACACTATACTTCAATCCTTGATATATAAGATATGAATTTCTCATTAAATTTCAGTCCTTCAAATTTTGAATTCAACCACATCTCAGTCCTTGAAAATTTAAAATCGGACCTGAATTATATCATATAAACACTTTAATCCCTCAAACATATTTCACTTTTCACTAATGATAGTATAAATATTAAAGCATCTAATTTCGAAACAGTAGGACAATGAGTAGACCAAACCTCAAAGGGCCTATCAATTAACTAAAGTTTAAGCACATCATATTCTTCAAGTATATTTCATGATAACCATGTCAATCACATCCAGAAGAGAAACTGTACTTGAATGTAAAATAAAGATCAATCTTGCATTCTGATAATGATATAAAGATTCATATCACAACCTAACAAGCAATTACCCAGGAAGGACAGAGAAGAACTGAGCCTGGATAACCAGGAAAAACCAACCCTCAAAATATTCCTTTGATGTGCTGCCCCAAAGAGGAAGAAGCAGGAGAATTTTAGTGCATTTGCTATATCAAGTTTCTAATCTCTGAAGGCAGAGTGCTAGAGGGAGAAGAATATGTCTTTGTGATTCTTTTCTCCAGTAAACCTCTATAAGGAAAATTCTGGCCAATTGTTAGAGAACTAGATAGCCTATTCCTAGAAGAATTAAATATATCTCACTCAAACCTGAAATATAGGATTCTGGTAAATACACATATTATCGTATGCACGTAGAGAAGCAATTGTTCATGTATCTACATATGGAGAATTGATCTACCTTGACAGTGCAAATGAAGAACTGGCTACCATTGGTGTTAGGGCCTGCATTTGCCATACTTACAACTCCTGGTCCAACATGAGCCACTGCAAAACATTGCATGTTTCAGAACAGACGTGTAATGAAATATAAGGTATAATACTCGGCATAGAAAAGGGAAATGGCTACCAAGTGGAATTTAGAAGAACAAGTCAACAAATGCTTAGTTCTTCATCAAAATGAGATATGCTTGTTTAAACAACAAGGCATGAGATATGCATCAAGAAAATACAAAATTTTCAGACTGCTTATGCATTAACAAAATGAATATAATCAAAATACAAAAGTATCATATTTGTCAGTCCTCATCCACCCTCTGTCAAAGAAACTACTTTGGAAGATTTTACTGAGGACAGTGTTCTAACCCTATCGCAAGAGCAACATGGGATAAATTAAACTTACACTTGAAGTTTTCATCTTTGAATGTACGGCCATATATGCTTTTACCTCCAGTTCCCTGCAATGTTTTTCAAGCTCAGAGAATTAATATTTTGCAAATAAAGGACTCAAGCACCATGCTACTTGAAAGTTGTAGTAATGCATATGTACCAGACAAAAGAACTTCCTTTTCTAGAAATTGCACCTCTAGGTATTAGATTAAGTTATGCTTAGCACCAATGTGTTTTCCTCTTTCTCACACAACATAATGTTTCTAATGACAGATGGCATTCCATTGTTAATAGTGTTATTCAATAGGAATATGAAGCTGTAATGAGCTCAAGATTAAAATTACGCTAGAGACAAGACATACAAGGATCCATTGTATTATAAACGGTTTTCATTGGATTTTTCTCCACATACCATTTCTAGTGAGCTTAGAGAAAGCAGGCAACATGCCTTCTGATAATGCTAGCATGAACGAACACTACAAGACAAGGACTCATACCACAAAACAAATGGTGGATTAAAACTTTCAGCTACAATCAATAACACAAACAAATAAAAATAAAGGTCAGTCGATCATTTTAGTTATGCAAATGAGAGACCCTAAAGTGTGGAAGGAGTACCCACATTTCCTTTATCAAAGTCCCCTCCTTGAATCATGAAATCTTTGATGACACGATGAAATGCAGAACCTTTGTATCCAAAGCCCTTCTCACCTAATCAAGATAGCAAATTGAAATTAAATTATAACAGATTCCAAAGCCTGCCAGAGCAAAAGCAACCCAAAAAGGGGGGGACAAGCCAAAGAACTACACAACAAAGTAATTGACATAAAACATGGTTATACGTTACAAAAGTACCACCTGTGCATAAAGCACGGAAATTTTCTGCTGTTTGGGGCACATCATCGCCATACAATCCAATGACAATCCTTCCAACAAGTTTTGGCACGGGATTACCCACGCTTATATCAAAATACACTTTGTTGGTCACTTTGGATTGTAAATCTGCTACCTATAATCAAACATAAAGCATAAAACTTTAAACACACATAAGGGATTGTAATTCTTATATAATTCACATAGTACCAGAATCAAACTTTTAAATATAAATTGCAAGGCAATAATTGAATAAAACAGGCAGAAAAATCTACTAGTGGAACTGAAGAAAGCAATGCCGACAATCAATAGAACCTACAACAGAAGCAAAGCATAGAACCCCACATAATCCCAAACCTCAGAACTAGCTCGAATCGAGCTCAGAAGATGGGTTTTCCTCTGAGAAGAAGAAGAAGATATAGTAAGAGACGCGAGGCTCAGCGAGCCCGCGAAGAACAAGCTCGATGGAGACGACGAAACATTAACTTTCCCAGGAAGCTTGACTGCATTGCAAACAGGATTTAGCGCTTTAACCGGCGACACGTTTCGTGGACCTGGCAGGGAACCGATATTTGGCTGCAACCAAAAGAAGAAGAGAAGAAGAAAAATGAGATTGATAGTCAACGAAAGGAGATTGAAAGGGTGATTGGTTGCTGAGAAAACGAGGAAAAAAGAAGGGAATTACCAAAGTTGTGAAAGAAGCCGCCATTGATACTGCTCACAGAAGACTAGAAGAGAGAGGGGATTTGGTTTTGTTTTTGTAAGTTGAGTGGAGAAAAGGAAATACAAGATAGTGTGCAAATTACAATAATTGCATCTGGTTTTTCACAGAATGACAAATGCGTCCCTAAATTGGAAAATCCTCTATATTAGCACCTAAATTGAAATTTTCCTTGACCAAGATCCAAGCAATTAAGAAATTTATGTATCACTTACATATTAATTTTTTTAATAGACATTAATTATTTTATGAATTGCTCAAAGGAGAAATTAATGTAATAATATGGAAAGAAAATAAAATGGCCAATTCCAACAAGACCAGTTACTCATTATAATATTATCTTTACTGATAGATTAAAACCACTGCTTAGTGGACAAGATACTGGGCATTTAACAACTCAAAAATCTTAAAATATGTTTGATATGTAGTTTTTTTTGTTATCCTAGTGGATAGATTGTTGAAAAGGGAGAGGTAAAAGGGTGTCCGGATATTGTAGTTATATGCTTTTAAAGAAAGTCCAAATTTTGGTTTATTAAATCATTATTATCTCCCCATGGCAAATGGGTTGTTGAAGCCTTTGATTTCAGGTACTGTCCTCCCTCGCTATTACCACTCGTCACTTGTTGCTGTCACTCTGCCTATAAAGCTTTCAAATAAACTACCAGTCAGAGCCCCAATGGCTACCGCTGCCTCTGAACCTACCATCAAACCAAATTCTATCAAAATCATTGATTCACATCTTCATGTGTGGGCATCTCCTCAAGAGGTAACACCAACTCAGTAAACTCTTGTTTTTCGTTTTCATCAAATTTGTTTTCTTTGATTAAAAGTTCAGACCTTTACATTGTCTTTAAATCAATAAAGCGAGAAAGTAATTCGGCTTTTATAATTTTGCTCTGTCTCTGGTTTTTAAAGGCTGCAGACAAATACCCTTACTTCCCTGGCCAAGAACCCACTTTACCAGCACATGTAGAGTTATTGCTTCAGGTAATTTTCGTTTTATATATGTAAGTCAACATGGGTGTTCATATTTTATGATTTCTTGCTCACTTTATGTAATTTTTGACACCAAAAGTTAGATTCATTGTTTTGGTGTTTTGGTTTCTCGTTCAATTGCTTGATTATTTAGTTTAATACTTGGTGAAAATATATTGAGTGAAAATATATTGATGGATATTGTGATACCATCCACGATCTTCATGTGACTCTAGACTAGAAAATTGATACCTCCATTTTATATTGCCCAACTGTGATATTCTATAAGGACTTCTTTTTAGTGGTTTCCTATATTTCATTCTATAAGTAATTTTGATTTCTGAGAACCAGTTAGTTTTTGTTGTATTGCATATGGAGAGAGATTCCTCACGTCTTTGAAAACAATTCTTGATGAATCTTCGTCGTATCCCTTTCTAACTTAGATTGCTCTTTGTTACTCTTGCAGAACATGGAAGAAGCAGGTGTAGATGGTGCACTAATCGTGCAGCCCATTAATCATAAATTTGATCATTCTTTAGTGACAAGGTCTGTTAAGGTTACCCGCTGTTTGGACATTGATAACAAAATATTTAACCCAGTATACACATTACTATTTGTGTGTGAACTGCATTGTACAAATGTAGAATGAATAGAACATGTAAGGAGTTTGATGAAGCTGCAGCATATATGCTACAAGGATCTAGGAAATGGAATAATTAATTAGTGGTTAACCTCTTGTTACCTTAAGCCTGTAGGTCTTTTGGATTCCCATTGCACTTGTAATATGAGAGATTGAAAGAAATGTTGATGATCGTGTCTCAGGGGAAGCATGTTTCTTCTCCAATAATTTTAATCAATAAGAGAATTATATTAAACATATCATCCCCAAAAGTGATTTGTTAGTTCACATAGCCCTCATAGGACGATTCCAATTGCATTAGTTCTTTTCTTAATTTACTCCAATTGGTTTCCACCAAATTGCTAGAAAGTATCACCTAATTCCCAAATTTTTGTTTGGACAGTGTCCTCAAGAAATATCCAACCAAGTTTGTTGGCTGCTGCCTTGCAAATCCTGCAGAAGATGGTAGTGGAATTAAGCATCTGGAAGAACTTGTCTTGAAGGTCTAGTCATGTTATATGATAACCAACTAATGTCTTTGCGAAATGAGAAATCATTTTGACACTTTTTCCCTTATCTTTTCATGCTAGGATGGTTATCGTGCTGTTCGCTTTAATCCTTATTTATGGCCATCTGGTCAAAAGGTAAGAGTCCTTTAAGGTACAAATTATTGTTGATTGCTAGCCTGAATTTTCTAGTCTTGATTGGATCAAGTGGCTCAGTATTTTGAGGGTATCATCCATGCAGATGACAAATAATATTGGGAAGGCATTGTTTTCTAAAGCAGGAGAACTTGGAGTACCGGTTGGTTTTATGTGTTTTAAGGTACTACATATTTCCTCAACCTAAAACCCTTGAGTAGTTTGATGCAACATTAGTTTTTCGTTGCAACTGTCTGGGGTGACATTGACAAGATAAAAATTTCAGGGACTCAAACTTCATATTGAAGAAATTCAGGAATTATGTACAGAATTTCCTTCAACAGTTGTATTGCTTGATCATTTGGGTTTCTGCAAACCACCAATGTTAGTCCTCTTTGTATTTTGCTTAATTAGATGGAGCTTTTCAATCTTCGACCGTATAAAAAGTTGCATATTCCTTGTAGAAATGATGAAGAAAGTCTTATCTTCTCTGAGCTTCTAAAGCTATCCAGATTCCCACAAGTATGGTTTTATATTAAATGGATTTCAATTTTTGAGTTTTGAAAGCTGATTCTTTAGTAGTAATATGAATCTTTGTAATGGCAGGTGTACATAAAATTTAGTGCCCTATTCAGGGTATCGAGAATTCCATACCCATATCAAGATCTATCACCCCTTCTGTCTCAAGTGGTCTCTAGCTTTGGGGCAAACCATGTAATGTGGGGCAGGTAACTCTTCTGCTAACTAAGAAATTACACAGAGAAGATAGAAGTTGAGAGTGTGAACAGAAATATTAATGGAAAATTTGGAAATAATTTTATTTTGCAGTGATTTTCCATTTGTAGTTCCAGAATGTGGTTATAGTGGAGCAAAAGAAGCAATATATCATATTGCCAGACAAGTAGCTTTATCATCGTCTGATTTGGAATGGATCATGGGGAAAACTGTCATGCAACTCTTCAAAAGCCAATGGCTTCCATAAGCAAATATTTATGTATCCATCCAACAAGAGTCATTAGATATGGAAAAAGCACTACCTAAATTTACAATGTTTTATTTATTAAACTCTTGTAATTTTTCATTTTCTCTCAAGTTAATTAAGCCTTCAAGTTCTTAGTATTTAATTTTTAGAATTATAAAATTATAAAAATTGCAGTACTAATTAGTAAATAAATTATAGTACTAGAAAAGTTTATTATCCACACACCAGAGTAATTTTATTCATTGACAAAAGAACAATCCAGAAAAGCCTCAGAACCGAAAACATACGAATATATTAAATTATTGATTGACAGATATTTTCTACCGACCTATACAGATACCCTGTTAGTGTTACTGTGCTCCACAACATAAATAGAATTTCCGGGCACTTTTACCCGCCCTGATCTATGATATATCAGTAAAAGGAAGGTTAAAAAAAATAAAAGAAAGGATTAGTCTACAAAAACTTTACCCCGACTGCTTTGAGCCTTTACAACTTGCAAATGAGCAATATGCTAAATAAATTACACAACTCAATTGGTTAATCTTCGATCCGTTGGATTTCACCCATCATGATTCGATTGCTTGTTACTTTAAAACCAAGGAGAGCCGGATCAATTTGCCTCCCTTTTTTGCCTTTCTTTTTGCCACCTCGGCCCCCTTGTGCTCCATCTGATGATTCTGATCCAGTTGCTGTCATGTGGACTTCTGGAGCAGGGGTTTTCTTGGCATTACTTTTAAGCATGTCTATAAATGATGGCTCTGACACATCAGCATCCCCGCAAGATGAGGTTCGCCGGAAGCGCACATCTTTCTTTCCAGATGCCGTGATGTCAGCACCCTGGTTCACTGGATTCCCCCCTTAAAAACATGAAGGGTCAAATTATTACTTGAGCATCAGCGATATACACAAATAAAAACCAGAATGACATTCGCCGAGATGTCAGATAAAGAGAAAAGCAGGTGGGGGTGGAAGCATACCCTCAATGCCACTTGAACTTTTGCCCATGGTAACTGTATCTGAGACCAGCTCAGACAGTCCTTCTTGAGATGATGAAGCCCGCGGAACAGGTGGCCGTCTCAATAATATATTCTCAGGTCCTTTAGATAGTGCAGGCATCCTGTCAAATGGAGCGTGCATCCTTACCAGTAAGGAAAAGATAATTAAGAGCCACTAAGAACTTATTGCAGCTATACCTAAATCCTAAATACAGCAGGAGTGTGAATCCAGGATTGTTCAATCAACAGCAAAAAGAATTCAGTGAGAAACTTACTGATTTATGGTAATATCTTCACCAAATGAATTTTGTGGTCCAACCTTTTCATCATAAAATCCTGCATTCCCACAGCAAAGAATATTTAGAACAATATTTGCATAAATAAGAAGCATGAATTTCAAAGGAAAAAAAAAAAAAAAAGAAAGAAAAGTTACCAGAAACACCAAGGGAAGAGTGCCTGCCAAGAGTGTTAAATGGAACCTCACCATGATCTGCAGCAGCCATCCGTGTTTGCTCAGCTAAATTGTGAATCTCAGTAACTGAATTCTTTGTCATACCCTGGTTTTTGGACCCGTATTTCCTTCCTTCTAATTCTAGGTACTCTCTATTGATAGATGACTTATCAATGAAATTAGATTCTTTAAGAACTGCATGAGAAGGCTCATTAATGCCTAACAAAGATGAATTCCCCTCAAACGTTGCTCCAGATTCAGATCTAAATAATAATTTTTCTGTGCTTCCCAAATTGCTGACCCGTTCACCCACTGGAGTAACCTCTACTGGTTCACCAACGTTAGAACCATAAGATCCTACCACAAATGAGTTGTTCAGACTGGCTTCTCGATCTGACGTAACAGTGAAATGGTGATCTGAAGCGCTTGATCCAGAATATAAGCCTGACAGTGACCTCTTCTCAAAAGATATTCCATCATTAATGTGTAGCGAATCTGCAGGCTGATGGCCTGCTTTCTGATGGAGCAATTCCATTAACAGTCGCCTTGACTTGTCATCATCTGACCCATCTGACATCCATAAACTTGGATCTTCAGAAGCCATTTTAGTGTCAGTCTCCCATTTCTGCCTCTCAGCATTGATGTGCAATTGTTGCATTCTAGATTCCATCCAGTCATTTGCTAGTGGGCCATTGCTTTCAGGCCAGCGGCCATCGATTGCATCCAAATGTGAGGCGTGGAATTGGTTAGGAACCATAGGGTGATGAGGATTATGAGGATGGCTGCCAGAAGGTAATGTTCCCACTTGACCAGCAGATTGCATTCGTGTGCTCAACTCCTGCATATCTAAACCATGTGCATGAACCATAGCATTTATAACATCCATATTCATCCCAGAAGCACCAGCAGGCAAAGACAGGGACCTCTCAAATGGCATTGAACCAGGTTCAAAAAGCCCTTGCCGTAGTCGGTCTTGAAATGAGAGGTTTCGCTCAAGGTGACTCAGCTGGTCCTCATGTGGTGGCCTCTGCTGACGCTGATAGAAGTCCAATGGACTAATTCCTGAAGAGTGAGATCTATGGTTACCGCCAATACTCCTAAGGAACTGATCATTTTCATTAACTGGCCAAACAGAATCAATATGTCTCTCCTCTTCCACATTTATCTGCTGTCTCAATCCTAGTGGAAACTGCCTTGCTTGCAACTGTTCTTGAAGAATCTGATGCTCCAAAGTTTGCATTTGCCCATGTTGTGCACGTGATAGGAGCTCAAACAAGTCTCTCTGCTGATCTTGCTGTGGTGTCTGACCAAATTTTGCTTGAGTAAGCTGTTCTACAGCAGGAACAAAGTGTCTTTGGGGATGATGAGACCGTTGTTGCAGCTCATGCAGAAGTTGCTGCTCCAACAGGACTTGATCAAGGACATTGTTAGCTCTAATAGGATCGATACGCGAATGTGAAAGGACAGGGTCAGACATTTGACCATGCAGCAATTGCTCAAAAAGCACTTGCCGAGCTTGTGATTGTTGTCGTTCCTGCAAAAGCTTTTGCTGTTGATGAAACTGCTGCTGTTGCTGTTGCTGTAACTGATGTTGCTGCTGAAGTTGAATCTGCCGCTGTTGTTGGAGCTGCTGCTGTTGCAGCTGAAGTGCCAAAAGATGTTCCAGATCAGGCACAGGATGGTTGGCCAATTGTTGATGGTGAATAAGATTCTGACCTGGCACGTGATCTAAAAGTGATTCATTTAAGCGTGAATGTGATGACAACATATTTCGCTGTTGTAGCTGCTGCTGCTGAAATTGCCGTGGCATAAGCTGCTCTGCTAGATCAAAATGATTATGCTCTTGTTCAACACGTGACAAATGACGAGCAGCAGTGGATTCTTGAAATGAGTTGGGGATAGAAAGCATATCTTGTCTATAAACATCGGACCATTTCTCTGCAACAGAAGCTGGCTCAGTCATAGCACCATATGGGGCAGTCCTTCCCAGACTTGAAGGCACATCAGATGACTCGGTCTGTCTAGCTTGAGAGCCTTCAAGCTCAGACCAGAACAAGCCAAAAGGGTGCAACTTATCACTTTGACCAGGTTCTGTCAATTTATTTGGAAGAGATGGGTGGCCATTAGATTTTGCCAAAGGGTCATGACCATTTCCGGATGATTGGACAGTAGGGTAGCCACTACTGCCAGGTCTTCCCGGAAAAACAATCTCTGGAAAATCATAACAGATTATCAGAATAGGATATAAGAAGAAACCTTGTCAGTATGATCAGAAGTCTTTCAATTTTACTAAACAATCCAAAAGATAATAGTAAAAAACAAGAACAAACCTTCATCTTGAGCAACAAAATCATGAAAGCTTTGACCCTCTGAGTGTGGCAGTTGAAGTGGATTCTCTGGCTCAGTCATTCTTGCTTGAGCATGCTGGGCTGAGAGAGTACTCAAGTCAGACAAAGGCTGGCATAGGTCATGTACTGAAGATGGATCGGTATTTTCAGGAGCAGGAACAGCAGGTAAACCAGGTTCCAAATTTCCTCCCAAAGCCCCAGACTGCTCCATCTCAGAACTAGGATACCCTCCCCTCAGTTTCAAGTGTGGCATGATCTCACCCAAACTTTGGAATGGTGCACCTTCAGGAGCATCTGCCAAGCGGATTGGCAACTCCATCCCAAAATAGCCTTCTTCAAACCACATGACGATATCAGCTCCAAGAAATGGCCCTTGAGTCTGTCCATGGGGATCAACATAATAGAAATACAAATCCTCAGGTGGCATGCTCCTTTCAAGGTCTTTTCCCTCATTTTTATTTGCCAAGTTCGACATGGTGCCAAAATGATCTTGATCAGGGGAGGGGAGAACAAATAGAGAGTTTGAATCATCAGGAAGCTTAGACTGAACAGCAAAAGAAGAGGTGGAATCAACATCATCGGAAAGAAACTGTCTAGTCAAAACAGAGTCCACTGTCTGCCCATTTTTGCCAATATCAAGTTCAGAACCAGGATGAAAAGAAGTGCCAATCTCTGTCGCACTCCAAACACTATTGCTTTCCAAAACTGTAGCACTGACTCCATCAGCCATAACCTTGCTCGCTTCTTGAAGATTAACCTCTTTTTCTGGAACAATAAATAATCACTTTCATTCAAATGTAAAAGGACACAAACACAATACTCTACTATTACAAGAATATAAGAAGATTTTATGTGCATCGCATATAATGGCAACATCAATGTAATGCTCACCATTTAATGCATTTACATGTGAATCATGATTCCACAAGGAATCATCACCACCAGCTTCATATGCACCATTGTTCATAGCTTCTTGAAAAGAATCAGCAGTCTCTTCAGAGGCAGCAGAGGGAAGGATAGTCAGTTTCCCCTCATTAGATTCGTCATCTCCAACTGTATGCAAACAAGGAACATACAGGAAAATTCAGATAAAAGCAACAAACATAGAAAAATTGTTCAAGTGATTGAACCTAAAATACCTGAAACGTTCTCAGTTGACCTCCCTTTTCTAAATGAATTGTACAACACCCCGCTGCTTGTGATCTTCCCCTTCCAGATGTCAGTAAGTACAGCCTGTCAGAATTACAAACCAAATAAAGGTCAAGGAAGAATTAAGTCAAGTAAAACCTTTTACTCAAATGAAACATCGTCATGATGTAGATAGATAAATTAATTGTGGGAAGCAATCAATTACCTCCTCTTCAGGATCAGGAGCAACAAAAGCCAGTGGTTCACTAATTCCAATCTGTGTTATTGGTAAAGATTCCTCCATCTCATCAGGCATGTCAGCAAAAGATGAATCCACCCTCTGCCGACGATAAATGTCAAGAAGCTTACCCCGGGGATAGCAAAATGTATCCACTTTATGGTTTGGCTTTCCAATGACACTTCCACTTTTGTGGAAAAGAGAAGCAATAGCAGTACCTGCAGATGAAGACTTACCAATGGCATTTGCCCTTCCTCGTCCTAGTGTAAACCCCAAATTTGAACCATCACCCCGACCTCTCTCAACTCCAAATCCAGGTGCAGCACGGTAGGTAGAGGAACCCATAGAATGAACCTCCATTCTATGCCGTGGTCTCCACTTATCACGAGATTCTGAGTCACGCTCAGAAGATGAACGGTTGCTAACCATAGACGATTGATTGTCATGGTGAGCATCTTCCTTCTCTTTCTCCGCATCTGTCCTTTTCTCAGTTCGAGATTCCTTCTCTTTGTCATCAGGACCCCACCTAGATGACCATTTGCTATCCCTGCGTGCTTCATGCCCAGAGTTACGGTTACTACTATCATGCCAACGATCAGGGGAAGGCAAAACTCTATTTTCCATTGTTTCTCTGATTGAAACACTGTCTACACGACGGTCAGTTTTCCTACGATCCCTTCGAGCACTGAGTAAACCAGTTTCTCTTTCTTCTTCACGCCAGCGGCGGCTACCTTCATTCTCAGTAGCAATCCTTCTCCAATCTTTTTTGTCCTCAGTTCCATCCAAACGCCAACCATCCTTCTGGCTAAGATCGTTGGAATTTCCAAGAGATGCTGAAGTTAGACCACGCATGTCCTGTCATGAACATACCCATGGAAAGTGAACAGCAGGAAAAAATGCTATTGACGTCAGTGAAAGAAGGAAATAATCAAAAAAATGGGCTAGAACAAATGGCAGACATAAAACATGTAGCCTAAAGGTCTAGGTCTTGCTACACGACTCCCTAATAGAACATTTTGCATTAATCTCTCAAACGTGTCAGAAGAATGAAGACTACCAAAAAAAAAAAAACAGGAATTTGAGATTTTATGCCTTCATAAGCTTTAGAATAACTTGGAGATTGGAGATTGGAGATGGGAACATCCAATAAACAACAATAGCACAGCTCTTCTTCTCAAAATTTCACTTGTAGGAGTAGGCCCCAAAGTACAGAAGACACAATAAGCATTAAAAAAAATAATTTAAAATTAAGGCAGGCATACATATTCTGATTTTATGCAATGTGTGAGGCAGCAAAATGAAAACAACATGAAAAGGTCCCAGTTTCAATGTTTTGATACATTCAATACGTTAATAGAAGTGGAAAAGGTGAAGAAGTTATCAAGATATGCAAATTCCAGATTTACGAAGCCACAAAATGGAGCAAAAGAATGTTAAACCAAAAGTGAGAGAGGAAGCTTTATGTGTGTGACAAACAGATTTAATGCGTCAATACAGCAAGATAGAATCTCAAAAATAGTTATCTCGATGAAGCTGCAATATACCATCTTGGTCTCACTTGGTTTGGTATAAAGCCACTGAGGAGATAAAGGTATACTGCTTTCTGACGCCACTTGAT
Organism: Jatropha curcas; assembly: GCF_041381405.1. Lineage (NCBI taxonomy): Eukaryota > Viridiplantae > Streptophyta > Magnoliopsida > Malpighiales > Euphorbiaceae > Jatropha > Jatropha curcas. Next base: position 453,770 of record NC_143153.1, on the reverse strand, counting down.
CTGTAATAAAAGATCAACAGTTTACTTACATGGGAGAGGGCAAAACCAATAACACCAAATTGCTAAAAAATTGAAAAAAAAAAAATCAAATTTTGTCAAGAAAAAACAAAGAAGATTGAACTACCTTTTGTCTCATCATGTAATGCTGCAGAAACCTTTTCCTCATCACTTCCAGAAGCTTCAACTGTCACAATGTGAAGATAAATAAAACCAAAAGAAGAGTTACATATTTGAAGCTTATTCAGAAGGAAATACTATGCTTAGCTATGACTAAACCACAAATAAACAGAATGATAAGCTTATTGGTCCATTTCATAATTCAAGCACATAAAATCAAACTTAATTAGGCATGCAACATAATAAATGCAAATTTCAATTATTAACAACAACAGAAATACTAAAATGGCTTAAATGTTGACCTTCTCAGCACTCTGGATTGGTTTTTAAAATTAGGAACCTAAAAAATGACATATATAATAAAACTGCTTAGAAGCAGCAGTTGATGAAGATTAAACGACTGTCAATAGATCATAAATTGTACACACATATAAACAAGCAAATCAATCAGTACTGAGAAAAAAATTAATAACCTAATTAAAAATTAAAGAATTGATATTCATTAGCACCAACTAACTTATGAAATTGGCACTAAATACAAATAAATGATTCCGAAAAAAGGAAAGAAGATGAAGCAGAAAGGCAAGGCCTAATAAACTGGTCTATTCAGATCAACAAAACCAAAAACCTAACATTAACTTCGAATCAGTTAAATGCAAGAGATGGAAAAATAAATTACAAAAACAAAGTTACTAAAAGAGTACCTTTAGGGTTCCAGGAGTGATCGGATTGCTTAGATAAGAGGAGATCGTCGGGCAGATCGAGCTTTCCTTCAGCCATCAGACGGTCAAGTAATGGAGGAAGGGCAAAAGCTAAAAACGATTGAGAAAGGTAATGAGAGAGAGAGGGAGAGAGAGAGTGTGTGTGAAGATCGAAAGAGGAATCAGATAGGGAAGAGTAAGAGGAGGAGAAAGGGCTTCGGAGTAATTACAAATTTGGATAACAGAGGAGAAAGTACAACAACAAGAAGAAATCTGCCTTGAATTAGGGTTTTCGAGCTCTGATGGAAAATTACTTTTGTGTGTTGCAGAGAGAGATAGAGAAAAAAAGGGCGACGGTGCCGATTGAGAGAGAGAGAGAGAGAGAGAGGAGAAGAAGGGGGCTGGGCTTGGCTTGCTTGGGTGGTCAGAACTTGGAACAGCGGAATCAATTAAATCAAGTGAAAAATAAATTTAGCAAAAGCTGCAATGAATTAAAATTTTTAATTTTTATTTGAAATTTATCTCTATTGTTTAAAAATAAATAAATAATATATATATATATAGCTAACAATAAGTGCATATATGACTTCACAGGTTCGACAATTTCTTTTTATTTTAAGTGTTTTATGTTGATAACTCTTTAATTTTATAATTTTTTATAATTTTATTAAAATTATCTCATAAAAAATAATTTTATCACAATTATGGTACTGGATTTTTTTTAATCATTATGGTACTGAATTTTCTTTTTAGTTTAATTAACTAAAAGTTTTATTTTATTAAAAAGAAAAGAAAAGTTTCACAACTTTAACCTATATATAATAATCATATTTAATATGTAAATTATTAAAATATTTTAATATAAAAATTATATCCATATCCAATGCACATAATCAACACTAACATCTAAAATTGAATGTATAATTTGTAAAAATAAATCTATTTAAAAAATGGAAGTTTAATATTAAAAAGAACTGCCACTGTGCTTTTTTAAAATTAATCATCAATAGATGTAATCATAATTTTTAGCGTGACAATTTAAATCCTAAATTTTTTATTTATCACACAATGAGTGAAAATTCAACTGCATTTCATATTATAAACTTGTTATAGCATATACTTGCAAATGAAATATAGGTAGAAATAATTTGAAAGTAAATTCAAGATTATATGAAAATCCATAAAGTATAGCAAGCAATTACTGAGCAAGGGTCAACCAGTCAAATATAATATGATTGATTTTCTCACTTATATAAAACGTGGAACACGTTGAATTTGAATAATCTCAATTCTACAGTGTTATTCAAGCTTATTCAACCACCTACCAATAATAAAAACTACCAACAAACTTCACCAGATTGGGTCGGACCAAGATACAGTTGGACCACTGGGTGACTGGAATAGCCCAACTCCTCAGAGAAATGCCAGTGACCATGTGAAGGTTTTGGACGTTTGATCTCTTTATACACAATTCCAATGCAACTGTATTACTATTCATTTTGGTGAAAAATGTCCTATTTTTAATTTCCAACGAAACTAAAATTGTGTGTTAGCCATTAGAGTGATGAATCACAATTCACAACCTTCTTCAAGATCATAAAAATTTTTGAAAGTGAATTTGAGCTTCACTAGTTTTGTAACATGTAGGATTTAGAATTGATGCTGTGATTGTTACATTCAACTTAAGGATGCTGATGCTATTGGATAAGGTTGTCCCATCATTCCATGGTATCTTAGGCTTCGAGAATGAAATTTTCCTGTTAGGGTAGAACATACTCATCTTAATCACTGTCGGCAAAATAGTAGCTCCACTATATCTGGGTTGAAATATTCCTTCCTTCATGCTTAATCTTTGGCTATCAATTTGAGGCAGTTCACTGTAGCTGCCTGCAGAAACTCAAATTTCTATGTTTTATTCAAAGATTCTGACTTGAAAACCTAAACAGGATATATCGAGTGCTATTGAAGTCTTAGCACGACAATGAGAAATGAGAATTGAATTGAAATTCCTTCAATAACTGATTGGTCTTCCATGGAAGAACTACCAAAGGTTTGGAATTCCTTCATTCATGGAAATTAAAGTGTCGAGAGATGACTTTAAAGTAGTAATAACAAGAAGTATTCAAACTCACAAGATTGGAGATGAAAAAACAAATTCCAATTCAGAAAATGAATGCCAAACTTCATATATTGATCATACTTTTTACATATTTATTAGGATTCACTACCTCTTTCCAGATTTCTTCATATCTCGTCTAGATTCCAAACAATCTACTAATGCAGCGCATTTCTCTTCTTCTTCTTCTTCAATCTCTCACACATTAAAGCCCTCTCAAGATGCTCTACTCTCTGTGAAAGTGAGCTCAACAACCTTGTCTGCGTTTCATTCCTCTGAAATAATTCTGCCATCAATCCCATCATTTTCTCATTATCTTCCATCATCTTTTCCAACAATTCTTTACTCTTTCTGCTCACCTCCTTTCCTTGACCACCGTCACAATGTTCCTCCTCCTTCTCTGCTACTGCACGTTCATGGCTTCCCAATGAATCGTTTTCCTCTTCCCCATCCCCCTCAATCAAACTCTGAGGGCTTGCAGAGGAATCTGCTTCACTCTCTTCCTCACTTGCACTCCCATTGTCTGCACATTCTTCCACATTTACAGCATCTCCCCCAACGTCAGGTATATTTTCAGATTCAACTGCATTAGCCTTAGAAACAGAACTACGCATAGATACAGGTTCAATAATATCTTGCAATTCTAGGGTTTGATCAGCAGCATTCTCCAAGGAATTTGATTTAGAATCAGATTTAGCAGGAGTACCTTCACTTTCATGGACCTTATCTCGTGTTTCCAGGTCTTCTCGATCAACAGCTTCGGGTTCAGCGGCCACATCAGCTTCACTCGCAATGTGATCAGAAGCAACAATCGCATCAACCATCTCTTGCAACCTAATCGCTTTCTTAATCACCGTCCTCCTGCATTCCCTAACACCAGAATCCACACCTCGGACAGAATCCAACCTAAAAAGCAAATTCATAAGCATCTCATTCACCTTCAACCGCTCCTGGGAATCTATCCGAATCAAATCCACAGTTTCCTTCATTAAAATCCTCTTCTCGATCTCATTAACCTCCTTCCTGACCGCCGCAATCTTCTTGACGTTTTTCCTCGCTAAGAAACCCCTAAACACCTTCTGGATCTTGGTAGCAGAGTCGGCCCTTGACCGCTCCGACCCGACATAATGGACAGGAATTGAGACCACCTTGGAAGCCGGCGTCGTTTGGCGATTGACGTTCACTGGTGTAACCATCGGCGAGGAGTGGTGATAGTAGCGAGGACGAGTCGGATAACTCCTGTAAAGATCGTCGAACATATCCATTTTTTTAATAGAATAGAACAAGTATTTGATTGTTTGTCTGGTTTTGTTTTTGAGTTTTGATGTACCGTCGGGTGTTTTGGTTATGTATATATATAGAAGAGAGAGGATTGCGTGCGCTCGAGAAGGAATTGGAAATGGAGAATACTGGGAAGTTCTAGAAGTTTCAGAGTGGGGAAATATTTTGGAGGGAGGCTTGGGGATATCATGTTTGACGAAGTTTTGGGTTTTCACTTTTTCTGGATAACTTTCGAACCTTCTATTTGCGCGCGGTTTATTAAAATCATTGAATGGGAGAGCCAGATTTGGGCCGTGTTGGCTGCTCTGTTATTAAGTCCTATGGCCCATTATTTGACGGGTGATTTCTCGTTTCCGTTTTCTAGTAATTTTCGATAATCTTTTATCGTTGTTTAAAACACTATTTAAACTTCATTTATTTATGCTGTTTTAATTCCCTTTTCATTGGAGAATAATCGGCAATGACATTAAAATGGCACTCTCAAATAAAATTAGCATTCTTAATTATAAATCCAAAGATATCATATTATCATAATCTTATGACTGCTTCCAACCGCCTTGTCGTTTATTCCTCCTACTTGCGTATAATTCTGTAGTTTTACAACCAACCCATCGTTTTTCTAATTTCTAATTTGTTACAAGTGAAATATGACAGGATGTGTCAACACTACATTTTGGTTGATGCTGCTCGCCGGTATTCTAATCCTGAACTCCAACTGATGCCTCTCCTTCGTCCCATTTTCTCTTCTATGTTCGGTTGCCGAGAAAAGTACAGTCAGTAACAACCAAATCTTCAAACTATCTCACACATGAATTGAACTTTAACATGTTTTTTCTATTTTTTGGTGGGGACTGTGGGAGGGATAACAATTTCAGAGGAACAATTAGAGAACATTCATTCTGTTTGGTATGCTGATACCAGCCCGCTTCAGAAGTTCACTAGAAGCCTCCTTAGCCATTGAAATTACTTCTCCCTGTTCAAAAACAACGGCCACAAGTAACAAAAGGATACTCTTTTGGTTTTGATTGGTTAAACTAGATTGCACAATTTTAATGACACAAAACAGGAAACAAATGCTATTATAAGGTACCTCATCAACATTTAATATCTTCTTGTCCTTCATAATCCACTTGCCATTGCACATTACAGAGTGAACATTCTCACTCCGCATGCAGTAAACAAGACTTGAAATACTGCAGAATGGTGAAAAGCAAAATATCAATCCAAGAGGCCGCAGATCAAGTTTATTGAGCAGCAAGAGGCCTCACTTTCATAAAGCAAAGAATGCAAGGTATTGAGATTAAAAAAGCTCAGCAAACAAAATTTTGTTGGAAAATGACGGGTTAGCGTTATGCCTTTGCTTCCTACTCCCCAGTAAAGACTCTCAGGTCTTATTCCTTTCTAAAAGGGTCGGCTCAACGAAACAGAAAGTATCAGCATTCAGCGGTTGGATCTCGAGTTGATGGTTTTCCAGGCGAAATAAGAAAAGTTTAATCTCCTGTTCAGTCAGCTTAAACAACTATTTACGGTATGCTATTTGAACTGGTTCCTTAAGCCCTCAGCATAATCAAATCCCTACTACAAAACTTCAACTACTTATAGTTTCAATGAAGATCCAAGAAAATGGAACCACAAGAACTACAAGTGCCTTCAGCATCAAATAACTGCTTACAGTTCACATAAACCTCAAAGCCTACGCGTCATCAGAAAACATAACTTGAGCACATGTTTCAAAATTTTCCTCAACATGAACTTAATGAAATTAACAACTTAAATTGCATATATATTTCCAAAAGCAGTTCTAATACCAGTCATGAACAGGGACCATAGACCATGAATTTGGATTGATAACAACCAAGTCAGCCTGCCAAATTAAGAAAATCAAATGTAATCAGCACCAACTTTCTAGAAAAGTATGACAAAGTTGGAATAAGATATGAACTGGATTGTCATTTAGTTATACAAGATGGGGAGGGAGGGGGACAGTCATGTGAAGAAGAGCAACTAAATTTGATTTAATTGTCCAACCTTTTTCCCAATCTCAATTGATCCAATTTCATCATCCCAAAGTACTGTTTTTGCACCATTTATGGTTGCCATTTTGAGAATTGTTTCAGCTGGGAGAGCTGTAGGATCAGTTGTTCCATTTGCAAAAACTTCCCTTCCTTTGTTAATCAGAGAAGCCAAATACATCTCATCAACTGCGAAGAGGCAAAATCTGTAAGTTCGCAGTAATTGCTATTCCAAAGATTAATCTAGACCATTATTTAATTGATTTGGTAAAAGGGGAAATTCTTCGCAAAGATTAAATATCAAGTATAGAATTTCTTTCCTTTTTTTTCTTTTTCACTTTGTTGGTAAATCAGCAGTGCCACCTATTCTACTTAGTTCATGCCTATGCACCATTATTCATAATAGCTATTTCCTCTGCATACAGAGTTTCAAAAATTTTCCATGTCCATAGTAGTGAACCTTGATATTTATACCTTGTAGGAGAATGTTTCGACAACTTCATTTAATAGCAGATCTATCATTTGATAAAAGAGAAAGCAAAAGTGGGCTAACTCGCAAATCTACTGCCTCAGAAATATGCACTTACTGAACTGGAATGAAAAGTGAGTGGAACCAGAATATCAAAAAGTTAACGAACCCATGCTCATTCTATTATTTGATGGTGCTCCATCTGTTCCCAGAGAGACACAAATCCCAGAATCAAGCATCTCCTTAATAGGTGCAAATCCAAGCATTCGCATTGCAGAAGCTGGACAGTGAGATACTTTGACACCGGCACTTGAAAGAAGACCAATCTGAGGGAATACAATAAGGATGACATACAAACATGATATTAGGGACTATATGCAAAAGTGTCAACGAATGTTTACTACTGGTGTGCAAGAAAATACCAATACACCAAATAATTCAGCATATCGTAGAAAATATAAGTTTTTTCATATGGGTACATTTCTAGTCACAGAGCTTCACTATAATTTTATAAGCTTCCACATAATGTCCTTCCGATTGCGCATTCATCAATCATGCTTAAATGGAAGAATGTTAGATTTTCATCTCATATGGTTCCTCCCTTATGTGTAAAGACATAATGCATATCTGATGGTTAGATGTTTATAACAGTATGCATGAGCAAAAATATTAACAAAGTGAAGTATTCAATTTAATGGTACTTGCAAGTCACAATGAAAATGTCCTGAGTTATGCTAACAGGTTAAAAAGGCAAAACATCTGCAGTGGGGTTAACTATTTATGGCCTATGATTAAGGTGGCATGGCATGTATGAATATCCATTCAACTTTGTAGTTGATATCCAATTATAAATTTTCACTTATTGTTGTAATTATAAACGAACCGTGTAGTTCTGAAACATCCAAGACCAGATTCAAAAATGTTCGCACAAAAATAAGCATAAAAAGCAACTTCAAAGTCAAAATCAATCATCATGACAGTCTTAAGCCTGGCCAGAAATAAAAGTCAAATTCAGAAATACTTCTACCAACCGCCTAACTAATATACTACACAATTTTATTGATGACTTAGCCACTTATAACTTTCTAGAGAAGGATGAAAAGTAAGCCAAACTATATTAATTCCACAATGGCTAACAAAGTATTAGCAGCAGCTACTCACCTCAGTGTTGTTGACCCAAACTGTGTGAGCAGCCAGTAAATTCTTTTGCAGGAATTCTATCTTCTCCAGATAAGTGACTGTCCCACTTCCATGTTCAATTTTTCGCGTATTCTTCACAACTTCATTCTCATAAGGTATCTCTGAGACATGCTAAAGATTAGAAAGGTTAAATGAATATATTCCAAAATCAACATGTTGTCACTCTCTAAGCATCAAAATTCAGACTTAGTTAATTGGCCCTTACATGAAATTACGTGACTAAGAAACAAGTTTCTGAGGATAAAGAGGAAATATATATATATATATATATATATATATATATATATATATATATATAAGTTCCCTTTTGAAAGATGGAAAAGAAAAAAAAAGATGAACCCTCTGACAAAAGCAACAAGAGGTTTTTTGAGTCAATTTCTGATAAATCATTCAATCTGACCACCATCCAGTGTCCAGATCTATATGAGTTATATTCACTTCAACTTGTGTAGGCTAATAAATATGATACACAATTCAAATTCATTCCCCTAAATGCTTCTCTATACATGTCAATGGTAAATATATTGAAATTGAGGCAAAAGATATATTGAATTTTCGAATATTTGGCAAATGAAAATTTTTCCATATTTCATAACAATTCAACCAAGCAAAAACATAAATATTAAGCAGTTTTCTTACAGCAAAAAAGAGAGCTCATACCATATGGATTCCAGTTTTCAGTTCCATAGCTGTATCTCTTGTTTCAAGCAATAGGCGATCAGTGGAATTCATAATTTGCCTAATTCCAAGCCATACCCTGATGCGCCCATCCGCAGTATTATGATGCTTTTCATAAAGCTCCTTTTGAGACTGCACCCTTCAAGTGAGAAATCAGGGTTGGTGTCTAAAAATCAATACCATATATTATCAAAATATAGATAAAAAAATGGGAATACAATAACACTTATTAATAACTACTTTCAAGTAAAGTTCTGTTTCTATTGGAAATGGCGAAATGCATATTTGCATACAAAAGCTGCAACTACTTGTAATTATTGCCACTAAGAATATAGCAATGCTCAACCTGAATACAGTCATCAGTGGTCCGACTGGCCCAAGATGGTGGTAAACCATCACCAGAATCCATAGTAGATTGAGTTAAGCAAGCTCGCAACCCTAGTTCCTCAACCGCTCGAGCCATTCCAGACACATGCTGTCCTCCTGCCTCGGCAAAGCAAGTCACCTAATTCAAATAAAACACAAATGCCATCAAAATCCATCAAATAATCTCCCGATTAAAATGCAAAAACCAAAAAAGATAAAGAGCACCAACACCGGAGTGAATCAGTTCAATTCCACAAAGTAAAGTGGAAACATAAGAGTCATGCTCGGTCATATTTGATTCATAAGGCCAAATTCGACGGTGCAACCAAGTCATTAAATCTACATCGTCAGCTATCCCTCTACCGAGCTGTTGAGAGGTGTGAACGTGCGTGTTGATGAATCCTATTCAACGATAGTCAACTCAATGAGTCAATGAATTAACCATTAAATCGCTCAAATATGTAATAAAACGAAACTAAATTAGAATAGAAAAAGAAAAGGACCAGGGAGTAAGAATTGGCCATGGAGATCGAAGATGTCGTCGGCGACAGCGGAGAATTCGGCGACGATATCGGGAGATTGACCAATGGATTTTATTTTATCTTGTTCGATAACGACCCCTCCATTTCTAAAGACTCGGCTATTGGCGTCCATAGTAACGATTTTCGCATTGTGGATAATCACCACTGAGCTGCTTTTCTTCTCCATTTTTGCTGGCTATCCACTGTTTTTCAGAAGTTCGAGTTCGGAGTTTCAGTTAGCTAGCTCTGACGAAGAAAAATTTTCCGTCTGACGTAAATTACATTGCATGGGATGGACTGTTTCGGGTTGTTGGGCCTTTTGCAATTTGCAAAATCGGCCTTCTAAAGAGGCAATGGACTTTTAGCTCCACTCCAAACCCTTTTCACAAGCTAAGATCGTCAGGGCCAGCAAATTTGTTCTTTAGGCTCTGTTTGGCTAATAGTTTTAAGCTAACTTTTAGTCAAAACTCCATGTAAAAGAGCAGTTAAGCTGAAACCCGTCGCCAAACAAGACGTGTAAACTTCAAACTCGCTACTATCACAATAATAATAATAATAATAATAATTTTAAGGTCAACTTTGATGAACTACCGCATACGTGGAGGGGATACTCTGAAACATGGCACTATATAATTTTAATATTTTAAAATTTGAAATATTTTTGACTCAATCCACATATTTTTAATTTAATTGTTAATTGTTTACTCACCAACTAATATTTTGACTTCTTCTCTGACTATAAATTATAATATTGATAATATACATAAGTTTGTTTATTAAAACGCATAGATAATATATTTTTTATATTGTTTGATAAATTCAAAAATATGACATTTTAATGGATTTATTATTATTATTATTATTATTATTATTATTATTAATATACTCTTGCATATACGGTATACTCACAATGTCATGGATCATGCCTATACACGCGTACTTTTTTTCCACTAAACTACAGTTAGTGGCGGCTCAATTCTTCCACAATGTTGCCTGCCACATTCTTTATTTATATTTGCCATATTCATGATTAATCCAAAATTGAGCCCTCTACATTTCAACTTTACGTCATTGTGGACACGTGGACCCCCAATTATAACACTGTATTATAAATAAATAATAAATTATGTTTTTTTTTTTAACTTTACATTTATTTATATTAGATAGTAATGAAATGATTCGATATAGAAATAATAATGTAAAATAAAATGTAATTTAATCAATTTTATTATAATTTATCATTAGTTATGCAATGTGAGGATTTATGTAAAAGGAAAGGAAATTAATAATCATAAATTTTTAAATAATATTAGTTTTAATAAAATGTTGGTTAATTGATTGATTTAATTAGGCAATTAAATATTTTCCAATAGGTCAAAATATCATTAATATATATTTAATTAATCATGAAGGATCCACTTGCTTACTTGATTATTTTGTAGCAGCCAGCTATCTACTTTCCTTTGTTAATTTGCTTTCAGTCCACCTCTCGCCAGACATCATTTCTTTCTTATTTCTATTCTATAAAAGGATGATTAAGATGTTTGATATAACATCATTTTAGACTTACAAATTAACATTTTTAGTATTTATTAACTTATAATTGTTTGATAATACTTAAAATTTTCAATTAATTTATTGAATAAATAAATAATTTTTAGATTCAAACTTGTTTAAACAAAGGTTTAATTAATTATTTCTGCTTTTCTTCCTCAAGTATTTTGTATTTAAGCTATATATATAGAGTCTGTATTTTGGAAAATTAACAAAAAAAAGTCCAAAACAGACTACATATTTATAACAGTAGTATACGTATTATACATGATTCAGCAGACAAACTTTTAATAAAGTACCAAAAAGAAACACAAAACCTAATCCGCAAGAAACCTCTTCTTTTTATCTTTGAAGAGTCTTGATTAGGAGAGAAAAAAAAAATCTAAAAAAGGGTTTTCAGCTTCCAAACCCGTTTTAACCGTAAACCTTGAAATAACTAATATATATGTATATACCAGTAGCAGTAATATACATATAATAAATAAACTTAAAAGTGATTGATGGCAACCATTCTTGATGGGCTGAGAAGGCGATAAGAGTTAAAATTCTTGGAAAACCCACAGCCATGAATACGATTGGTCGTTTCTTCATTGTCAGCCATAGCCGAAAGCACTTCAACAAAGATATCGACGTTGCATGGGAGTGCAAGAGGACCTTCTGGGTTATAACCATATTCAGATTCTGCTTCTTCAAGTAGAATCTTGAAAAGTGGATGGTTTGCATATTCTGTTTTTATAAAAAACCTCTGTTTCTGTGGCCCTACGCATACAGAGAAGCATCCTTCTGGGGTTACCTTTCTTTTTCTTGATGAACATTTCTTGTTCTTATTATCTTGATCATCTTCTTGACCTTCATCATGTATTAATGGAGGGACCCTTGGCCATGATTTGCTCTTAGCTGTTAAAGATTTCACAATTCTTGATGTTTTCTTGCTGCTACGACCCAGGGATTTGCACCTCTCCCATGTCTTGATTATCAGATTTCCTTTTCTTTCTTTCACTTTAATCACATCCATTAACTAAAATTTCTCGAAGGAAAAAAGAAAAACTTTTGTTTATATATAATTATGCAAGAGAAAGCTAAAAAGAAAAGAAGTGTTGAGCTCAAAAACCATACACAACACCTCCCTTCATATCTATATAAGAAATTAATTATATGAAAGATGCTATTAATTAAAAAAAAAAAAAAAAAAAAAAAAAGAAACTATAAGATTTAATAAGAGGGCCAAAAAGAAAAAGATCGATCCATTATCCCCTATCGTAAATCAAGTGAAACATGACCTTCGTCCTCGGCCTCATTGTGTTACTCATATCTATCTAAATCAAGAAATGAAACTGTGATCATGAAAGAAACCCAAAAGAGGAAAGGAAAAGAGAAAAGAAACCAAGAAAATTTTTCAAAAAATAATTATACCTACAACATGAACTGATAATTAAAAATTGAAGGTTGAAGAGAAAGTAGCCATATATAAGAGAGAAGTATCTCAAGATCAATAGCAGATAAGAAGGAAAAAAGATAGAAGATAACACTTTGCTTTCTTCAAAAGGGCAAATTAATATGGGCAAAGAAAGATGCAACTAGCTTCTGTATATATAACGACTAAACAGACCAAAAAAATATATATATTCTTAAAAAAATAACCCACTTGTCAATGCAATGTGAAAGGTCTATATCTGTTTTTTTTATATATGGTATACTTATCTTCTCTGTTATTTCATAGGCCATTTGATCCTTTATTACAATGACATGAAACGGCTAATTTCTCTGAATAGTCAGAAATCTCAAGAAAATATTAAGAAATTTCTCAATAATGTAATTGATTGGAGAAGCATATTTTTTACTTTTTATATATTAATATTTGCCTTGAGGGTATAAGACAAGAGGGTTTTATTAAAAACATATTTGACTTTGCTTACTCATATATTAATAAGGGTTATAAATAGTTAGGCTCTACTATTCTGGCACCACCATGGCCAGTACTCTGATTAATATTAGCAATTATGGAATAATTTAAATTTTCCACCTAACACATGCTACTATTCAAAAGTTAAAACAGTTTCCTGGTGAATTTCAATATTTTCCATCCTTTTAATATTCACAACATGGGGAAGATTGCAAGAACTTCCTACTAATTAACAATGGCGGCCAATCCCAGAACTCAGAATTTTCTTGCTTTGTCATCTGTCTTATGAGAAATGTATTTTAAGTTTTGCTAATGGAAATTAAACTTAAAAAAATTCCAAAAAAATAAAATAAATATGGAAGACAAACCCTACATCCTACCTCATTTGACATAGAAATAACCATGTTAATAATAATTGGAAATTCCAAAAGGAAAATTTTCTGAGTTGGTTAAACAATAAATAATTTATTTGCTTTTTAAACTATTATTAATTCAATTGGTTCAGTTTCTATCATATGATTCAAACCTAATGTTCCCTTTAAATATTTTCTGATATAATAAAAAAAAAATCAATTGTTACAACGAGACATAGCTTAATCTTATCTTTAATCAACATGATGTTTGTAAATGACATAAAGTTTGGAGGTGACAATCTCAATTATTGATCTCAAAATCTATAATATACAAATTCAAAATTTCTATACTGTACAATATGCTATATGACAGATTACATATAGGGAAGAATACTATATAAAATATTGCATTTTTATTCAAAAAAAAAAAAAAAAAGATTTTGCAAAATTATATCTGGTAGTACTCCTTCAATGTACTTAATATATATATATATATATATATATATATATATATACTGTTTAATGCTATATATGCCAAGAAAGATTTCGTCTCCTCTCAAAAAAAAAAAAAAAAAAAAAAAAAGATTTCGTCATTTATTCACTGAAGAAAATTGTGGGCGGTGGAGTGGCAGTTTAAGAGTGATGCGTTACATTTTTTGTTTTTTTAGGAAATTATATTTATATATATGATAATAACTGAAGCAAGAGTTTATTATATATATGCCAATTAATCTTGTAAAATTGTTAGAAAAATATAAATAGCTAAAAACAAATAACGGTAATCACAAATCACAGTTAATTTATCTCACCTCAGAGAGTATTTAAACATCTAGCTAGAAACGCCAACTTGTATTTTTGCCAACCATAATAACTTCCTGAGTGTAGTATGCCAACCTTCAGACCATATGTCACACCTTACCCTACTGTAAGACATGACATGTTGCCCGTAATATAATTAATAAGCACTTAATTCTTATAAATGCTTACTAAGTATACTACAAGGGACTTAATCCTTTTAATTCCTTCATTTTTATATCTTGTAGCAAAATAATTTAGTTATTAAATATATATAACTTCTTTTGGTAGATATTAATCTCAATATAATTTCTTAAACATATTATAAAAAAAAAAACATAAAATAAAATGGTTCCATAACCCATAAGTCCATGGATGATTTAATTACATATTGGAGTTCTGTTCAAATCTTAGATACATAATAGAAATTAATTACTTTAATAGACTATAAATTTTCAAATTCATACAATCATAATTTACATGAATCTGCTCAAATATACATAAATGATCTGTTAATGTTTAATACATCATACATATTCCAAAAGAAGTCAAATATACAATAGCTACATCAGTAGCATACTATCTACATCAAATAAAAATGATCCTCTCTTGGTTCTTTTTCCTTTCCTTTATCTGCGATAGTACAAAAGCAACTATCGCTAAGCATATGGCTTAGTGGTGTACTAATAAAAATAATAAGGAATGACAATTCATAAATCCACCATGGTAAAGAAAATAAGAAACAAAATAAATCAATACCATTTAAATCATCAATTCATAATATGGTCTTTACAGCTTTTATAGAGTCAATTCTGAGGGCCATCAGTGTCTAATGTGCACATCTAGACCTGCTATCTACAACCTCAATCTGTGATATGATTTCAGAAGAGGGAGCAATCTACAACCTCAACATGGAGGGAGAATTTCATATCAATCATATATCATCTAGTGATGATATCCATGTTCAATCGATCGTAATATCAACTTCAACAAATGAAATGATATTCGGGGTAATAACCATATCTATATCAGCTGTAAGACTTTTAAACCATTCCATTTATGTACTAATATGAAAATCACAATGGACAACATTTCATTTCACAACCACTGCTAAAAACATTCAATCACGGCCACCCCTCATACTACAGATATCAATTGGCCAACGTCCTCCTCTTTCACAGTATAAGAATCATAAAATTCATTTATAAATATCATTCAGTCGTATGCTTTCAAAATAATCTTTTTCCTCTTTAAAAACTTATGAATATAATTATAATTCATAAAGCAAATCCATTGAAAATATTTTGCAAAATCAATTTCATTTTGGTTAAATAAAAGTAGGAAAGGAATAATATACACTAACCTGAACTAGATGGCTCCCCTAGCCCTTTTCCTCTATTAATCACCCTCTCCTCAACTCCCTTTCTCTCAGCAGCTGTAGCATGATATTAATACTCACATTAAGATCATACTACACAATGTACACACATGCACTTCTAGAAGAATGTAAATTAAGCATTAGAATGTAGTCTCATGCTTTTTCTTTCATTTTCACTATACTTGTCCAAGTGTTATATGATCTGAATTTAAGCATGAAACACTTCATATCCAACACTTAACCACATCCTAGACACAGAATACTAACAATGAAAACAATAGAAGTGAATAGCATGCTAAATTCGTTCAAGGTTTATGAAATGCAGAATTTCAGCATTTGAGTAGCTGGCATTGCGTTGACTATATCTTAAATTCCCCATATTCAATTGCCCTGAAATTTTGACAGTAGGTTCCCAACATCTTAGGGTACTGTTCTGGAAAATTTCATAATTTTTAAAGCTCATTTGCATTTTTAAATGACATAATTATAGAATCTGAATGTCACTTTTTCTCATGCTGAGCAGCCTGTACTAATTTAATTATAACTCCATTTCCTTTTATCCAATGGCCTTCCCCTTTTACCACGACCTACCCAACATCTTAGCCTATCTCCATGTAAATTTTCATGAATTTTGAAGTTCATTTGCTGAGCCAAATAGGTCAATTACAGAAGCTGAAGTTCAGACAGCCCAACTATAACAGGTCCAACAATGATATGTTTGCTCAAGCATTCTCAACTCACTTCCAGCACAAATTCATGCAATTCAACTCTTCTATTACTTACACAACATCATAATATAAGATATATCAGAATCCCTAGTTCATGGCATATCAAGAACAAACTCAAAATCACCCATCTTGGTGACTTATGCAACTTAGACTTTGAATTCATGCATAACTACTTTCAATCATCTTAAATCACCTTAAAATCACTTCTCATCACTTCATCTTCACCAAATCAGATTACACAAACAAGCACATCACTTCAAAGTTCATGGAATTCAAAAAGTAATCCATAGAAATGAAGGAGGAAGTGAAAATAACTAACCTTTTCTTAAGAATTACTTGAAAATTCTTTGATTTTCACCTTCTTTTTGCTTGGTTTTGACTCAAAACCCTCCTCCTCTCTTCTTGAATGGTTTGGCCTGCAACAATGAGTGAAGTGTCGTGGTTCTTTCCTCTTCTTCAATAAAATTATATAATAAACTTTATTAAAAATTCCTTCCATGTCCTTTAAATGCAAATTGCACTATAATCCTCCCTTTTATTTTCCCTTCATCCTTTGGCACTCTAATCTTTTTAATCATTTTACTTTAGTCCTATTAGGTATAAACCAAGTGTATTTAATATTCTAAACTCCACTTGGTAAAAATCGTACGGAAATTACCGTTTTTCAGGCTTTTCGGGTAAAATCGTGCTTTACCGAGAAGTCATTCATCTTTTAACTCATTTTTGATTTCCTTTAAGCTTTCACATTGATTTGCAAAGATCAATTAATGTTTCATTTAATTAATAGTAATATCCTCAATCTATAGTGTTTCCCATTATTTTAAGTTTTCCTTTTATTCAGATAACCGAATTCATCGAAAAAGCTAAAATAGAAAAAACTACAAAATTGAGGATATTACACCATATGCTTTGAAGATGGTGTTTGTCTTAAATTTTTAATCTTGGTGGGGATGGAATTTGCTATTTAGTTTACATTAGGAAGTAATAACTTGTGATTGCTAAATAGCTAAATCTCTTTTTTTTTAACCTCATTAGATGAAAAAAAAAAAAAAATGCAACACCATCATTTCAAGAACTCACCGCGTTTAATGGAAGAGTTTAAATTACCAAACATTAATGAAAGAACGTGTCATTATTAGACTTCAATTGATAGAAAATAATTATTTGTAATCGAATACTTAATTCAATCAAATTGTACTATTAGCTTCACTGCGATTTCAGGGTTTTACCCCAAATCCTGTGAATTGGATGTAGTACAAGAACAAAGTTGTGTAATAAAATTCCTTGTAGAAATAGGATTTTCCAAATAGGAAGAATCGATTTTATAAATATTTTAATTTTTAATATACAAAATTTCTTGTATAGTTAATATTCCTGATTAATTTTGGTTATGTACTCCTATAATAGGTTCCCATTGTATAATACAAAGCTTAATATCCCAAATCTAAATTGATTTTTATTACTCAAATAAAATTGTTGATCGGACGGTCATGTTGAATTTATTTTTTTGCTCCAATAAAATTGTTGATCGAACGGTCTGGTTGAATAGTTGAATTCGAGCTAGAGACGTATGCTAGGTAGCTCTCCTGTGTGCTTTCGCACATGCAAAACCGTAACAAGCCCTTTATAAACAAGAGAGAATCCCGCCACGAAGCCACAACTCCTTCACAAACACAACCGCTCGCTTTTCACAATTCTCTCGTCGGCTTTAATTTATTTTCCCTCGGTTTCTCGCTTCCCAAACAGATAACGCACTCATGGACTCCATAGTCAAGCGAGAAAATCCTGAACCGGCTAACTCATCTCCCAGGCTAAACCAAAAACTTCTGAAGCTTTCCCAAACGCAAATTAGTTATCATAGCGGAAGCAGCAGTAGTAGTAGTAGTTCAAGCGATTCCGATTCCAATGACATTGACGACGGCGGTGTTTCAAATCTCAATGCTAATAAACGGAAGCAAAACTCGAGTTTCGGTGATCTCTTGAAGAAACCGAAACGCGAGGAGGAATTTTGTTCAATTATGCCTCCTGCAGGATTTCTTGCTTCTCTTAACAATAACCAGGAATTACAGCCACAGCCATTACTGAAAAAAACAATGGAACGGAAGGACAACTCGCTGTTGCCATTGACGGTTGCTCATAATAATAACAATAAACTGGCGGTGGCTACGATTTCACGCGGTTGCAAGCAGTTCTGGAAAGCAGGAGATTACGAGGAAGACGTTGCTACTGATTCTACTTATTCTGCTAGTCAGTACATACACATTAATTTATTTATAAAAAGTTGAAAGAAATTCTTAAGTTCACTTTTTTTTGTGCGTGATTAAACTTTGATGTCATAAAAAAATTTGAAATTTTTTTGCAGTTGGCATGGATCATGTTAGAGTACATCCAAAGTTTCTACATTCAAATGCAACAAGTCATAAATGGGCATTGGGAGCATTTGCAGAGCTTTTAGACAATGCTTTAGATGAGGTCTTCACTTAATTACCACTAAACTAGATTAACATTGTAATCAAAGATGATTTTGATTTTATTTAACTTGAAATTATTGGGCATCAGGTTTGCAATGGAGCCACCTATGTTAATGTGGATGTTTTGGAAAACCAGAAAGATGGGAGCATGATGATTCTTGTAGAAGGTATTTACAAATTTGATGCTATGAGATTTGATTTTGACAATGCAATTAGATTCATAATATAATAAATAATTATTTGAGTTAGATAGCTTTCTTATAGTAAAAAATTTCATTTGATTACAGACAATGGTGGTGGAATGAATCCTGATAAAATGCGGCAATGTATGTCTCTAGGATACTCTGCTAAGAGCAAGATGTCAAACGCAATTGGCCAATGTGAGCTATCTAATTTCTTTAAGCTCCTAAAAATTTAAATCAATAGTTGGTGTTAATCATTTTTAATTAATTTTTTTAAGTGCTGCAGATGGGAATGGTTTCAAAACGAGTACTATGAGGCTCGGAGCAGATGTGATTGTGTTTTCTCGTTGTGATGATGGGAAGAGGTTAGTTTGTCTCTTTTGTAGCTTGTGCTTAATTAATTATTATTAGTACTATTTTTGAATTTAATGATAAACTGATTATTGTTTTTCAGCCCAACACAGAGCATTGGATTGCTTTCCTACACATTTTTACGGGCGACAGGAAAAGAAGATATTGTGGTTCCCATGGTAATTAAGGATAGCATGTATTATGCTCTATTCAAGATTTGCTTATAAATTGCATTAATCCCATTATTTTATTTATTCTATTCCGTTTCGATTTCAAGATTGACTTTGAGAAGAAAGGGAAATCTAATAAATGGAACAAGAAAATAAGATCTTCTTTAAATGATTGGAATGCCAATTCAGAAATCATATTGCAGTGGTCACCATTTATAAGTGAAGAAGACCTTTTCAAGCAGGTAAGTTAAAGATTTTCCCAGTGCTCTTAGGTTTTATTAGTTTCTTCTAATGGTACTGGTTACTTTTTTTTAATGCTGTAGTTCGAATTCCTGGAAGATCAAGGTACTCGTATCATAATCTATAATCTTTGGGAAGATGATGAAGGAAATTTGGAACTGGATTTTGACACCAATCCACATGTATGTCTTAAACAACCTTAATTCCTTTCTCTGAAAGTTACATACAACTAGAAGGTAGTAGCCATTACTTGTGAATTTGTGGAATTTGTAATATGGCAGGACATACAAATTAGAGGAGTCAACCGAGACGAGAGGAATATACAAATGGCAAAACAATATCCCAGTGCAAGGCATTTTTTAACTTATCAGCATTCATTAAGGGTATGAATAAACATTAATTTGTTTATATTGTAAATTATCATTTTACTAGTGATAATCATGATTCCTTTTGTACATACAGAATAATAATTTTTTCTTTAATGTTTGTTGATTATATCTTGCTTACTAGAGTTATGCAGCAATTCTGTATCTCAGACTTCCAACTGGCTTCAGAATATTCCTCCGGGGAAAGGATGTTGAACATCATGACATAGTAAATGACATGATTTTGGCAAAGAATATAGTATACAGACCTCAGCATGTAGAGAATGATCCAGATGTAATTTTTCTTTTTTTTTTTCCAATTTTATTGTTCTTCGTTCTGCCTAAAAACCCTGATTTCGTTTGCTGCTCTTTAAGGTGGCCGCATACGGGACAATTGGGTTTGTAAAAGATGCTCACCACCATATTGATGTTCAGGGATTTAATGTTTATCACAAGAACAGGCTCATCAAGGTTTTTTTTTTCTTTTTCCTTTTTCTAATATCTGTGCTTTACAATGTTTTCCGAAATTCAAATTATATAAGGATTTAATTTCAGCCTTTCTGGAGGGTGTGGAATGCTGCTGGGAGCGATGGCCGTGGAGTAATAGGTACCTTTACTTAGGATCTATTCTTCATTATTATCATTCCGTTTCAGTTCTTTGTATTTTTATATAAACTAATCTCTAGTTTATTGTTACTGCTGCAGGTTTAATGGAAGTTAATTTTGTTGAACCAGCTCATGATAAGCAAGGTTTTGAGCGTACAAATGGTCTCTCAAGACTAGAGGCGAGACTGAATGCAATACAGAAGAGTTATTGGTTAGTTCTTTTTTTTCTCAATGTTTTTCTTTTTTACCTTCAGGTACTTCGATTAGTTATAACCCTTTCAATTTTACTCTGATCAGGTCTTCAAACTGCCAGGAGATTGGTTATGCTGCAAGGCGGCACCCCAAGAACCATAATTCTTCAAACATAGAATGCACTTCGCAATCAAAAAATAAAGTAAAAGGCTCTGCTAAAGGATTTCCAGCAGTACATGCAATTAGTCCAAACCAGCAAAGCTCTATTAATGGGGATTTAAAAGCCAAAGCTTGTCTGAAACTTGGTGAAACACCATTGCGCAGTATTACCACAGATCCTTTGTATTGTTCCGTAGTAAAAGGTCAGCAAATGGCCACAGGTTCTCATTCAAAGGTAAATTCTATTAATGTGTTTTCTATTATATAGTTGTTTTATTTACATTCAAAGGAAAATTTTCTTTGAACTGCTCCCTCATTAAGCAGCAAGTCTTCACAAATGAGATGAATGGACAGGCTGCCAATACTAATGATATGAAGAGTTCAAATAACTTGAAGAAAAAGGGTCCTGAATTAAAGGATAGGTATGATTAGTGATTTAATATATTCCTCTGCTATTAATTTTGCTATACATTTACATAACCATCAACTTGTGCTATTATATATATTGCAGATTCAATGGACAAACTGGGAAAATGGTGGATAATTTGATTAAGTCTTTAGAATATGAAAGGGAGAAGCAGCGAAAGCTTGAAAATCAGGCATGCGTTGATAACCTTTTAATTAACCGAAAAACTTGCCCGGTTGCCCCCTTTTTTTCTTGTAATTTACTGAATTCCTTTTATCAATGAACAGCTTCAGGAGAAAACAGAAGAGCTAGATGCTGAAAAAAAGAAAGCAGAACAGTTGGATCAAGAAAATATTGCTCTTGTAGAAATGATACAGGAAGAAAGGACTAGAAGGGACCAAATGGAGGAGGATTTAACAGAGAAGTTAAAGGTTAGGCCTTTTTGGTGCATTATATTTTCATACTTCTTTTTGAAAAATTAACTATTTTTATCGATTCCCCTTTCATCGATTTTTCTGCAGGATGCTTACAAGACTATTGAGGAGCTAATGGAGAGAGTGAGGCAGCTAGAAGGGTGCAAATCAAGTAACTGTAAAATTGAGAAGGACTGATTATGAGTCTTGATTCATTTTAGGAGCTTTAATTTGTAGGCACGCTAGTCCTCAAAGACAAAAGGTCATGATTCAATAAGCTTTTACTTGGTACATATTTACAACTATGCAATGAATCATTTTCCTTTGGCAAATCCCACCAATTGTAAAGGGTTCTAGTCTTTTAAAGAAATATATATCGACTTAGGAAGCATCAAAGACAGTACAGTTTGTATAATATAAATAGTAAAACTTTGATTTTTTTTTTTTTTTTTTAACTTATTTAAGATCTCACAGGAGAACGGAAGAAAATTTTATATTCTATAAGTTTGATTATATGAATATATACATATATATTTGTTAGAAACAAGAGATTGCTGATCAATTAGTTAAATGTATTTCTGTCTACACATACACACACATATATATGTTTTGAGGACTAGCATGTATTTATTGCTGCTTATGTTTTATGGGTTTGACAAACTTTACATTTCTTTCTGAATTGTCCTACAGGGCAACAATGCATCTCATGTGAAATTGCAAAAAGTCAGTGTTAAATGCATCAACGAATTACCAATTGAGATCTTCAATTTATAATTTAGATTATTGGATAGCAGTTGAAATCTTTAATTTATCAGTTAGATTTTCAACTTGCCACTTTTATACTGAATTCCAGAAAATCTTATTTATGAGAGCAAATGAATATTTTCTTTCACACGAAACATAAAAACATGAAATTCTGAATGAATTCCACAAACTTATGGAATTCATTTGTTGGGAACATATGAAACAGCTGTCTATATACAATTCTTCCAACTAGATCAAGTAAATGATAGCTATAATGACGTTATTGAGGACATACTATTTCTGTACTCATCTGTTTTTAATTATACATAAAAAAAGCTCATGGTATTCTGAACTATAACATATTAAACATAAATCATTCATATAATTAAGAAATCTATTATGGGTTTTGATTCTGAGGTCTGTTAGAAGGTGATGGAGGGAAGTAAGGAACCCAAGTTCTTGGGTCTCTTAGATTAAAAGCAGGTGGAGGAGGAGGAGCTGCTGTGGATGGAGGAATATGAGGTATCCAGGTTCTTGGATCTCCTAAATTAAAAGCCGGTGGAGGAGGTGGTTCAGAAACAGATGGTGTTGGTGGAAATGGTGGAATACGAGGTATCCAAGTTCTTGGATCTCCTAAATTAAAAGCCGGTGGAGGAGGTGGTTGAAAAAGAGATGGTGTTGGTAGAAATGGTGGGAGTGGTGGAAATGGGAAAGGCAAAGCTGGTGGTGGTTGTGCAACGGGAAAAGGCCAAGGTGGAAGCGGTGGAAATGGGAAAGGCAAAGCTGGTGGTGGTTGTGCAACGGGAAAAGGCCAAGGTGGAAGTGGTGGAAATGGGAAAGGCAAAGCTGGTGGTGGTTGTGCAAAGGGAAAAGGCAAATGTGGAAGTGGTGGCAATGGAGGAAAAGGGAATGGAGCCAGAGGTGGCCAAGGAAAACCATATGGTGGGAAAAAAGGAAGAAAGAATTTTGAAGAATTAAAGGAATTTGATAATTCTTCTTTGTAGTTCCCACACAAGGTAATATTTTTTTTGACTGGTCTGTAACTCAATGCATTTAAGCTGTAAATGCAGTGATTATCTTGTTTTGACTTGACAGATACCTCATTTGTTGTTGTTTTTAGACCAGGAACATTACAAGCTGAAGATGAACTCTCAATTAAACTTGCTTGGCATAAAGTTTCAATTGATGAACCATCTACACAATCAACTCCATCTACATGTGGTATTTCTAGCTTGTATATCCCATATTTATCTGTTGTTCTGTTAACTGAGAAATTTATCTGCTCTGCTGTTTTTGGTGAAGTTGCTTTGAACGTGCATCGTATATGAACATCCACACCTGAAAAAAAGAAATCCAATTAAAACAATTCAGGAACTCTGTTGCCCCTGTTTGGTATCAATGAATTTGAAATATATATGGAATTCAGAATAGAAAATTGAACTCTCTTACCCCCCTTTTCCAGAGCAGAAATGAATAACAAAAAAGAGAGAATTTTTTTACCTGGCAAGAAGTAGCTGTTTCTGGAGAAAGAGTTGGTGGAGCAAGTATCACAATAAACAACACCAACAACACTGATACTAGAAATAGGATTTTCAGATTGAGCAAGAACAGAAAACAGGGAAGCAAAAAAAGTTGCAAGAAGGAGAAAAATGGTTGGAGCCATAGCAGCAAACATAGGAGAAGCTTCTACAAGAACATCAAGTAGAGTTATGGTTGGTACTTGATAATCTATCCAAGTGCATATCACATCACAGTAGGGATTATATATTATTAATATTATTATTCTGCAATAATAGATCTTGAGATATGCATATAATGAGCCCGTGAGTAGTTGGTGTTAGGACCAACTGTAATCAGAGTGTAGAAATGATTTATCTATTCACTGCAAACAAAAACATGTGAAGAACCCTTTTGGAAGCTTGTGAAGAGAAAGGGTTTACAACTCTGTAGCAGATTGACAGGTAGTGGGCTTTGATTTGGAGGTGGAAGCTGTCTCTGTAATTATTTTATTATCTTTTGAGTGTGTAAAGTCTAAGAATTGAAAAGGACAATATTTTACTGAAGAGAAGATTGGAATTTCTTGATGTTCCGTAATATTGATAGATAGCTTGCTTTCTGACTCATTATTGTTTGTCGTTTCCTCTCCATATGTGGCTATTTCTTTATCATGCATTGTTACTAAACCCAACCACATATGTTTGTTCTTAGAGTTTTATCAATTGGGAACATGGAGATCTCATGTTCAAATAAAGTAAATTAAGAATTGGTTGGATAGAGAAGTATGAAATAACAGTTGAATTAGGAATTGATTGAACATGTGTAGATCTAACCATAAAACTGGTTGAGACAAGAATCAGAGTCAGATGGCGGAGCGGCGATTAAAACCCTAGGTTGGGATTGATGGTTTGGATTTGATTTGGGATCATTTTGTTTTGTTAAAAAAGTGCTATATCAAAGATTTTGTTCTATTTATCACCCACTTGTCTAAAAATGTCAGCTTCTTACCTATTTTGATCAAAGACATAAAAAAATAAACCCAAGCTTAAAGCTCATCCAGTTGGGACTTAGCTTATCAGTTATGCACATGTAGAATGTTGTCTCTCATGAGTGGTCAAAGTATCCTGATGTGATTTCAAGTTTAGTACTAGTAGAAGTGTTATTCAATGTTTGTGTCTTTTACCCAGGATTTCATATTATCAAGATTGCTCATCTTCAATAATCAATACCCAATCATCAATTGCTAAACAAAGGCTCTACATTTAACAAGTTAATCCCTCAATTTATAATTTAATACTAACATTTTACTCACATAATTTCAAGATTAGGTTCAATTTTATTCAATTTTGGCATTCACATTATTTTTTACATTTACTTATATCTATATCTGGTCTATATGTTTATTTATAATTCTTGATATTATTATTAATGAATTACATTTTCAAAAAAAAAATTAATAACTAATAATAATAATATTTAGAGGCATCATGTATGAACCATGCATGTGTTTGTGATAAATGGATTAGGATGTTTTGTTAAAATTTTCATAATTTTGATAAATGATATGTCTTGTGGATGTCTCTTATGTGTGTGTTTATTATTCTTATGAAAAAAATAATAATAATACTCAAAGGCCCACTTTGAGTTTTGGTCAAATCTTTACATGGCTAGAGAATGTACAGGCCCAAGTTTTCAAGACTTAGGGACCCTGTAAGGCCCAAACTGAATACTACATTGCTGGCAACTTACTGTCTGCTTGGGCCTCATATCTGTCAGCAACATATATCTTTTTTTTTTTTTTTTTTTTACATTTTACAAAATTGAAGATATAGATACAATCTCATAGCTCAATAAAACAAAATGGTATTTTTTTTTACTATCAGTAGTATCCTCTCGTGTTTAACCGTTAGACGAGAGATTAATCTATTTTAAGCTGAAAATCAATTATGTTGAAAACCATAATTTGAAACACAAATCAACATTAACTTTTAATTAATTTGAAACATCCTAAATTAATTTCAATATCCCTTAAAATTAAAAGTGTGAGTGGTGAAATCCTTCTTGGCCTCATTCTATGGACACCTAATTATATTATAATCTCAAATCATTTTGCACTGTCTGGTGTCTTGTAACTTTTTAGAGAGCCTAATTTAATTAGGGCTACATAAGCAAGCATGCCTCTAACAATAAACATAAGACAACCCGACATGAATCTGTTAGTATGTCCCTCCCAATTCACTCCTTCACTACTTTTCAGTGATTGTCTGTTTGCTGACGTGGCTCAATTTCATTCATTTGTCAACATAATCGTCATCGGGTCAACGGGACATCTCCTCCTCTCTTTTAGCAAGATTAATTAAGCAAAGAAACCCAATAATTAAACATCCATTACAGAACGTAATTAGAAGCTACGTAATTAAAATAACACAGTGTGTATGTATGATAATAAAATAGAAGGAAAGACCCGATAATGAAATTTTCATTTTCTTTTTTTTTTTTTTTTCAAATTAAAACAAAATATGGAGAAGTTAGATTTATATTATGATTAAAAACAAACTGATGACTTACTTCTCTTAATTTTCCTATGTTAGAGAAAAACAATAAACTCATAAAAATCAAAGCCAAAGAGCACCAGCTTCCTTAAGAAGAGGAACAAGAGTTCCATTAATATGAGAAGCCATAACTCTATCAATGGCACCAACGAGTTTCCCTCCAATAAAAACAACAGGAACTGCACTTGAAGAATACGAGAAATTCCCAAGCAACCTCATTAAAGCTCTTTCTATCTCTTTTCCTCTTGGGTCTTCATCAATCTCGTACACTGTTGGATTAACCCCCATCCCACAGAACAGCCTCTTAACTGCATGGCACATGCAACAGCTACTTATACTGAATATAACCACTGCACTTTCTGATGCCAATCTCACCACTCTCTCTAATGGCTCTGCTTCGTAGTAACCACCACTCCATGTCTCTGTCATCTGGTAATGCATTTTCGTTTTCTTTCAAAACAAAAATATGATTCTGTACTTGTTTGCAGAGGAAAACAAGGTCGTAACGTATTTATATATAGTGGGGTTATGGTGGAAGGGCATTATGGTAATAATGAAGGGTTTGTCTGTAGTTGTCGCAGCGCGTGCTAAATTTATGTTGTAATTTTTGCTTTAAAAGGATTGTTGTCTGTCGTGAGAAGACATCATGTGTACACTTATAGAATTTCTGGGAAGCAAAGCTGTCAGATTTAGAAGGCGGCTACAAGTTATTTGTCTACTCTAGGGAGTAGTAGATATTAGAGAAATGTCTGTAACTTTTCTTTTTTTACTGTTTTACCTTTCTTGTTATGGTTTCTTTTACTGTTTTACCTTTCTCTCTTTCCTGACTTTCTTCAACGGCTGTCCCGTCCTAGTTGTCGGATTTTAGATTTTTACAAAAAGGAAAATGAGGGGTCTGCTTTTGTTATTGTGACGTGACCATTACGCGCATATTATAAATTCTTTTTATAAAATTAATTAACGGTTCAAGAATTAACCTCACTAATGGAAAGGATTTATCTATACTCGATTTAAGGAGCCACTTACACCTCCGATGCACGGATTCACCTCTATATCAAGTCAATTACAAATATATTTTATTTCAAATGAAAATATTTTTTATTATACATCGAACAAAAATACCGATACAAAGAGTAAATCTTTATTACTATTCTTTGTTGAAATTGAGATGGGAAAAAGTTTGTGGTGCGTGTGAATTGTAATGTTTCCTCCACCAAACATTACTTTGAAATTACTTAAACAAGATTGTATAGTTTAGAAGCAAAATTACAAGGTGTGATCATTTGTGACTCTTTGTTTATAGATATATAAGTTGTATGTTAATAATTAATTGTCAAAGCATATGTAGATTTGAAATTCCACTTACGTGTATTACACCGATCAAAATAGATCTAAATTCAAATTCTCTTCACATCCAAAAAAAATGAAATTTGCATAGAGTGTTAAGATTTTTTACCTTGTAGATCGAACTTGCATTTTAATTTAATTCTTACGATAACCTTTTTGCGGGCGCTTACCATCCCAGCTAAACGCGATGGTGGTTAATTTTTTACTTAACGAGCTTAGCAAAAGGAGTACTGTGATGGTTAGTAAGTACAGTAAAAAGGATGAATCCATTTACAATTACATAATGCATGTGTATATTCTCTGGTGACATGTTCACCTAAAGCAGAGACAAAAACAGAGACCAAGAAAAACAAATTAAAAGACAAAATAATAATACTAATAATAAATAATAAAGTTAGGCGTGGCCTGCATTACCCATATCCAGGCGGCGCTGGTGCTGGGTACGGTTGCGCCGAATACCGGCGAAAGATCAGGGTTTTTGGATCGGGTAGTGGGGGTCCGACCATCCTCTGCATTATTTTGAGCTTTTTCAGCTGTCCAATACTGTCTCTGGCTTTTCTTTGCTCACGGTGTTTTCAAATGGCGCAAACGCAAGTTGACCTTTCTGACTGTTCAACACAGTTCCTGCTCAGCTCATAACGCCTCGCTTTACTGTACAAAACATAAAAAGCCGACTCATTCGAATAACTCTTTTTTTTATTATTTATTTCTTAAATTATATATATGTATATAGTTTTGCATTGAATCTCTCCATATCCATTTCGGACCGAATATAAAATTAATCTCGTTTTGAAATTTATCAATTACAGTGTCTTTTTTAATAGATAATTTCTACATTCACAACGATTAAACACTCGATCTCTTATTCCGAGTAGAGATTTTATCAATTTATAAGAACCGAACAGTTCCTCTTATTTAAGAGATCTAAGTCATTTTCACTCAAATTAACCGTTGCTTTTTAATCATGTAATTTAAAAATGTATAATTCGTTTTTTCTAAAATTTGAAAAGTAATTAATAAAGTAAAATGAAAGGTTAACTTCTTTCACGTTGATACACTTAGTGGGCCAAGCAATCAAGTTAGGGCATTCAAGTTTCCAAAGACAGCACCCACAAATAAAGGCCCAAAACGAAATATTTGTCTGTCGGAGTTAACTGGGTCCCAACAACAAACTTGCTTTTACCTTACGGGCCTTTGGGCTTTTCCTTTTTCATGCCCCTCGTGAGAAACTAATGCTTGGTTTTTTAATGTCTAATTAGGATTTATTTAATTAATCTTTTTATATTTTTAAAAAATTATCAAGATTAAGTATCTCAGTAGTGTTTACTATTTAGTTGTTAAATGGTATTGCGTGGTTTTACTCTCCATCTAATTGGCAAGGATTTGATTTAGAACAAAGTGAATTTTTCTTCCTTTTTAAAAAAAAAAAAAAAAAAAAAAATCAGCGGTATCCGGATCTCATTACCAGAAACTGCTTAATTCGACTCGGGGATTAATCACAGTTAAAACTCCTCACTCCTTCCTGCATTAGCATTTAGTAATTTTCTAGTTTTGGCGTAAATGATTCATATTTAACTGGACCAACAAGGCACGTTTAGTATATTTGCATAAAAATTGACTTGTAACATCATTTTACTAATGCGGTCTATGCTGTTATTTCGGTCCATTCGATATTTTAATGTATCAGGAAAAATAGCTTAAAAGCTCATTTTACTCTTGTTGTGAAACTCATGAATATTTAAGTAATTTCTCCAAATTATAGAGGTTTGAGGCCTCCATACTTGTTTTTTGCCGAGACAACTTAGAAGAGTAAAAACTACTAAATGTGTTGAAACTCTGTCTCTTTAGTTAGATGAAAACATTATTGAGTGTCTCAAAGTACACAATTATTGTATCTTCTGCTTTTGCCTCAAACAATTAATTTTACATTAATTGCTTTTGCTTTTTACTTGCCTTTGCATAAAAGGGTCAGCAAGCAATAAGTACTATTTACCCCAATTACCAAAGCCTGTGGAAACAAAATAAAGAAGAAGTAATGAATAACAAAACGGACTTTTCCATCCACCATCCTATATACCACAATGAGGTACACAATATGGTAAATTAATCTACTTATTCCATTTTTATGAGTATATTCGGTAAAATAAGCTGTTTTAATGGTATTTAGCTGTTTAGATAATTTTTTATAAAACGTCAAGGGGATTAATCTTTTATAAAACGCTACTTTAATCTCTAAATTATCGAACATTGTAAAAAATATCATTTAATTAAAACGCTAAAAATTACTTAAAAAAGCTATTGCGAACCGTAAACAAATCTATCTATCTATCTATCACTTTTTCCAAGTCAATCACCTTTCATAGCGTTTTTAAGTTCTCAATGTTTATTTAAACTAAAATTTTAATATGTAAAATGCTTCAAAACATTATAAATAAATTTCTCAAATTACTTTTATCAATAAATTTTTAAATAAAAAACTATTCTCCAATTGTAAAATTCAAAAGAATTATCTTGGCAAATCTTTCAATTTTCATGAAAGAGATGTAGGCTGCATGACATTCCTTGATTAGTTTAAACTTTGAACTCATAAAGGGTGAAACAACCAAAGATGTTGCTATCCAATTGGTCAAAAAATTCTTAAAAAAAAAAAAATAAGTGTTTGGCTTTTCAAAAATTAAATTATTAGTTTGTATCTTTGCATATGGAAAGAAATATGGGAGGTGGTGGTGGGATTTCATTTGATGAATCACCAAAACGTGCCAAGAATAATTTGGTAAGTGGTGCTTTTCCTTCTTTGTTCATGTTTCTTGGAATCTTCCCTTTATTTGGCTCTAGTTGTGAGATATGAGTTGTGATCTTTTAGGGTTTTGCTTTGTTAGAGCCATGTGTTCTACACTTTGACCTTAGTTTAGTTTATTTCATATATTTTATAATATGGTTAGAAAGGACAAAAATGTTATGTTCTTTCATTAATTTCTACCACATGAGTTAAACATGGTGATATTATTACCAATAGGCATGATGTACTAGAGCATAGGATAAGTGGAATGGGATCCCATTTCTCTTCTATTATTGCTTTAGAGGCATGAGCAAGATGGGGGACAATATTATAATTTAAGAAAATTTTATATATTATTGAAAAAAAAGACTGTATTATTATAAATTATATTCTAAATTCTTACATTACAAGATAATCCGACCGATAAGAACATCTACTTTAATCTGAAGACATTTACTTTAATCATTTCGATAAACATTGTCTAATCATGAATTCTAAACCATAGATAATTCATTCTTGAAAATGACAAAATTTGGCATGGAATCTCTCTACTAAATTCCTAATCCCTTAGCTAGAAGAATCCTTATTAAGTCCAATACATGGATTTTTGTTTTTGGAATATTGTCGGTGGCTTGTTATCACCACATTTCCATGAGTTCGAATTTCACAAGGGCAAATATGGTATTGCAATGCGACCCACTTGGATTTCCTTGGCATTTGTTCTTGAAAGACCAAGTAACAATGTGAAAGGGATTTTACTTTTCAACTTATCCTTTTGGGTTCACACACTCTTATCTTTCTTTTCTCTCTTTTTCTTTTTTTTTTCAATCAAGAAATGTAAAAATAAGAAGGTTAAATATGGTAAATAATGTGATGCCACATCATATATGTAAAAATAATGTGAAATTTAATGAGGTTTCTATTAAGAGACACCGTTTTGGAATTTTGTTGGAATAATTAAAAAAAAAGGGAAAAAAAAGCTAATTTTATTATATATATCATCTCCAAAACAAGGTTCTTATTATTATGCCTAATTAAGGCTAATTTTTTTAAAAACTTTTGGGAATTGATTTTATTTTTTAAACATTTAAAATTTTTAAAAAGAAAGGAAGTTTCATGATTTTATAAATAAATTCATAGGTTAAATTATTAGTGAAAGAATGTATGATTTCTTTAGGGTTTCATTTAATATAAATAAATTATATAAAATTCATTTCAAAATTTATATTATCATAATATTTAATATCAACACAAACAATAAATCTTCCATTGGAAATATATTAATCCAAAAAAATAATACTCTACTACATTAAAACAATCTAACCATCCATTATATTATTTAATTTAATAATTTTAAAACTTTTACGCTATGTGATCATAAGATAAATTATATCTCCTCGTTCTAATAATAATATTAGTAATTTAATAATTTTACTATAATGTGATTATGGAAGCATATTATGTAATTTTACTATAACATCCTTTGGCATGGTTGAATCCAACAAGCAATTTCATACATATTTCTCTTCTTGTTCGGTCTTAAAAATTATTAATCAACATATAAAAATAGTAAAATCATATTATTTATTGACCAAATCATTATATAAGTATGTTTATTTATCAATATATTTTCGCTAAAATATATTATAGAATCTAATTATGTTTTTTCTAATATGTTGAAATTAAAATGAATTATATAATATGGATTATTACTATTTTTGAAATTTTCTAATATTTTGACTTTTAATTACAGGATTATACATAAATTATGATCTAATTAGTTCTATTAAACAAAATTGCTGTATCCACATATATTTTTAATTTATTGTTTCTCCTGTCTCATAAAAATAAGTTAAGTTTGACTTTTTTGAATAAATTAAGAAAAATATATTTAATATGGTAAATATAACTTTTTATTAATTTTTCCTAATATAATCTCATAATTTTTTCCTAATTTAGCAGAGTGGGAGGTTCATATTTTAATTAGTGATTTAAGATTTGATTAATAATGTTAATAATAGTATATTTGTTAATAAAGATGCACATAAATACAATTTAAATAAAAAACTGTAAATATTATTTTTATCGAAAAAAATAGAACTGTGACTAATAAAAAATATTGATTAGAGTGGTAAGTGAAATCAATCCGGTAAGAGTCGGGACACGAGTGTATGATGAAAGCGTAAGGTAAGTGAATTTGAACATGCTTATCATAATCTAATTATGAAGAATCAAGAGGAGAATTTGATGGAACAAAATGCGAAGTGTGAGAGAGAATTAATTGATTAAGACGTAATCCAAATCTCTAATCACAGTAGAAATATTTTTGCTTTCCATTTCTTGGTTAGCTCCGTCAGTCCCGCCATTTGACACGTACACGTTCTTTTTCCCTTCTTCTCATTTTCTTTCCCTTTTACAGTCTTTGAATTTTCATTTTCATTTCTGTTTTCTTCTGTTAATCCCTTCCTTTGGAAACTACACAGCAGAAGAAAAAAAAAGGTGGGTAAGAATAAGAATATCGATCGCATTTCTTTCTATTAACTCTCTTTCTATATATATAATATTAGTGGTCAAAGAGATAGATAGGAAGAGAGAGAGAATGCGATGTTATGTTTTATATATAAAGTGAGCGTGTTTTGTACAGTGATGTTAGTGTAAAGTGTAAACGAACCCGAAGACAAAGCCGGCTGCGTAACGAGTGCGTTCCACTGCCACCAATCCCATTTTCATGTTCTTTTTTCTCTCTTTCTCACATCACCAGCAAGCAATTTCTCTCTAGCTTGCCCAAGAGAGTTCTTTTGATCTGTTTATATTTATAGATATTGGTGTTTCCATTACTTGGATTCCTTTACTTTGTTCTTTGACTCTTGGGATTGGAGAAAGGAAGCGATACCCACCACAGTTCTTTTGGTTTTTGTGATGAGATTTTTATGAAGGGAAATAAAGATTTGATTTTTAAGAGTATGGGATTCTGATCGAACTTTGTTTTATGCATCTGTGATTTGAGGAGAGGGTTTGGAGAGCAGGAAAATTTTTTCTTTTTAATTGATTTGTAGAAGATGGGTTGTTTTCCTTGTTTCGATTCAAGGGAAGAAGAAACTCTGAATCCACAGAAGGAATCTGATGATCGAAAACAGAGCTTGCCAACTGAAGCTTCTAATATTTCCAAATTATCGTCCGGTTAGTTTTTATTTTTACTAATCTATTTTTTCGCTTTATTATTATTATTATTATTATTTATTTATCCACCAATCTGATCTGGGTACTTACTGATTTTATATTTTCACTCAATTGACTGTTTGATTTTATTATGTCAGTTTTGTATGATGGATTGAATTGCATTCATAAAATTTCTTCAGAGCTTTAGATTTTAGGCTTTTCATTAAGACCAAAAATAAAATTCTTGTAGACCTTACCGGATTTTGATTCAATTTATAAAGGGTGCTGATTTCTTTAGTGAAAAGAGATCTTGTGATCAATTTTATCAGTTGGGTTTGATCTGGTTGATTGGTGAAGGGAAGGATACGGAGAATTCGGGGTATAATTGCCAATTTTAAAAAACCAAATTTTGGATAAATATGGCAAACGGTATCCGCCATGGTCGCTTTATGAGTTTGGTCTTCATTTTATTGGCAATGACTCGATCAAGGACTTCCTTTTTTTTTTTTTTTTCCCATTTGCATGCAACTATTTTATTTATCTTACCGTGTATTGATGTCTTGAATTATTAATCCGATTGTCCGGTCGGGGGTGAAATTTGCAGGAGCCGATAGACTCAGATCAAGAACTAATGGAAGGTCAAAAAGAGAATTCCCAATTCCAAAGGATGCACCTGGGGTCAATATTGCGGCTCAAATATTTACCTTTCGGGAGCTTGCAGCTGCAACAAAGAATTTTAGGCCAGAGTCCTTATTGGGAGAAGGAGGATTTGGGCGTGTATATAAAGGGCGCCTTGAGAGCACTGGTCAGGTAAATGTTGTGGATAACATTTGTTCACTTTATTATCAGATTCATAAACGCTGATTCTAGGCATTTCCTTGTTTCTGGATGAACATGTCTCTGCCTAACTTAAATGAGATTAAGAATCTTTAATTCGAACTTCTCATGATGATTTTGCGAAGTCTAGCATTTGAAGGCATAACATAGTCCCTCAATCAAATTCGTATCCTACTGAATTTAGTTTCAAACATAAGGTTTGGAGGTGTTTTCTTTTAGCATTTCCCTAACATCTATAGTGAATAAATATATAGATGAGGATTTTAGATTTTCTTTCTGATTATAACAGCCCTTCACAAGGTTTACAAAAAGAAAGCAAGATAGTGACAGCATGGCTATAGACTCCTTAAGCTGATTTTTGTATCCTGTAGTTGTTGATCAAATATCTCAAATTCTTATCCACCAATTATTCAGAATTGTAAAGTGAGTAGAATTCTATGTGGAATCAATGCGGAGCTGTTTAGTTTTTGGCTTTTTTCTAGCTTGTTATTGATGATGACCTTGCTCATTTCAAGCTGTTGCTAGTTGAAATAGGCCAATCCTTATGCCCTAAGCTTATTGATATTGTGCACCTATTATGGCATGTTGGTGCTAGATGACATTGCTAATGTTTCAAATTTCAAGGGAAGAGAGCTATTGCAGTCAATGCAGATAGCAAAATAATATGGTCCTTTCAAGTTAGACATTGTGCTCAAATTTATCAAGAGTAATGAAAAGTTTGGCGGGCATATATTCTGAGTTTAAAATTCTTATTCTACATTAAGAGACTTGTAACCAAATCTTGGTTGGGTGATTTTTCTAATGATCTTTATGCGTTGCAGGTTGTTGCTGTTAAACAATTGGATAGAAATGGCCTCCAGGGTAATAGGGAATTTCTGGTTGAGGTTCTCATGCTCAGCCTTTTACATCACCCTAACCTTGTGAATCTAATTGGCTATTGTGCTGATGGCGATCAAAGGCTTCTTGTCTATGAGTTTATGCCTATGGGATCGTTGGAAGATCACCTTCACGGTAATCTTGTTATTCTCCTCTCCTGAACTTTCAATTTCAGTTTTTGGTGTTTTCTTTTATTTGTCTTATCAAGAGCATTGTGTTCCTCTGTAAAGATCAATCATGCTATGTTATCTGTACCATCTGATTGATTGAAGCATGATAATACTGCATAATGGTACGAAATCAAAGTTGTCAAAAAAAAAAAAAAAAAAAAGAACAAAAAAAAAAAGAATTCCTTAAGTAGATTCCCAGTTATATGACAACTTAAAAAACACGATCTCTGTGTAGAGTAGCTGAAAGATTTGTCTTTTAAAGGTTGGCTAAAGCAAAGACAAGGCTAGGGTCAAATCAGTTGGACTTTTTGAATTTCTGCAATGACAGCTAAGATGACTCAGTTAAAATATATTGGCACTTTGTGCTGTAATGACTAGAAGACATATTTTTAAACTCTCTTTCTTCCTTTTCTCTTTTCTAATTCCTGGTGGATAAAATTGACATATTCCTTCAGTGGTAGATGAATGTGATGCATTCTTCTTCTCTCTTTGTTTCTTTTAAGTCCTTTTATTTAATCTCTAGCTCTTGGGTATTTTTGTTCAGCTGAAAACCTGCCTATTTAAGGAAGTTGGAATAATTTCATTTATACTTCATATGTCTAAGTTTTACTTAACGATAAATTTATACCCAAATTACAAATCCCGGGTTAATATGTTGAAGAGATAGATATAATTCTTGCAACTGAGCTAGACTGAACTCTAATTATGATAACAGTATAGTCTGTGAAAGTGGAATATCATTCATCTTAGAACTAGATGTTCAAGAAAAAGAATATGTGCATTCACTGGGTATGAGTTCAAATATGCAAGTTTGGGCACTTTATTTGGAGGGTGGTTGTTGATCCATGAGGTAATAGTAAACCAAGAACCTGTATCAACTGTGTTTTCATAATTGACTAGTTTTTACTTGTAAGATATTAAAACTATAAATTACTGCTACTTGTGACTATGGAAGCATAAATTTCAGTTTGCTCATCAATATTTGTGATAATAACATTAACTGCTTATTGTTGTCTCATGAATTCAAGTTTGCTGACATACCATGGCTACTGAAAATTTTGGTAGACATGTTGAAAGTATTATTTTCTACTCTCTACCCATTGATGTTGCTTTGACTGAGATACTTAATAGATAATTGGATGTGGCCTCCAAATTTCAAAGAATCTAATATTATAACCCAAGAATTGATCAAGTTACATGGTGAATAATGGGAGGCCATATATTGATATTACGACTGAACAATGAACTTTTGACCTTGAAATTTTTCAGTACCCGGCTTTGTTCTAGATAAGTTTTTTAGTATGGAAGCTCAAGCCTTGTTTTCTGCATTCGGAGAGGTGTAGAAGCATTGAATGTTGATATAAAATTGATGCATATTAGATATTTTACCAATTCTGTTTCTCACAATTGCCTTTGTTCTTCTTGAATGGTGGTTGATGAATTTTTGTCCAGATCTCCCACCTGAAAAGGAACCACTTGATTGGAACACAAGGATGAGGATAGCAGCGGGTGCTGCCAAAGGTTTGGAATACCTGCATGATAAAGCAAGTCCCCCTGTTATTTACAGGGATTTCAAGTCATCCAACATATTACTTGATGAAGGGTTTCACCCAAAACTTTCTGATTTTGGACTTGCAAAACTTGGTCCCACTGGAGACAAGTCACATGTATCCACCAGAGTTATGGGCACTTATGGTTATTGTGCTCCTGAATATGCCATGACTGGACAATTGACTGTGAAATCTGATGTTTACAGTTTTGGAGTAGTTTTCTTGGAGCTCATTACTGGACGGAAAGCCATTGACAGTACTCGACCACACGGGGAACAGAACCTTGTCACATGGGTAATACTCTGAACGTATAGTATAACCTGTCCTTTCATTTTCTTGTCTTACTGTTACATGCATTGTTTCACTGCCCTTCTAATAATTGTGTTGGTGGTGGTGGTGGTGGTTTTACAAATATGCAGGCTCGTCCACTATTCAATGATCGTAGGAAATTTTCGAAATTGGCAGATCCACTATTGCAGGGTCGGTATCCGATGAGGGGACTTTACCAGGCTCTAGCAGTGGCTTCCATGTGCATCCAGGAACAGGCTGCTGCACGCCCTCTCATTGGGGATGTGGTAACTGCTCTCTCTTATTTGGCAAACCAGGCATATGAAACTCGGGGTTCTGGTGATAAGGATGATAAAAGACACAGAGATGAGAGAGGTGGACAGTTATCAAAGAGCGAAGAAGGGGGAGGATCTGGTTGTAGATGGGACTTGGATGGGTCGGAAAAAGAGGATTCCCCAAGAGAAACGGCAAGAATGTTAAACAGGGATTTAGATAGAGAACGAGCTGTTGCAGAGGCAAAGATGTGGGGTGAGAACTGGCGAGAAAAAAGGCGACAAAGTGCTCAAGGTAGTTTTGATGGCAGTAATGGGTAGTATTCTGGCCATCATTTCTCCATCTTCTCTTCTTTCCTGACTTTGCCACCGGACTTGCGGGGTGAGGTGGGAAAGCATCAGAAGCTAAGCTTTGAGCTGGTCTGCCAACATGTTCTTAACTTTCTCTTTTAAATTTTTTACTCACTTTTTTAGAGTTCTCTTTTTGTTGAAACGTAGAGCAAGAAGATGATTATGAAGAAGAAAAACATAATTGAGTGTACATTATCTGCCAAGAGAGCAAGATAAGAACAAGACATTTAGAAAAAAGAAAAACAAAATTTTGAGTTACAAAGCCTGGGTCATGTTCTTCTTTGCTCTTGTGTAGGTTTCTTTTGAGCAATAACATTTCTGCTGTCTGTACTTTGTAATCTTGCTGAATGGCATTTTACCAACTAATTTCTGTGTAATCTTACTCAATGAATTTAAGCTACTCATCTTGTTCTAATAATGAATTGAAGCTTATAATTTTGAATTCCTTTTCAAAGTTGTAAGATTTATACATTTCTAATTAAATTACGATTCAAAGAACGGTTTCAAGAAAGGGATGCTTAGTTGCTTACTTTTGATGTGATGTGAATTTTTTTTTTTTCTTTTTCTTTTTCTTCTTCCAAGATATGATGGTAGAATAATTTTCTTACAATGCTGTAATTCCAACATTTTTATAGAATTATTATAAATTTAACATAAATGAAAAAATTGGAGCTATAAAGCCCATTTAAAAAATATATATATAGAGAGATATTATAATTAAAGAGGAGAGGAAGAGATTGAAATGGTCTGAGGGTCCCTGCTTTGCCATTGCCATTAGGCCAGGTTTCATGGCATGTGATGATTTCTTCCTTGCAACTACTCTATTATGAAAATGAAATGATTGATTATACTCTTTCCGTTCCGTAATATATATCATTTGTATACGTATATCATGACTTAGATTTATATACAGATTATCAAAATGATTGATTACACTCTTTTCATTCAATAATGTATATCATGATTTGTATATGTATATCATGATTCGAGTGAAAAATCAAATAATGTCGGAATTAACAGAACGAAGGTAATATCTTAAATGTTGATATTTTAGTTTTTTTTATATCTGGATTTAATTAATGATAATATGGTACTTTGATTATTATATTTTTTGGTAAGAAAAAAAAAAAAACTTCATCCGTCACAAAAAATATTTTTTACATTTCTTTTCAGATAAATTAAAAAAAAAAATACAATTAATGTAATGATAATTTATTTGTTTCCGTTTTTCATCTTATTCACATAAAAGACGATCTTTACAGAACAAAAAGGGTATTAAACAAGCGTAAAAACAATAAACTTGGGATATTTTTGACTCTGAAAATAAAAAACAAAATTGCAATTTGACAAAATTGAAAAAGGAAAGAAAGCAAGATAAGTATTATAGGACAAAAGAAATTACATTTTAAGAACAGTTAATGTACGGAATTTGCAGCAGTGGAACAACTATTGTCAGGTGTTTTTGTTGACTCTTGTGAAGGTTATAATCAGAATCAGCAGTAGAATGAAAATATCTAACAAGAACCTTGTAAAAGTTGCCACGTCTAAAGCATGGATTGCCCAAAACCAGTAGCTAACCATTGAAACCACCACCAACGGCGGTGGTAAATTGATAATAAATGCTAAAGCCAAGTCTAGGTCATATAATAAGTATGCATCAAACCTGTCTGATGCAGACAAATCTATTTAGGGCACCATACCCTCTTCTCAAAGGCCATATAATATGTATTTGATGTGATTTTTATTAGGTATAATATTTATTTCCACTTGAAAGTTACACACACTGTCTTTTCCAACTAATTATTTCTTTTTGTCATTAGTTACTGTGTATGTAACCGTTATAATAGATGACAAACTTCGTCAAGGTAGTATAAACCGTTATAAAGCCTTTAAAATCCGTTATAAAGTCTATTAAAGGCAATACAACCCACTAAAAGAGTAATCCAAATTTTAATGGAACTTGGAACATTTGGATCCTAAGGCATCAAAATTAATATAGAATGAATTGACATTTCAGTTGATATTTTCTCTGTCTAAAATATAATTCGTTTTAGTGTAATTATTTTGTTTCAAAACATAAGTCCTCGTTTTGAGTATTTTAAGAAGTAATAAATGATATTTTTTAATTTTACATTATTTATATTAGAAAAAAAACTATCTTTATATATTATCCTTTGGTTTTGAGATAAAAGGGTAATTTGTTCAAATTTTATCATAATTTAAGAGAATTAATTCTCGCGTAAAAACTTTAAACGATTTACATTTTGGACTGAAAAAAAAAAAAAAACCTATTTTTTAGTATTTCTCTTGTTTTATGCTTACATATAACACATACCTCCCTCATCAACCAAGGGAGGTAATAATACACAAAAAGGGAAAAAAAAGAGAGTATACAAACATTAATTATTCAGCCATTTATAATTAATACATGAGAACATATTAAACTGCAATTTCATTTGGATTAAGATCATTTGATGTTTCCAAGCTTCTCTCATTACTCTTCTTGCTTCCTTCCTCTATTTGTTCTTGTTCTTTTGCAACTTTATTCTCATCGGGTTCGGATTCGGGTCGAACATCCACAGGATAAACCTCAGAATTGCCTAATGTGCTTAGTATGACAATGCTCTTCAAATTTTTTTCTGGTAACTTTTCCTCTATAACCACCACCTTTGCTTTCCTGTAGATTGCATATAACAGCATCTGAAGTAGCCCCAAGATGAATCCTAAGATGTTTGGGAGCTAATCAAAATGAACAAAAACCAATTAGATTATCGAATTAAATAAAATTATTATTCAATATATTCAAAATACAACAACAATAATAACAAAGCCTTAATTCTAATAACTAGTTTACTACGGCTATATAAATCATTTCCATCTTGTCTCGTTCATAGCTAAATCCACACTGACGATAAGAAATTTTAGATCTTTTATGACAACTTTATTCCGTGTGGGTTATAAATCCGTTAATATATTTACAACTAATGAAAGGGGATACAAGGGATTGATTTTTCTTTATTATATTAAGGTTGTACTTGGTAAGAGTCTTTTAAGTAGTTTTTATTATTTTTTACAGTGTTCGGTAGCATAATGTTTGAACTATTAATTTAGACCGAGTCTTTTTCTTATTTAACACAAATTAATTTAAAAATATTGGGTAATTCTTTTTCTTATTTGAATTTGTTTTATTTATATTGCATTTCGTAAAAGTAAAATATATAATAAATATAAAAATATGAAATTTGTTTACATCAAACATATAATTAGCTAGATATTTTGGGACAAAGTCATCTTTTTTATTTTAATGTGGACCTCATATTCACATATTAGTACGACAATCATAAATCCATGATTTAGAGACAGATAGTAATTATAATATGTCCCACTTAATAATAATGATTGAATAGAACATGAGTAATTAATGTAAGAGCCGGAAAAATAACTTACAGCGACACACATGTTCTTTGTAGTAAAACCATAAGCAAACCACATAACAGCACTCAGTGTAAGGAAAAACGACAGAGTGAATGGCATGAACTCGACGCTTCTAGTTCTGACAACTTGAGCCTACATAATAAATTATTAAAAAAAAAATTAATTATTCAGTACTGGAAGAATCGAGAATATAAATAATATATATGTTTCTGAGAATT
Source organism: Jatropha curcas (assembly GCF_041381405.1). NCBI lineage: Eukaryota > Viridiplantae > Streptophyta > Magnoliopsida > Malpighiales > Euphorbiaceae > Jatropha > Jatropha curcas. The sequence continues at coordinate 411,968 of NC_143153.1, read as the reverse complement.
AATTAATAATATTTACTCACCACAATGCTTAAAGGAGATGCAAAAACACTGACAGAAACAGCAACACAAATCCAACCAAGAACCTGAACTCGGATCGAACCCTTCATTAGAAAATGAGTGAAGAGGACAATGGAGGAGAACAAAGCTATGTTCATGGACACAAGAAGTCTGAAAGTTGAGACCTGCAAATATATTATTTCATTATTTTAGTAATTATAAAATAAAATTCGATTAAGCATTTTAATGATTGAAATGTTATAATTACATATATACACACCCGAATTTCTTTGGAAGCGTAAAACATATACAGGAAAATGTAAATGGTCTCAATTGCACATCCAAATACGTTGATGGTGACAAGAAGGAAAACGTCTTTTTTGAGCATTGCATAATGGAGCCAAAGCATAGAACTGAAGAGTGCGACAAGGTATGGAAGTGAATGGAAACCTTCAGTTGATTTCTTTCTGTAAATTCTTAAAAATGTTGGCCTGTAATGAAAATTTTCAAAAAAACAAGAATTGATTTTTCGTAATTGCCTGTCATATTCAATAATAAAAAATGATTGAATGTAAAAAGGTACTCACACTGGAGCCAGGTACACCAACACTGAGATAATGTTGCCTACCATTTTTTGAACAAAAGAAAAAAAAAAAGCAATCATTAATTAATCATTTTTTGGTATTCTAGAACATTTTCATACATTAATAAAGAAAATCATATACTCACATATATAACTCATAAATACTAATATTATTATTATTTATTAAGAGGGTGGATCATAATTTTTCTTAATTCTTTGATTGTGATTCTCCCAAAATAAGTTTGATTTAATATATTTTTGAACCAAAACTGATTGGTGGATCATATTAAATTTAATAAAATGTATTTACATTATTTTTAAGCATTGGATAATCAATTAAGCAGCAGTTTTAACTGCACTTAATTGAACATTTGCAAAAGGGCTTCTTGCAATTAAGTCACACAACAAGAAAGTGAAATCAGTGATTTAAACCTATGAATAAACTAGAAGAAAGATAACCAGAAAACAAAAAGAGAACAAGAAAGAGTGAAGCTTGTATATATACCAAGGAGGCCAAATGCAAATGCTAATGGTTGGTGAGTGCTAAGTACTGCCATTATTAATAATCTCCGAATAACAAAGCACAAGGCTCTCTCTCTCTCTCTCTCTCTCTCTCTCTTTCTTTCTCTGTCTTTCTAGCTCTCTCTGAAACTATGGACAAAACAGAAGAAGCAGGGCCTTGAAGAAACCCTAGCTCTCTGTGATCTAAAGAAGAAAGCTCTCAACCTCATGCAGAAAGAAGCAATGGGTTGTTTGGATTTATATATTAAGAGGAAAATAGTAAGAAGTAAAATAAAAATAGAACAGAAGAGAGTGTGCGTAATGAACTCATTCTTGTTGCATTGACAAGTGGAGTCATAGTAGGTAGCGTAGCACAAAATCATTCTTTACACACAGCCACATATCTCTGAAACACGTGCCCCCACTTCGCGTCCCAATAATTCCAATCTTATGGCCTTTATTACATCTCATTTATGATCTATCTTCTTTCTTTCTTTCTTTCTTTTTTTAGTTTTTACTTTCTATCATCATCTTCTTGGAAATTAACTTAATTTACCCTAATTTGTACGTAACACTAACAATTTAGTAATTCACCTTATTCTTATATATATATATATATATATATATATATATATATATATATATATATATATATATATATATATATATATATATATATATAGCTAAGAGGGTGACTAATTAACCTATTATTCATCTCATTAAATTTTTCTACTACACAGAAAGATGCTTATTCAATCATTAATTATGAAAAATAAAACTAAGATAAGTCGGTATATAGTATATTTATTGATTGGATGATGATCAATTCAATCAAATTCGCAGAAATATATTGCATTATCAGATAAACTTTAGAGGCAGAATTAGCGTTTAAAACTAAAGAATCAAGTTCGGGAGTCAATAGTTAAAGGAATCAAGAAAATCTTGAAAGTTTAATTAGTATTTATATTCTTAGGCACCGTTCGGCAAAATTCGTTATTTTATTAGTTGTCAATTATCTCTAAAAGCTCTAGTTTATTAGCATTATATTTAACGTTATTGTTAAAGAGAGCGATGTTTTATAATACACTCTTTCAACTGCGATACGGTAAATAACAGAGATAACTAAGTTTTTGCCTAAGGCCTGTAAAATTCAGGGTTTAAAAACCTGGAACGAAGCTGTTGATGGAAAAATACACGCTTGGAAAGAGCGTGTTGAGGTGTAAGATATATTAATGAAGAAGTGAAGTTAGGGGATTTACGTTACTAAGATATGGAAAGTCTGTCATGCGTAAAGCTTAATTCACGTGAAGGTTTGTCCAAACACCCTTTTAGAGTGGCTTTTTAGCCGTTTCTTTTCTTATTAATTGTGTACAAATTTTCCTCTATTGTTCGTGAAAAACAGAAAAAAGAGTACGCGTAAGCCCTAATTCCCATTTCTGTTTTTTGTTTCTTGTTTGTTAGTAATATTCCTATATATATATTACAAATTCCGTGTGACAGACGAGATTATTTCCAAGCTAGCTCTTTGGTGTTATTGCAGTTATTTCAGGCAAAAAAGCAATGACAAAATACATGACATCTTCAACAATATAACACTAATGATGGTTTGTTATTCTTTTTTTCATTTTGTTCTTATTATGTATAAATTGTTAGGATTTGTTTCAGAATTTCTGCTAGGTGTAAACCATCACAGCTTGACAGCTTTCAGCTTTTTTTCCTACTTGGCTTCGCTTTTTCTTAAGTTTAACGGCGAATTCAGTGTCAGGATTATTAAATAATAATAATAATAATTAAAGTCAGTCGTGTAACATCCCTTCTCGGTCCACCCATTATTCGAATGAACCAAACCGAGACGCTATACTCTGGTTGAACCTATGTCCTGTCATGCTGATATCATCCTGCATGCTAAATATTATGTCATGTTTTTTTTTTTTTTTTTTTTTTTATACATAGATTGGAAAAATCTTACATAAAACTAGAAGAAGTTCCCTTTAAAAAACTAACTGAGCTCGCCAATCATGTGAATACAAAACACTCCCAATTAAACTCCAAACTTCCAACATCTCCAAATAATCATCAGAACACAATAACACTGTTATATTTTTATAACTGTATAAATCCTCAATAGGATTTAATATCCATCAAATAATTGCATTCATTATATATATCAAGTCTTAGTGAACTATTTTAAAATATTTCATGATCAATCATTTAATAAGTATTATTCTTCTCTCTAAATACTTACGCCAAAATAATTACAGGCTTCAATTATATTTCAAATCATATAATCTCTAAAAATGTAATAATTATACATGTCATAATTCTTAATTATCTAACTCTAAACTAGTCACTTCTGCTTTGCTATTACTCTTCAAATCTTCAAGTCGCAACCACGATCTTCAACCTATGCGTGATAAAAATCGACGCGCTGAGTATAAAACTTAGTGGTGCTCATAATTTACATATTTACCAAAGTTGCGATGACAATTTACTTAAAATACAAATAATTTAAGTATCAAACTCAGTGGTGCTCATAATTCACATACGTACTATTTCAGACACAGAAAAATGGGGCGTTACAGGTCGGTCCATCGAAATTTTTAATAACTATTTTGCTTGAGATAATTTATGAATTACATAAGATCTAATATATTTTGTCATATATATAACAGTGGACTTCTATCACTATCCCATGCAATTGTACTTGCAAGCAAAATGCTTCAAAGGGAGATAGCTAGAAATGAAAGAAGAATCGCTTTCATTGGCCACTATGAAAATTGAAAATTACATGTTCATGCATACCATAGATGAAATTTAATCTGAACCAGACATTTGTCTCAAGATCATAATAAATACAACTAAACAACCCTTGTGATGTCACCCATATATAATTGTTGAGTGTTTGATCTAGAGAGATCTCCAATCATTGAAATCTACAGAGTTTTTTTTTTTTTTTTCTTCAATTTAGAAGGCCCAATATTCTGAATTAACACCACGAGCTACACAACAGATGCAATCTTCTCCTGTGTCGCTAAACTGGTAAAAATTCTTATGGTTGAGAGAACTCAGACTCAAACTCGAGATTTATCACTTTTTGTATTCATAAGAAGACCAACCAGACTACGCATTACAAAGATATACATATATATACATACATGACATGTAAGTCATGTATAATATAAATAGTATGCGAAAACAAAACTTCAAATTCAAGTCAAATTGACAAACACTAAAATTAATAATTAATTAAAAAAAGAGTGGTTGTGTTTGAAAATTTCTTCGTATTTGGTTTTGAATATACATATAATTATTGAGATGGTGGGGGGAACAAGACAACATTGAGAATTTTGTGGAATATGGTAACCTTAGAAGATGGATATATATTAATTTTTGTGTCCAATTACTTAACAACATGTAATTTTAAGCAAGGAAAACATGATTTTTTTTTCTTTTTTTAGAATAATATTTACGTTATTATTATATATGCACTGATTTGAAAGATCTATTTATAGACTAAGAATTGACATTTGAAAGATTTGGGGGGCATTCTTTGTTATATACCTAGAGAATGAAATTAAATGTCTAAATTGAAAGAATTAAAAGCTTATATATATATATTTTTTTTCAAAAAGAAAAGTAATTAAAAGTTAGATTCTTTTCAATATTAATTAAATAAATTTATTACATAAATTAAGAAAAATTAATTAATTTTTATGATGTAAATAACATTTAACCGACAACAAGGCAGATGCATATATTATTGGTGCCGCAATCTTGAATTGCATCCAATAATTGTGTGAAAGAAGGTGAGGCATTAAAGAGCATATTTTCCTATTGGAGCTTTAACAAACCGTGTTATCTTTTTTTGTCTAAAAAAATAAAAATCTACTCTACTATAATCTACTCTAATCAGCTGGAAATCATTTGATTACGTGCAAGATGGAGCTCTTTAAATGGCTTAATTTTCTTTCTTGATTTATTAAATTATAATACCTTCTGGGACCATGATAATCCTAAATTACTATTATATCTCTAACTCAATTATCTTTATGTGGAACTATTAATTTCAATCAATGTACACAAAGTTTCGTATGCAACTTCATCAATCAACATTAACAAAAAAAAAAAAAATAAATAAAATAAACTTTCTTATCTCATCCATAAGATAATTATTATTATTTTTTTTTTTTTGTAAATCACGGTTTTTGGAGGACCGTCTAATTCGGTCCGGGTTTAATTACAATTTGAATGTAACTTTTTTAATTTATTAGGAGGTGTGATGAACCAATTATTTGATTTCCCAAATAATTAGGTCATTTTGAAGTAAATAAGGTGAGTTGTCTACATTAATTAATCCTTAACACTTCTGAGTCGTTAATTAAGAAAATACTTGATGATGTGATTTGTTGAAAGTGATACTGTAATAGCAATCATTAACAACCAATTTCGCACTACTCAATTACTTTAATTAAATTAAATAAGCTGGGGACCTTTTGTGCTTCCAAAAAAATCTTGAGGCAGTAATTAAATAATAATTTATCATTAATATTATTTTTATTAATTAATGCTAATTAATATTGATGCAGTAATTTAGCGATCGAATAATTATATTGCAATATTAAAATATTTAAATTCGAATAATTTCTCTATATATATATTTTAAGTATTAGTGCAAAAGAAATAAAAAGATAAAGTTATATATTGAAAATGGCAAAAACATTCTTAAAACTATACTTGAAGATAGAGATGCGGGAAGAGAAGGTGAAGTCTCTTCATATGATGAGCTTCTAATCAATTTTGTAGCTTGAGTTCTTCGATTTTCAACGTTGCTCATTGCATTGCACATCTGGCATCCAAGTGGACAACAAATAATAATAATATGTTTCAGTGTACGAGGACATTACGAAATGTTACGTGTATGGATTTCTCTTCGTAGCAGGTTGGCCTTCAACTCTTCTTTCTGTTTATGATTGGAAGGTAACAATAATTGTTGTTTAGAACTCTATCTTATAAATATCTAAATTTGAAATAGTTGCCGTCTGGGGTTCTATGGTGTAGTGGTTAGCACTCTGGACTTTGAATCCAGCGACCTGGGTTCGACTCCCGGTAGGACCTATTTTTTAAAGAAGTATTTGCCAATTTGATTTACTGAAGGCGTCTTCAAAATGTTCAAGTAAAATATTGGTGAGCTTAACGTTTTTCAATAATTATCCTCTTTTTTTTTTTTAATATTATAAAAAAAAATTAAAGATTATTATCATTAATTATTCAAAATAAAAATACAGAAAACATTTCTAAAAAAGGACAAGTTGAGATAAACCGAATCTTTTAAGTCTAATTTCAGCCCAACAAAGCCCACGCTACTTGTTAAAAAGTCTAATTTCAGCCCAACAAAGCCCACACTAGTTGTTAAATAGGTCCAACCAAAAATATTCTATGATTTATAAATTTTCTGATTTAATTGCTTAAATAAAACAATCCATGTCTTTGTGTACATATAAGGATATGGAATTTCTAAAATCTCTAATGTATAATAAGATATGATGAAAATTAATTAATTGATTGCGAGCCATATTTAATTCAAATAGCTAATATTTACGTTATGAGTTTTCAAATTAAATAGCATAAGTAAATTTTTGAAGAGGATTTGAAAAAGAGTAAGGTTCTCTAGTCTAAAATTTTTAGAATTAAAAATATTTATTTACATTGAAATATGATATAAATATATTTTGTTAAGAAAACATATTAATTGTACTTTAATTGACTGCTTAGATTAATATCATCTTGAGAGTCAAGATAATTAAAAAATTTTAGTATTTTAATGAGCTCTCTAATTTTTTCATATTTTTAAATATTTTGTAAATAAATTTTAATGATATGTTTATTTATTTATCTTGTGGAAGAATATCATAAATACTTATATTTATTGGAAGTTTAATTTATAAACTCGTGTCCTTGCTTCTCACATGACTGTAATATTATTGATTGACTTAAATAAAGTTTTTTTTTTTTTTTTTTTTTTTGTCACCTTATCATTTCCGATTTTCCTTCACTTTCTCTCATTTTCCTCTCCCTTTTTTCACTTAGGATAAACGAAAAATGCAGCAATACAGAACCCTACAGATCTTACAAAAATCCCCAAATTCACGAGTTTTTCATTTATATCTCAACCGTCCACATCATCGCAATGCCCTATCACGTGACTTCTTCACCGAATTCTCCGCTGCCCTCTCATCTCTGGACCAGAATACAGACGCCGCCGTCATCGTACTCTCCGGTACCGGCGATCACTTCTGCTCCGGCATCGACTTCAAAGCACTAAATTCCATCACCGACCATCCCCCATCCTTCGATAGAGCCCGTGCCAACGAGAAGCTCCGACGAGAGATAAAGGTTTTACAGGATGCGATCACTGCGATCGAGAGGTGTAGGAAACCCGTAATAGCTTGTGTCCATGGGGGTTGTATTGGCGGGGGTGTTGATATTGTGACTGCCTGTGACATCAGGTATTGTACTCAAGATGCATTCTTTTCAGTTAAGGAGGTGGATTTGGGGATCACGGCGGATCTCGGGACACTCCAGAGGCTGCCTGGTATAGTCGGTTATGGTAACGCGATGGAATTGGCTTTAACGGGTCGGAGATTCTCGGGTCAAGAGGCCAAGGAGTTGGGTCTGGTTTCACGGGTTTTTGCATCTAAAGAGTCATTGGATGAAGGTGCAAGGCTTGTAGCTGAAGGTAAGTTCGTATCTTTATTCTCTTAATTCTCTGACAATTACAATGAATGTGAATAATTTGTTACTAAATGATATGATCTGAACTAATTAAACTGTGTTATAAATGTTATAAACAGACATGATCACTCTCTTATAGCACTAGGTATTGTATAATGTATGCATAATACATGTGTTCTTGCCTCGAGAGATTTATCAGTAGTGTTCTTGTAGTAAGGGAACACGGAATCTATTAGAATTCTTATTTCTGACCATGTTCATTAGTAGACATATAAGGAGAATACAATTTGTATCCTGGACAACGCTTTGAATTGGCGGAACAGCCAATGCTAGGATCCTGAATAGCTTGGATGACCAACCCGATAATAACCTTGAGAGGAAGCAAACAGCTTCCCTCATTACTTACCAGTGCTCCAAGAACTTGATGGCATGTCTGAAACTGAATTCTCTTAACAACCCACTTGAAGATCTTTGATTGATTGTCCCTGGCAATGACACCAATAGACCTCACCTTCAGTTTTTTATTCACAGAAGTATCAAAGTTAATTTTCAACCAGTGTCGCAAGGGAGGCCTCCAAACTAATCTTCTGGCTTGCTGATTTTGTCCCTGGAAAAGAGAAAGGAAAAATGGTGGTGGGGTTTGGATATATCATATATGGCTGTGCATATATTTCATGAATCACTGACATTTGTTTCCATGTTGCGTCCTGTCCAGTATGAGTTTTTGGCAGAATAGTTATGGTGGCATATCCTTATACAGTCTCATAACTGTTATGTAAAGACCTGTTCATGGACTGAGCCCATACTTGGAAAATACTGAATATTCAAAAACTCAATCCATAATTTTCATCATGGATCGAGGCTCACCATGCAGTCCACAAACAGGTGTAGGTGCTTGTTGAGACTTGTGTTGTTGTGTGACTGTTTTAGATTGATATTTTGATTAGATCAATTGTAGATGTGGTTCGAAATTGGTCTTTTTTAAGATCTCTATAGTTATTTAAATCATCATTCTTAACATTGCTAATCATTTTTGTATTTTATAAAAATTCAATAGCTAAAGATGATTTGTTCTGATTCTTAATTTGGTGTTGATTTTGGCCAGAGATTGCAGCAAAGTCTCCTCTGGCTGTCACTGGGACAAAAGCAGTCTTACTAAGAAGCAGAGACATGAATTTAGAACAAGGATTAGATTATATTGCAACTTGGAATTCTGCAATGCTTGTATCTGATGATTTAACTGAGGCCATTAAAGCACAAATCCAGAAAAGAAACCCTACCTTTTCCAAGCTTTAATATTTGCCTTGTATGGTGGCTTCATCTCATTTGCTCAGATTATAGAATAAGTGTTTTCTTGACACGTATAAATGTACTAGAAGCTGTCTTTTAGTCTCAAAACTACTCTGTCTGCAATTAGAATTAATATGTACCAACTGTATTTATATCTATATATGAACGTGAGACTCCTATCATGTTCTAGTGCATTCTGCAACAGTCTTTCTTTTTCTTTTTCTTTTTTCCTTTGCCCTTTTCTTTAATGGTAAGAGGTCCAATAAAAGCTTTCCTTTTCTTTCTTTTTTTTTTCCCTAGAAAAAAACACATCCATATTTTCTTATGTTTAAAATTTTCTTTATCTTTGAAAACTTTTTTGTTTCCTTTATAGAAGATTCAAATCGAGATTTTTGTAGAAATCTGAGAAAAGAATGATGTATCTAGAACTCCATCATCATCAACCATTGAATATTCAGGGAGAAAAAAAGTCTAAGTTTTAATAGGTATTAAAGCATAATCTAATAATAAATGTATATATAATAATTTAGACATGCATCTTTAAGACAATCCAAAAATAAAATTATTTTTGTAATTCCTTGTATATATGATTTGATAACCCTGAACTGTTCTTAATTTAAATAGAACAACATAATTTATCTATTCTAAGAAAGAAAGTTACTTTGTCATTCCTAATTTACCAACTTTAATAATTTTGACTTTAACTAAATCATTCAATTTTAGCAAAATAAATATGGAATTTTTGTAAGAAAATATAAAAGTATATTTATCAAAAACACAAAAACTGAATGGACATGTAATCCACGTATGAAAAACATTCCTCTACGTTTCCATTAACAAATTTGAAAGGCTCAAAACACCATTTTCCCCCTTGAAAATATCTCTTCTGTCTTAAAACTGATAGTATGATGTAGAAAAACCGCAAATTACTCTCTTTCTTCATCTATCAAGAAAATCCCAATCCAAATTAACCAAGAAAAGAAAGAAAAAAGGGGGAAAAAAAAACCAATGCTACCTCATTTAAGTGGAATATTCTATCTATTTCTATTTTCTCCCTTTCAAGAATATGCTCTCTTTTTTCTTTTTTTTTTTCTCAATTTATTTATTTTATTACATATGTTTTCTTTTTCAAAATTAGACTCCAACCGACCCTTTTAAGTACCATCCCTCCATCCCTTGCATTTGCCTCGCCCTGCAGCCTTTGTCAAGACAGAGCTACGCATTCTCATCTGAGTCATCATTCTTGAAATCCTTATTTCTACAAAGTTAAAAGAAAGATGGCTCTCAAAGCTGTTCATGTATGTGATGTGCCAAATCTTGATCAAGTCCAAGAAAGTGCAACATTAGCCCTCTGCTCCACCTGTTTCTCCAATAAAAGTTCGGTTTCTTGAATCACAATCTATGATATAATTTTCATTTCTTTACTATTCTTGGTTATTTATATGGTTACTTCTTGAATGATATTTTCAGGTGTTAATGATGATGATGGTGATGATAACAGAAAGTCTGTTCCATTTAAATTCCCAAAATTTGTGGTGATGGGTCACAGAGGGAGTGGAATGAACATGTTACAATCTTCTGATAGGAGAATGAAATCCAAGAAAGAGAATTCAATCCTCTCCTTCAATGCTGCAGCTAAATTGGCTTTGGATTTCATTGAATTTGATGTTCAGGTGAGTGATCGGATTTTTTTTTTATTATTTTACTTGTTATTTGTTGTAAATGTTAATGCTTTTAAGATTATATTCCTCACCCGAACGCCAAAAAGCTGCATTTAGGCTTGTCTCCATCCGCGGAAAACTGCCACCGATTAATTGAGGATTATGGATTTTTTTGTCATGTAACCACGTGGACTTTTTGTTTTCCATTTTGTCACCTTTGTTGTCTGTATCTATAAGTTGTAAAGTGTCGCTGTTTCTTGATGTTTGTGCAGACTTAGAACAGATAGAACCAAATTGGATTAAGACGTAATTGTTGTGTTTGTATAATTGTAGATGTTTGTTCTACCCTTATATCATCTGGATAATTCACAATTGTAAAACCAGTGAATTGGACAATTTTTGCTGCGTTTATTATGTTACAACTTAACCAAATATATTTTTAATTTAAAAATTAAATAAAAAATACAACATGAAATATGTAATTGTTAACTTTTAATTAATTTGACACATTTTGTCAGAACAACAATCTCCTTTGAAGAGTACTAATTGGTTTGTTTCTGGTGTCTTGTTGTGTCAAAATGTTCCCCCTTTCTTCTTTTACTATTGATGAGGGAAGCTCCTTTAGAAAGAATTCTGTAAACAAAAACAAAACATATTTGTTGTAGGTGACCAAAGATGACATTCCAGTCATTTTCCATGACAACTTCATTCTTACTGAAGACCAGGTCAGTTGGTTTTTGCTTTTTATATGTTTAACCTTACCGTTGTTTTAATATTGTAAGAATTTTCTTCAACAGGCTAATCGTTAATGCTGATTTGTTAAGTAATGCTAAATTTTCTAGGGTGCCATTGTTGAGAAAAGAGTTACAGACCTCACTTTAGCTGAATTTCTCTCCTATGGACCCCAAAAGGAGGCTGCACATGTAAGTATATATTCATAATTTGTATGATTTTTACTGTATTGATATTGTTGGTAGTTCTTTTTTATACTCTATTGTCATCAAAATTCAGGTGGCAAAGCCTTTGTTCAGGAGAACAAAAGATGGGAGAATCTTTGAATGGAAAGTTGAAGAAGATGATCCTCTTTGTACATTACAAGAGGTTTTTGAAAACGTCCATAGTACAATAGGCTTCAATATTGAGTTGAAATTTGATGATCAGATTGTCTACAAACAGGAAGATTTCGAACGCATTCTTGGAGCAATCCTGAAGGTATTCTTGCGAATTAACATCTGTTATTTACCGCTTATTTAGTGTAAATGAATTTTGAAGTAAATAATTCATTTCAAAAATTGGCTAGGTTGTGTTTGAGCATGCTAAGGATAGACCTATCATGTTCTCTAGCTTTCAACCTGATGCAGCTCAATTGATGAGAAAATTGCAGAATAAGTATCCTGTAAGATAACTTTCTCATCTTTTTTTGATTCTGTAATAATATATAAATTATAGATTTTATAGAATTGAAGCAAATGACCGTGCTCCATTTTCTAAATATTACAACAGGTATTCTTCTTAACTAATGGGGGATCAGAAATATATGCGGACATAAGAAGGAATTCATTGGATGAAGCAATAAAAGTTTGTAAGGAAGGTGACCTGCAAGGAATTGTATCTGAAGTCAAGGCTATCTTTAGAAATCCAGAAGCAGTAACAAAAGTTAAAGAGTCTAAGCTTTCCCTCATCAGTTATGGCCTACTAAAGTAAGCATTGAATTGTTCTCGGTTTTTTTGCTTTTTAGTAACATTTACTAATTGGGGTTTTCTGCAGAATTGATTAGTTTCACTAACACAGTAAAAAATAGTTGTGCATTTCGCAGCAATGTGCCAGAAGTGGTATATGTGCAGCATTTGATGGGCGTGGAAGGGGTGATCGTTGACTTTGTTCGAGAGATAACAGAGGCAGTCTCGGATTTATTTGATCCTGCGAAAATGAGTGAAGAATTAAGATTACTAAGCAAGGAAGGGAATATGCAAGTGGAAATTCTAATACCTGCTGAAATATCAGTAGACAGTCTCACTTGTTCAGTCACTATATAATCCTGACAAAGACTGTTTATTAAATCTTCACTGTATAATTCTTGTATATGTATATATATATTTTCCAAGAAACGGGTTACTTCATGTACATGAAAAAGAAAAACAATAATTAGGTTGGATATAATACTATATAAGTAGTGTCATTTTCTAACATTAGTGATTCCTTGCTTCCCTTCTGACATCTGCATTAGAGTTCTGTCTTGTGTAATACATTAAGCATTAACTGAACTTGGTTTTTCATCAGATGGTTGCAGTGAATATATAATAGAGAGAAAGAGAGATTAAAAGATTGGGACTATAATAAACAAAAAGTAATGGTATAATTTTATTTGTGGGTTTTCTTGTTGTTAAAACAATTTTTAACTTGTTTGTCATTTATTCACATTCATATTCATCTGCTAAAACTTGAAACTTTGAATCAATCTGAAAGGCAATTATTTTCTTGATTATGATGACACTGCATCAAATTGTAAACAGCTGCACTCTTTCTTCACCAATTTTGGGTATCTTCAATGCAATATAAACATCAAGCCAACTAACCAACCTGAAAACATAAAATGAATATTCCACTTTATTTTCCATTATGTATCTCTAAGAATACTCAAAGAGCTTGAAATTTCTTCCAGTTCCAAAATTTCCTTCCAGTGCTAGGAATCAAAGACCTTTAAATTAGGGAAATCAATGGTGTAAATCTATGTTGGTGGTACCTTCATTTTCACTGGATATTTTAGTAACTAAGGCAGGCAAAATTTATGTTCAGATTAGTGTTGTTTATTTCTCTACAATTTCCTAGAGTTGCTAAACAGAGCCTGCTTCTGTTGACCAGTCAGTGACATTTGAAAGCTTTCTGTCTCTTGAATGCAAATGAAAGCTGCTTGCGTTTGCGAATTTGGTTGTATAAGTCACTGAACATATTTTTTCCTTCTTTTTATTTTTTCCTTCTTTTTTGATAGAGATGGCTAGAAGTGCATATTTGACCTGCATAAGGAGAGTTTTCGGGTTCACCTCCTCCAACCAGTAAATCAAGAAGATCAATAAATTGCAGACAAAATCAACCTATATCCCAAAAATTAAACTCATGGAGTCATCATCATTCTACTGCCTCTTCATCTGCGTCTTTCTATTTCTTATTCAACAACCAACAAACTGCCAACAAGAGTATCTTCACAGCAATCAAACTACCTGTAATGTGTCCAAAGGATACCTGTGCAATGGACCTCAAGTTCCATGCCAATCCTTCGTGACCTTTCTATCCCGCTCACCATATGACTCCCCAGCCAACATTGCATCTCTTTTAGGTTCAGAAGCCCCAAGTATAGCCTTAATCAATAATGGTATTTCACCCGGAGAAGAATTTCCTTCAGAGAAATTGGTCATAGTTCCTATTTCTTGTTCTTGTACAGGCAGCATATACCAGCATAGCACTCCCTACACCATTCAAGCGGGGGACTATTATTATGCAATAGCCAATGAGAATTTCCAAGGCTTGACCACTTGTGCAGCCCTTCTCGGTCAAAATTACTATGATGCACCTAATTTAACAATCGAAGGGCAATTGATGGTTCCAATAAGATGTGCATGTCCAAGTTCAAGCCAAACTGCAAATGGGGTGATTTCTTTGTTGATGTATATGTTGAGAGATGGAGACTCCGTTGCTTCTATTGGCAATATTTTTGGTGTTGATGAAGCAAGCATATTAGAGGCTAACATGTTGTCGAAGGACAGCCCTATTTATCCCTTTACACCTATTCTGGTTCCACTTAAAAGCCAGAGCTGTAAGGCTGATCCAGGAAAATTCTTCTGCAATTGTCTTATTTATGATTCTCTTGAAGATGAAAGCGTCCAAGGTCTCAACTGCAAAAAGGACAGAAAAAAGTTTCCTGTCAAACTGGTTATCATATTAGGTCTCTCTCTTGCATACACTTAAAAGAAATCAAACAGCTTTTCTATATATGACAATCAGAATACTAAATTGTCTATGTATTTATACTTCAGGTATTGGCATTGGAATTGGACTCTTATGCTTGTTTCTTCTCGTCTTCAAGGTATGTCAGTTCTTAAGGAGAAGATCATACATAATGCACAAGCAGAAATTGTTTGAGCAAAACGGTGGCTTCTTGTTGCAACAACGCCTTGCATCTTGTGGAGTAGGTGAAAAGGCAAAACTATTTACGGCAGAGGAGCTTCAGAGAGCAACAGACAACTATAACCAGAGTAGATTTCTTGGTCAGGGAGGTTTTGGCACTGTTTACAAGGGAATGTTACCAGATGGTAGCATAGTTGCTGTTAAAAGATCAAAAACTATCGACAGAACCCAAATTGACCAATTTATAAATGAGGTTGTGATTCTCTCTCAGATAAATCATAGGAACATTGTCAAGCTTCTTGGCTGTTGTTTAGAAACTGAATCTCCATTATTGGTCTATGAGTTCATTTCCAATGGAACTCTTTCTCATCATGTTCATAAGGAAAATACAGAATCTTCGATTTCATGGGAAGATCGCTTTAGAATTGCAAGTGAAATAGCTGGAGCAGTAGCTTACATGCACTCTGCAGCTTCATTTCCTATCTTTCATCGAGACATCAAATCTTCAAACATACTTTTAGACGATAAGTACAGTGCAAAAGTGTCCGATTTCGGAACTTCAAGATCAATCCCATATGACAAAACTCACCTAACTACTGCAGTACAAGGAACATTCGGTTACTTAGATCCTGTGTACTTTCATACAAGTCGATTCACAGAGAAAAGCGATGTCTACAGTTTTGGTGTTGTGTTAATAGAGCTTCTAACTGGGGAAAAACCTATCTCCTTTGCTAGATCTCAAGATGAGAAAGGCCTTGTTGCTCATTTCATATCATCAACAAAGGAGGATCGCCTTTTCCAACTTTTAGACCCTATAGTCGCTAGAGAAGCAAGGGAAGAAGATATTGATGGCATTGCTAGGCTTGCAATGAGATGTCTAAGTTTGAATGGGAAAAAGAGGCCTACAATGAAAGAAGCAGCAATGGAGTTGGATGAACTAAGGAAGTCACAAAAGTCCATAGAGATAGGTCATGAGCTTTCATTGAGTGATGAAGCATCATCCTTTGTGTATGCCTTTGATGAAACTGCAGAACATGAATATGCAGAGATGGAAACCATCTCAATCTAGATGTGATCAGCCCATTTTCTTATTTTGGATAATAAAAGCAATGCTTATTCTATGATCAAGAATTTCTATGTATTATGTTTACACAATTGAAACAAAGCACCTTTTGATCATTTATTTGAGAGAAGTAAAACAATGGACAATCAAAAGAGTCTTATTCATTTTTAGTATCTTTACTGCAAAATAATAGCCAGACAACCAATCTCAAAACGAAAAACTGAGGTCAAATATTATTATTTTCCATTTTGGATTGCTTATTTCTAAGCAACTTAATAGAGTTCCCAAAACCTTCCAAACAGAAGCTGCTTCTTCTAACTAGTCAGTGATGTCTGATTCTTCCTCTGCTCTAGTGCTGTCCCTATCTTGAATGCAAATGAAAAGCTGCTAGCAGACGGACAATAAAGTTTAAAGTTTCTTAGATGTTCTAAATAATGCCTTCAAAGTTAAATGTGTGGATAACATATAGGAACAAATTAAAGAATATTATGCTGTTGAAATTATTTCATGTTCACAAAATTGGAGGTTGAATAAAATAATGAATTTAAAAGATACATTCATTCAAGGTTGCACCTACCAATAAGTATTATCTATACACATAAACTTCCCTAGGAGAATTTACAAAAATAAAATATAATCAGCTATCTAGAGTGAGGTAGATTCCATTTCCAAGGTAATGAAATCCTCTATTGATTCTTGTGAAGACACATCAATAGAGTGCAGCAACAATCCTTCCTCTTTGATCAACCAATTAGGCTTGTCAATTTCCAAGCTTCCTTTGTACTTCCTTAATCCATCTAGCTCCATTGCTACTTCTCTCATTGTCGGCCTCTTTTTTCCATTCAATCTCAGACATCTCATTGCAAGCTTTGCAATGGTTTCAATATCTTCTTTCCTTGCTTCTGTAGCAACTGTGGGGTCTAAAAGTTGAGAAAGACGATCCTCCTTTATTGATGACATGAAATGTGCAACAAGGCCTCTCTCATCTTCAGTTCTAGTAAAAGAAATAGGCTTTTGGCCTGTCAGGAGTTCTATCAGCACAACCCCGAAACTATACACATCGCTTTTATCAGTGAATTGACTTGTGTGGAAGTATTCAGGATCCATGTATCCAAATGTTCCTTGTACTGCTGTGGTTAAATGAGTTCTGTCATATGGGATTGATCTTGAAGTCCCAAAATCTGATACTTTTGCACTGTACTTATCATCTAGTAGTATGTTTGAAGATTTGATGTCGCGATGAAAGATTGGAAATGAAGCTGCAGAGTGCATGTATGCTATTGCTCCAGCTACTTCACTTGCAATTCTGAAGCGATCTTCCCATGAAATTGAAGATTCTCTACAATTTTCCTTACGAATATGATGCGAAAGGTTTCCATTGGAAATGAACTCGTACACTAATAATGGAAATTCAGTCTCTAAACAACAGCCTAGAAGCTTGACAATGTTTCGATGATTTATCTGAGATAGAATCACAACTTCATTTATGAATTGATCAATTTGGCTTCTTTCAATAGTTTTTGATCTTTTAACAGCAACTATTGTGCCATCTGGTAACATTCCTTTGTACACAGTGCCATAACCTCCTTGACCAAGAAATCTACTTTGGTTGTAGTTGTCTGTTGCTCTTTTCAGCTCCTCTTCCCTGAACAATTTTGCCTTTTCACCTCCTCCACAAGATAATAGTCTCTTCTGTAACAAGAAGCCTCCATTTTGCTCAAGTAATCTCTCTTTGCGAATTCTTTGTCTTCTATTCTTTAGGTACTGATATAACTTGTAGCTACAGAGGAATACAAACAACAGTCCGATCCCAATTCCAATGCCTACAATAGATACATGAATAAGTGGACTAAACCAAAGAGGTACACTAAGGTTGTAGTGCAATATAATGTAATCGAACGCAAGCCAGATTGAATTGGGAGAGGGCGTAGATACATACCTAATAGTGTAACCAGTTTGACAGGAAATTTTTTGCTGTCTGGTATGCAATTAAGACCTTCTGCCCCTCCATTGACAAGAAACCCATTAGGACATTGGCAAAAGAAATTATCTGAATTAGCCATGCAACTCTCACTCTTAAGCGGAACCAAAATAGGTGTAAATGGAAAGATCAGACTGTTTTGTGACAACTTGTTAGCCTCCAGTATGCTTTCTACATCAACCCCGAAAGCTTTTCCAATCGATGAAATTGTATCTCCCCATGTCACCATATACATCAGCAAAGAGATCACCCCATTTGCTGTTTGGTTTTGACTTGGACAAGCACATCTTAAAGGAACCATTAGCTCCATTCCTACCTGAAGATTTCCAGAATTATAGTAGTTTTGACCCATTAGTGCTTGGCAAGTAGTTAGGCCTTGGTAAGTGTCATTAGCTATTCGAAAGTAAGTTTCAGATAGATTTTTAACAGTGTAAGGTGCATTATGCTGGTAAATGCTACCGGTACAAGAACAAGAAACAGGAACTATAATCAATTTTTCAAAGGAAATTTTATCATGGAGTGGTATATTGTTGATCAAGGCTATACTTGAAGCTTCTGAACCTAAAAGGTAAGCAATGGAAACGGGGGAGTCATAAGGCGGGCGAGATAAAAAGGTCAAAAATGATTGACATGGCATTTGATTGCCATTGCAAAGATACCCTTTCGATATGGAAGGATTTTCATAACAATTGAGCTGAGTATTGTTAAGATATTCTTGCTGGCACTTTGATGGTTGGTGTAAAAGAAACAGAAACAGGAAGATTGAAAGGCAGTAAAATGATGATGGTGCCTCCATGGAACTGAGTTCTTAGGCAATAGTGTTTGGTTACCTGCGTTTATTATGCATATTAGTTGAGTTATAACTTTGACTTTAACTTGGCAATTGAAAAAACCAAGTTATTTCACATCAGATATTAATTAATATATTATCTTCCCCAACTTCAATTTTAAAACGGCATTGACTTTCAGCAGCCTCCACATTGGACTTTGACATAGATTTTCTAAGCAAGATGAGATTTTTTCTTTTCTTTCTTTGCTTGCTTGGTCTAAAATCTGGATTGTTGAGATTAAAATCCTCGACTTTGTCTACTGTAGTTTCTTTTGAGCTCTGCTCTTCATTTTACACAAAAAAAAAAAAAAAACCAGCAAGGTTTAATCCCCTCAAACCATAGAGCCTAAAAGTTTTTTGCCCGAGATCAAACTTGTATTCTCACCCTTACAGATTGAGTTTGCTTATCATCCCAACCATTAATGAATGCTTTTTAGAGGTATCAAAACAGTAACATTTTAATTGGACTTTTTCCTCTGATTATCATTCAAGACTAAATATGTTGGTGTAGTTTCTGTGTATGAATGCAAAGATGTGGATATCTTAATTTGACTTATTTTTGTATTTAAGTGATTTTTAATTATTCATATTGTTGACTTGAGCTGTCAGAGGATATTTTACGGAGTGATTATAGGGATTCTATGCTTATTCGTTATTACCTTCCCATATATTTTTTTTTTTGACAGTAAATAAGATCATATATTTATAATAAATCATGAGAAATAAGAGTTGCAATACATGGGTGAGTCTGAGTCCCATAGACGAAAACAAGGATATAAACATGCCACACGAGCAAGAGTGTGTGTAGGTTTGTTGACTTGCCTCCTAACCCAAACCAATTCACAAGATGGCATTTGAGAAATCAGTTGTTTAATCTCTTCGAGCACTGGTGCCCAGTCTGAATAAGATTCAAACCCAGCAGTTACAGTTGCAGGCAATCTGTTTCCACCGGAACCCAATCGATAGATCTCGTGAGCAGCCAAGACAATACTTCCCTAAGACCGATGACCTCTGCAATGTGAGGTTTCAGCACTCCCGCAAAATGACCTGTGCAAGCTGCCAAGAATTGCCCAGCTTCGTTTCGAATGAGACCAGCATACGATGAACGATCTTCTGTGGTATGGATAGCTGCATCAAAGTTACATTTCACAGTCCCAGTCTCTGTACATTAGTGCAATTTATATATATTTACCTCAATAAAAAAATAAGAGAAATACAATTCTTCCAAAACTTACAGATAAATTTATTGTATTATTAGCGCGTTAGATGCATGCTATAAGAGTCAATGTTCAACATTTTATAGAAGGGGAAACATTTTGGAAACTTCCTTTCTCGTTAAAAGTCCAAGAAGAGGCTGTTGTTTACTTGTTTACGTTTGTTTATAGTTCTCCAGAACTGTCAAGTGAAAGAATCCAGCCTAATTGCTGTGCCAGTTATATCAGTTGCAGGAAAGTAGCTAGATAACTAAGTTCAACAGACCTTAGCCCAAGAACTTAAATCCATGGAGTTATCATCTTTTTACAGCCTCTCAATTTTCCTTCTCCTGTTTCTAACCCATCAACCAGTAAACTCCCAACAAGAATATATTAGCAAGAGGACAACAAATTGTGCAGATAATTCTTCTATATCGAAAGGGTATGTCTGCAATGGAAACCAATTCCAATGTCAAGCTTTCTTAACCTTTTCATCACGCGCACCTTATGACTCACCAATCACCGTCTCTTCTCTTTTAGGTTCAGAAGCCTCAGTTTTAGCCTTGATCAACAATGTTTCTTCCATATTCACATTTCCCTCTGACAAATTAATCACAGTTCCTATTTCCTGTTCATGTTCTGGTAGCATTTACCAGCACAACACTTCTTATATCAAAGGTACAGATGAGACATATTTTACTATTGCCGATAATACTTACCAAGGCTTAACTACTTGTCAGGCAATTATGGACCAAAACGACATTGGTAGCCAGGAGCTTATAGTTCCATTAAGATGTGTATGCCCAACTCAGAACCAAACTAAAAAAGGGGTGATATCTTTGCTGGTGTATATGGTGACAAGGGGAGATACAATTTCAAAAGTTGCAAGTGCGACGTAGCAAGCGTTATTGAAGCCAATAAATTGTCAGATGACAGCATTATCTATCCTTTCACACCTCTTCTGCTTCCTCTTACAAATGAGAGTCGTTTGACAAATCCAGGGGTTTTACCCTGCCAAGATCCCAATGGTTCTATTGCAGTTGGTGTAGACTGCGCACCAAAAAGTAGTAAAAAGTTTCCAGCCAAACTTATTGTAGTACTGGGTCTGTTTCTCACACTTGGTTCTTTTGATGTTTTACGTTTAAACTCTAGCTTTTGCATGAATATTACTAAATTATCTTTATACTTACTTCAGGTATTGTTATTGGTATGGGAGTTACATCTTTATTCCTTTTTGCCTACAAATTTTACCAATTCTTGAAGAAAAGAAGAGAAAGAATTCGAAAATCAAAATATTTCGAGCAAAATGGAGGCTTGCAACAGAGGCTGGCATGGTATGGAATTAGTGAAAAGGCTAAAGTATTTACTGCAGAGGAGCTACAAAGAGCAACAGACAACTATAACCAAAGTAGATTTCTTGGTCAGGGAGGCTTTGGAACAGTTTACAAGGGAATGTTACCTGTGTTGAGATTTTTAGGGAAGGAAGAATGGAAATACACAAGATGATTAACAATATTTTACACCTGAATTAGCAAAAGGATATGCCTATTTATAAGTTTACAAGTGAATCAAATAAGACTTAAAAATACTCCTAAAAATCATTAATCCTAATAATAAAAACATCAAATTCTATGCAGAAAATCTGCACTAACTAAAATTAAAATCTCAAAATATTTTTAATAATATTATTTTGAATTAATCCTAACAACCAGATGGTAGTATAGTTGCTGTTAAAAGATCAAAAACTATTGACAGATGCCAAATTGATCAATTTGTAAATGAGGTTGTGATTCTATCTCAAATAAATCATCGAAACGTTGTCAAGCTTTTAGGCTGTTGTTTAGAAACTGAATTTCCATTGTTGGTATATGAGTTCATTTCCAATGGAACTCTTTCTCATCATATTCATAAGGAAAATACAGAATCTTCGATTTCATGGGAAGATCGCTTTAGAATTGCAAGTGAAGTAGCTGGAGCAGTAGCCTATATGCATTCCGCAGCTTCATTCCCAATCTTTCATCGGGACATCAAATCTTCAAATATACTTCTTGACGAGAAGTATAGTGCAAAAGTTGCTGACTTTGGTACTTCAAGATCGTTCTCATATGACAAAACTCATATAACCACCATAGTGCAAGGCACATTTGGATACTTATCCTAAATACTTCTACACAAGTCAATTTACAGAGAAAAGTGATGTGTACAGTTTTGGCGTTGTGCTAATTGAGCTTTTAACTGGAGAAAAGCCAATTTCTTCTACTAGAGCTGAGGATGAGAGAAACCTTGTTGCACATTTCACTTCAATGGAAGAAGAGAATTGCCTGCTTCAAATTCTTGATCCTAGAGAAGCTAGGAGTGAAGATGTTCATGGCATTGCAAAACTTGCTGTGAAATGTGTAAATCCAAATGGTAAGAATAGGCCTTCAATGAAAGAAGTAGCAATGGAGCTTGACGGAATAATGAAGTCGCAGAGATGCTTAGAGATTGAAAATGAGACTCTGGTTAGAGATGAAGACGAGTACACAAGTGACTCTGACGAAGAAATACAAACTTTCTGAATTTTTATTAATAATAAAATTTTATTTCTTTATTTTATATATTAACCGGGTCTTAATGTATTGCAAGGCCCGCCCAGATATTAACCGGGTCTTAATGCATTGCAAGGCCCGCCCAGATATTAACCGGGTATTAATCTCTAGCTTTTGTTTTTCCTGACTTTTGTCTTTTTCTGTTCAAAGAGTCTGCTATGGCATCTTCCTTTTAGCTTTCGATGATGTCCTATGAAATCCGTCCACCTCTAACCTGCTTTCAAAAGGCTGTACATGACTATGAGTGCCAAAGGAGCATCTCGAAGACAGCAGTGAGAATGAGAATGGTGGGATTGACTGGTGGAATAGCGTCTGGAAAGAGTACTGTCTCCAATCTTTTCAAAACCCATGGAATTCCCATTGTTGACGCCGATCTCGTCTCACGCGTATGCTCGTTTCTCTTATATATCTCCATAGTAATCGCTTCTATTTTTAGTATTCGATTGGAGCTTTTTTTTTTTTTTTTTTTTTCTCTAAAGTTATATGCTTTATGTTCAGGTTATAGCACTTAAAATTTCCTGATGTTCTCTCTAGGTACTTTATGCAGGACGTTTTGAAGAAAGAAGCCTGTGGATATAAGAAGGTTGTTGCAGCATTTGGAGAGGATATCTTACAAGCTAATGGGGAAGTGGATAGGCCAAAATTAGGCCAGATAGTGTTCTCTGATACTGCAAAACGTCAACTTCTTAATAGGTAAGCTTAGTTCCTAATAGGAGTTTATGTCTATGAAAATTGATTAAATTTGAATCAATTGATAAGCTAACAAATCAATAGAGCAACTGAATAAAATTTAATGCTCTTAATCATCTTGATTTGTTTGTTATCATCATGGCTGCACGGTCTATGTTAGAATTGTATTTTTGTCTATGGTAGTGCAAGGATTAAATTTCTGGAGAATCCCCTTTGTACTGGTATCGAAATGCATCAATGTGATCTGAAGGAAATATAGAAATGCATAGTTTGAACATATGTTATTTGATTGATGGAAATAGAAGCAAAGCTCCTTGTTTAGTGTCAGGGCCACTGGCTAATTAGCTTCTTGCTTCCACTAGTTCATGATTCTACAAAAGCTGTTTGTCTTCAACTTCCTTGACGATTTAGTTTGATAGTCATGTCATAGCAAATTGAATTCCTAATCGCAATGATAATCTTAAAGCAGTTTCGATTTAATAGTGAAGTCATATGATTGAAGTTCTGTTTCGTAATTTTTTACTTTTCCAAGGTTAAATCGTTATGATGTCTCAAATCTTGGTTGCTAGAGCATTGGTATTGGTTTTGCATTGGTTTGCTAGCAAGAGAACTGCATTGGACAATGTTCAGAGAATTGTGCATTACCTCACTCTTAACTTTGGCTCTCATTTCTTGCAGGCTTTTGGCTCCTTATATCTCTTTTGGCATCTTCTGGGAAACTCTGAAGCTATGGTTGAAGGGATATAAAGTAATTGTTCTTGATATCCCATTGCTTTTTGAGACCAAGATAGATAAATGGACAAAACCGACTATTATTGTATGGGTTGATATGGAAACACAGCTTCAACGGCTTATGGCAAGAGATAAATCCAGCGAGGAGGATGCCAGAAATAGGATAAATGCTCAGATGGCCCTAGATCTGAAAAGGTCCAAGGCTGACATTGTCATTGATAATACTGGTTCATTAGAAGACTTGGAGGAACAATTCCAGAAAGTATTATTGCAGGTTACTAGGCCGTTGACGCTGTACGAGTTCTGGCTTTCTAGACATGGTGCCTTGACAGCTCTTATTTCCATCATAATTGCTGTTGTTCTGGGTAAAACTGTCCACTGGATATTATAGTTGTAAATTTCAAACTCTTACTGCTTGATATTTTGAAGTGCATTTCATTTCTTGAATCTACATTTCATCATTCTTTTAATCTTTCCTTCTCAAGCCGTATGAAGTTACCTGTAACTTTCATACTTGTATGCAAGGAGGAGACAAGTGAAATGCAATATCAATAATTTAAAATTCACGAAAACAAATTATGGATCATAATTTTAGAAGCTGAAGAACAAAGGATAGTATCAGAAGCTGAAAAAAGGTTGAGCTAACCTATCATGAGGAATGATTTCATGGATTCTGTTTTTTGGTAGTTGGTATATGATTCTTTAAAGCTGAAGTTAATACTCAGGAATTTATGAAAAAGATTCAAGCTTTATAATTTTTGCACTATTTACTGCCTAGTCTGCAACTGCATCAATTTGAAAAAGAATATTCCATAATTTAAATAGTCCTGTGTAGTTGTCCACTATGTCTCTGTTTTTACTTTTACCAAAGTCAAAAATTCATGCTCCAACTTGAACAAGACATTTCACTTTCTTTTCCACGCAGGTTAAGAAATGAAATTTATTATGGTTGGTGGAAAATTTTGTTGTCGAATATTTTTATTATACTCGTTTTAAATAGCATATAAGCAATTAATATTATATTGTAATAATAAAAATCATAATGTAAATTGCAATTAATGAGAGTGACTAATATTGATAATTTTCTAAAATTCAAGAGGCAAAAAAAAACTACTTATAAATACCATATTAATTGAAGGATGACTGATTTAGGAAAAATAATAAATTAATGAAGATTATTAAAAATAAGATAAAACTTAAAAAGGCATAGTAAATAATTTAAAGATTAATTATAATTAAAAAAAAGTAAATTGACTATATTTTGGGACAGAGCAAAATGAAAAGGTTGACTGTTTTTGTTGCAACGGAGTATTATATTACTATTTAACATAATTTTGATATTTTTTTTTTTTGAAAATTAACATAATTTTGACAATTAATCTCTCACTCAAAGGTGAAATGGCATTTTTTTAAAAAGGATTAAATAGTTTCATGTATCTAAAAGTTATAGACGATTTAGTTATTTGATCAAAATATAGTGATTATTACAATTAGATTAAAAATTCAAGGACTAAATAAAAATTTGCCCAAAATTGTTTGGTCATACACCAAACGCGCAATTCTTTTTATATTACATAATCTCTCCCACTTCCCTCTTTCCTCTGGGGATCTTCGCTCTTTCGCAAGATCTCTCTCTTTCTCCCTCGTTTCTACTTTCTTAGATCTCATTACTTCACGACTGTACCTTAAAATCGGAGTAAAGGTACAATTAGATCCCCATTCCTATCTTTTTTATCTCATTTCCATGATTCTGATCCACTTGCCTCAGAAAAGCTAAGCTAATTCCCCAATTTCCTCTGCTTTCTCTCTCGCCAAACACATACTTATTCATCTACTTCACCTCCAATTCGTTCTTATCATGGGGTTTCATTCGTATTCTAGGCTTCTCCTTCTCGCTTCCTTCCTATTACTGGCTCTCTCCTACGTCGCTGCTCAGGTCTCTCTCTACTACAGTTCGTGTGCTTTGTTTTTTGCATAAAACAATTTTTTTTTTTTTTATTTCAAGCTTTTTGTTTTTTTTTCCAGGAAACTTTGATGGAAAATGGGAAGGAAGAGTCGACTGTATCTCATAAAGATCTTGGCCGCCGTGGCATGGTGAGCTTATCCATATTTGGAAATTTTGAAAAATTATAGCGGAAATTGTTTTCTGCTTCAATTATAACTGGAGATATGCTTATTGTATTTGGGGTTTGTGAGTGCAGATAATCACACATGACCTTGACGTCAATTCTGTTAATAATCTTGGACTTCAGGTGGACTCTGGTCTTGGAATTTTTGATGCATTTATTGCAAGCTTGTCCATGATTGTTGTTAGTGAGGTTTGTTCTGAGCTCATTTCTTACTTTCGCCTTCTTATATAACAATTTCAGCTTTTTGAACATTTTTTTTTACTAGCTCTGCAATGCAAGTCCTGATTTCTCTTAATATTTTGTGTTCTGCATATGCCCTTATTAGAATAAGGGAGGAGGAAAAAGATGATCTGGCATCCATCAATAAATGATCCCATTCTTGTTGTGTGATGGCGATTAAAGAGTTGACTGCAGTTAACTTTTGCTGCTTATTTATCTAATATATGTTTCTTTTGATGACAATTTTTTTTATAGATTGGAGATGAGACTTTTATTATAGCAGCTCTTATGGCAATGCGCCACCCCAAGTCAATTGTTTTATCTGGTGCTCTCTCTGCATTAGTGGTTATGACAGTGAGTTATCCATTTATTTTGTTTCTGTTTTAACTTTGCCTGAAAGAGTTATGTTTTCCCTTTAGATCTGCCGCGACTTGTTTTCTACCTGATATTGCAATGCATTTGCATGGCAATGTAATGGAATGGTGCCAGCAACTAGAAAGTACTTCTCCCAGCTCAATTTTATGAAACTTAAAAAGTTTGTTTTATGTGTTAATTAGGTACTTTCTACAGGACTAGGTAGGATTGTGCCAAATTTGATATCAAGAAAGCATACAAATAGTGCTGCTACAGGTACTTAAAAATATAAATTGTATCTATTAATACTTATTTGGGTGGCATATACTCTCTTTCCCCTTTTAATGTTTTATATAGGATGCTTTCTGTTGTATGTCTTGTTGATCATACGTGATGTGAGTTCATATCAGTTTGGAGTTATAATCTAGTCCTTTTCGGTGCATTTTATTGTTTGTGGATGTTGAGAGGTTGGAAAAGTAGCAGAATCTGATGATTCTGTATGTTGCACTTTTTATTAACCAGCTAATACCTTGAGTGGCGTATGTGGAAGTGTCTTTGAATTCAAGACTTTGGAGATTTCTAGATGTATCCTGTAGTTTCTATATTGAGTGTTAGGCAAGAACCAAAAATTTTGTTGTGGTAAATCATCCATTTGGGTTCTGGATGCGCCATGGTTGGCATGATGAGTATGCAGAGAGCAATATGTAATATTGCTTTCAGCATGTCATTTTTTGTTCACTTTCTTCTAGATAAGCAATTCGCAGCCATTGAAGCTTTCTATAATGTTGTTTTGTGGAAAAATTTTTTAGATTATTTTTGAACTAAGTTAATAAATCAACTTGATTTGGGTTCTGGATATTTTGTAAAAAAATGTTAAATGCAGAAAACATTGCCCATATATACATTCTAGGACAATATGCTATAGCATGTCTATGTGGATTTAATTATCAATCATTAACCTTGGAATTTTCTTTTCTCGTGCAGTTCTTTATGCTTTTTTTGGTCTGCGATTACTTTACATTGCCTGGAGATCTGATTCAAAATCATCCCAGAAAAAAGAAATGGAAGAAGTATTCTTTTTCCCATTTTCAGTTTCAGTTTCATACATTGTCATTGGTGTTTTTGCAGTAAAGCTGATGCATTTTTATTCCAAAGCTGCACACACTTCATTCCAATTCTATTTTAAACGAAAAGTGAGAACATATTTGTTGGTTGAATGGTGTTATGGCATTCAAATGCTGGCTTCTATATCAAGCTTCTGATTTCTTTACAGACAAGTGATATGCTAAAAGGACGGTTATTAGTTTTGGCCTGTGGAGATTTGTGGCTTACTTATATATATATATTTTTGATAGGCAATTTCCTGTTTACCAATTGCATGAAGCTTCTTTCTTTGCAATCTTCCCATTACATGAATGAATTGCTTGGATTAGCCAATGAACTGGCATATTACTGAGTCGCCTTGAACCATCTTTTCCATATTTCCATCCTTGTAAACATATTGTTGTTTACTTTTCTTCCCCTTGATGGTTTATCTTTCAGAAACAACACTTCTTTAGAAAGATGTCCTTATGGTCTGTTCCCTTTTGTTTTGCTTTGTCCAATGCTTATTATTATTGTTTATAAGTTTAGTTAATAATACTAAATTGAGATTCCTTCTATTTTCTTGTATATGATTTTGAAAGATTTTTTCTGTGGATTGCTTTTGAAGATCAAAACTCAATGTTCTTCCCTTCCCCCTTCTTCTTTGTCTCTGCATCACTCTTGCCAGATTTTGGTATTATCTCTATTCTGATATTGTATATTATGCTTTCAGGTAGAGGAAAAGCTGGAAGCAGGGCAAGGGAAAACAACCTTCCGCCGCTTCTTTTCAAGATTTTGTACTCCAATATTTTTGGAAGTACGTTTGATGCCTTGGAACTTATATAGTAGTATTAATTGCATGAAATATGGAGTATAATCTATGATAGTTTGATATAATTTTTTGCTCAGCCCCTTGTTATTATTTGTTTATCATTTGGTACTTGTATTAATAATATAGTTTTGTTTCATTATGCAGTCATTTATTTTAACCTTTCTAGCTGAATGGGGGGATCGTAGCCAGATTGCAACAATTGCTGTAAGACAATTTAATCAACTTCTCTTCTTATACATTTAGCTGCAAAGTTCAATCAAATTAACTTCTCTTCTTATATAAGGCATTTATGTACACATATCAACACATGCAATTTTACACCTGCATTTTTCTTTATCGATGGCATTCATGTAATGCTGAAACTAGAATTTCTGATCTGCAGCTAGCAACGCACAAAAATGCAATCGGTGTAGCTGTGGGTGCTACCCTAGGACACACAATCTGCACTTCCTTGGCAGTGGTGGGAGGGAGCATGCTAGCATCTAAGATCTCACAAGGGACAGTTGCTACAATTGGAGGCTTGCTTTTCCTTGGCTTTTCTTTATCTTCTTATTTCTATCCTCCTCTATGAGTTTAAAAATGTAGGTTAACATATCTCTCTGCACACTGTAATGCAGTTTCCATTTTTTTTTCCTTCCTAATTCTTTTTATATATTGTTGAAAAGGTTTTATACTAACTAGTTGAAACTAGACAGTTTCAGTTATTCATTTGTGTAATTAGCATATATTAATGGCTTTAAACAAGTTTTTCATCAGCTATGATCTTGGCAAACTATGATGAATGTTAACACAGGTAGCTTAATTTGATATTTGATCTGTTTACTAGTTCCTGCCAACAATTTTGGAGATGCAAGGCAGTGCCTTCGTTAAGGGAGATGATTTTGGAATTTTTAACTTAATGGAAAATAGAGTTTAAGAGAGCGGATACATTAGTAAGTAAAATAGTAATAGTCGATACTTACTAGTGTCATTTGTATTGTAAGTATGGAAAATAAAGGCGATGGAATGCAAAATAATTTAATTTTCAGGTTAGTGCGAAAATAGTCAAATTGATAATTACTACTTAATTATGTAAAGTTTTCTTGCAGTCTTGCATAAAAAAAATCTGTAGTTTCTAAATAAGAAATATTATTTTTGAGTCGATGGAAAGCTTTCCTTTGGCATTGCTGAATGATCTTTCTTTGAGTATGGAGGGAAAAATATTCCTCGGCATGATTTATTCCGAAACCCTGCGCAAATGTAGCTCTTGTCCACGTTTGTGGTCACACTCTTTCAGCAGCCAAACTGTGACCGAGTCTGAAACTATCAAGCTTGATAATGCCATACCGGTAGAATGAGATGCAGTTGAGTAGGCACCATATGTTTTATCTCAAAAATAACCTGACCCTCTCACCCTCTCCGGTTCCCATAATCACACATGTTATAAACACCACTAAATATGAGCGTCACCAATGTCGGCGATTCTATAGGCACCATCAACCCTTATCTTCTGGTCACTCAAAAAACTTGACAGAAGCAGAAATACTGCATGCTAATTTTATCAAGACTGGCTCTCTTCATAATGTGGGTACCCTTAACCATCTTTTGAACCTCTACGCAAAGAAATGTCTGAATTTGCATCACGCCCACAAGTTGTTCGATGAAATTCTTAATAGAGACGTACGCTCGTGGACTGTTCTGATATCAGGTTTTGCTCAATGTGAGAAGTATGAAATGGTATTTGATGCATTTAGAAGAATGCAAAAGGAAGGTATTTGTCCTAATCAATTCACCTTATCAAGCGTTTTGAAGTGTTGCTCTAGTTTGTTTGAACTAAGAAATGGGAAAGGGATTCATGGGTGGATATTGACAAATGGGATTGGATTAGATGTTGTTTTGGAGAATTCAATTCTTGATCTTTATGTTAAATGTGGTGCTTTGGATTACGCGGAAAGATTGTTTGAGTCAATGGAGGGCAAAGACACAGTGTCTTGGAATATAATGATTGGTGGATATCTGCATATTGGAAATGTGGAAGGAGCACTTGGTTTGTTTCAAAGTTTGTACTTTAAAGATGTAACGAGTTGGAACAATATCGTAGATGGACTAATGAGAAATGGATGCGAAGTAAAAGCACTGGGATTCATTTATAAGATGGTGGAAAGTGGACCTGTGTTCAATGAAGTTACTTTTTCTATAGCTTTGAATTTGGCTTCCTGTTTATCGCTTTTGGGACTGGGCAAACAGATTCATGGCCGGGTTCTAAGACTTGTACTTCACAGCAATGGTTTCATTAGGAATTCACTTCTAGATATGTATTGCAAATGTGGGAAAATGGATGAGGCGTCCATCATATTTAGGAAAATGCCTGTGGAGATTTCTTGTGATGATTCATTGGCAGACATTGTCTCATGGAGCTCAATGGTTTCTGGATATGTTAGGAATGGCAATTATGAACTTGCTTTACAAACATTTAGATTTATGGTTAATGAATATTTTGTGGTGGACAAGTTTACACTGACAAGCATTATCTCTGCTTGCGCAAATAGTGGGATGTTGGAACTAGGAAGACAGATCCATGCCCACATTCAGAAAGTTGGGCACAAAATCGATGCTCATTTAGGTTCCTCATTAGTTGATATGTATGCTAAATGTGGAAGCTTGAGTGATGCTATGAAGATTTTTAAACAAAACAATAATTTGAATGTTGTACTATGGACATCAATGATATCCGGTTTAGCTTTGCATGGACAGGCAAGGGAGGCTGTTCAACTCTTTGAATGCATGATGAATGAGGGAATTACACCAAATGAGATTACATTTATTGGCATTTTAACTGCTTGTAACCATGCAGGGTTGCTTGAAGAAGGGTGCAAGTACTTTGAGTTGATGCAAAAAGCTTATGGTATCAAGCCTGGTGCTGAACACTATGTATGTATGGTAGATCTTTATGGTCGAGCTGGTCACTTGAATGAGGCAAAGAATTTCATTCAAGAAAATAGCATCTCCGACCAAAGTGCAGTTTGGAAGTCATTTCTATCCTCTTGCAGACTACACAAAAATTTTGAGATGGGAAAGTGGGTGTCTGAAAGATTACTTCAACTTGAACAATCTGATGCAGGTTCTTATGTTTTGTTATCAAATATTTATGCTACAGGTCATAGATGGGAAGACGCAGCTGTTATTAGGAGTTTAATGCAGCAGAAAAGAGTTAACAAACTCCCAGGACAGTCTTGGATGCTACTGAAGAATCAGGTCCATACTTTTGTCATGGGAGATAGGTCTCATCCACAAGTCACTGAGATATATTCCTACTTAGAAAAGCTCATTGGAAGATTGAAAGAAATTGGGTACTCATCTGATGTGAAACCTATAATGCAAGATGTGGAAGAAGAGCAGAGCGAAATTCTTCTTGGTTTCCATAGCGAGAAACTAGCACTTGCTTATGCTTTTATGCGGACATCATCTGAAATGCCGATTCGTATAATGAAGAACCTTCGTATCTGCTCTGATTGTCATAATTTTATCAAGTATACTTCTCAGCTTTCAGTTAGAGAAATAATCGTGAGAGATCTTTGCCGGTTTCATCATTTCAAGAATGGACATTGTTCTTGTGGAGATTACTGGTGAACAAAGAGCTTCTTATGGTTGTGATCTCGTAGGTCAATATGAGCCATAGGTCATTGTGATGCTCTTACTTGCTACAATTAATATCCTTATTACCCAGCAACTAATTATGACTGAGGCTGGCATGGTAATTCAACGGAGAAGCAATTGGAATTACATGATGTCTTGACCAAGTCCAAGCTTCTTGGTTATGTCTTGCTGACTTTGACACCCTCATCCCAAAGCATAATGCAGGTATTCTCTATGATGCCATAATATTCCTATCCAATTACCTATTATTTACAACAATCCTCAAATGGCTTAAAAAATTAAAATTGTAACATTTTGATTGATTTTGTTTGTCAAGCATCACATCATTGAGCATATACATTAGGCACGACCTAACAGAAGTGTACTCGAGCTTATGTTTATTCAAGTATTTGTATGAATAGTGGTTAAATGAAGTTTTGATTAATGGATTGGAAATTGTTTTGGTTCTTCTATATTTCTGCTCTTATTTTCTTTCACTTTTTTTATCAAGGTATTTTGATGCAACATAGACAGAGTTAAATTAATCAAGTAATTGTATGACAAAAAAAAAGCTACTTATTTTTAATTAGTATCATAAAATTAATGATAGGCATGATAAGTACTTTTTCCACTAAAAAGGAAACAGTCTGTATCCCAAGGATCTAATGCAACATTGCTCCACATGTTCTTATTTTGAGATTTTGAGCGCAGTTCCTCTTTTGAGAGGATAGTACTATGAAACTTGAAAAAACTTCTTGGAATGTTTGCGGAAAGAGTAATTGTCTATAACCGGCCTTAATCTCTGAATGAGTCAGTGGCCTGAGGGGTACCCGTTTGCCCTCTTGCATGTGTAATGTGTTGGCATTTAAGTCTGTTTTTCTCTAACTTGGGCTTATTACGAAGGCAAAACTATATGACAGCAGCCAATTTCCTGATCCAGTATGGTTCATGGATACTAATAAGATAGTTCGCAGAAAGAGTATTTTCTTATATTATGACATATCACGATCCTTATTTGGCCCTTAAAGTTACATCAATATCTTCCTAGAGCAACTTTTTTTAATCTGTGAAGTGTGTTTTGGAATGTTGCAGAATGATGATGACAGAGAATAAGAATGTGGGCTTGAAACGGTTAATCATGTGGATGTAAATGTAATGCATCTCTGGTTTACAACGATTATGGATTAGCAACAGAGTACTAGACACTGAGGGGAGTAGTTGAGAGCTTTACCACAAATGTAAGAATTTCCTGAATCCTGACTCAATAAGCTTTGCTGTACAGTTGTTTTTCTTCATAAGGTAAATATCTGTTACTTGAGTAGGCCTGAATTTTTCCCAGGTGGAAAAGGAAAGAAAAGAAAAAGTCTTGATCTTCATTCTTTTATTAGAATTGAAGGAAAATAAAGAGCAAATAGAATAGAAAATATAAAGTGATTTCAGAGATACAATTTCTTCTTGCTTTTCTGATCATGTTGACCTAATTTTCTTTCTCTGATAATTACAGGTTAATATCTGAGTCAGACTGCCTCAGCTGAGATTTTGTTCTATAAGCTTATTAAAGCATGATTACTGCCAAAGATGTAGCTAGTGCGGACTATTTACAACATATAATTTATATATTTGACACAAATAGATCGACACTTGTATTAACAATAATTCCAAATAATTTTAAATGTTTTGTTTGAAAATTATCCCATTCTTCAGTTGTACTAATGAATGAAAATTGTTAGATTTTTCATTTTTCAAAATAGAAAACCCAAATATGTATCTGAAAGCGAAATTAACTAGCCAATGCCTGTTTAAATTTCATTTTAATATACTCAATTTATCCAAGTTCTTGATCTTATCCTAATAATAGGCAAAGGAACTTGTTTTTCCATTGATCACTCAATGATTTTTAGAAACAAGTTCCCCTGTCCAACTACATCATTGTCCCAACAAAAATTTATGTTTCTATTGTAATTAATATTCTGAGCATCAATCATTTCTCTCTTCTTTAAGAACAAGAAAGTGCAGTTTGGTCCTCAATTGCAAAGAGAGCTCTGACAGGATTCTAAGAGAAAGATATCGCTTGTATTGCACTCTCCCCTTCAAGTTTGGTATTGAGTCCAAACCAAGAAAACCCACCAAAAAAAAAAAAAAAAAAAAAAAAAAAAAAAAAATCAAGAAAACAAAAAGAAAGAATTGGGCAAAAGTATTAACCTAGAAAAATTATAAACAATAATACAAAAAAAAAGGTTAATGCTTATTCTACAAGAGAAGCAGGCAAGTATAAGTAGGAGCCCACTGTGGAGAACTTAAACAAAAAGATAAATATAATTATAGTTTTTAATTTTAGGTTTAGTTGGGAGATTGCAGTAGGCTAAACATAGCAGTTCCACCTACTTTGGATTATTGCATGTCTAAAGCAAATACGTTTATGTTGGGTCTGTTATTAATTAGGTTAAACTTATCAATTAAACCTGTTCTTGATTTTTTAAATTACACGTCCAAACATAAACATCACTTGTAACTCAAAACATTAAACAAAAATAAAACAGAAACAAACATATATACCTCTCCCTTTCTTTCACTCTCTCTACCAAACAAGAACTCATTTGTACATTTGACTTGTTGTACGTGAAATTATATTAACTTGGTTACAAAGCCAACACCACCACCACCAATATAACAAACCCAAATCCAAGCTCTAGGGTTGTCTTCCTCAACCGACCTATTAACTTTTTTTCTTTTCTTTCGGTCTCTCAGTCCACTTCACATATAATTTTATTTGGTTGTTTGTTTGTTTGTTGATGAAGAAATGAGAGATAGAATGGAAAGGCTTGTTCTTCTTCCTTTTTCCATTGGTTGTGTCTCTGAATCAAGTGTGGCTATTGGGATTCACCATCCTAGAAGAACTAAGCCATCACATGATACAAACCCATCTTCAACAAGTCTCTATCTTTCTGGTTTCTATTATTAATTTGGCTCTGGTTTGTCCCATAGGTTTCTTCTGGTGTTTTTGTTAATCTGTGTTTTGTTTTCTTGAAACTTTTACCAGGACCAAAAGAAGAAGACGAGGAAAGTTTATCAAGTTCTGATGAGAGTATGAAGAATGCATTGAAATTTCTTGCTCTTTCAAAACCCAATATTTCTGATCGGTTTCACAGGATAGTCAAGGGCTTCAAGACCTTCTCTCAATTATTTGGTAAGCTACTTAATTAGCAGTATTATTTTTTATGAGCATATAATATTATAGCTCATAGAAATTACTTAGAAGATGCCTTGTTGTACCTGTTAATTTGGCAGTGTATGAAGAAGAAATAGAAGAAATGGAAATGGAAATAGGGCTTCCAACAGATGTGAAGCATGTGACGCATATAGGATGGGATGGTTCAGGAAATGAAAACCCAATTCAAGGTTGGGATAATCTGATTTCTCCTGATCAGTTGCTTCCTCTTCAACCTTCTTTAAGGCAATTTGAGCTTTCTATGGCTGCAAAAACTAATAATTCACCTCTTGTTAGGCCTTCATCTGCTTAATCATGCATGCCTTCTTCTTATTAGCCAAATTACAGATGGTGTATTCATAATAGCTTTATATTTAAACCCAAAAGGCAAAAAAAAGAAGTCAAATTGCAATATTCTCTTGTACTTGTAATTCTATTGCATACATGTATCTGTGAAACTTTTTATAATTGCCATTGGAGATTTGGTTTTGTAATTATGTATGTGCATGGCATCTCATATACATATTTTTTTGGCATTTGTCAATTCTCAAGATTAGTTTGTAAATTTTTTCATTATTTCATACATATATTTCTGTCTTTCGTTGAAAAAAACTTGCATAGCCCGGGTTCATGGTTCCATTAACTAAACATTTTTTAAAAATTGTTCGAAACTTATATCTATTAGCAGTTGGTCTTATCTACACATTTGGGAACAAAAGAGATTAACTAATTAACTAAGGGAAAAAAAATTTAATTATATATTGGTTTCATAGAGGCCCATCCTTTATGGATGAGCCTATGAAGAGAAGAGAATGTATGGATCAGATCAGTTTGAGACCCATAAACACTTCACTGTTGTTTCTTCTTTTTTAAGTTTTTAAATGATGAATTTCAATTAAAGACAACTGCAACTCATATAATTTTATTAGAAATTTAAAAAAATAATGAAAATCAAATCCCATAGTATTCCAAAAGAATTTCTTATTTTAATCCAAATAGTATTTTAAAGTGATAATCTTTATATTTTTATATATTAATTTTATTTGAATAAAAATCGATCAGGGATGTTATTCTTAAAAGAAAAAAAAAAAAAAAAAAAAGGAAAAGCCACTCGTGTTGATAAATACTCGATCAATGAATTGTGAAAACTGCTAAAATTTTAAATCCTACTTCTGAATTAAACCTTTGAAATTGATTTTATAATTTTCAACTATTATAAAGTCTTAAATGTGGAATGAAGAAAAATAATAGTAACAATCTATAAAAATATATAAGAGTTATGAAATTTTATCCTACTGCTTTTTTTTTTTCCCATATGAAAGACGTGAAATTGAAAATTTCCAAATTGTCAACCAAGAAATTGACCAGTGGATCGGAAAATTTTTTCAAGACTTTCAAGAATAGGATATATAAGTTATTCTTGAAAATACATAATATAATAAAAAAATAAAATTTATCTTAAAACTCTAAATTAAAAAGTAAAATGTAAAATTATAATAAATAAACTTTATAGTTAAATTTCATCCGAAAGAACAATTCACTTCTATTGATTAGAGTTTCATTGGTGTCAAGATGAGAAGACTCGTAGAACATTCCTTAAATGGGACCCACAAACTTTAATCCGTGTCCTTTCATATGAGATCAATCTGACTAATTCAAGATCTAATCCATATAAAATCAGAATTCTGGTCCAATTTGGACAATTTCACATCCATTACTATCACCTTTACACTATGCCGCCTCTACCTCCTTTTCTTTTTCTTTTTCTTTTTCTTTTTTTTTTATTTTTGATAAATAAAATAATATATATATATATATAATAATATATATATATATATACAACCAATCCTAAAATCTCTCAATAAAACCACTCATCTGATAGCCCTTTCCTCTCCAAACACTGAATCTCAAACAAAAGTTGGAATCGGAATCGGAATCCCAACTGAAAACGACTTCGTTTCTTCCTCTTCTCCTAATCCATCTATTAAATACCTACTTCTCTCGCTTTCTTTTCTTGTCTTTTTTCTGAATCAATGGGCTCTTCCTCCCCTTGTTCTTGATCCTTCTTTTTAAACAGCAAGTCTTCTTTTTGATTTCATATTATAATTCATAGAACGATCAAAGAGAAGACTTGTTTTGCTTGTCCCCCGCCCCCCCACTCTTTTTTTGTTGGCAAGGGTTAATAGAAACAATCACAAATGGGTTTGATATTCGAATCCGTTCAGGACGACGACGACCAAGTTTTGTTTCCGCCGGCGAATTTTTCCATGGTTGATGACGGCATTTACAGATCTGCATTCCCTCAACCTTCCAATTTCTCTTTTCTAGAGTCTTTAAATCTCCGATCAATCATGTAAGTGATTTCTTGCGCAGATTTTGTGTTTTCTTTTTGGTGGTATGAATTGTTATTTCGGTTTTTGAAAGAGTTGGATGAGTAAGTTTGATCAAAAAATTGATCTCTACAACTGCTAAATAGTAATAAACCCTTAGATTTGATATGTGAATGTGTTTGTATATATTTGTTTTCTTTTTCCTCAACGTTTCTTGTTTGTGATTGTGCAGATACTTGTGTTACGAACCTTATCCAGAAGAGAATATGCAGTTTCTTCGTGATCATAACATCAAACTATTTCAGTTTGGAATTGAAGGAAAAACGGTAATATTACTTTTCTTCTCTTTCATTCTTTTAAAGCTGAAAATTTTTTCTCTCTTTTTCTTATTGTTCAAGTATTTTATGGGCTTTCTGAATAGTGTTTACCGTTTATATGATAATCATAACCATTTGAGCCTAAAATCTCTGAATAGTATTTCAATAAAAGATTATAACTTTGGTGCTTGCTTGGCTGTGATGATTTATTTGTAGTGGTTATTATAATACTGTATAAGCTGTATTTTTGCAATCTCTGTTGCTCATGCTGTAATTTTTTGTATATGCAGGAACCTTCAGTATCTATTCCCGAGGAGACTATCATGAATGCTCTTAAAGTCTTAATTGGTAATTAAAAATTTGCAGAAAATTTGTATTTCTATTTTGAACTGTCAATTGCTTTTTTTTTTCCCTCGTAGTTTACTTTTGTTTTCTCCCCTTCCAATGACTCTTTCTTGCTATGCTTATTGATATTGTTTATTGGTATTTCCAGATGTGAGGAATCATCCAGTTCTGATTCACTGCAAACGTGGAAAGGTATTCAGTTTTATTGCATATTCCATTTGTTTTCTTTCCTATATGCATTTGAAAGTTGCCAAGATATATGCAATGTTATGTGCTCTCAGAATCAATTTCCATTATGCCTTCTGTTTGTAACTCTTGAAATCGTAACAATGGATGCTTTCTGTTTTGCCATCCAACTTGGTAATTAAACCTAAGAGATTCAGTTAATTAACTGTATCTTGAATTCCTTAACCCCAATTATTTTCCTATGTTCATAAGAAGTGTTAGATAGGTGAGTCCTAACTATAGGAAGAACAAGAACCACTCTTTTTTGTTATTTTGTTTGATGAAGGCTGTTACTCATTCTCTCTCTTGTCATAGGACAGTGTATTGAAGTAATTAAGTGAATTTATTAACATCTGCTGATACATATTTGTGTCTGTTCAGAACATGTTTAACATTACTCCATTCTGAGATCATATCGTTTGTTTCGTATAATTCCTTGGCCTTCTATCTGATTCTCGACACTTCATGGTGCACAAGCAGTAGCTCAATATCATATAGACCCTCATTGATTCCTGCATGATTTGCTGTCCATAATTGCTGGCATTCTTATATTGATTCTTTGATCCTTATATACAAGACCATATGCATCTAACTTTCCATTTCATTTCTCCTGCAGCATCGCACGGGTTGTCTTGTTGGTTGCTTTAGAAAGCTTCAAAATTGGTGCTTGTCTTCTGTGTTTGAGGAATACCAACATTTTGCTGGTGTGAAATCGAGGATTACAGATCAGAAGTTCATTGAGAGCTTCAAAGTGGTGTGCTTGAGGCAGTGTCTTTACAGCATTATCTACCAGTACCATGGATTCGGGTCGAACAAGAGGCGTTTACTGTACAGAGAAGAGAATGTACAGAAGCCCCAGATCAAGTCCAATTAAGAACCTCATTTTAGTTTGGTTACTAACAACAATCGCCAGTCAGCCACTTCAAAGGCATATGTTTCAGACTTATAGTCTCCAATTATACAGTTTCCGTTATCAAAGCATTATCCATTTGTACTCATTGTTTCGTGCCTTTCATTTTTTTTTTTTTTTTCTTTTCCTTTATTTTTTAACTTTTCATATACAAGGGAGAGGATTGCCACATTGGCGATGATGGAGGTACTATAGCATAATTTCGGGATTTCAGATTTAATCATCATATTTGTATATTATCTGGAATTCCACCTCAATTATAAATTTCCTCAATTGTTGGAACCCCAAATGATGGGTTTGTCTTTGTAAACGAAACTATTAGCAATTAGTAACTTTTTTATTACTGTTTCATTTTATTTGCATGGTTTGATAAAATACACGTATTAAAGATTTAGTTAATAAAAGATATTTTTCTCTTGTTTACCAAAAGTCTTTTACTCATTAGGATATTAATAAAATTCAATGAATAATTATAAAAGTTATTATGAGAAAAATAATTATTTATACATTCAAAAAAAAGGAATAACAAGTAAATAAAATAGAATGAAGGGATTATTTTTTTGGGTAATTGGCCAATTAATTGTTATTTTTCAAAATTATATCAATTATGATAATGTTGAAAATATAATTTTTTTTTTTTTTTACTCTAAAACATTATAAGATTTATTCCTTTTGTAAAAAAAAATGTCAATTGTTAAGAAAGAAAAATTTTAAACGACTATTGTTTTAATATAAAAAATATACTCCCTCTGTTACTCCTCGTTCCCCTATTTTGAGTATTCTTTTTATATAGAGAACTTTACCTAATTTGATAACTTTGGAGACATTGTCAATATAAAAAGTTTAATTAAAATGGAGTTTGAATAAAATGGAGTTTGCATAGAAAGTAGCCACAAAGGTGAACACATTAAAAAGAATCCCTTTGGACGTTGTTTGAATATTTGAAAAATCGAGTCATATTTAAAATATATTTTCAATAACCATAGGTAGTTGGAAGGTCTAACGAGCATAAGTTTTCGTATGCACAAGTTTTTATATTTTTACACAACATTTCCAAATAAAGATGAAAAGAATTACCTTCCAAAGTCAAAGTTAAACTTTTTTTTCCACGTTATGTATTTCTTTCGTTCCAATAAAACATTTAAATTCTTATTTAAAATTGGAACATTATTTAAGGCATACGTTGATATTAAAAGAGAAATTAGTAAGATATTAAGGGGTAAATTAGGAAAAACAAGGCAAAGAAAATTTGTAAATCACTTTCGTAATCTTGGTGAAAATAAATATTTTGTGTTTCATTTTTTTCTTAAAAAATAAACAAAACTTGTTTAATTTTTTTTCTTTACTTTCTAGGAAACTATTTTTAAAATAAAAAAATAAATTTTATGAAACTACAAATAACGGTTTATATCATTGTGTTTTCTGTTTTTAACTACATTTCTCCTTTTTTTTTTTCATTTTGATAAGATTTATCCTCATAATGTTATTATTATTATTATTATTATTATTATTATTATTATTATTATTTTCTCTACCTATTTAAATCTAATATCAATTATCCAAAATATACAAGTAAATAGTTTTATCTCCATTGAAATTCTATGTTGTTTTCTATCTTTTCTTTATTTAGTATTATTTTTATATTTATTATTATTTTCTAACGTAATTTATTATTATTTATTTATTATAATATTTGGATATTATATTTTTATTCAATTGATTGTATACATAATAATAAATAATTACCGTAAAATTTATTGAAATTTAAAAGTTAAAGTGTGAAATATTTTTAATTATTTACTCTCAAGAGTTGGATTTTTAATTATTATTAATTAAAATTTTTAATGGCTTAATAAAGAAGAGATTTGATAGTTGGAAGAATTTTTTACCTTATGAACCAAAAGAAAAGAAAAAAATAATCTTAGAGAAAAAACGGTTTTGAAAAAATGAGTAATCAAAAACTAAAAATTATTTTGTGTTTCTAATAAATAAAAAATTAAAAATAAACAATTATAACAAACGAAGGCTTTAGATGTTGATATATAAAAACAACCATATGGAATCTAAGGGTGTACATGCTTTCCATTATTTTAATTATCACTTCCAAATCCTTAAAAATTGTTATATTAATAAAATTGACGAAAATAATTTATTAGAATTATATTTCATCGATACAACATTGAGTCTAATGCATATTAAAATTTTTATTTTTTGAAAATGCCATCAAAAGAATTTGTATTTTTAGGTGAAAAAATAATTTTTTAAAAATATATAATACCAAAAATTGATTTTTTTTAAGTTTTGAATAAAAATTTTGACAAATAATATTGAAATATTACTATATAATAATCAATAATTAACTATCCTATCTCAATTAGAAAAAAAAAAAAAAAAAAAAAGGAATACATGTCATATCCAATCTCAATCTCTAATTATAATTTCATTGGCCTCAGCCGTCGAAAATAAACGAAAACCTTGTCCAATTAATGCGTAACACGTGGTGGTTTCACTCAACTCATCCTTAGAGTATAAAAATTAGTATCACCTACATGGCAGATAAGCCTACACATATATAAGTCCTACAATCTCCGTCTCTGTCTCCCTCACTCCCAATCAATAACCCAATTATTTAGGGTTTTCTTCCCTCCTAGGGTTTCTCTATTTCCAAAATCCATCAACCAATCTTCGGCGATTGCCGTCGTCCCGATAATCAATCAATTATGACCGGAAAGGCGAAGCCAAAGAAGCATACGGCGAAGGAGATCGCGGCGAAGGTCGATGCAGCCACCACA
The DNA here is from genome assembly GCF_041381405.1 of Jatropha curcas. Classification (NCBI taxonomy): domain Eukaryota; kingdom Viridiplantae; phylum Streptophyta; class Magnoliopsida; order Malpighiales; family Euphorbiaceae; genus Jatropha; species Jatropha curcas. Next base: position 369,647 of record NC_143153.1, on the reverse strand, counting down.
AACAGAGGCGGAGGGAAGGCAGGACAGAAAGACAGGACGGGACAAGATAAAGGAGGTCACGCCAAGTATGAGTGTCCTCACTGTAAAGTCACCGCTCCTGACCTGAAATCTATGCAGATCCATCACGAGGCTCGCCACCCAAAGCTTCCCTACGAGGAAGATAAGCTCGTGAATCTACATGCTGTCCATGTTGCCGATTCATCCTCCAAACCGCGTCCCGGCGTTAGGGGCAGCCACAAAAAGTGAAGGGTGAGGGCCAAACTTAAAAAAACTACTACTTCCCATGTTTTCCTTTTTTTTTTTTTTCCTTTTTAATGTTTTCTTGGGTACGATCTGGTTGTGTTTTTCCTTTCTGGTGCTTGTGGGAAGCTATGATGTTTTCAGTTAACATAACAAGGGAGTTCCTAGCATCTGCTTTGATAGTGGGATGGAATGTATATTAGAGATATGTTATTATTATGGTAATTATGAAGCGGGTATGGCCTTATTGGTAACTTTTCTGCCTTTAATGAGTTGAATTTAATGGGAGTTGTTGGTTATGTTTACACTATACTGGTGTGTGCCCATAATAGTTGCTTATGATACGTTTACTTAGCTGATAATTGTTTTTTAGCTCTAATAATTAAACTGGTATAAGATTGAGGAGGTAGAGCAGATTTAAGGATGAGCTGAATGTCAACACACTTGAAAGATCAAAACTTTTACAAATGCCAATTGTGTAATTAAGATAACATGTAAGCTAATTTGATTTTGCCTTTTGGTCAGTTAGCTTGGTTCAACTAGAGGTTGAAGATAAAGCTTGTAGTATGAGGAAATAATAAGGAGATGTTTATATATTTTGAGCTTCTCCTTTTGTTATTATTTATGCCTATATTGATGGTTGTGTTCTGGCACATCTCTCTCTCTCTCTCTCTCTCTCTCTCTCTCTTCTGACGGAGGAGAAAGATGATACTTATATAGCTCGTCTCTTCGCAGCTTGTTTCTTTATGGCATTAGATATTCATGTCTGCGCATGTATTAATCGATTGAAACTTGATTTGATTTCTAAAAAGCAAATTAATGAAGACGGGAGATTAAGAATTAGTATTGTTTTGTGCGTACAGTATTCTTATTGTACTATCAGCCATAAACGTCTCCATTTGAAGGATTGTGTTTTGGAGTTGCTACCTTGATTAAATAGAAATACAAGCGTCAAGGCGTACCCCAATATCAAATAAAAGAGGCTCAAGAATCATAAGCCCAATACACCGATCCTCTGTTTTGAATTCTCAAACGAGGCATTGAAAATAACACAATTTTTGTTTCTGTTTTCCCCTTTTATTATTATGGTTTTAAACTTAAATTAATCAAAACCCTTAATTAGGTTGGCAAGAAAACACTATTCTCGTAGACCTTGATTTTGCTGAACTTCATGATTCAATGTCATCAAAATAACCTTCCACCTTCCTTCTCTTGTTCGATCCTGTTAAGAACAATCCTCAGATGAGTACGTAAAATAATGAATGAAGATGTAACGAACTCCTCCTTTTACAGAGGGTTATTATTATTATTATTGTCCTGACCAAGATCCTCATCGTGCCTTTGTCAATGGATGTTTTCACTGGCTTTTGCATTCATCTAATGGAGTTCAAATATGATGTTTTTGTTTTGAAAATGGAAGAATCCAATTGCCTATTCACCACAATTAAGAATAATAAGTAATAATCAAAGATGGAAAAACACGGTGGTTTTTGGAGAGACAATTCATGCACCATAGGCCAAAATATCAGATAGGGGATCTGAGAAATTTGAAGTCTTATAAATTGATTAGAGTTATCAGTAAATGGGATCTCTGCTGTTTTGTGTAACCCTGAGGTAAAAATTACACAAGGCTTGATAGTACTGATGTTAAATTTTCTTATCATTCTTAAAAGAAGGATGTTCCTGTGATCACATTCTTGTTTTAGGAACGCTAAATGTTCAAAATCCAAGCTTTGCTTCACAAAAAAATGCTATGGGGGCAGGTAGGGATGTACATGGACGCAGAAACCGACCCATGACAAAACGATTCAAGGGAACAACCAAATTTATTTTAAAAAATTCAAAGATCAAATATGTCAATTTGGGTTTTAGTTCGACCATTGAGGAACTCAACCAAACCAAGTCGAGCATATGTATATATCTGCCTCTCTCTAATATATGGTTAAGGTTTAAAATGTCATGGCTTTTTCAAGCAGAGCTAAAATAGTTTGCCAACTAAATGCATGCTCAATGCACACAGGGAAAAGAACATGCGAAGAAACAATTTAATGATAGGTGTTAAGTGCTTACCGTATTATATTGGTGATTGAGCTACATTCTTCTCATTTCAGAAGAAAACATAAACTGGACAAGGGGAAAACCAGTCAGTGGAAAATGACTCTAAAGAAGTGTACATGAAAAGTAAAATGTAATCATCTTCATGACAATTCCTTTTCGTCTCAGTATGCTCCTGGGAAGCAAATAATTTAAAAAATTCACTTTCCATAGCATTGCATTTCAAGCATTGTCTTCTAAGTACTGTACAAACATGCAAATACATATATTAACTTTTAAATATCACTATATAGGCGACTTACTCTAAAGGGTTCCAACAAGTTAATCAAAGTAGGTCTCGGTAGAGTAAGAGAGAAGGAGCTTCTACTTACAAAATTGAAAACTATATAAATTAATACAAGTACCTGTGTACATTTTCTATAATATAAAGTTCATTACTGTAGATATGAGAAAGAAATTTACCACAATAACAACATTGCAAGAGAAAGGCCTTTAATCACTTGAACTGTGTCTTTTTTTACCCTTTTCTTTTCTGATGCTACTTTTGACGTAAGGCAAGTTCTTTATGATGGAAAATTTCCCATGATGTGTTGATATACTGATGATGGCTGAGATGCATTTACATGATCAATGATAGGCTGACCCTCATAAAGATTATCATCTCTTTGTTCTTGCTTGGGCTTGACCAGTTGCTGTCCTGAGAGGAAAGGCTGACCTTGACCAATTGGTTTCCCATTATAATTAAAATCAACACCACTCAGAGAAACAGTAGCAGATGCATGAACAGTTGATGGCAACGAAATTGGAAAATTTGGAACAAGAGAAGCTATGGAGCCAGAGTGATGGATTGCACTACGGTTGAAATCAAAAGAGTTGTAAGGCATGGTATGTTGAAAGGTGGGAAACTTCAATGGATAAATGGTGGAAGCTCCAAGCTTCATTTCATTACTGAAATTTCCAGGAAAACTAGGTCTCAAAAACTCATTGTTAAATATTGGTTTTCTATCAAAACCAGGTGCAAGCTCATGAAATTGTGTTTCAGGTTTTGCCCCATTGGCGTTTCTGGTTAATGCCAGGGCAGGCTGTGTATTGGTAGTAACCTGAGGTAAATTGCTACCATTTGAGTTCACATTATTGCTGTTTCTGGCTGCAGGCACTTCATGATTGTGTTTCCCCTCGTATGTTGTAATTACATATTTTAGATTGTGAGAGGCTCTCTCAACATGTTTCCTCACTGAACATCCAGCACTCGTGCATTTGTAGTAACTCCTGTCAAAGAGACGGGAGATTTGGCTTTTTAGAAAAAAACACGTTTTAAATGCATTAATCAAGCGTACTTGCCAAACAGGAAGAAACCTGAAAGGCAAACATATGTGGTGAAATATACAAATTTTACACTCGCAAAAATCAAACACCTACTCCATAAGAATTCAAAGAGGTCCACATAAGAATCCCTATCACTCCTTGCCCATTTCAATTGAAAATGGTAGAGAAATGGACTATGATAAAACAGTATAAATACCTAGGATTTGGATTCCCCTTGACTACTTTTTGACCATATTTTCTCCAGCGGTACCCATCGTCAAGTATGTCAACATCACTCTCTATTTGGACAACTACTCTTGGTTCACGAACAGCTCTGGATGCCAAACTAGTTTCAACCAAGCAGCTGTCAATCTTCCTGAAATGAGAGAGAAAAAATTAATGAATAAAATATATCCAATTTATCATGTTTTGCATTGCAAGTACTCACAACTGCATAGAGATAACTACCTTCTTTTTGACTCAGATTCCTCAATATCAGCATCAACTCCAACATATAAGCTTCCCTGAGTGGCCCCATCATCATCATCATCATTACTAACAAGTGTGGAAGAAAGCTCTGGAGTTTCTGCTGATTCAAAAGTTCCTATAGATTTGACTTGGGTGGTTGAGAATGGATCAGAAAGCTCAGTTAAAACAGATGTTGAAGATGTTCTTTCCAGACCATCAGCCTTAAAATCCCTGGACCCTGGTTGTGGATTTTTCCAAATAGACCCAACTTCAACTTTGACACGGTTTTCACTGGCTTCATCCATCTCTGGCATCTCATCAAATGAAGAAGCTGGTCCAACTTGTGCTCGGCGACTAGGCTGAGGTTTAGGGTGATTATGGGCACCTTTGTAGATGATTTCAGTTATTTGACCGTCATGTGAACGCTCAATTTTTTTCTTCACCTGACAATTTGGATGCGTACACTTATAGTAGCTCCTAGGATATTCACTACCCTTCACCTGCTTCTGCCCATACTTTCTCCAATTGTATCCATCTTCTGAATTCCTTGCCATTCCTATTGAACGGAATATCCCTCTTTCATGATCCAAAGGTTGACGTGTCCCAATATTTTCCCCAGAAACAGGTTCCATATGAAGAGATATTTGTTTGCTACCTACATCCGCATGACCCATTTGCATGTCACTGAAGTTGGCACTTGCAATCATGCTATTTAAAACTTTCACATCAGTTTCTGAATCTTTAGCACAGCTATCTGTTGTAGCTTCCTTCGAAAACTCTACAGGGAATTCAAAATCCATTGATGGTTCTGCTGAACCAGCTTGAAAATCTACATTATTTGCCTGCCCAAGAACAAAAAAAAAAGTTTACATAGGATAGAAATCCCAAGTGAAACATTGATTAAATTACAAGAATAACCTAGTTACCATAATTGAATTATGCCCATGATGCTATCAACTTAGGTCAGACAATGCTATTTCAATATCTGCTCAGAGGTCTCAATGTACAAAGCTTCAGGTAAAATTTTGACTCTATAGACTGTAGATCTGACACCATCTTGAACCAAACCAAGACCACTATAAACAATTACTCATTCATACAAATAACTTCTTTTTTGTTGGGCTGAGAAAGGGGAAGAGGAGAGGGGGATGGAGCAAATTTAACCGTTGACTATTGTAAGGAGGGGGGAATGGAACAATTTAACCGTTGACTATTGTTCTACAACACTGAACAAGTCATGTTAGTTGGCACACCAAGTACCTGAATTTCCAAGGTAGAAAACTCTGGCAAAGAACCCGGATCCTGGTGAGGCTTGAATCTGAAGGAACCAGAATCACAGCCTTCGTCCCCATCAGCAGAAGTCACTGTATTCAGCATTGGACTTTCATAATTGAGTAGCGGTAACGGAAAAGTTCCAGTGGTGGGAGAAGGCTGTTTTCCCAAAAAAAAAAAAAAAAACCAAAGAAATTGATATAAAACAAAAAGTGGGGCTGGAAAAAGCCACGCAGGTCACATCATGAAAATAGGCAATAATGTGTGCAGACATTGAAAGAATGATGATAGAACTAAAGAGACATACCATAAACACAACCAATGCCATGGTAAACAAGATATAAAGGGACACATAGCTTCGGTGATTATCAAAAGTTCATTTATCATGTAAAACAGGAGTATGAGCCAAGGAAGGAGGGACGTTGTTGCTTTGGAAAGCAACCACATTTTAACATGTAATATTCAAGAAAAAAAAAAAAAGAGTATGAGCTAAGTCGGGAGGGATCTTGTTGGTTGATCATTCTAGAAAAGGTTCAGAGGCAGTACAGATAAGTGCCAGTGTTCAGCAATAATCATGGTGAATGAAAACAAGCAGCACTAGAATGTGCAATAGCAGTGCAGATTATGTAAAATTAGTAGAAGTTGTTGTGTGAAATCTATTCAAACGAATTCTGAGAGTACCAGCTCAAGCCCTTGATTTCAAAGCAATCAGAAACCATAATAAACAGCAGAAACTTGATTTCTGTAGAGATGGTGCAGTCCGTTAAGACAGTGCTTGCATTACTCTAGGTTCCGTTAATCTTTTCCTCACCAGGAAAAAATTGCAATCTGAAACATGCCAACTATTGGGTTTCCCTGCTCTCTATTTAAGCTTGTTAAACAAACAGCTATATGTTGTCATATACAATTACTAAACAGAAGAATTTTCCCTCTTCTCAGAAAATCCATCAAAAAGCAGAGGTGAGGGATCGATTACCAAACACAATTGCAGAATCAAACAGAACACTCTTTAAATTGAAACAAAGAGACACATTCACAATCAGGTTCAGAATTGAAACATCGTGGAAATGACTGGGAATTCAGACACTAATGATTCCATTTCAATTAAAATGTCCTATGAAACAGTCAACTTCACAACAAAAATCGTAAATCAAATAACTGAATTCACCTGAGAATTAGGCAGCATAATCGGCGAATCGAGCAGCGCGGTGGGGCTAATCCCGGGCGGAATAGTAATACAAGGAGACCGAACGAGAGCCGTCGCAGCCGGTGAATTCAAGGGGCTAGTGGTCCGAAACCGTGCCGTATTAATCCTCTCCGCTTTGAAGCCACATTTTGCAGCTCTTCTCTCCGCAATGCTTCCTCTGATAGCAGTTCCCGATGCATCATCAGCATTGGCGTAGTCATTTCTGTTAGAGAAGTCATCGGTTTGAGAATTGGAAGCGGAAACTAGGGTTTTGGTTTCGAAGTCGGCGAAGGTGGATGGCTGTTGCGGCGGTGGATTCGGGTCCATTTCCGGTGGTAGATTAGAAAGGGAAGTGTAAGAGTTACGCGACTGTCATTTTCAGAGGGAGAGACTGGAGGGTTGTGAAGGAAGTTTGGCCCCACTTTTTTGGTTTTCTGGATTAATTTTGGAGCTGAAACTAATTAGAGAGTAAGAGAGAGACTGCAAATGGAGGCTTTGAGGAAGAGATTATCAGAATTCCAACACACAGACAGTTTGAAAGAGAAAGTGTGTGACACTGCCCGTTTTAGGATATTAATATTAATCAATAATTAATATATTTAAAAAAAAATAAAATAATTTTTCTTTTTATTTCTCTTTTTAAGGTATACAGTTCTTCTTCTTGGGTTCTCTCGAAAATGATCCGTTGGCGCCTGCAATAAGGAGGGAGTAATGTCGGACCCACTGTAATCGTTTCGTCTGTAAAATTACCGACTAATGAGTTTTGACCATACTGTAATTTATTATTACCTCATTATCAGTTGTAAAATTTTAATATATTACCATTTTTTGTTTTAGAACGAGATATATTACCAATTTGAGAATGAGATTGCCTATTTGAACTTTATATAATTTTTCAAAAATATCATGAATTTTACCCTTTTTAAATTCTTTATTTAATTTGCTTGTTAATTTTTTTTAGGTAATGGGACTGAGAGTTTCGAATTTTAATTTATGTAAAAATTTTATATACACTTATTACTGAATTAGAGATAAGCATTATGTTTAGTTTAATCTAATTAAATTGGTTCGATTCAGTTCAGTCCGATCGAATTAATTATCATAATAATCGAATCCTACTAAACAGTATAAAAATCAATTTAATGTCAAATTAATAAGACTGGTTCAAATTTAATTCTATTATTTCAATATGAACCATCAATCTCGAGTATAAAAAATCAATTACATTAATTATATATAATTGAACAGGAATCAAAACCAAATGATTATCATTTATCAAATTGATCGGCAACCTAAGTTTACATAATTGACGTATTAGATGAATTGAATACAATTTCAGAGTCAAACTCTTTGTTAATTCTGTACGGAAGTAATACTTATGGGTGAGATTGTGAAAAAATTAGTTTTTGTATTATAGATTTTGTCTCCGCAAAAATATTTTGGTTTGCGGGAAATCTTGAAAGTACAGTTAAATTAATACAAGTACATTTTCATTTTTACGGTTAGAATGACACGTGAAAATTGTTCAAAAAAAAAAAAAAAGACACGTGAAAAGAATGGTGTGTGGTAAATTCACTCTACAATACAATACATAGGCTAAATTTGTTCAACTACACTTGAGATTTTCTTGCATGAAATCTATTTATAAGATCCTAACTTAATTAGTTTAACGGATCATTGTGTATATATAGTACAAGGTTGTTATAAAATTATTTTTCATATTAATTATGAGAAAATAAATATACAATTAAACTCAATCATATTTATGATTAAATTTTACATTTAAAATTTTAAAATGAAAATGTTAGAAACTTATAACATTGTAATAATACTACCTTCATCCCGTAAAAATAAGTCTAATTTGTCTTTCGTACAAATTAAGTAAATATAATTAATCTGGTTAAATATAATCTTTTATAATATTTTTTCTTAATATATTATTATGGATTTTTTTTTTCTAATCTAAAGAATATGGAAATCCATGATGTATTCAGTTGTTTATTCTAAAATTATTGTATTTAATATATATAGAATAAAAAACTATGATAAAGATAACTGATTTTTATCAAAAAAAATATTGGATCAGAAATTTGAGACAGATAAAAAAAAATCGAATCTATTGACTGAGATATAAATAAATTTTTTTTGAATAGTAGTGATTAATATAGATAGATTTAACAAGAAATGATTTTCATTATTCATATCCATATTAAAATTTATATAGCTTTTTATTATCGTTGGAGGAGTAATTTCGGATTTAAATATTCTCGATTATAAAAGTAAAAGACGACTATCTATGTTGTATTTGAGTTTCATAACAAATAAAAAGAATTTAAATAATTTCATAAAATAATTGGAAGGTATAAATATATTATAAATTCAAAAAATTACTATTATTAAGCGAACATGGATTAATAATAAACGATTATTAAATGTAAAAAACAATGGTAAAAAGTAAAAACAGTCAACGGCAAAATAGTTAATCTTCCTTTAGGCAAGATAAGTCCATTTGTAACAGATGTCAACAATAACTCTCTATTTACCCACCACGTTTCATCTTTTTTTTGCATGCAATCACAGGTGGAGGCTTTAGGTTCTAACTCTCAATTCTCAATTCTCAAATTTGAACACTCTCTGTAATAACTCCGTCTAGCTGGATGAAGCTAACGGTTGAACACAACCGTCAACAATGGAAGAGGAAGAAGAATATCATCACCTCTACCACTTGACATCTAAATCAAATTGGTTCACAAAATTAATCTCTTTTCAAGCTGATATTATATACAATTGCATTGTCGCTCTCTTATCGCCTTTCATACTTTCCTTCTCCATGGCCTTCGAGTCCTACCGCAGCACAGAGGCGGCAACCGCTAGAATAGAGTCTGAAGTTCTCAAGATTCCCTTGAGAGTGACGCATGGCAGTATAACGTTAGTGAGGAAAATAGGATTTGGGGTTCTGGGTGCTGTACATGTGGTTATGGTTTTGATAAGTGTTATGATTTTGGCTGGATTTTTAGGTGTTGGGTTGGTGCATTATTGCGTGGAGGAGCCTGTGTTTTTAAGAGAGAGATTGTTCTTTGATTATACTGATGTGAATCCTAAGGCTGTTTTTAGTTTTGATAGCATCAAGAGGAGGCAAATGGGTGTTCCAATTGGTCATACTTTTCATGTTTCTTTGGAGCTTTTGGTGCCTGAATCTGACTACAATAGGCAAATTGGGGTGTTTCAGGTATGCTAATTAAACTCTCCAAGCAAAAAATTAATAAGGAAAACCCTAGATTAAAGAAAAGCTTGATTCTAGTTACTTTGATGTTTTATAATTTCTTGATATAGTTTCATATCAGTTGGCTGCAGAACTTTTATCAAGCAATGGACTTGTGATTGCAAAATCTAGCCAGCCATGCATGTTGCCATTTAGAAGCCTACCCATTCGCCTCCTACGAACATGTCTTATGAGCATACCATTAGTATTAGGAATCTCTGCAGAGACCCAGAAGATATCTATTCAGATATTAAATCACAAGGAAGGACATTATTCAAGAACGAAATCTATTAGAGTGACTTTGATTCCAAGAGCTGGAACATCATATCTCCCGCAATTATATGAATCTGAAATTCTGATGAAATCTAAGCTACCATGGACAAAGCAAATCGTTCGGAATTGGAAATGGACAATTTCTATCTGGGTTACATTATACATTTACATCTTATTGGTTATAATTATAATCTGTTGTTGTAGACCTCTTCTCTTCCCCTTAACAGGAGTGACTTTAGGTGAACACGATGACAATGACAGAGATTTGGGTACGAAGGAATCAAAAGAGAAAGAAATGGAAACTAGAGATGAAAGGGAAATTTCTGAGTTAGTGAGAAAGTGGCAGCAAAAGAGGAGGAAGAGAAAGGGAATGTTTTTGCAAAGAGATATAACAGAAACAGTTGGCTCATCAGCTTCAAGCATGAGTGTTACAAGGGAAGACGCAAGCATGGTGGTCGAAGATACTGAGGATTCAGAGTCGGTTTGTTTAGGTGATTGATTAATATCAGTTAGTGTTTTTATTTTCCTCCTAGTACTTGGTGTTTAGGTTCTTTATTTCGTCTTTTTTTTTTTTCCTTTTTTTTTTTTTTTAACCATCGGTGTACGAAGTTCTCAGCTCCCTGGCTGAATGAAACTCACGTATATTACAAAATAAAATTAAAAAAAAAAAAACTCTTTTTTTATTTTATTGTATGGGTCGCGTTTCCCATAATTATAATGCACACGAAGGTGGGCCATGAAACCGATTAGATAAACTCGATATATGTCGTTGAGAGAAGGATTCGTAATTACTAATTATTAATTTGATTTATAAATATCTTTCAAAATGAATGCTTGTATTTGTAATAATAAAAATAACACAATTATGCAAAGTAAAGAACTTTATCAATTCCACGCGCTTTACAATCGTGAACTTCACTCTTTCGCTCTCTCTGCGGCTCTTTAAGTGATTAATTAATGCGCTATCATTTCTCCCACTCTTTCTTGTTTAATTTTCATTGATACTGTGATAGATTATAGATACAGTTGAAGCCAATCCTTAGATTCGCAAACAGAGACAAATTCACTTATTCCGATTTGTTCGGTGCTCGATCGCTGGTAAATTTTTGCCGTTGAATCTTCGTTTTTTTTCTTTTCTTCCTTTCCATTTGATTTTTTCTCGGTGAGATTGGATGCAAAGACTCGAGCTAATATGAATTTGTCTTTGATTGATTTGGATTTGGATTATTGTGTTTGAATTTATTATAAATCTAATATCTTTGCCTATATCTCATATTTGTTTGGTTAGCTTTTTAGCTGCAGAATTCTTCAGTTAAATCTCCCTCACATGAACAAATTGGATCTAATTAAATAACTTAGATTTTTGAATTTAAACTTCCAGGTAAAACTATTGAGACTTCTTGTGGATGTAATTTATGATTTTTCGATATTTAGATTGTTTTGTTTATGGCATACTTGGGACTTTTCTTGGTTTTACTACCTCTTTGATCTTTTGGCATAGTCGTTAGATTGTTGAGTCATTTGGTGTTATAGAACAATCAATAAGTAGAGCTTTATGGAGGTTCGGCTGGGTTTATGTGGTTTTGGCGAATAAAGCGGATTCATTGAGGAAGTGAATGGGCTCTTTGACCTGAATTTTTAATTTGTTTTTTGAAGTATGAAAGGACTTCTCTTGGGTTTTACCTGAGCTGGTCCGTTTAGAACATGAAACTGTAGGGATTGATTTTTATTTTGTTCCATTGCCTGCTTCATGACTTGATTCAATGGAATTATTAGAGCAACTATAAGGCAGATAAAGAAATTGTAATTTGAGACATGATAAAGATACTATCTTTTAGGCTGTATTTACCCCGTTTCCATGTGGTAACAAGCTTTTTATGTCGCAAACTACTGCTTGTAAAACTGGAACAGCACTTTGTTTGGTAGGAGGGTATATGATTTACAAAGTGGTTCTAGTCTGACTGATGCTTTGACATGAGTTTTCAACCATCCTGATAGACAAATAGTATTTGGAATGACCGATGAAAACTATTACTTCTCAATTTAATGATGAAGCCCTGGAATTATTTGTGCTTGATGTCTTTTTGTAATCACAAGTCTTAAATTTGCTGTTTCTTCATCAAATAGATTTACTTTGTCAGTTTCATTGTTAGCATTGCATGCAAGAGGTTTTCTTTGTTTTGCATCTAGTACTGCAATGGAAACTCTGAACTTGTTTATTTATGATACTTTTTTTTTTTTCCTATCAGATGTATCAGGAAACCACTAGAGAGTATAATTGTTTTAAATCCAGACTCAATGGGGTTACATCTAGCAACTGTGATAAAACTGGAAACCATACCTATTAGTTTGCCAGTATTGTTGATAGTTGATACTTAACTATTATCTTGCAGTTCAAGATGTGAAATATGAATTAATAATATTTTTCCTATTACTATTCTAATGCATTTGATGCTTTATGTTATTAAGGCACTGAATAGAGATGGCATTTGTCACAACTGCTGAAGTTTGTGATGCGAATCCACAACTCATTGTGAGTGGAGAACTCCGGGCTCTCCAGCCAATGTTTCAGATTTATGGTCGGCGTCAAGTCTTCTCTGGTCCAGTAGTGACGCTTAAGGTGTTTGAAGACAATGTTCTGATTCGTGAGTTTCTTGAGGAGAAGGGCAATGGCAGAGTTCTTGTTGTAGATGGGGGTGGCAGTTTGCGATGTGCAATATTGGGAGGTAACCCGGTGGTACAAGCTCAGAATAATGGGTGGGCAGGTATAGTGGTCAATGGCTGCATTAGGGATGTTGATGAGATCAATGGTTGTGATATCGGGGTCAGGGCTCTGGCTTCTCATCCAATGAAAGCCAATAAAAAGGGAAATGGGGAGAAACATGTTCCAATAGCCATTGGAGGGACCAGAATCAGTGATGGGGAATGGCTTTATGCAGACACTGACGGGATCCTTATTTCTCGATCTGAGTTGTCTGTCTGAGCTGCCTTTTTCTATGAAAGAGAGTATTTTCCAAAAAGCTATTCACAGCGAGTAGGTTCTGTTGTAATTCTTATTTGTAAGCTCATGGTTCTTGAATTCACCTTTGAATTTTAGAGACAATCTTGCAAATTTTCTCTGAAGGTGCAAAAGATTATGATATTCTGTTTGTCATTTCTAGAGTTAAAACTCAAAGCTCTTTGTTGTGTCATAGCAATGTTCAATAGTGCGGTTGTTAATTTCACAGAATGGTTTTGAATTGTTATGGACAGTCTTAAGGGAACTCTTTGCTGTGCTCTTTCTCTTTCTTTTGCCCTTAATTTCTGAAAGTTATCTGTATGAACAACTGAGCTATAATCCACGATCACATGTTAGCACATGCCAGCACATGCCACTTGGAGTTGTTCTATTTCATTTTTGCATTATATTTATAGATAGAAATTGCATTAAACAGATTCAATCAAGGAATTATTTTTCCACTTGTCTGCTCCTCCTTTTAGGACTGGTGAGAGACAATGGCTGGTATTTCTCAAATTTAGCTCAGATCTTGGGGTAGCGGCAGGTCTAATCTCTTTTTGTCTTTTTCGCTGTAAACATTTAATTTTAATAAGAAAAGAGAGATAAGGCTATTCTCATACTGGTACTTCTATACTGTAAAACTATTATACAGATTGGTAAGGTTGTAATCAGAAAAAGTTTCTTAGGCAAAATAGTCCCTCTCAGATGTCACAAAAGCAAGGTTATGCTCATATAGATTGGTTGATTTGGTGTGTGTAGGACCATTCCATTGTCAAGAGAAAATCAATGCAAGTATAAAAGTCTTTATTAAGTTCTTAAATCATAAAAGCCAATTCTAGATTATAATACAAGACGTTATGCCCAGCTGGTTTCAGGTAATAACTCAAAATTCAGCATAACCAGGCTAAAATAAACTCTCTTCGGAAAATATTGAAGGTTACAATGGATACGGAAAGCTAACTTGCTTAGAACTCCTAAATGACCAAATTTATTTAAATAAAGCTACAGGTGATACCACACAATCAAACTTTGTCCCAAATTTGCTTTAAAATCTTAAGTTAACTTGTGAATTGTTTGCATGTCAACCACATCCTTGAGTGTCCCCTGCTCAACATGTTCCCACCATTTGAACAAGAAGTTGTCAACAACTAGTCTAAACCATGGTGACAGCTTCAAACCTTCCTCACCAGCATCTGCTTTCCTTAATAGTTCCTTCAACTGATCTCGGTTAACGTACTTGATATCAGCTACCTCATTAGGGTTTGGATTTACATTAACATCACGAACTATGAAGAGCAGATAATCAACTGTAAATTAAGGAGGGGAAAAAAAAAAGACAGTCAAGGAGATTCTGGTGGAAACAGCAACAACATATAGATTAAATATAAAAGCTGCGAAAGACCCAGCATACTGTTAGTAGGGATGCAGTTACTGGCATACTCAATTCAAAAGATTCAGATAATATAAATTGAATAGAGGAAAGAGTAAAATTAATCATCAAACTATTACGTTCATGCTCTCCCCACTTTCCATCAGAAGGTGCCTTGTATAGTATACGCCCCAATGAGGTAAACTGATCAACTGGAACATCTTCAGCAGGGATACCAAGCTCATCCAAAAGCTTCCTTTGTGCAGCATTCCTCACACCTGATATAAGAAAAAGAAAATCATTACTGATCTTCCAGTGAAATTGGAGATTGAGTTTTTATTGGGATAGAAATACAGAAATATGTACCAAGAGCATTCTCTTCGATAAGCTCAGAATCACGGTACAAAGGATGACTGCAGCAAGTGTTTGTCCACACAAGGGGGAATGTGACCTTTGTTGCAGAGCGTTGCTGTCAACATTGAAAAATGCATGTAATCTCAATATACCATAACTTTCATGAAATAATTGCCAATGAAATTTGTCTAACCCATTCACGTTCTTTGAGCCACAAAGACAGATCTTAGAACAAGTCATCTAAATTTTTTATTGGTTCCTAAACTTGGCATTTAGGTCTCAAGTTCTGTCCATTGGCATGGGCAGTTTGCACTAATCTTTATATACAGAAAAGAAAACCACACTTAAATGACATTTCTTATTTCCATCTTCAGTTTTCGAATAAAGTGCACAAAAAGTTACAATTACAGATATATAACAAGTTATCATGTGTTATATATATAGGTTTGTCCTCCAAGAATCTACTGTTCTCTGTCATACTCATAAGTTTGTTCTAACATTCTACTACTCTGGAATCAGGTAAAAAAACCAATAAGGTTCATAACTTTAAGTTGTTAGTACCACTTGAAATTTTCAGTCATGCATTCACCAATAAATGCAAAACCTTGTGTGTTTAAGATGATACAGAAAAGATCTAAAAAGAGAAACAGGAATAATATTGAGCTTTAAACTCTGAAACATAACATAAAAACCCCTATAATCTAACCCATGAGTAGTAATCACATACCTGAAGTAGGAGCTCATATTTTGTGTTGAAGAGAAATACACTAAAGGCTCTGTGTAACGAGTTCCCTTTCAAAATATTTTCCCATAAATGACCTGCAAATTCCGAAAGCATCAAAATATGAGAAAACAAAGATGACCACAATTTATCCTGTGTGCATATGGACCTGAATAGTACGATCTTGAGTTATCAAAACAAATACAACGGAATTCAAATTTAATGGTAAGATTTTAACTACAAGCTGGGGATTAAGATTTCTTCCTTTTCCAGCATATTGCTTATTCAGGTCATTTGAACTAACAACATAAATAACGTATTATGTACAACACAAATTTTCAACATCACTAAATGCTAAATTCCCAAAAACCTTTTAACATAGAATAGATTACAGAAAGTTATGAATGGGAAATTTTACTTACAGCTATATTTGGAGACATGACCAACGACTTTATCATTCTCATCCACTAGAATGCATCTGCAAGCAATATAAATAGGAAAATGATAATCAAGACACAAGTCATACTCACATGTTATTTTCATTTTATTTTGCAACCCCAGTAAAATATGCAGATTGCAACTTCAAAGCAAAACACAAAAAAGGAACTTCCCAGATGTTAAAAAGTGGATCTGAATTCAGATCCATAAGACATGGAATATAAACATTAACCAAACCAAAGTTCTAACTTCTAAGGTTGAGTGGATTAAAAAAAAAAGAACTTTGTTAAAAAGTCTATTATCCAACCGTTTAAATAATATAAGAGAAAAGAAATCTAAAATCTCGTTCCTCTAATCTACTTTAATCCAATAAAAGATCAGCCTTTTCAAACGAGCCAGTGATTCATTCAACCGAACTCATCTAGATAACTTCCAACAGCATTTTTTTTCTTTTAACTTTTCAACCTTTTCCTATTAGAGTCAAAGCAGATCCTTCATTTTAAGTGCTCTAATCAATAGACAAAACGAACCCAGAAAATCAATTAACACATATGAATAGAACACGATAAAAGATTGAAACTTTAAGACATATACATACAACTAAATCCAAATCTTAATATACAAATACACTTTCTGTTTAACTTACAACCCAAAAAACTAGAAAATTTTCAACTATAAAGTCAAACACGGACTAATGCGAACATGTGAAACATGGAAATAAAGAGCACAATAGAAAATAAAGAGAGAGAGAGAGAGAGAGATTCTTATAATTCTGAAGTGTTTCAGTATCAGTATTACCAAAACCAATATAAGTGGAAAATAAGAATAACCAAAAGACTTATGCGAACACAGCTACACAGCAATTTAATCAAAGCAATAACACGTAAATAACAATTAACCAGAAGGCCAAAGATTAAAAACAGACTCATCCTCAAACATAAGGCGTCTCTGGACAGCGTCCATGCCAGCATCTGGAGCGTCACCCATGGAGGTAGTAGCGGAGGTTGAGGGCAGAGAAGACGAAAAAACCCTCGAGAAGGGAGGGGAAGAAGATTTAAGAATGGGAGGCAGTCGAAGAAGAGATGGAAGGGCAAAATTGGAAGAAAGAAACAGAGGAGAGCGAGATGAAGCAGAGGAGGTAAGTGAGGAAGAGAGTCTGGTGGTGGTAGGGGTATTTAGCATGCGAGAGGCTACAGACATTTTTCCTCTTTTTTGTTTTATGTTTAATATATTTTTCCAATTACTTGGAAGTGTATATATGGAGTTGTGGAAGTATCCGCGAATTATGAATGGAAGCATTTTTTTTTTTTTCTTTAACTTGTGATTCTTATGCAATTTTGATTATTGATTTTAATAGGTAATTTGGCAAATCTTTGATATTTGGTAATTTGCTTAATTAGGATTACAATTAAAAAAATATGTGATGGACCCACTAATTAATTGTTTATTACTAGTTTTTAGGTTTTAGTCAAAGTTTTACAAGATTTGTTGTATTTACAAGTATGAATATCTCGATATGATTTTTTTTATATATATACACAATCTTTTGTTATTATAAGATTATTGTAAGATTTTAATCCCTATTTATTATTAGGGTAAGAGATGGAGACTGTCTAAAAAATTAAGGTAAAGGAGGCTAAATTTAAAAAAAAAAAGAAAAAATCATTGTTTTATAAGATAAAATTTTAAAAAATTTCCATGATATTTTGTGGTCAAAATTTCACTTAATGAACCGTGAGAGTATAGCATTTCCCTTTTCTATCCCTTATTTGACAATTTTATCTAATATAATATTTTTTTCCGTCCCATTTTATTTATATGGTTTGACAAAATACATATATTAAAAATTTAGTCAATAAAAATTATTATCATTTTTATCTTTTACTCATTAAGATATTAATAAAAATCATTTATTTAATAAATAATCATAGATATGATTCTCGAAAAAATAATCATTTAAATATATAAATTTAAAAATCTTGCAAATATTTCAAAAAGAAATAACAAGCAAATATAATGAGATCGAGTGAGTATTACCTTTTAAAATGTCTAACTTTGAAAATGCAAAGTATAGACTTTGCCCACAAATATAGCCATTAAATTTTTGCCGCTGCTAGTAACAAGTTAACAACCCCAAAGTAGGCCAAAAACCAAAAGCATTCAGTCAAATTTGGCATCCTCTTCCAGAGTCAAACAAAGCACTGCATCTCTGCTACCAATTTTTCTCATTGTTTATGTCAATAAAATATATATATACATACAAGACTAAAATCCTATCCCAAGAGGATGAATCACCTTCACTCAATTCAAGCCTGACATAAATATATTTCTTTCTTATTTCATTTGCACTAATATACTGCCTTTTGTCTTATACATGTCAATGTCTAAACCAGTATACTGTACATTGTATTTTGTTATTGTTTATTTGCATCAAATACATACTGCTTTGTGTCGTGTTCATCATTGCTTGGACCTGAAAAGGAAAAATATAGAAGGTACTGAATAACAAAACATAAGCAAAGATCCAAAGGTGTTAAATCAGAAGTTATACTTTACCTTGCTAACCATATTTCTTTTAAATTGAGTCAGTTTTCATTAGAGTTAGGTGCATAAGCAGTTGTGAGATGTCAATAAATTGAATATCATCTGCAGATTCCCATAATCTAGAAGAATAATTTAGGTCCCTTGGATTAGCATCTGTACAGCTGATCCAATCCGATGGCTGTCATTTAGAGTATCTATTTTCAGTTAATTAGCTCTGACTGGGATTCAAACTCGAAACTTTACAGTACTATTAGATGAAAACTCATTAGCTCATCCACATTATATTCTAGTTCTTTCTCACATTCATGCAACGGTCAGACATTCAGAACAACAAGGTCAAAGAAAGTTCTCAAGAATAGCAAAAAGGAAATTTCATGATCTTGGATTTTGTGAAATCTTTTGTGTAACACTTATACTCAAAATTTTCTATATACACTTAGTCTTGCTGATAACATGTCCTAGCCTATCATTTGACAAAGACTTCTCAGAATGATTTATTTCAATCAATATAGAGTACATCTACTTCCAGTATAACAAAGCTTTCACATACCTGTATTCTACAGCACCTTCTAGTGTTATCTCCCCTCCCAAGTATCTTACTGCTTACGATCTTTTCAAGCGAGCAAATGTGACAGAAAAAGCAGCAAACAACCTGTCTCTCGTGTCATTCAATGAACTAGAAAAAGGATTGTCTCGATGTCTTCATTGCTATTAGAGTTCCACAGATGACCCAAAGCCCTACAGCAAACCTTGGAACTATGCTTATGTAAAACCAGAACATTTCATTTTCATCTCTATCTTCTTTTTCTTCATCATAGATTCCTTTTAGTAGAGGATCAGGTTTTTCATCTTTGTCGCCATTGCACCTTGTGGGTACTGGAAGGTCATATGGTGCAGGATTTCCTCCATAAATGGTTGGATCTGATCGGACACTCAAATGGGAAGTTCAAATGATTAAGAGAAATAATGGAGGTCATGCTTAGAGGGATTGTACCACAAACATTGTTAATTGAAAGATCTTAAGTTTTGAGTCTTTGTAAGTTATCAATATCAGCTGGTATTTTAACATTCAATTGATTCATGGACAAGTTCGAAGTTCCTAATCTTGAGAGATCTATCAACCTTTTGGCATTTCTCCAAATAGGTTATTGTCTGATAGATCTACGCTGTTTACGAGATAAAAGGTGCCATCATAAAAGTATTCTCTACTTTTTGCCACTATCCACAACCGTCCTTCATACCTTGCACGGTCAAGAACAGTTGTCATTCCACTCAAATTGCCAATGCAGTTTGGAATATCTCTTGAAAAGTCATTTTGTGCTAGGTCCAGCATATGAAGAGAGTACAGACTGCATAAATTAGATGGAATTTCTCCCGTAAGCAAATTTGATCTCAGGCTTATAATCAGCACAGGTTGGAGCTTCTCTGCAATCCATTCAGGAACCTTTCCTGAATACTCATTATCTCCAAGATTAAGAGTTTCTACTTGTGTGCAGTTTTGTAAGGCTGAAGGGACCCAAGAAAAGCCTATTGTTCCTTTGCCTTAACAATTTGGGTCCAATAAGTGAATCCAAACTTGTTGATATGCTGCCTGATAAACTGTTGTTTGAAAAGTCTATAACATAAAACATACGGTATATCATTTCATGATTGAGGTAAATTTCCAGTCAAGTTGTTGCTAGAGAGAATAAAAATCAACAGATCGCTTAATCTTGACATGGACAAGGGAACAGTGCCATCTAGAGAAGTACATGAGATGTCTAAGTCCCCCTAACATTATCATCTTTTCACCAAAGTCCAAAGAAATTGATCAGGAAAAAAATTTGTTGTCCAAATGATATGAGCTCAAATTTGATGAAACTAGTTGATTGCATTGTTCTTCGCTTTCTCTCTCAACCATTTTCTTCAGCAATCGGATTTTGCTGTTCAGTTTCCCAATCAAAGATGACTTACAAGCACAGAATTGGTAGGAAGATTAGGCTCTAAAGTGATTTTATGTCTATACACAGCCAGTTAATTAAGGGAGTAAACTTTACAATATTGGCATACTAGTTACTTCGAAGTTGACTTGAAGTTTAGAGACTTCACTCAGCACGTAGAACCCAAATCCCACACAGTGTAAGTGAAAAGCACTTTGTCAAGATGTAAATAGCATAATCATTATGTGATTCCTAGCCATTCCTTTCCTTTAAATTGCTGGAACTTAAATTTGACAAAGAATGCATCTTTTCTATTCTAGCATTGAAACATTAAAAGAAAAACTAAACAGGATGCAAGGTAGGAGATTGAATATACCCATTTGCACTTCTTGCTCAAGCTCCTTAAATCTGAAGCTGAAGTAGCTCCTAAAATTCTTGCTGCAACATTATTATCATCATCATCACCTTTGATGTCCCCCAAGAAAGTTGCAAACTGACACATGGCTGTACTATATATATATATTAATATGGATTCATATAGAGAGAGAGTGACATAGAAAGAACAATGAAAATAGACAAATATAATAGAATCTAAATCCATTATTTGATTGAATTTATATCAGTCATATCACCTTGTCTTTAACTTTCTGAACATGAATTCTTTGTGTGCAAGGAGTTCGAAATTCCTGGCATCTAGTGTTTTAACCATATCAGAGAGCAAATTTGTTGAATCCAAAATGAAAGCTGCACATTTTATGACAATACATAACCTTCAAAAGCAGGATACTGATATGAGAACAAGATAACTGAAGTGAGCAGTTTCACATCAGAATTGGGAATTTTAGTCAGATGTCATCATATTAAGATATTTCGAGCTCAAATTTCAAAATGAATTCAACACAGGACAACCATATATAGAAGAACTATTGATACTCACCAGAGTCATCACATTCTTGGTACAGAACTATTTACATAAGAAATTTGAGATACTTACGTCAAGTTGCTGGAAAACAATTTCAAGGTAAGTGCCCAGGTTTCCTATATAAGTAGAGATCCTGTCAATGCAAAAGATCTTGAATTCTCTCCAACAAAATTAGTTGGCTATATCATTCAAGATTTTGCCTCAGTGGCGTATGTAGACATTTGCTTCAGTAAATGGCTACCTGATCCCCAAAAAGCCTGAGAAAATTAGGTTTCCCTATAAAGCAAAAGCAATTGACCAGTGGCATTGATCAAATGTTAAAAGAGATTCAAGTACCAATAACTTACAACATATTTGAAGCTCCTTGCAGTTTTCTGTATCCATTGAAGATTCATTAATATAAATATCTCACTTCACATATGCACCTTGAGAGCCTTGAGAAAACCCTTGAAGCATCTTCAGAACAATATATAGTACTTGACAGAAGCTCCACGACCAAGGCGGTCATTGTGGAATTTGCAGAAATGCATGCACTGGCCATTTCATGACAAAGAGCAGCTATTAGTTCAGCAGTCATCTTCCTCCATTTTTGGGGAAATCTATATTATTCATCTTTTAATTCTTCTCAAGGCCACATATTAATAAACTAGATGTTCAAATATTAGCCTAAAACCCTTCAACTGAAAGACAAGAAATCAGTTCCTCTGCATCTTTAAGCCTCCCAGCCTTGCACATGCCGCCAATCAGGATATTATAGATCACATTATTAGGTTTCGACTGGCTTTTTTTCATAGATTGAAATAGCGCCAGTGCTTCATCAAGGTGCCCTTGTTTGCAAAAGCCATCAAGCAAAGTTGAGTAAGTTATTATATCTGGAGGACAGCCATGAGAACTCATTTTACTGAAAAGCTCTTCTGCTGCATGAGGTCTCCCTGTATGGCATAAGCCACGTATTAGAGTAGTGTGAGTAATTAAGTTAGGAATCAATCCATTTTGTGGCATTTCATCAAAAAGTTGACTTGCCTCATCTATCCTTCCACTCATACAGTATCCTTTAATCAAGATGTTGTAACTAAGAACATCAGGTATACAACCCTTGCTGACCATTGCATCAAATACTCTTCGGGCCTCATCCATTTGGCTTTGGAGACAATATCCATCTATCAATGAATTGTAAGTGACAACATTGGGCTTTAAGCCTCTTTGAATCATCATATCGACAATAATTTGAGCCTCTGAAAGCATTCCTTTCTTGCAGAACACATCAACCAATGTACTGAATGTAACAACATCTGGAGGGATGTTTCGCTTGATCATTTCATTCAACAAAGTGGTCGATTCCTTCCATTGGCTAGAATTGCAGAGACCACGGATTAAGGAGCTGTAGATGAATAAATCAGGCTCAATGCCCCTTTGAATCATCTTACCAAACATACCTTTGGCCTCCAAAACATTTCCTTCCTTACAAAGTGCATCAACCAATATACTAAAAGTAAATATATCTGGAGCTATGTTCCACTGTCGCATTTCTTTGAATAAAGCTGCTGCTTGCTTCCATTGACCCAAATTGCTCATACCATAAATTAATGAGTTGTAAGTGACAACGGTAGGTGAAATGCCTATACTCCTCATTTGAGAAAAGAGGTCTAAAGCCTCAGTAACTAGCCTATCCTTGCAAAGACTATCAATGATTGTACTATACGCCATCACCTCAGGCTCACAACCACTCTCAACCATTTTTTTCAACCAACCAATAGCCAAGCTGGTTTTCCCAATTTTACACAGACCATTAACTATATTAGTATGAGTATATACAGTAGGTTGATACCCTCTGGCTACTATCTCATCTAAAAGTTCCACCGCTTGAACAACTTTACCCTCTGTGCATAGTCCATTAATTAAGGTATTCAATGTTACAATGCTGGGCTGAAATCCAAATTTGAGAATTTTCCCTAAAATTGAGAACCCAAAATCTACAAGGTGCATATGGCAAAAGCAATTAATCAAAATAGTAAAAGTATAAACATTAAATGAGATTCCTAATAACTCCATTTTTCCAACCAAGGAAACCACAGTGTGATAATGCTTCATTCTTACAAGTGCAGATAATAACTGATTAAATTGCATAATAGAAGGAGGAGGATTTGTATGAAGCAACCGATCAAACGAAACTAAGGCATCATCAACATTAGTAAATGACCCATATTTACATTTCTCTCCTAAAAATTTGTCAAAGCTTGAACCTTTATGTCTATTTCTGTAACTAGTATAACCAGCACAGGTGATTGAATTGGTAAATATCGTACCCATAACTATTTCTTGTTGAAATTGAAATCTCCTAAAAACTGGAGCTGAATAAGTGGTCTCCAAAATACTTCGCCGCGTGATCAACGTCTTCGACATCTTCAACACTGTCAGCGAAGGCTTGTGGCCATGGAAGCGCTTGTATTAGGGAGCGTAACTGAATGTTAGGTTAGTTGGCTTTGGTCTTTCAAAAATTAAGGGCTTTTAGCCCTCAAGTTTTGGGCTTTTTGGGTTACTCGGCCTTTTCGATTCCGCCCGTGACTATTATAAATCTCTCTTACGCGAAGGAAACTTTTCCATCTCATATGCAGAGTTCGAGGGAAACTTTTGCCTCGTCAGCAAACAGCATTTTTTGTCGTGCAGACTGTGCGAAGACTTCCCGTTCAAAAATCAGACGTACAAATTGCTAATTTTTGTTCTTGTTCTTGTTCTCTTTTGCTTATTTTTAGCAAATTCAGTGAAGTACTTGCCTGTCCATTTGTAAAATGCCGAGAGAGAAGAGTCCAGGCCTCAAGATCCTCTGGCTTTGGACCATTGGCACCGCCGCCAGTACACTCACCACTCTCTCTTTCTCTGATTTTCTCTCTGCTTTGCACTGCTTTTTAACACACACTGATATACCATTTTTCTTTTTTTACAGTTCTAGTTACAAGCGTGGTGAGGACAAGGCTAAGGGACATGGAACAGCAAATGAATGCTGAACAGCAGCCAAAAAGCTCTCTCAGCGATTCAATTATAGTAGACAACTCGCTCGCCTCTCAGGAGGGAATCGAGAAGTGAAATAATAGGTTTTATTTTAAAAATTTAGTTTCCCATTCTGTCTGCAATATGTTTGATTTATGTCCTGAGAGAGTATCTTATCGCACGAACGTCAAGTTCTCATTCTTGTACTCTTAAACATCCATTTATTTTATGCGAAGCAACTTAATGAGTTTTACAAATGCGCTTAAGGTGTCTGTTGGATGGTCTAAGCGAAGGTTTTTCTTTTCTTCATATTTCCATTTTTCTTTTACTAAACAAACGGTGATGCTTTTTTGATGGTTTTATGCTTCAGAAATCACTTCCAGAGTAAATCAAGTTTAAAGTTGATAACTTTGATAATGTAACTCATTATATCAGCCACATCTGAATTAAATGGCATTTGTTTTGATTCTTAAGAAGCTTCTAGCCTATTATTTGTAAGTGCATAAATTGAATTAACGCCAATTTAATGCATGTATTGAGTTATGTTTATTGAATAAGAAAGAATGGTCTCTGAAAGTAAAAGGCTGTCCCATTTGTTTTTGAAAGCAAAATAAATTACCATTTCACTATCTGTTTAGATTATTACTGGACAGAGAAGAAGACAAAGCCAACCATTGCTTGGAAGGACATGGAAGGCTGTTTTGGAGTGGACATAGCGATGTTCTTATAATAATCTATAGAAAACTTGTAAATGAGAAGATTTTTCAAGACATGCTTGACTGTATCATTGATGAAAGAAAGGTCAAACATGAGTTTCTTTTGTTTCCCTTTTGTTCTGTCTATTTCTTTTTGTTTGTGCATAGATCAGCTTAGGTCTGTACTGAATAGTGATGGATCCCAAATTATATCTTGTTGTAATTTCTGGAGATCAAAGATTCTTTGAGAATCTCAGAAATACTGATTCATATAACTTGCTACAAGTGACATCTGGCTGCCAAAATTCCGTTCTCCATATCGCAGCAAAATGTGGAGAGTTGCAGATGGCAGAAAAGATCATTCCTTTACATCCATCACTTCTGCATCAAACCAACTCAAAAGGCGATTCACCACTACATATAGCTTCAAGATTGGGACGTCTCCAGGTGACTCAATTTCTAATTAATTGTGCAAAACTCATAGAGGTTGAAGTGGAGAAGGAACTGCTGAGGATGCAGAATCTGGAAAAAGATACTGCTTTGCATGAGGCTGCACGAAATGGGCACTTTGAGATTGTGAATTTACTGATAAATGAAGAACCAGAATTGGCTCGAGTTGTAAATAATGCTTGAGAATCTCCACTCTTCCTTACTGTGGATAGGAAGTTCTACAAAATTGCTTGCCTTATTCTTGAAGTTGCTCGTACTTGCTCTTATGGAGGAAGGAACAGTATGAATGTTTTGCTTGTGGCAATCATTAGAGCTGAGAAGAGTAAGTTTTCCAGTGAGAGTTCAACATCAATGGATTATCCGTGAGTGGTTCATCACTGTAAATCAAAAAGAACCTAGGATATCCTCATGCTTTTGATATCAGGGTTGTAAAGTTCCTATTTTATGGTCAAAGACATAACTTTCAAGTTTCATATATTATTATCTTTTTTTTGAATCACTTATTTCCTTCTGGCTCTTGACTCCTGATTTCATTCCTGAATTGGCTAACTTATGCCTTTGTTAATCTATGGCTTGTAGAGTTTCTGATTGTTCTGAAAAATATGGTCATACAAATTATGGCTGTGTACTGGAAGATTTTTGTCCTGTATATAAACAAGTTCCTTCCTGCTTCTTCCAAGATCCGCTGTTCACAAATCAAATTATCTTACAAGTTTAGCTTCATTGGGGCAAGTAAACGCTTCTTACCCTGAAACATAATCTCCTTCTGAATTTATTGTTTTTATACATGAAAATGTTGTTTTGGAAAATTTCACAACCTTATGGAAGTATGTTGTTGATCTATCACGCATGTTTCCCATTTTGGATGTTCGCCTGATCTGACCTGATCAAGCAAACTTATCAGAGAGTTAAAAAGTTGATAAACTGATTGAAACCGAACCAACTTGCTCTTATTTTTTTAGGATTCTAATAGCAAATGGCTCTAGGAACTATCTTCAACATCAAATTCATCTAGGTTTCCTGTCAAAACTATAGAGATCAAATAGGGATTATTGTAGTTTCAAAAAACATTACCAACAAAAACTACTTATTAGATGTCCTGGAGGGGCACACATTCTTGCATTTGGTGGGCAAGCATCAATGGTAACAACTCGCAGAAAATCATGGCAAACATAAGCAATGTTGAAGTTATCTATTATACGTGTAATTTGTATTCACCTCAGTTGTAGAAGATAAATATCAGAAGCAAAATAAAGTTAACTATATGTGATTTTTTATCTAAGCCAAACTCATTCTCCCTCTCAGATTTCATAGGTGAGGTGCTAAAGAGGTGTCTGTCTGCAATTTCTGAAGCTGATAAGTTTGGATGGATTCCTCTTCACCATGCTGCATATTTGGGCAATGCAGAAGTTGTTGACCTCTTGCTACAATTTGATACCTCCCTAGCTTCTGTGGAGGACAAAGCAGGCACGTCTGCTCTTCACATATCTGCAAAGGCTGGTCATGATGATGTTGTGCTACAGCTTATTGCAAAATATCCCGATATGTCTGAGTTATTGGATAATACAGATCGTACAGCTCTCCAAGTTGCTGCAGAAAGTGGTAGGAACAGTGTGGTCAAGGTATTCCTATCAACACTAGTTTTTGCAGATATCATAAACAATCGAGGTAAAGATGGAAACGCCCCTTTCCATTGTGCTGCTCTTCAAGGGCACTGTAAAACTTTATTATTGCTAGCAAATGATTGTAGAGTTGACAAAGGGGCTATAAACAAGTGGCGTTTGACCACATTTGACATTACTAAATTAAGTACGAAGTTTAGACAACATGGAAAGGTATTCTCCACATATCCAAGATGTCAGAATTCAATTATATTGCAAAATTCATGGACTAATACAGAAAGATTTATGGCAATCTTTTTTTTTTCCCTCCCAAATACTTGCTGGCTCAAAATTGAGGATAAGAGGTACTGTAAGAAGTTTGGAAGAATTGGACACCATAAAAACTGAAGAAGTGTATGCTAGTGATGCTCAGGAACATGACGAACCACTACAAAGAGAGAAAAGAACCTGGAAAAGGTGCAGCTGAAGCTCTCCATGAAGAAGCAAAGCCTGCAAGAGAGAAAAAGAATGCATCTCAATGTTTCAAGGAAATTGGCAATGTTAACTTGCTGGTAGTAACTATCATTGCCGCTGTCAACTTTGTGGCGGGTTTCAGAATGCCTGGTGGGTACTACAAGGATGGCCAAGATAATCAAGGCTTGGCAATTTTAAGCAAAGCATCTGGCTTTAGAGTATTTGTGATGGCAAATTCATTTGCATTTGGTTTATCAACTGCCTCGATGTTTCTTAATTTTGGGGCTTCAGGAGTTAAAAGGGATTATATTGCTACTTTCTTGTTAAAATATGCCTTCTTGCTCAGTGAATGGTCCATTTATGCTATGGTTTTAGCATTTCTTGCAGGCACATCAGTGGTTAGGCCAATCATTGGGGCTAGCTGCAGCTACTGTCACAATTTGTTTCATTCTGGGCCCTTTGATCTGTACTTTTATTGCTTCTAATTTGTATCTTCAATACTGATGCTCTCTATGCATTAATTTTAGTAGCTTGTGGTGATTCCAATGTGGCTTTTTTTTGGTTATTTTGATATTTATTCATTATAAGTTCAACTCTAGCTGTTGTTTTGAATTACCATAATGATGTATATGATTTGTGATGGTTGTAATTTGTAGTTCCCATAATTTGTGAATAACACTATGAAGTTCATAGTATTTATGTCCTGCTACATCTAGCCATCTCAATCATTTGCATTGTTCCGCAGCAACTCTTCATTTGTATTGTTCAGTAATATAGTTTTTATATGAATATTCAAAATTTGAAAGAGGGAGTTATGAAACGTTACAATCGTTAACAAGTTTTAGGTTTTAGATCAAAATTAATTGAAATGAGCTATCTGACTTTGAGAAAGTCAATATTAGGAAAGAAAAAATCTCATGAATACAAATTTTTATGAAGATCATGCTTACTGCCTTTATTTTAAATTGGCAATTACTTGAACTATTTACAATGAATCTAGTGGGATAATCAATTTTTTCTGAATGGAAAAAAATTTAGAGTTAGAAATTTTACTGTTATTATATAATTTTTTTTATGAGATTAATCTCATTTAAGTCCTCTTGAATTATTATTATTATTAATTATTTATTATTAGTACGTAGCTATATGGTACAGTGCCTTAAAACAACAATTTCAATTGATTTTCTACAGCAATGCACGCGCTCGTCGTGTTTTCTAAGCAACAATTTATTTTATTTTAATTCTTCTTTCCTTTCTCTCTCTACCAACTCTCTCTCTCTAAAACATTAATATCAGTGTCCAAACCCACCGCTCAAAATCTCTTTGTTCTTTCCTCCCCCTCTCTCCTTGTGTGTGTCTCTCTCTCTCTCTCTAAAATAGCACTCTCACCGAATCTCAGAGACACTCTTTGCTTCTCTGATCCTTTTCATCTTGGTTTATGAGGTGCGCGCCCTCTCTTATCTCTCTCCTCGCTTTATCTCTGAATAGATCATTGTTTGTATATATAGATACATGACTGTATGTATCGATTTCTTGATCTTTGTATATATCTAGGGTAACTATTTACGGATCCGTTATTTTCAAAGCGATTTCCTCCCAAAAAATCAGTTATATTTGGTTTTCACCGTTTTTTTTTATGGTATCCGATCTTGAATTGAGTAAACTATTTTAGTTGTTTTGTTTCTGTAATTTTAGTTATGAGTGTTTAATATTGCTTTTTCTATCATAATTGTGTTGACTGGTTCTTATCGATATTTGATTTTGTCCTTTTTTTCTGTTTTTTTTTTGGGTGTTTGGAGAGAAGGAAGGTTTTTTTTGGTTTGGGTGTTTTGGGAGAAGGAAGGATGTTTTGGTCTGGGTGTTTGGGGAGAAGGAAGGATTTTTTTGGCTTGGGTGTTGGGAAGAAGGAAGGATTTTTTTGGCTTGGGTGTTGGGGAGAAGGAAGGAAGTTGTGAACTTTGTTTATCTGCGATCATGTGCTATTCTTTTTTTTGATTAGTGAATTCTGATATCATTGTGGATTTTCTTTTTTTCTCTTTTGTTTCTGTTAATCTTATCATAATTTGTTTGATGTTAGTAGTAATCACGATTCGATCTATATTTTGTA
Source organism: Jatropha curcas (assembly GCF_041381405.1). NCBI lineage: Eukaryota > Viridiplantae > Streptophyta > Magnoliopsida > Malpighiales > Euphorbiaceae > Jatropha > Jatropha curcas. The sequence continues at coordinate 340,006 of NC_143153.1, read as the reverse complement.
AAGATACCTACTTACTTTGTTTCTGATTGCTTTTTTTTTTCCCTCATTTGCAGCTCAAAGGAGAGACCCACTCTTGGGTAAGTCTTTGTTATTTTATTTACTTTTCTGTTTTTTTAATTTAATTATAAACTCGCATGAGGTATGTTTGATGAAACATGGTAGCTTATAAGTATTAATTTTCTTGAAGAATTTCACCCTTTTTTCCTCTCTTTTCCAGTGGAGTCGTGGAAAATTATGTTTTCTATAGCTATGTTTTCTAAGCCATTTTTGAAATAGGCACAATCAAGTTAGTTAATGGATCACTAGCAGTTGCCTTTTTAGGTATTTATTTCTTGAATGATGGATTATATTATACCTACAGAGAAGAAAATTGGGCATGAGCTTTACTTTTTTATTAAATCTTAATAACACATCTATCATATGGTAGAAATTAGTTATGTGCATCTTGGATGAATTGGCTTCTCTATTCATACTTGAGTGAAATTTATTGCCCCAAACTTCTTGTCTACATTTAGTGGCACGCGGATTAAGACCCGCAAACGGAACATAGCAGCACCGCTGGACCCTGCAGCATTTGCGGATGCAGTGGTCCAGATTTATCTGGATAATGCTGGTGATTTGGTAAGTATTTGGCATCTTTTACTTGTTCCATGGTTATATGCTCAAATGGTTAACCTTATTGAACTTGTAAATTTCTTCTCATGTGCAGGAACTTATTGCCAAGAGCATTGAATCTTCAGACCTTAACTTCTCAAGATACGGTGATACCTTTTTTGAGGCAAGTTTCTTTGTTTATTACAAAAGTTTCAATTTGTCAATTTCTCTCAATTAAGACAGAAATATGGAAAGAGAGAATCAAGGCCTCTTTCGGGAAGCTAGATCTTGAAGTGGCTTGTACTGAATGGGCTTAACGCTCTGAGAATAATAGCAATTTACTTGTGCTTGTGATCTGCATAATTCTGTGGGCTGGTCTGGAGTTAGAATTGATAGATTGTTCCTTCTCTTCAAATTGTGTAATATATCTGGATAAATGGAAAATATAAATGGTTATGTTTATTCATCTTGGAAAGTTAGTGCCTTGTGGCCGTTGTTGGTACTGTTTTCATCATCTCTTTTCGCCAGCTTGTAAATTGTTTGCTGAAAGTGAGATTTCTACTGATCATTTTGCATTTTGTTTTGTTTTATTTTAAACTCTCATTAGGTACTCCCATTTCACATTTCTCCTTTTTTTCCCCCTGTTGTCTATATATGTGGAGACACTTATCGACTTTACAATATCAATTATATGTGCACAGTTTTTTTCTTTCCTTTGGTCCCCTTTGTAGGAAGCATTGAAAAATCATAAAGAACCTTTTCATTGTATGTGCAGGTTGTTTTTACAGGAGGCCGTACACAACCTGGAACAACAAAACCTGATGAGGGGGAGCGCCATCCTTACTCTATAATAGATTGTGAGCCTACGCGTGAAGTCATCTTACCATCTGTAATTTACATACAGAAAATTTTGCGGCGTAGGCCATTTCTCATAAAGAACCTAGAAAATGTTATGCGAAGATTCCTGCAGTCTCTGGAACTATTTGAGGAAAATGAAAGGAAGAAGTTGGCAATTTTCACAGCACTTGCTTTCTCCCAGAAACTATCTGGGCTCCCACCAGAGACTGTGTTCCAGCCTATGCTTAAGGATAATCTTGTGGCCAAAGGGCTAGTTCTTTCATTTATAACAGACTTTTTTAAGGAGTATCTGGTTGACAATAGCCTTGATGATCTTATTTCAATCCTCAAGCGAGGTAAAGTGGAAGAGAATCTTTTGGACTTCTTCCCTTCTGCAAAGCGATCAGCTGAAGGTTTCTCTGAGCATTTCACGTGAGTTTTACCCTCTTACTATTTGAACCTAATTTCCTAATAATTTTTTTCTCCTCTGTACAATTGGTGTGAAGCTGTGTTGCACAATAGATGTACCTGTACAAAGATTGTGCTTTTGCTTTATGCTTTTGCTTTGTTTATAAGCACTGTGATGATTCATCTGCCTAAAAAAGGGGAGAATTAATTTGGTATAACATTATGAGCTTGGAATGGATTAGATACCAACTCCTTGATGGGGTTTCTGGTTGGAGCCAAACTTCTGTAGTCATATTATCATGCTAATGTTGTTTCGAAAGACTTAGCCTTAGGCGGATAAACCTAGATTAGTAGTTATTTCATAATGATAGCCAAAAAGTACTTGTTCCTTCTTATTTCAAGTCTTTGGGAATGTTCTTATCTTACTTTGCATGCCACTGGACTCTAAATGTGGAAGGATCTTAAGAGTTTGATTGTAAGAAGTTAAATTATCAAAATCGATTTGTTGACTTGAGTTCATGATGATTTACCCATTCATAGATTTCCCTCTGAGTTCTGCCAAACACTTGGTTTTCAAGTTGGTTATTCATTTATTATGTTTTATAACATGTGTTGATATGTAATGTTGAACTTATTGTTTTCTACTCATTGTTGATTTGCAGCAAGGAAGGACTTGTACCTTTGGTTGAATACAATGAAAAGAAAATATTTGAGGTAAAACTTAAGGAAATGAAATCTGCATTAACAACCCTGATAGCAGAGGAAGCTGAAATAACTGAAGTTATTGACACTGTGAAGCAACGGGTTAACGATGCTAAACTCCCAGATAATGAGGTGGTGCGGGTTTTATGGGATGTATTGATGGACGCTGTTCAGTGGTCTGGAAAGAATCAGCAGCAGAATGCGAATGCAGCATTGCGCCAGGTAAGATTTAAAGTGTGGCAAGTGTATGTCTGTGCATTGCTTAGTTGCTTGTGACAATTTGGAAAGAAGAACAGAAAAACTTATTGTGGAGGCTGCTTTCTGTGATGCAGGTGAAAACATGGGCGGAACTGTTAAATACCTTCTGCACCAATGGAAAACTTGAACTGGAACTCTTGTACAAGGTTCAAATGCAGTGCTATGAGGATGCTAAGCTGATGAAGCTGTTCCCTGAGATAGTGAGGTCTCTCTATGACCAGGATGTCCTTGCAGAAGACACCATTCTTCACTGGTTCCGCAAGGGAACAAACCCTAAGGGCAGGTATGAAGTTTATTTCATTTCATCGTATCATAAAGTCTCTCTCCCATAAATATGAGGCTGGGTTGGTGGCACCTGCCATATTAAATAAAATCCCTGTAGTCCTATTTAAGTGTCCTGCTTGTTTTATTTGAAGTATTTTTAATAATCATTAATCATCAAGATATGATCATTAGTATGCAGTTAAAAATGGGATCTGCTAGTGTTTTTTTGGTATATGTGGCATTCCATTTCTGAGTTGATCAAACCTGTATCTTACTTGGTGTGGATTGGGAAATGATGCAGGCAAACCTTTGTGAAGGCCCTTGAGCCCTTTGTTAATTGGCTGGAAGAGGCAGAGGAAGAGGAATAAGTGCAGTCTGCTCATGCAACATTCGACCTTGTTCCATGTTCAATTTGCGATCAATTCCTGAGATATATTTAACTTAAAAGTTCCAGCTTTAATTATATTTGGTGTGCCTTTCTGATAATGATGACAAGATAAAGCCATGTATGCTTAATTACTTGCAATAATCAATATTACTCTATGGTCTCTCTTTCATATTCTGACTTGATTGTTTTATTTACGGCAATAGTGTTTGGGTGTTTGAAATATTTCAGCATTTGGAAAATTAACCCCAAGATTATCATCTTCGCATTCAGTTGCGCAAACAAATTTGTTTTTAATTTGCATGGAAGACTGAAAATCAGATTGTGTGTTCAGCTCTTTTTTTTCTTTCCTAGGTAAAACGGGGATAGTTTTACAACTGATTTCTGAATGTAGCACTGGATCATTTTATCATGCCTATTGTGATTAAAAAAAAAAATCTGAACTTCAATTATTCGCTTGTCAAATTCCATTTCCAGGTGAAGTCTCACTGGAATGTAAGGAATAAAAAAATTTCTCTGTAGTCTAAGTTACAGTGTAAAATATACTTGCCATTAAATTGAGAGATGATGGGTGAAGTCAATCTTGGGTAAATCAAGTTTCAGGTTAGATGCCAGATGAACACAGAAGATGAAATTAAAAATAACGTAGCAAGACCAAACTAAAGATTGATTTTTTTTTTTTTTTTTTTTTGGAAAACGAGTATTTAAGAATTGTGAGTTAAAAATTGTTTAGGGACCTGATTAGTCAGAAGGAGTTCATAAAGTCTCGAGTCTCGACCGCTGATTTAAGTCAGTGTCAGATTCCAACAACGCCGACCAGAATGAAGCAGTGAGAACGAGTCAGAGCTTTTAAACAAGATTTTACAGTTGGGTCCATCTTGGGCCCATTTTCCTCACCCGTATTACTGGTTTCGTCTAGAAACTGACGGTATATCCCAAGACTGAAAGAGCTAGTAAAATCTGAAATTAGTTGCAGCTTGCAGGTAGGAGCAGGACGATAGGTGCTACGGGTTTTAGAGTCATCAACTGAGAGAGGAAAATAATAGATATGGCGTTTTCTTTGGGAATCAGCTGCTTTCGTTCCTCACTTATCACCTGCAATGCCATTGCTAACTACAACAGTAACAATATCTACCATTCCCACTCGAAAGATACCGCATTCATCAGACGCGCGGCCGAGTTAGCCGACATGTCCGCCGGTTTATCCTCTCCACACCCGAATTTCGGCTGCGTCATAACTACTGCATCCGGAAATGTCGCCGGAGAGGGATATCTTTACGCCCAGGGGACAAGACCTGCTGAGGTTCAAGCGGCGGAGGCTGCTGGAGGGTGGAGCAAAGGGGCCACGGCTTATCTTAATATGGAGCCTGGGGATTGCCATGGAGACCACACTGCTGTCTCTGCTCTTGTTGAGGTTTGCTTATAAAACTTCTTATTTTTCTCTTCTTTTTAGTTTAGCATGATAAATTTTAATAATTCGAACGACTTGATGATGATTGACAATCGCATAGATTAGGCAGGGATTACAAGAGTTGTGGTTGGCATTAGACATCCCTTGAGGCATCTTCAAGGCAATTCTATCCGTGCGCTTAGGAGTCAAGGTTTGCAGGTTGATGTTCTTGGAGAGGATCTCCAGAGTAAGATTGTTGAGGTATAAAGGTTTAAATTTTAGTTACATTTGATCCTTGAAACTGTAATTATTGTTCCTTTTCCTTGTATGTGTCCATGAGAGATGAGTGAAGTGTATGGCATAAAGCATTGATAAACAAACCACTCTACTATTTTGAATTAGCTTCGCCTAATTATTTTTATTCACTACTTTAAATTTGACTCTTAGTTTGTTTATCTCCTTTTTTTTTTTTTTCCCTCTCATATCCTCGACAAAGTTAGTGTTTCGTGTTATGTTTTCTGTGACATTTCATTACATTGTAATGTAGGAAGCTCGAAAATCATGTCTCCTTGTTAATGCTCCTTTAATTCATAGAGCTACTTCTCGCGTACCCTTCTCAACCCTCAAGTATGCCATGACTCTTGACGGTAAGAATTGTGTTTCAAACAATAATTTTTGTTTATTGTTTAGTGTTTACTGTTTTTAGATTTTTTGAAGGCTGACAAGTGAAGTTAGTTAACTTCAATCACTTACAGAGAGACCTCAAAGCTTTTAACAAAGAACTATGCTAATAATCTTCCTTGGATTCTTACAGGAAAAATTGCTGCTACCACTGGACATGCAGCATGGATAAGCAGCAGGAAATCAAGAGAGCGAGTTTTTGAACTAAGGGGTAGAAGTGATGCTGTTATTGTGGGAGGAAACACAGTACGCAAGGACAGTAAGTATGATATTTCTGATTTCGTAATTGTTTTGATGATGTGAAAGATATCTAGATGTGTTTTGCGGTGCTAATTAATTTTTTGAATCAGATCCTAGATTGACTGCTAGACATGGGGGTGGGCATATGCCCATGAGGATTGTAATGTCCCAGACACTCAATCTTCCTGAGGAAGCAAATCTCTGGGACATTTCTGATGTTCCTACCATAGTTGTAACACAAAGAGGTGCCAGGAGGAGTTTCCAAAAACTACTTGCATCCAAAGGAGTTGAAGTGGTGGAGTTTGATGTCTTAAATCCCAGAGAAGTTATGGAATACTTTCATGATCGTGGATATTTGTCTATTTTGTGGGAGTGTGGAGGGACGCTAGCGGCCTCTGCTATTTCAGCTGGTGTTATACACAAGGTTTATCCTCTTGTTTTTTAATGTACATCTCCATATAGGTGGCCTTTCTTTCAGAATTTCTTGTCACCTGGAAAACTTTTATGATGATGTGAATTTTTCCTCGAACAAATTCAAGTCAACTTTCTTGAAATTTTCCACAAAAATTGAAGTATGTTATGTTGAATGATGGTCATCGTATTTGAACAAGATATAAGGGGTTATATTTATCTGAGCTTATAACCTGGTTCAGTATCTGCAAAACCTTTTGCCATCTCATGGCATTAGCTTAATTCCTAAATTTGTTATTCAAAGATAATTTGCTGGTTCTTTTAATCAAAGGTTATCCTGTTAATATGCCGTAGTTCTCTATTGCTCAGTTTGTTAATGCAATTAGATTGTAGCTCTTACATTTCTTTCCAAAATGATGTATCAGCCTATTCATTTTTCCTGATTGTTCCATTTCTTAGTGTAGATTCTGACTGTGCTAGTCGATACTATGTCAAAATTTCCCGTTAAGCTCCACCTGTTCTAAAATTTTGATCCGTTAGTTAGATGCACATCATTTTATTTAATAATTAATAAATATTATGTGGGAGTTACCTCTTCCCAGAATAGGGCCCAACTCCGAGAATTAATGATCTGAAGTTCAGTGTTGTTTGTGTTTGCACTTTGTTCGCCTTTACCATGTTAAGCAACCAACTTTCTCTGAAGGCTCAAGTTGTTAAGTAGATATGCGATATTATGCTTATAACTCAAATATGGCTTTGACTTTATTTTAATGTTCTTTTTACTATAACTTTTTTGTTGCAGGTTTTTGCATTTGTTGCCCCTAAGATTATTGGTGGAAAGAATGCGCCATCTCCTGTTGCTGAACTAGGGATGGTTGAGATGTCACAAGCTTTGGATTTAATTGATTTTCATTATGAACAGGTTGGTAATGATTCTTCCCGATCTTCCAAATCCTTTATGCATTCATACCCATTTTTGGGTTGATATTTGAGAAGTGTTGCAGATTCTCACCTAGTCCTTTATACCTTGAAATAACTACTTTGACTCTTGCAAGTCTTCTACATGAATGAAAATGGAATGAAAACAATATCTAGTCATGGGTGCTGTTTTCTATCTTTTAAGACCATTGCCTTGCCTCTTCGATTCACAATGAACCAGTGGAAATGATGTTGTCCATATTCTTTTTGGGAAATTCCTTTCAGCCTTTGATTGCCCTTGCATAATGGCACTTGAACAGGTTGGACCAGATATGCTCATTAGTGGATTTCTGCATCCAATCCCAGAACCAACCCCAGTTATTCCATCAGAAGAAGAAACTTTCGCAATTGATCCTACTGTCATTCCTTATGAATCAAGTATCATATTCTTCTATAAGACTTGGGATCCTTATGGAGCTCTTTCAAATTTTTCTCCTCATCCAATCCAAATGCTCGATGATAATGGTAATTACGCCACATGGACAACTGTGGAGCATTACTACCAGGTACTCGCATTTCAAGCATGAATTATTTTCTCTTGCAAAAAGTGTCGAAATTGTATCACAATTTTGTGAATTATAGGCACACAAGTTTCTGGGTGTGAATGATCCTGTAGCAAAAGATTGCATTGAGAAGATAAAATCTGCAAAAAGTCCAGAGGAAGCAGCACGAATGGGAAGGTCAATGCAGAGACGGCACCCTGATCTGGTGTGTTCCTCTATAGTCTATACCTTTTTTATGACCTAAAGATTGGACCTTTTACTGATACCAGAGTTTACAGATTTGTATTGCAGTCTAATAGTACTAGAAATCCAATACTAGATAAAATAACTGTATAATATATGATTGAAGGCGAAGTATTGCCATTCTCCAATTCTCATAAATTGCTGACATCAATTTATTGTTGGAAGGATGGTCAACAGGTAGTGCATGAGTGGGTGGTTTATTTTTATATTTTGAGAATGTGGTGACATTAATTTTTCACACAAGTGGAATTTGTTATTTCCTTATTTTGAGGGAATGAATGACTACTTTTGTGGAGATTCAAGGATGGTTTTGCTTGTAATGTTTCAGTAAAATCTAAGGTTTAGGATGTCAATAATGCCGAAAAACGCTTACATTCTGTCTAGATAGTATTGTGATTTCATGTTCATATGATTTTGCATGTCTCATGTCCATAAGAAAAAACATGCACTGCACTACCGTTTTTAACTGGTACCTTATCAGAACACATGGAACTTGAAACAACATTTGGGTGCTAGAATCCAATTCTCTTATACTTCCCCTGCAAACTGATGGAAACTAATAATTCATGTGATGCACAGGTGAGACCTGATTGGGAAAATATCAAGATTGATGTTATGTACAGGGCGCTAAAATGCAAGTTCTCAACTTATCCTCATTTGAAATCCATGCTGCTCTCTACTGTTGGATCGGTTCTTGTTGAAGCTTCCCCACATGATCTTTTTTGGGGCGGAGGTCGAGAAGGTGAAGGCCTGAATTATCTGGGTAGGCTGCTCATGAAGTTGAGATCGGAATTTCTCGGTGATTCCTCTACATCGAGCGAAAGCAATTGCTTAGCTCTGTAATATATGGACAAAAGATGCAAATCACTACTGAATATGTGCTATTTCTTGTAACAATTTTATACAGTATGGATAAGTGAATAATTCAAAATAAAATATTCATAATAATTTACAAAATGATCTTAATTGATCTCAATTCTTTTTCAAAGTTAGTTTCTATTTTCGTTTGAAACAGAGGGGAATTTTGTTGATCTTAAGTTATTGTGGTGGTGAATACTTTGTTCAAGCACATTGTCAAGATTGATGGAAACTAATAATTCATGTGATGCACAGGTGAGACCTGATTGGGAAAATATCAAGATTGATGTTATGCACAGGGCGCTAAAATGCAAGTTCTCAACTTATCCTCATTTGAACTCCATGCTGCTCTCTCTACTGTTGGATCGGTTCTTGTTGAAGCTTTTTGTAATCAATGCCAACATGATGAAAAGTTGAAACAAAAATAATTTGAAACAGTTTGAGGAAGACTTTTTGGTCGATGAAAAGCAGCATTTACAATAGTTTAATTGAGGTTGTTGTCATCTCAAATCAAATATCAAGCTTTGGACCATTCATGATCATCCTCTACTGTAACTCACATGTTTAATGTCGATTATGTCATTTTCTGTCATTTTAATCCTATTGTCAGCTCATGGTTTATTAATTTAATAGAGGTTTGATTACTTACAGCTGGTTTAAGCTTTGAAAAGGAAATTAAGTTTTTGAACATTGTGTCACATTTTGATCTTGTTTAATGTAAAAATCAACTACTTTAAAAAAACAAAAAATTTACCAAATTCATTTATTTTATCATCAAAGATCTTAGCTTTTTTGTTTTATGAAATGTCAAAATTAATTGGTTCACGTGTTTTTCATGTGAGAAATCAATTTTCTTCTTAAGCTAACACAACCAAATTACAAGTTAAAACATGTTTACGACATTGAGAGTGACTGTTGCTTAAAATAGTGGAAAGATCATAATGGTGCAAATCACTTTGTAAAAGCAAACATAACACGTTTTCCTTAGTCTACCTCTTAATAGCATTTGAGAAAATCTCATGAGACATTTTGCTAGCAGAAAACACATGGATTCGATTCGTACCAATTTATTGAATGTAATCACTTTTTCATAAAATGTTTTTTTTAAATATGTAATGTAATTAATACGTTACCACCTCTACCAATAATCACACTGTTCCCGCGGCCACCGCTATAGTTTCACATAGGTTCATATAGACTTAATGGACTTTATATAATGAATATTACATCAATTTAAGTAGTAAGGATCGTAGACCTAATCAAATAATATAATTAGCTATAGAACGTAATTTTTATTCTATTATATGCTTGATTACAGCATATCAAACATGGTCTTACGGTACTAAAATCTTATTTGTAAAAAGTTGGATCAACCCAAATTTTAAGAGAATTTTATTTGAGTATTATTCCTGGTTCGAAGGAAAAATAAATTCTAAAAAAAAAAGAAGTGGAGGTATAATTAGAAAGTGGGTTGTAAAGAACCAGAGAGCAAAGGAAGAAGAAAAAGAAAGTGAATTGTTAACAAAAAGGAAAGAAAGAAACATCTAATAATCTTATAGCTCTTTAGAAAATTAGTTAGGCAAACGCATCTACTCACAAATAAATATTTCTTATTAAATAATGTGAGTTAAGATGTGGATCTTTGTTCAAAATCTCATTTATAAATATTATTTTCATATCTAATCATGTACTAAAATTATTTTTATATACAAATGAAAGCATCATCTATTCTGTTTCTATGTGGCTAATAATGTTTTCAGATTGATACTTTAAGAATAATTAAATGGATATGTTGAGAAAAAAATATGATTAAGTAAATTAAATGGATATGGAGAAGAATAATTAGAGAGAAGAAATTGGTTAAGCTTCATAATTAAAATTCCTACATTACATAAATAGGCTTTTTGAAGACCAAATGGAGCTACAAATCGAACCGCCCACCCACTTTGAAGATTAAGAAAGCACAGCTGGAAATTTCAATATATATATTTATATTATGGATAGGCTTTAAAACTACACTATGCCCCACATTGGACTGACGTGTATCTTCCATTTGGAGGGGAACAATATTCTCTGTTGCCATGTGCGAATTGCACATGTTGTTTTTCGCGTGGTTATTATAGGTTTACTAGTTTAACAATAATAAATTAACCCGAATAGGGCAGCTCGACGGCCAAAAGCGCTTGTGGAGTTTAGGTCATGGATTTGATCGTTCGGAATACAAACTCTTCCTGATTAGCTCTTTTACCTTTGAAAACGAGCAGAAATTAGTTAGATTTATGAACCGTTATATGAGTTTTCTTAAGAAAAAGAGAAAAAAAAAAAATACGATTAATGATATGACTTAGTTTATATCCGAACTATAGTTTGGATATATGTTAAATGATATTTGTTACTTTTTTGTAGGTTAAGACATGCTAACTTTGAACTCATATTTGACAAGAGGTACAAGGCTTTCGACGTAACATTATGTTTCGTAACAGCTTTTTAAATAGCTTTTAAATGCTATTTTATAGTGTTCAGTAAAATAACATTTGGAATAATTTTGATATGTTAAAGATATCGTTTTATGCAAAATATTTAAAGAATATTTTAACAATTAAACGCTATTAAAATATTTAATAATTATCAAAATAACTAATTTTGCTGAATAGACCCTAGCCAAATAAAAGATTCCAACTACAATTCTAATCATGAGTTTTCTTGACTCGATATAAAGGGTCTCACACATCAATACTATATATCATAAGTACTATCATAAACTCTATTATTTTTTGTTCTGCTTAAGCAATCAAAGTAGTTGTAGGTCAATTCTATTAATATTTTTTGTCAATTTATAAATTATTTTATCAATGATAGACGACAAGTATTGAAAATTTTTTATTTAAATATCATCTTCAATTTGAATATGAAGATACGTGTAAGAACTGAAAAAAAAAAAAAATCGTATAATTAATACATCATTAAGTATAATCAATATAAAAATTTCCTCACGACAAGGAAAAGGGACAGCAGTTGCATATATTGTATCATTTACGTATGAAATTTCATTATAACAAGCAAAGTACAACTATGATTTTGTGAACTATGATTGATTGAATGAAAAAGAAAAAAAAAAAATATATCGGCTTCTTTTAAAAAGTTATTAAAAAAAGAAATTTGAGGTTTATACATATATTTTAAAAGATTTATTATTTTGGAAAGAGAAATATTTTTTATTTTCAACATTGATATTCATTTTTAAATGTTTAATTAAATTCAAATAAAAGTAATCTTTAATCGGGTATGTATGAATAATATTTTCATTATCAAGTCTTGTGTTTAACACACTTTTCTAAAATAGAGATTAATTTTTTTTTTTTTTTTAGCAAGATGCTTGGTAGGTAAAAATAATTACCGTTAACTATATAATAATATTATTAGTATTAATTATTAAACGAGCAATTTCTGGTAAACATCAAATCAGAAAGCAAAGCACTTTTAATATTTGGATAAGCACGTAATTGATGTAGCTGTATCTGTATCTGTACATTGTATAAGTATGTATTTGTTATGGAAAAAGACAGTATGACTACAAAGCGATTAGTGCAATTGCTAATGATGAAAGTTCCTTAATCTTATCGACTAGAATTCAATTCTGTTCGAAACACTTCAAAAATATGGGAAATGATTGCTTCAAACTTTTGTTTTCTCAGGCTAAATTGTTAAAAGTCAGTAGAACTCAACTGGGTGTCCCATTGCTTCTGCTCTTGGACAAGGTGAGGTGGTGTTAAGACAAAGACAGATTCACTTGTTAATATAAATATCCAAAACCAGCGGATAAGGTGTTAGTCAGGAAAGTGAGTGAACTCAGTTTCCGTGATAATGAAAATATAATTTATATTTTAGTGTAATTTTACAAATAAATTTTGAAGCGCGAATAAAATAATTACAAACCAAATTAATAAAAATATAAATTTTTAAAAATTATGGGTTGATGATGTATATCATGATGTAACTATATCAGTAAATAAATAAATAAATAAATAAAAAGTTTTAAAGAATATGAATCTTCGTCTTCGTCTCTCTTTCAATCATCAGAATTTAATCTTAAATAGGATTAAATTAAAAAAATAAAATGAATGATGTATGCATTTTCAATGAATTAAATGTGATGTGATGCACCAAACTAATTCATTAAATACCATTTGACTGACCAGATTATAATTCAAACAAATTGACAATTAACATTACTAATTAGGAATAATTATTTTAAAAACATCCTTATCAAAACCCTAAAACATCCATTTTCAAAGCAGTTTACTGTACTCCACATCATTGCTTCCAGGGCCTTGGGGCTATGGCCCTCCGAAATAAAAAAAAATATCAATTTTTTATGTGACAAATTTTTGAAAAAAAAATATTTTAGTTTTGTCATTTATAATTAAATAAAATTATTTTTTAATCCCCCTATTTGGATTTGGTCCGCTACCGATTATATTGCATTAAATTAAGAGTTTAATCCTTTTTTTCTAAAATACAGTGATCCATATTTAGATCATGAAACGAATTTTCTATTTTATTTATATTTAGAAAGTGTAAAACTTTTTTGAGTCATAAAACATAATTTTTTTTTTTGTCATTCCAACAAAGACACTTCTTGAAAGTTTAATAATATTTGTTAAATTCATAAAATTGAGTTTGTAGATTTTAAATCTTCATTTTTTTTTTCATAATTAAACAAAAAAAATTCGATTTATAAATGAAGTTCATAAAATTTTGTGGAAATTTATATTACTCATTCATTCGAGAAGTTGATAATTTAGACTTTCCTAAATTTCTTTATGACAATTATATGTTTATATTACTAATTTAAGTCCCAATTAGGAATTCAAGTCTTGCATTCATCTATCCATTTGATTTAAATATAATTAATTATTTTTCATACATATGTAAAATATAATTTATTTTTTCTCCTCTTTGAACAGAATTTATTGGTCCATAAGAATTAGCCAAAAATTAAAAAATATTGTCACCTTCTCATGGTTGTAGGATTCTCTAGATTGATCGTCCAACCTCTAATATATATATATATATATTTGAAAGATTGGACATTCTTAATATATAATTCAACATGTTTGGATGTCAAAATGAGTACCCATTACAGAATTCCATATTGTCCAAAAATGACAGTGAGGAGAAAGAAAATCAAATATGGCTACGGGGAAAGGAAAGGCGGAGGGGAAACCGACAGCTTCGGTCATAATGTGACTTTGAACTGGATTGGAAGAACGTTCTATACTTGTTCACATTGGACACATTATAGGAGAAACATGAAAACCTACCCTACAAATGTAGGACACTGTTCCGCAAAATGTAAGAATGTAGTGTTTGTTGTAATCTTAATTTGTTTCTAAAAAATTTTTAGGATTTTTTTATTTTTAGTTAGTCTTGTATGAGTTTCAGGGGAAAAAAATTATCACCCATGAATTTTAAAAACTTTGTATTTATTTTAAGTTGAAAATTTAATATTAAAAATGTTATATTAATGTTCTAGAATAATTAATAAATATTTCAATTGATAAAAAAAATATATTTTAATGTTGTAATGGTGATTGATTTTATGACCAATGGTTGTGTACTATGAATGGAAAGTCCATGTCTCTATTATATGATCAAACGACAAAGGATTCACAAATTGGTGACCAAGACCAACCACAGAAGATTTTGACTTTTACCTTTTTTTTTTTTTTAATTTCTATTTAACGGGTGGACGAAAGAGTAATAAACTTTTCTCAAAATACTATTCCATTACTTCCATTTTAATGCTTTTTTCAAGATGCTAACTCAATTATTTGATCATACTGTTGCTAACATGAAAACTAATACACTTAATTACTAGACCCAACTACCGTAAATGACTTTTTTTACTTTTTTTTTAAATTATTATTATTCCAAACTTAAAAATAAAATTTGGTTTTTGCTTCGGCTGGAGAAACAGTCAAAGTATAAAAAATTAAGTGATGATTTAGAAAATGTTATTCATTTAATGGAGATTTTATGTTCAAAATTGTATGTTTACATATAATTTAATATAAAAAAGACTAATAATATTAAAAATTAAATTGAATTTTTTATATAATTATATATATATATGGTGAAGGTTAAAAAACAGGAACTAGCCAAAAAGTCAACTAACAACAAAGGGAATCTACTTGAAAAAGAAACAAAAGATATGGAGTAAGCCAATTAAATTATTGGAGTATGATAAATATAGGTGGCATCCATATAAAGTTACTGCTGTTCTTTTTTTTTTTTTATTTATTTTAAAGAAAATATTAATAAACTTGATATACTCTAGAATCTATTAGGAGTAAAATACATTTGGTGTCTCTAAATTATATTTTGTTTATTTATTTTACTTCATTTAAGGTTTTTATAGAACAAAATAACATTCCGAACTACACAACAGGGGAATGAGTCTCTCATTGACTCGAACTCGAGACCTCTCACTCTTAGCAGACCAACCAATTATCCATTTAATAATCCATCATAATATCCTTTTAATTATCTTGTTAGGATGAATGCACTTTGTATTGTTGGCATAACCAATTACTAACAATAACCGTTATCTATGTATTGTCTATTGAAGATCTTTTTCTACTATTAATCATTTTTAATTTATTTGGTCATAGTTAAATCCCTAAATTTTAAATTTTTATCTACAAAAACAATATAAAATCATAATTGAGATGACAAAAATTATTTTTTTAAATTCATGCTTTAGCCATTGTTTATCATAATATTGTAATTTGAAAGTCATTTAAATAAATATAATTGAGTAATGAAATTTAAATATTTCATTGGTTTTTTAGATTTTTTTATTCAATTCAGAAAAAATATGTCAAAATATAAATTTCATAATTACTTCAATTTTCACTATGGAAATGAGAAATTTCATATTAAACATATGATTTTCTCAATTATATTGTTTTCAACCAATGACGAAATTCATATTGCTTAATTTTCTCAATTATAATTTTAAATTTATAAATTTTATTTATATTAAGTTGTATTAGTTTTCAATCCATAAATTTTATATTCTATGAAATTTATAGATTTTATATTCCATTAATCTATCTCACCATTCTTATCAAAGAAAAAGTTAAAATTATTATTATTAATATTTTTAGAAATATAACAAAATTAACATGGAAAATAGAAGCACCCATACATAACCCTTCAGATGGATTTTGTTTCCATAATTTCATTTTCTAAAATGGTTCGAAAAATAAAAACTAAAAATTGCTGTGAATTCCAATAATTAAATCCATCCACATGTTCTGTTTTATCTTTCATTTTTCTATATATAAAAAAAAAGTAATTATATGGCTCATAATATATAGTTAATTTGTTAATAAAACATCCTTGTTTATCCAAATATTGTTGTTAGGATAGGAAGATCTTTATGACTCTTTACCATATCTGAAACTTGTGAAAGTGACAGACAGAGGGAGAGAGAACACTTCTCTCTCTACTTTCTCTCTCTAGAATTGTCTTCCCTTCTCTCTCTGAGTCATTTTTAAGAGCGGTCTTTATGCAATTTTCGTGTTCTCTTATGTGTTAGTGGTTCCTATTATTTCTCCTAATTCAGTTCTTGCTTACCATTCCTGGTTTCCTACCCACATACACTCTCTCTTTCTCTCCAAAACCAATTCACTTCCTCTCTAAAATTCAATTTGCCTTTCCAAAATCCACTGTCTACCCTTTTCTTTATTGTCTTGCCCTCCCCAAGTAGTGTGTTTTTATGCCAAGCATTGAACTTTGTACAAAATTTATTACAGCATAATTGGATTCTTTTCGCCCATCTGTATCAATCAAAGCTTGATCTGGACAAGAAATGGTGTGTTGGTTTTTCTAGTGAGGATTTGAAGCTCAATTTTGTTGGAATTTATGAGAGTATTGTGATTTGGATCGAGGTTGGTGAGCAACAATTGTCAAATTAAGCACCTTTTGATTTCTTATATTAAAGGGTATTATTTTTTTTTGGAGTTATTGCACGTTAAGATTTGAAAAAGTATTTTCTTTGTAATAGATCTTCCTAGATTAGATCTGGTCTTTATGACATATATGCCTTTTTAGCTTTTGTTTATGTAAGTGAATATAAAATGAAAAAGAGAGAGTGAAGATTCTTATCCAATTTTCTCTGCTTCAACAACAAAAAAAAGTCATTGAAAAGTGTCTTTCCTTCAATACTAAGCAAAATCTTTGGCAAATTCAATTCTATTCTCGCTTCTCTGTGGATTGCGTGATTCAAACATCTCGAGGTGGCTTTTGGGCAAATCTATGCTAAAGTTGGATTGTCAGGCACTGACTTCAAAGGGTATGTTGCAATTTACTTATTAGATTGTTGTTTGAAGAATTTGATAACTTATTGATGAATCAGTTAAATAACTAGCATTGAATTCAAAAGGGTTTGTTCTAGATTTGATCGCTGATTCTTTTTTCAGAGGTTGAGGGTGAATTCAATTGGTTTAGTAGGCTGTGAATTTGAAAGAGTTAGAATCAATTTGGTCAAAGATTGGTATTTGATTAATACAAGGGTGAATTTGGTTGACCAATCCCATCATTGATCTGTGAATTTGATTGACCAATCCCATAATTGACCTGGGAGTTAAAAGAGGACTCTTAGGATCTTCACCAACCATTTCTGACGGATCCGCCATCTGAAAACAGCGGGTGCTATTGTCCGGCTGGTCTGGAGTGCATATTAAATATTATCAGGGCCCTCAGGATGGGGTCCTGCTTGTCTGCAGAAAGCAGGAGCCCTCGCCCTGGTACACCTTCCTCTCCTGGTTTTGGGATCAAGAAGAGAAGGAACCCAAAGCGGCGGCCAGGGTCACGGAATTCTTCATTTGACTATCGAAGGGAAGAGCCGCTACATAGGATTCCTGGAAGGTTGTTTCTGAATGGGTCCAGCAATATTGCTTCGCTGTTTACCCAACAAGGCAAGAAAGGAACTAATCAGGATGCCATGATTGTTTGGGAGGTGAGCTCTTTCTTTACTTTGGTACTTTGGAATGGTTTTGCATTTGGAAATCAACTAGGTTCATTCGTACCTCCTCTTCTCCCCAACACCCCCCCCTCTCTCTGTCTTCCCTTTCTTGATAGCTTTGCAAACAAGCAGTTGTAAAATATTATGTTTGTTGGATAGGAGAATTCACTTTTTAAACAATTGCTAGTATAGTCAATCTAACAGTAGAATTTCTATTTTGCTCCATTTCAATTGTTGTCTGATCTCAAAGTTCTTTTCCCTTTTCTTGAGTAAAATATTATGGTTATGAATATCATCGTAATTGGAAAGCAATTGATGATATGGAACTAAAATTTTCACATTTGATGAGCTTATTATGTGGGCAACTTCAAAATACTATATTTATGGATATACAATCCCTCCCTTCTCTTTCTCTTTCCACATTAGATGATTCTGGAAGCTATTGTCTTTTTGGAGCCTGGCATGATTATGAAATGGCAACACATCTATTTTACCTTGTTCCTCTGTTGCACCTATTTGTCTCAAAACAGATTAAGATGTACTGCTCACATTATCTCTATTTTAACACACGCCACTCTTCTCCACACTAAAATACAATGTTAGTTATCTAATTCCCTACATTTGAAAAGTTGGAATAAAAAATTTTCTTTCTTACTGTGTGAAAGTGTGAATTTTCAGAACTTTGGATCAAGGACAGATACAGTGTTCTGTGGAGTTTTTGATGGCCATGGTCCATATGGTCATATGGTTGCTAAAAGAGTGAGGGATCATCTTCCCCTGAAACTGAGTGCTCACTGGGAAGTGAATATAACCAGTGAGGATGTTCTCAAAGAGATTAGCGTGAATACTACAGCAAGCATGAACTCTGAAGACCAGTCCTTTATATCTGCTGATGAAGAATCTAGGGCCTCTTTAGATCTTGATGAACCTGAAAAACAACCAGAGATTTTTCAGACACTGAAAGAGTCATTTCTCAAGGCTTTCAAGGTCATGGATAGGGAACTGAGAGTGCATGCAAATATTGATTGCTATTGTAGTGGGACGACAGCAGTTACATTGATCAAGCAGGTCTCCACTTGTTACATCATCAAACTTGTATTTTTGTGATTCAGAAATCTGTGATATACCCTTCTTAATAATGCCTGCATTGGCTGTTTATGTAGGGTCACTATCTTGTTGTTGGGAATGTTGGGGACTCCAGAGCTGTACTGGGTACGAGGGACAAGGATGATTCTCTTGTCGCCATTCAGTTGACCGTTGATCTCAAGCCAAATCTTCCAGGTAGCTCCATGCCCTTTCTCTCTTCCATAATAATTATAAGTTCTTGCCAACTGCTCTTTTCATACTTTATATGACCACTGCTCTCTGTGCAATAATGGTGAAATTACTTGGCATCTGACCAGGAATCATTAATTCATACAATTACAAGGGAAAACAGTGCTAGTTGCCTATACGCACATGCCAATATTAAATTGTTGCCCGACTAACAACCTAGTCATTTGCATGTGGGAGTTTACTTGTGCTCTATGAAAATATACTGTTACCCTAACATTTATTTCTGTCTCCTGACTTCCAAATCTGTAACTCACGTGGTCTGGTTAACAATCAAACTGGAATAGCAGGGTATATACTAACTTTTTAAGGACTTGATTTTCAGACCTAGTCTGCTGTTTCTGTTCTAATGCCCTATACTTGTTAGACTATTTGGTGACCATTAAGAAACCTATCCAGGGATTTGGTCTTTTGGCCGTATTCTCCATTGATTGGCTACATGATGAATTTGGTCTCCCCATTTATTTAGTTTTGCTTCCATTTGCTTTCGCTTTCGCTTTTGGTGTCTATCATTAGTGGGAATTGCAATTGTATAGAAGAATAATATTCGGGCATGTGTTAATGTACGGAATGCTAAAATATCCTAAGTTTAAAGATTCATGATACACTTGCATGGTTCCTATGTTTTTAATGTAACCAATATCTCTTTGATTGTCTTTTTGTTCCACAAGAATGCACTTGCATATTCCTGTTTTGAATGTGCAATATATCTTTGATGTTCTTTTATTCCATAGATTTTTTTCCCCATTAACTTCACAATTCATTGTTCTTCAACATTGATGTTTTGCAATGAGGTGTGTATTTTATTGGTCACGGGAGCAATTAGGCTAGTTGTGAGTGTTCTTGAAGTTAGTTGTAGTGAAGGAACATGTAGTTCAAATTGATTATGAGCTGGAGAAAACCAAGTGAGCATAATGGTCTATGACCTCAGGTATGCATGCACTGATAACCATGTTAGCATTGAGGTTCATTAGTTGCAACTTTGACTGAAGGCTATATGATGGACAAGGATAATTCTCGCATAGTTTGTAGAAACTTGAGGGACTGCGTGAGTTCAAGCATAGTTGATTGGCAAGGGAATTATTTTGAAGATGGTTGACATGAGGGTTAAGTGAGATTAGCAGTGGTGAAATGGAAAATATTTTGTGGAATGGGTTTTAATGATATGTTTGCAATCACATGTAAAAATATTTTTGGCATTATCCTTGGTAATTGAGTACAAGGAAATGAAATGTGAAACACTGACTGGATGTAACATGATTTCTTGCTAGATCTTGTGGTCCACCTTTTCAGCTTATGCTATTTTTAATTTTTCTCTCTCTCTTTTTAAAACTATTGGCTCTTATAGCGGAAGCGGAAAGAATACGGAAGTGTAAAGGGCGAGTTTTTGCTCTTCAGGATGAACCTGAGGTGGCAAGAGTGTGGTTACCAAACAATGACTCTCCTGGCCTGGCCATGGCACGAGCTTTTGGAGATTTCTGCCTGAAGGATTTTGGTCTTATCTCTGTCCCTGATATCTCCTGCCGGCGGCTAACTGAGAACGATGAGTTTATAGTTTTGGCCACTGATGGGGTAAGAGCTGTTTCTCAATATTAAATGAATTTTAGCCTTCTGCTTTTCTGTATTTCTTGGGATCTAATTTGTTGTACTGTAGGTTTGGGATGTTCTATCAAATAAAGAGGTGGTAGACATTGTAGCATCAGCCCCAACACGTTCCTCCGCAGCAAGAGCCTTGGTTGAATCAGCTGTTCGGGCTTGGAGATACAAGTATCCAACCTCGAAAGTCGATGATTGTGCTGTAGTTTGCCTCTTCCTTGATACTAACAATTTATCTACTGCTTCCAATGCCAATTCAAAAGAGCAGCCTACTACGGTAGAGCAAGCTGACATTGGTAATCAGAAAGAGGTTGATCCCTCCGGTCCTATTGGGCTAGGCCGTTCAGGTACTGTGAGGACCGGGAAAGAGGTACTATCAGAAGGAAATGCAGAAGAAGATTCCTCAAAGAAAGAAGAAGCACAATTGGAATGTGGGATAGAGTGGTCTGCTTTGGAAGGAGTCTCCCGCGTTAATACCCTACTAACTTTGCCAAGGTTTGTGCCTGGAAAGGAAGATAAGAAGGCTGCCGGAGAGACCAAAGCTTGGAAAGGACGGTAAAAAGAAAAGGAAAAGGTTTTGTTAGTCCTGGATTTTCTTAATTAATTTCTATTCTTTCATTTTCCTTATTTCTGCATGGTTTATTTTTTGACAGAAGGGGGGAAAAGATTTGTAGGGCCATTAAAATTAAAATGTTAAATTTGGACAGGAGAGGTGGGGCCCGGCTATATTAGTGTGTCTGGGAAATAGTCCTTTCTCTCTCTAGTGTGGGTAGAATTGGAATTTTGTAAAATCCAACTCTCCGTCAATTTTTTTTTTTTTCTGGTTTCAAATGGCATAATGTGTGATCTGTTGGTTTTTGTCTATGTTGTTGATAATAATATGTGAAAGTGAAGCATCATTCAAGCTTTGATTTTTCTTCTTCTTTATTTTTGTCTTGTCCTCTTTTGTGGGTTTTGTTCTTTCTTCTGACCATAAGTGGCCAACTCAGAGGCAGAAACTGATTGAAAGCGGCAATCATCTTAAGGGTATTTCAGGTTCAATTGGCCGGCTGCTTTAGGCCTACAAAGCTTTTTTGGCTGTAAGCGAGCAACCAAGCAATCCAGTTACAAGGCAGAGGATTCATCCACGTCAGTACAACCACCACCACCCCCACCCCCACCTTGGAATTTAGCTACCGACAACCGTTCATGTCTACCATTTCTGAAAAGACATGATTATTCCATGGAAAGTATATTCCATTTCCGCCAAGTTCTACCCTTTTTGAGCGGTAGTAAAAGTGGTAGCAACAGAAAGATTGGAAATGGAGTCGAGTGTGAACAAGGATTCCAAATCTTGGGTCTGAGCCGCCCAACTGGTTCAACCGCTTTTCTGTGTTTGAGACTAAACGATGAACTTCATTTAATGATACTAAAATTGAAAGATTTTGAGTTAGAATATCTCATCGAAGTTAAATTAACACAAAAAACAAGTACCCAAAAAATTAAAAATCTTTATAAAGATCAGAGTATTTGGAGCTAAGAGTAGGAGCTCCTTATTTGAAATAGGCTCTTTCATTTTTTCCCTTGGTATAAATAAATGGAACTTAATTTGTTTCATCGTTCAACAGATACAAGCTATGAAATATCAAATCTTTCCCCTGTTTGATTATATTGGTTTTCCATCTAACCATCTGCTATAGAAATCCAACGACTCCCGTGGCTTGTACTCAGGGACCGTATGCCCTGCTCCCTGCAACACCAGATTACCAATTTCTCATATTCTTAAAAAATAAACTGTAGAACAAAAACCTATGTGTCACGGAAATGGGAAACCTGAAACGCAGAAAAGAATACAGAAAACGATATTGAATTTTACATTAAAAAACGGTTTTATACAAGAAAACAGATATGCCCAAAAGTTTCCAAACGCGGAAAGGCTTATGAATAGAGACAAAAATCATGTTTCATACCTTAATGGTCAAAAAGATGAGGTTGTTGACATATCCTTGCAAATACCTGTAAAAAATGTCATCAATCCATAATTAAGACCCAGAACTATTGCATAAAGACTATTTCCATGCGATAGGAGAATCAAGGATTGAAAATGAAGATTCAAACCAATGATTTTTTCATCCAATTGTGTTCAAAACTGTTAAAGTTTTGATCTTGGTGGAACTTACCCAGCAACTTGATCATTTGACATCCATGGTCTCCATTCATCAATTATCTTATATCCAAGTGACCTAGTCCATGCTTGAGTTCCGGTGAAAGGTATACACATATCATGGTCTCCACTGTATATAATCAATGAAGTCGATCCAAAAATTAGATTTTATATATCATTTTCTTAAACACGTTCTTAGTTTCAGGAACTTAAGAAATTATACCTATATATAAGCGCTCTATATCCTTGCATTGTCAGGTTCTTGTGGTAAGGGAGCATACTTCCAGCACCATATTCATAATCTATTCGATCTGAGCACAGCTCCCAAGGACCCGCTATGGATTTCTATTATTATTATAAACATATCACTTGATTAGTTAGTTAGTTCAAGCTTTCAATTGCATGTTATAATTAAGAGTTTTAAATCATTTACCGGAGCAGCATGAATTGCTTTTCTAACTGATTCATCGTTCAGCCAGGCAGTCGCAACCTCATCGCGCTGCAAGCTCCCAGGAGTTTAAGATACCATCAATGCATGGTAAATTGGCAAA
The DNA here is from genome assembly GCF_041381405.1 of Jatropha curcas. Lineage (NCBI taxonomy): Eukaryota > Viridiplantae > Streptophyta > Magnoliopsida > Malpighiales > Euphorbiaceae > Jatropha > Jatropha curcas. The sequence goes on along the minus strand of NC_143153.1, from coordinate 316,598 downwards.
AAAAGTAAAAATTATAGTGTAAATTAAGAAATTTTTAGTACTTACAACGCATGGGACACTGCCTTGCTCAGCTAGTTTAGGCCATAATGGGAGGTTACCATCTTTTTCTAATGACCATAGCGGCCAAGCGCGGCCGAACATTCTCTTTCTGACCTTGAGAGGCCTTTCTGTAGCCCCTAATTGCTGGAAGCTAACAGGCAAGCTTGAGTTTGCTTTTACCTTTTGTGTTGCTTCAGGATCATGGTAACAGGGCTCAAGGATATCATAAATGTTCAAATCTGACAAACACTAGTTAAAAAAAAAAAAAAAGTAACATAAAATTTTAGTCAGATACTGTAAGCTAAACTTAATTTGTATGGAATATAGTACAGAATAAATTAACCATCTCTTGCCGTTCAGAAACGATATTCTGTCAGAAACGATATTCTGTCGTATAGCCTATGGTGTTATTAACGAAGAGAAAAAATTAAATTATCTCACCCTTTCCAGCTTGACAAGGCTTGAATCGCAATTAGCTGTAGGATTGTAGTAATTTCCTTTGCAATTACTTTGAATTTCCTGCAAGAGTTTGTGTAAATTTCCTATTATATCTACCTATTTGATTATGATATAAGAGAGGGAAAAAATAGTCACTTCCTCTACCTCGAAAATATCATCGGATATAAGACCCATTCCATGTACGAAAGGGATAAGAGCATTGATCCCATCAAATCTGGTGTGTGATGCTCCATTTCCTACCAAATAACCCTGCAACCAAATTTATAGATTATAAAAAATTATGTTTATGATCCAATCAACGGATTCTAGTACCTTAAAATTAATAATTGGTTTCTGAGCAGCTTTTATTCCTGCAAGAAAAACAAAAAAAATTATTAATTATTTAATATTTGCATATACAATCCTAACTCTAAATGTATATTAAAAAAAAAAAAAAAAATTGTACCTTTCACCACTTCGTGAGCAAGAGTAGGTACATAAATTCCAGCATAAGACTCTCCAGAAATGTAAAATGGGTTGCTGAGAAATTCTGGGTATAGTTCAAACCACTGTTTTGTAAAACAAAAAAAATTATTTGGTTACTTCTCTTTTGTGAATCTGTTAAAGAAGTTGAATTGAAAATTACCTTAAGAAGAAAAGTGTGTGTGTCGGCTGCAGTTTTGAAGTCATCAGTTGTGTATTTGCTTGTGTTTTTGGAGTAAGAGAGTCCAACACCACATGGAGAATCCAAATAAATTATATTTGAAACCTACCAAAAATTTAAAAACAAAATTAATTATCATTTAGATATTTAAAAACAAAATATATAAACACAGACCTTGGACCAGCTATATGGATTTAGATGCAATGTGGGTAAGCTTCCTTTTGGATGCCCTTCTTGAAAGTTGAATGGTCCTGTATACAGCATATATACATTTAATATTTAATAAAGCTGCTTAAAAGAAAATATTTCATAATGCAAATTTAAAAAGTAATTAGGATATAATTGGATGTTGCCCACATGTCTAAAATAACCATCAAAAGAAAATGAAATTGAAAAAGACAAATGTGTCTTTGTCTTTAATTAAAAGTTGTGTGGTTGTGGTGTATTCATCATATCCTCAATTTGCTAAACCAATACACTTCTTACAAAAATAATTATTACAGACAACTCTTTAATCAAACGCTTATCTTTGGATTATTTAACTAAATAATCTATGATGTCTCAAATTAAAAACTTATCTTGGTTTTTGCATTATCATACACTTCTACTGGGAATTAATCTTGGCTAGCTGGTGGAGTTGAAACTAGAAAAGAGTAGAATGCTCTCTCTATATATATATATATAGAGAGAGAGAGAGAGAGAGTGAGAGTTACCATGTTCATAAACAAAGCCATCAAAGCTAGAGCAGCCAGGTCCTCCATTGAGCCATAGAACAACAGGATCTTTTGATGGATTTCTTTCAGAAACAACTAAGTAGTAGAACAGATTCTTCTGGTTAAAGCTCACATACCTACACCAAATTCAAATCATGTCTATGCATTCATAAAAATGATAAATAGACTCACAATTCATATTTATTTTATATATTTATATATATATAACATGAACTTGCCCTGAGTAGTGTTTTGATGGGAATTTGCCATTGAAACCAGGTATCTGAGTGATGAGAGAACCTCTTGGAGCTCCTTCAATGAACTCCAAACTCAAAATCATACAAAAACCACAAAACAACTTCAACTTATCCATACTCATAAATCCTCACACTACACTGTTGGCAATTACAATATATATACACATAACACGTAAAAGTCTTCTGATAATGAAAGAAAGAGAAAGAGAAAGAGAAAGAAAGTGGGTTTGTCTGTGTGTGTCTATCAGTCTATGAGGATAACTTCAATTTGGATAATATATAGTTAAAAGGATGAAACTGAATAATCAAAAAGAAAAGAAAAAAGCTAAAGAATAGAGAAAAGAATTCATCTTTTGGTCAAAGACAAGGAAAGGAAATCAAAAGAATCGTGCGAATAATAAAAACAAAAGTAGAAAGAATAATTGTAATCAGAAAATGATGACCTTGAAATCCATTATGGTTTTGGAGTTTGGTTTAAATGGGTTCGTTCAAATTCAATCATAACCGCATTATTGCAGAAGAAGATTTTGGTATCTCCATATACTCCATTGATGTACCTCCAAATAATGCTGGTTTATAGTTGAAATGGACTTGTCTTTTAGCTTCCATTACTATGGTGGGTATGGGTATCAAACCAGGAAGGGACAAAGAGGCACTTTGCTACAAATGCCTGTTGGCAGGCAAGACAATGAGAAAGAAAATGATTAGGGCGTGAACCACCATGAAAAACCAGAAATGGCCCACTTCACTTCTTCTCATTATCAAAGTTAAAGTAACACCTTTGTTTCATTAGTATGTTTCATTAGTTTTTGCTAAGATTTTTCCTAACGTATAATGATGTTGGATTAACATGTTATCTACGTTATTCCTGTATAAAGAAACTATAAAATGGTTGCATATAAGATTACGAGATAGTGATGAAAAGAGAAAGAAAGAAAAAGAAGGTGGAGCTACCATTTATCACTAATTTGTTTACAAAATGGTTCTCTCCTACTCTCTATGCCAGCTTAGATAATTTGGAGTCACATGAAATGAAATACTTTGGTTGGACCATAGACCTCCATTCTATTATTATGAAATCCACCATCAGCCCATCCCTTTAATTGGGCAGCCCCTAGAGTTTTTGAACTTGGACCACTATTGCACTTGCCTTTGTATGATCTGTCAATGGAAGCATCTTACATTGTTTGCTTTGAAAATAGGAACCACATTTTAAATTTTTATTACTTAATTTGGTTTATAAAGAATTTAAAATTCTTACATTTTTTATTAAATAATATGAATTTGTATTCAATTAGTTATCTTATGTTTAAGTAAAATTTTATATATAATTAACAAATTATTTAAAATATAAAGTTTGAAATAAAATCTTTAGGATTGCCATATTTCCAAATCCATTATTATCCAGAGAACCAATCAGTTCTTAGTTTTGTTTTATTTTTATTTTTATTTTGTTGTTGGGTTCTGGCTTTTCATAACACATTTGGACCACTCTTCCACTTACATTTTTTATTCTTCAAGTATGATTTTCATAATACATTTCTTTGGATGTAACTAAACCCCACTACAATTTGCAATTTGGTCAAAAGTTAATTAGTCTCCAATTAATTAAATTTGTTTTTAGTCTGAAACTAATTACCTTAAGAAGGAAAATTAATATTTGTATTTGCTCATAATCGAACGGTCCTGAATAAATGAACTCAAACAAAGTAAGTTTTTTTGCTTTTCAATACGGTGTGGAATCCCACATCGAAAACCTATGCTGTTGAATAGATGGCCGAGTAATATATATCAAGGCTAAAACCATCAGAGCAACATACTTACCTGGACGGGGTCAATGGGTGATCAAGAAGGCCTATGGCCTAGATCAGTGACCTCCATTGCACTTTGGAGGGGTGCTGGTCTAAGGTCTTCCCAAGAGGAAGAGCCTACGTCATAATTTGTGGCAGTGGGGGCCTGCGTTCGCGCGGCCCCTCCCTAATTCATAACTTCAAAATTAAATTATGGGCTCGTTTTGTCTTTGGGCTCTTTGAATGGCCCTTGTCTGATGGGCTTAAGGCTAACTACTTGCCCTTGGCTATATTATTTTTGGTCAACAAATTGATACTAAGAATTTTTTGAAATATAAAGTAATTATCATCAAACAGCGAAGTTTCAATTCCTTGTAAAAGCTAATTATTAAATGTTTTCCCAAATAAAAGAAAAGTGAAAATTGGAAAACCATTGATTTATATTGGCTTTTCATCCAACCAACGGCTATAGAAATCTAATGATTCTCTTGGCTTGTATTCAGGAACTGTATGCCCTGCACCCTGCAATATTTGTTTCATTTTCATTAATTTTCTTCTTTAATATGCATTATACTTCAATTTTTTTTTTAAAAAAAAAAAAACTACCTTTATGGTAAGGAAGGTGAAGTTGTAATCATATCCTTGCAAGTACCTACAACAAATTGCAGTTTCTCCAATAATTGTTTTTTTTTTAAAAAAAAATAATAAATAAGAGAAAAATTACCCAGCAACTTCATTGTTAGATTTCCATGATCTCCATTCATCAATTATTTTATATTCAAGTGACCTTGTCCATGCCTGAGTTCCGGTGAATGGCACACACATATCATGATCTCCACTGCACAAAAAAAAAAAAAAAAAAAAAAAAAATCCATAAATTAAGAATTTTATTTTCTTTAATTATTTAAACCCTGAATGAAATTTAAACTCGTGATATCATAATTTTGAAATTATTAAGTTTTTGAAAGAAATTGTTATATACCTATATATGAGTGCTCGATATCCTTGGGTGGTTAGGTTCCTGTGGTAAGGAAGCATACTTCCTGAGCTGAAACTAGAATATGTTATTCTACTAGAGCATAACTCCCATTCTCCAGCAACAGATTTCTAATATTCAATTAAAATAAATTAATTAGTATTAATTAAATAAAGCTTTTAACAGAAAAAAAAAAAAAATGAAATCTTTATCATGTACCGGCTCAGCATGAATTGCTTTCCTAACTGATTCATCATTTAGCCATGCAGTCGCCACTTCATCATCCTATATTCACAAAATTTCTTTACGCTGCCATGTTCGGCGAGTTCCAACTCTTCATATATATGTATATATCCGAAAAAGGGTATGGAAATACTCACAAAGCACATTACGCTGCCATGTCCGGCGAGTTCAGGCCATAAGGTGCCGGGTGGAAGCTGTCCGCGAAGCGGCCAAGCCCGGCCAAACATTCTCTTCCTGACCTTAAGAGGTTTCTCCGTTTGCCCTAATTGCTGGAAACTCACCGGCCATAAGCTTGTTTTATTTCCTTTTGGATCTTCATATGCATTTGGGTCATGGTAGCATGGCTCCAGAATATCGTAAATGTTTAGTCCCGATATAGCCTATACATTAATTAATATTGTAATTAATTATTTTTAGATTAATTTGGTGCACATTAATTAATTGATTTTAACATAAAATAATTAAGAACCTTAAGTAATTAAGGTCTCACCTCATAAACTTTATCGACGCTTTTATAACAATTCTGTTGGTTAGTTTGATTTCCATAGCAAGCAGCTTGAACTCCCTGCAAAAATTATTAAAATTTTTGTTTTGGGATTAATTATCAAAAATTTTTAATTTAATACCTTCCTAAATAATAAATAATTACTTATTACCTGGTAAATGTCATCAGAAACAAGTCCCATTCCATGAGCAAAAGGCAGAAGAGAAATTAAAGTGCCATCAAAATTCGTATCAGTGACCCCATTACCCACCAAGTAACCCTGCATGTATAATAATTATTAATTCAATTAATTTCTTTAGCCAGAATAATTATTTCTGTCCTTACGTAATTATTAATCATTAAACATACTTTGAAATTTATAATGGGCTCTACACCGATCTTTATCCCTACAAGAAAAAAAAATGTGAAAAATGAGTTCCAAGATATCAAAAATTTTTAAAATCCAGATATTATTTCCTTTCACGAAAAAATCATAATATGACTAATAGAGATGTTAGTTGAGATAGTAACTGAGCTCAATTCCCGTAAGGGTGAAAACACAAAATGGAGCCCATTCATGGGTACTGAGAAAGCGGCTGGAGAAGGGTTAAACTTCCTGGTTCTACCAAAAAAAAAAAAAATTCTTATAAGTTAATTACCTTTTACAACTTCAGTTGCAAGGGTAGGCACATAAATTCCAGCATAGGACTCCCCCGAAATATAAAACGGATTTTTGGCGAACTCTGGATATAACTCAAACCACTGCAAATTCCAAATTACGAAAAAAAAAAGGGATTAATAGCCAATTTTAATTTGAAAATGTCATTAGGAACTGAAAATTTATCGTTAATCTGTGGTTAATTACCTTAAGAAGGAAAGTGTGTGTATCAGCAGCAGTATGCCAGTCATCAGTTTTGTAGTTACTTGTTTTGTTTGAATAAGAAAGACCAACTCCACAAGGAGAATCTAAATATATTATGTTTGAAACCTGGATTAAAATAAATCAAATAATTAAAATATAACAACATTCGAATAAAACCAAAAAAAAAAAAAAAAATACAATTAATTGTAGAATAAAACAAAATTATGCATGTAACCTTGGACCAACTATATGGATTGAGATGCAAGATTGGCAAGCTTTCTTCTGACTGTCCTTTTTCATAATTGAATGGTCCTGAAATTATATTAATTTATGAGGATAAATATTTTTTTTTTCTTTTTAAAGGAAATTAGGAAAAGGAAAATATTTTTAAAAATATGAACATTGATACCATGTTCATACACAAATCCATCAAAACTAGAGCAACCGGGTCCTCCATTTAGCCATAAAACAACAGGATCTTCCGATGGATTCCTTTCCGAAACAATGAAATAGTAGAATAGATTCTTCTCATCGAACGTTACATAGCTACACAATTATTCAAAAATTGTAAGTTCTTAATTTTCAAATATATATATATATGTTTTCCTTTGATCAAATGAAAGGCCAGAAAAAAATTAATAACGAGCGACTTAAGTAGTAAGACACACTTGAATTCAATGTATGATCTTTACAAGATTTAAGGTTTACCAGTGAAAAAATACTTCAAACAGCCATGAATTCTGAAACGATATTAAGTTTACTATCTAAACAGTATACTAAGAATCTCATGGAAAGTTCGATCCTGGCTCAGGATGAACGCTGGCGGCATGTTTAACACATGCAAGTCGGACGGAAAGTGGTATTTCCAGTGACGGACAGGTGAGCAACGCGTAAAAACCTGCCCTTGGGAGGGGAACAACAGCTGAAAACGGCTGCTAATACCCCGTAGGCTGAGGAGCAAAAGGAGGAATCCGCCCGAGAAGGGGCTCGCGTCTGATTAGATATTAAATTCACTATTTAAACAATATGAGAGAGACAGTCACGGACTCTAAAATGATATTAGGTTTACTACCCAAATAATACGAGGCTAATCTGATACCTAAAGAACAGGATCGTACCCATGGGAATATAAAAAATGAAAAGCAAGAAAATTTAGAAAAGAAAGTTAAACCTACGTACCCTCCATAGTGTTTTGAAGGTAAAGTTCCATTGAAGCCAGGGATTTGTGTGATGAGTGCATCCTGTGGAGCTGCTTCAAGATTAATGAGTTTAAAGCTCAAAAGAAAGCAAATAATAAGTGATACAACCCAAAAGAAATTTTCCATGATCATTACTGTTAGCTAAAAAGGATGAATTGCATGTAATTATATATAGAAATGGAAAAAAATAAGACAAATTGAGTCTTTGGATATTGACAATAAAACAGCTTTTCAATATATAATTGATGATGAGAAAGCGATGAGAAAGCAATGAGAAAATGAACAAGAAAATTACAGAATGCAATTGTCTTGTATATAGCTGTGGTCCAACAATGAAAAGTTTGAGTTAGACGGCAAAGTACAGCCAACTAGATCCAATTGCCAAGAGAAATTTATGTACTTTTCTTAGTTTTTAATAAATTATTATTATTATTATTTATTCATGCAATAAATCTTAAAAAAAATTAAAAATTATTTTGTTTTGATCGGTAATTCTGAACGTTCCAAATTAAAATAAATTATTTTAAATTAAAAATATTAGTAATTTTGAAACCGCGATCATACCTATTTTTTTTTGCTATGTTATTAACGTATTATGAAGGGAAAACTTTCCGATCGATGTACATAATTAATAATACAATGAGACAAATAAATACAGAGAAAGACTGCTTCCATGATCAGCGGAAGTCAATCCATCACAGCTTGCTCTAGCTCTTTTATTTCAATTAATTACTATTACAAAAACAAGAAAATGACATCTTCTGTCACTTCTTGCTAAAACAAACCCAATCAATGAGTTGGAATTTTTTTTTTTTTTTTTCCTTCTTCTTATCATTCTTAGAAACAAACAAATCGAAATTTTCTTTTCTAATTTTAAAAAATAATCTCATCAGACCGTTCAATTGATTATATCGATTTCCCATCTAACCAACGAGTGTAGAAATCCAACGCCTCTCGTGGCTTATATTCAGGAACTGTATGCCCTGCTCCCTGCAATTATTTATTTACATAATTAATTAATTTCTAACTTAATTATTTATTTATTAGAGTCACACAGTAATAACGATAAATAACGAACCTTAACGGTGAGAAATGTAAGGTTATGTTCGTATCCTTGTAAGTACCTGCTTCCAATTCATTAATAAATTACAGATTCATAATATTTTTTTTTTATATTATATAAAAGAATGGTAAAAAATTTAATTAATTACCCAGCAACTTGATTATTAGATACCCATGACCTCCATTCATCTATGATCTTATATCCAAGTGATTTAGTCCAAGCTTGGCTTCCAGTGAAAGGCACACACATATCATGGTCTCCACTGTAATTTAAGAAATTAATCATGAAATTAAACAAATAAAATAAGATTTAATTAACTCCTGATTAGGATTAATACCTGAAAATAAGTGCTCGATATCCCAGTGAAGTTAGGGTTTTGTGATAAGGAATCATACTTCCTACATCGTGACGATACAGTAACCTGTGGGTGCATAACTCCCAAGGACCGGCTATCGATTTCTATATACATAAAGTAATTATAAAGGTAATGTTCGGTAACGTAGCTCGTCATTTAATTTGAAATTTAAAAAAAAAAAAAAAAGAAAGATTTAATCGTGATTGCTTCAAATTATTTACCGGTTTTGCATGAATTGCTGCCCTAACTAGCTTGTCATTTAGCCATGTAGTTGCAATTTCATCATTCTGTACAAATTAAATATATAATGATAATTACAATTAGTACAAATTCTTTTTTACTAAGAAACACAATAAGTTAGATATATATTTGGAACTTACCATGCATCCAACACTCCCTTGCTTTGCTAGTTCAGGCCAGGATGGTACAATCCCATCTTTCACCGCTGCCCATAGCGGCCAAGCTCGACCGAACATTCTCTTTCTTACCGGAATATTCTTCTCGGTCTTCCCCAGTTGCCGGAAACTGGCAGGCAAAGTTGTGTTTCTTTTGGTGTCTAATTTTGATTCAGGGTCATGGTAGCATGGCTCAAGTATGTCATAAACATTTAGCCCATCAAGTGCCTAATTATTGGATAACATATTTTTAAATTACTATTAAAAAAGAAATAGGATATGTCTTCAATTAATAATAAATCGATCTAACCTTGTAAACTTTTTCCAGGCTCTTAAAGCAATTAGTGCCAGGGTCATCAATTTCTCCTTTACAAACAGCTTGAACTTCCTATACAAGAATTATAACATTCAAATTAATTATTAGTAAAAACACATAATTAATCAACATTAATTTTTCTAAAACTCAATCATTGATGAGTTATTTCTCAAAGAATATTCTTCAGGTTCGTAAAGAAAAAGCACTCCGAGTCATAAGATTCCACGTTCTTAATTATTTTGATTAATTAGTAAAATTGAATTATAAGTTGACTACACCCACCTCATAAATGTCGTCGGAGATAAGGCCCATCCCATGTGCAAAAGAGACAAGAGCATTGCCACCATCAAATTTGTCATCCGTGACCCCATTTCCCACAATATAACCCTACATCAAATAATATCCAATTCCATTATTTATTTTTTATTACTATATGCTTTGGACCATCTTAATTATGTATTTTTTTTTTAATTAAAATACCTACATTAAATTTGATGATTGGATTTACACCAGCTTTAATCCCTACAAGCAAAAAAAAAAAAAAAACTACAAATTAAATAATAAATAACCCTAAATAATTATGCAATTAGCACTCAAAAATTATCACAGATTTAGATCAAATTAATTAAATTAGGGTTTAGAAAGGAGATTATGTGTGGATGAATGTGTACCTTTGACTAGTTGAGAAGCAAGAGTGGGCACATAAACACCAGCATAAGACTCTCCAGCAACATAAAAAGGATTGTTAAGGAACTCTGGATATAGCCCAAACCACTAAATTCAAAACAATATTATTAATTAATTTATAAAATTAATACTAAGCTAAAATCATATTAATTTTTCTGAATTACCTTAAGAAGAAAAGAATGTGTATCAGCAGCAGTTGCTAGGTCTCCAGTTTCATATTCACTTTCATTTTTTGAATATGATAATCCAACACCAGCAGGAGAATCCAAATAGATAATATTTGAAACCTTAGACCAGCTATATGGATTGAGATGCAATATGGGCAGGCTTCCTTTTGGCTGCCCTTCTTCAAAATTAAATGGCCCTGCAAAAGAAATTATTTGTCCAAAAATGGTTATAATTAAATAAGAAAACATTTAATTAAACTATATATATATTTATATAGACACACCATGTTCATAAACAAAGCCATCGAAGCTAGAGCAACCAGGTCCTCCATTGAGCCACAAGACAACAGGATCCTTTGATGGGTTTCTCTCAGAAACAACGAAGTAATAGAACAGACTCTTCTGACCTCCAACACTCACATACCTACAAAGATGCAATTATTTTATGTAGTTATAACCAGTTTAATTCTTTTTTAAAATGCAAAAAGAACAATTAAGACGCAAATAGTTGAACTAACCCACCAAAAAAAGAATAAAAGAAAGAGAAATTAATTAAAAACTTGCCCTGAGTAGTGCTTTGATGGGAAATTGCCATTGAAACCAGGTAGGTAAGTGATGAGTGCACCTTCTTGAGCTGCTTTAATGGAGGCGATAAGACACAGTAACATACTCCAAAACAAGTACAGCTTAACCATGGCGCTTGATCCTAATTAAAAGCCTATGATTATGAGAGATTCTTACTATATATATATATAGAGAGAGAGAGAGAGAGAGAGAGAGAGAGAGAGAGAGAGAGATTTCAATTTGTTTGGAAAAATAAGAAAAGGAGCTTTCAGTGTATGAACATGCACAGACAAGATATAAAAAGCGACTCAAAACAAAAAATCAACAAAAGAATAAATCCTATTTTGGTCAAAAAAGAAATACTATGCCAAGAAAAAGTCCAAAAAAAGAAAAAGCAAAAGAGAAAAAAAAGAAAAAGAGAATTAATTCATTATCATTAAGCAGATAAGATAACATTAACAAGTTGAAAGCAAACTTTTTGGTTTATTTACACAATAAAAATACATAACTCTTAACATATAATTATATTTTGATTTTTATAAATAAAAATTAGGAAATGGGTGGTTTCCTTTCTCTTTATCTTTCCTTTATTTTTTTCTTCTTTTCCAATCAAACTTGTGGAGTTTTCTGTGAGTAGAGAAGACTTGCAGTGACTTTCGTTTCTTCTTACCAAAACTATTGATTCATTTATTTATTTACATCAAAATTTTGACAAGGAAACTAATGTTTTATTCTAGTATTTAATCTTGAATGTGACATTCAAACTGCTAAATTAGATATTGTCTTGTTGGATTGTGATATTTTTAGGTCATTTGGAGTCTGATTGGTGGGCTTCTTTCGTCAAAATTATGATTGTTAATGCAAGCCAACTGGGCATGCACTATAAGTTTCTAGCGATTTTGATTCAGACAATATATAGTATTTGATGACGATGATCACATAATTCTAATGCTCCAACGCATGCTATATTCAAACCTGGCTTGGTTTAGTTTAATTAAGCATACTTATCTTTCTTTTAAGAAAATTATTTGTGATTTATAGAAAAATTATTTTAACTTTTCTATAACTTTATCTCTATCTTCGATGTAAACTGATTATAATAACTTTACCTACTTTCTGGTTACTGATTGGTCTTATTATATTACATTGTAAAGTTTTTTTTTTTTTTTTTCTATTTATATGTGTCATACTGTAGACAAGAGTGATATTCAGATAAAATTCTGATAATAGTAACGATTTTAAATTTAAACTCTAAGTAAAATTTGTCTGACAATACAATTTAGTTCTGTTGATAAACCGGATATTAATTCATGAAATTAATTTTAATAATATACTAATATTATTGATCTCTTGCTGATATATAATAATTTTTAATATTATTCAAAGCAAGAAAGTGAAACATCGTATTTTATTTTGAAAAATGGTAAATTGAAGAAATGTGGTTGCAACTTCATCATTCTGCATGTCAAAAAAAAAAAAAAAAAAAACTCGTTAAGAGGACAACTACGAAGCCTAAAACGAGATTATTCTTCGTAGAATGCTCTTGAAAAATCTAAAAACAGAAAATCAAGAAGTCTATGTTCGATTCGCAGCTCCTATATAAATTTAATTTACTATTCTTGGATGTAAAACTTACAATGCGTGGGACTGAGGCTGAATAGAAGGTTTGCTTCTTGCTGGCTTCAATAATCTGAGGCCAAGAAGGAACAAGGCCGTCAAGTACCGGTGCTCGGAAAGGCCAAGCACGGCCAAACATTCTTGCTCTCACAGGAAGAGACCTTGTTTTTAACCCTAGCTGCTTGAAACTAGTTGGAACTTTCGGATTTCCAAGTTCTGAGCCATAGAAGAGGATCCTTCTTTGGCTTTTTTTCTGATGTAACTGAGTAGTAAAAGAGGTTTTTTTGTATTGTTATATTCACATACCTGAAAAGATCCAGAAATATCCCACCAAATTAATTAAAAAAGCAAGCAATGTAACTAAATTAAAAAAAAAAAAAAACTATATTTTACTTTGTATTTGTATATATATGTATGTATATGACTTGCCCTGAATAGTGTTTGGAAGGGAAGGTGCCATTGAAGTCAGGAAGGTATGTAACTAGAGCTTGCTTAGGAGCTGCTTGAATTAGTACAAAGTTATTCAGAATTATACAAAGTGATATGCCAATGAGAAAGAAAATTTTATCCATACCCACAAACATAAGATGGAAAATGAACTATTGAGAAAAAAAATAAAAAAAGAGGAAAAAGATTAGGATTAATCTTCTTTTTCTTGGTATACACTGTTGAAACGGTTGCTACAATGATCCTTTATGTAAGAAAGATGGCAACTACTGTGAAGGATAAACTTGTGGGCTGTTATTTTTCTTCTCTTAAATTAGAAAGGGTATTAAAAAAATTTAGAAAAAAAAAAAGAATCTGATAATATTTTTCTGCGTATGGCATAAATAAATAAGTTTTTTGAAGTACTGACTATATTCACTCGTGATTTAATTTTATATTTTTAAATTTCTATTAAATTTTTTTTTTATAAATCAAGATTACAATCTCTCTATATTGCTAAAACAAAAATATTCAATGTTAAAAATTTTCTTCTTTTTTTATTTTATAAAAATAGGATGATATATTTTCTTCTCAAATAATAAACTACTAATGATATATTTTTATATTCAATGGCGTGGCAAATCATGTGCCTAAAACCCAAGAACAAGTGGCCAACACAGGAATCACAAAATCACACACATACCTTATCCAAAATCAAAGAAAACAAATCACAAAAAAAAAAAAAAAAAAAAAAAAGGAAAAAGCTCTAAAAATAATTCAAACCAAGACCTCATGCTTTGGCAAACAGAATGGAAAGAAATGAATGCCTCTCTTTCCTCTGCTCTAGCAACATCCTCCTCCTCTGCTTCAATAGCCACCGCTACCGGTGGCTTTCATCGCCAAAGCCGCCCCAGTAAAGGCATATTCACCTGCGGGCGTTTTATATCATCTCCTTACAACCCATTTTCATTGAGAGGTAATATTATCTTTCTTTTTCCATTTCTTGCGTTAGTTTCTTTTTACTTTCTGTAATATGCAATATTTGCTAATTGGTTTGGTACAGTGAATTCATACTTCTGTTATAATCTTCTTCTCAGTTACAAATGGCTCTGAGAATCCTGTCACTGCAAGGTCAGTGGCTGATAAGCTAGTTGATGGTATGGACTTTGGTGAACTTTGCAATGAATTTGAGTGCATTAGTAGCCCTTTAGTTGAATCTACAGCCAGACAGCTTGCTCGCGACATACTTGAACTACGCCAAGGCAATCGAGCTCTGGGGACCTATGCAGTTTCTGTCACTTACAAGGTATTTCTTCCTCCTCCTGCATATGTATGTGTATTTTACTGCCAATAACAGCAATGCAGTACTATTTGAATTTGTTTTAGGGACTAGAAGCTGATTTGATTTGAAAATTCAGAGATTGTAGTGAACCAGAAATCCCACTTTCTTAGTAATTTCAGGATCCTGTGAGAAGTTTTACTGGTCGAGAGAAATACAAGAGACCTCTATGGGTAACTGGTGCGCTAGACAGCCCTTCTGTGGTGAGAACTTTACATTTTAGTTTCGCCGTCTCTGACAAGATCATTGTAGTTCTTTTTTTCTTTTGCTTCTTTTTGTTATTCTTTTCGGTTCTTGCAGACCGTGCAAGAAATGATGATGCTGTCAACAAGTGTCCTGAGTATCAAATGGACAATAAAAGGGAAGCCTAAATCTCTCGTAGCTGATATAGGTGGAGATTTGATAATAAAAGTAAACTCCCAGTTCACTCTGAACCAGATTAGTGGCCAAGTGATTGAGCATGAAGAGTTCTGGGATTTATCAGCTTCATCACCAGTAGCTCAGGCATTTTTCTGGACATCGCGCCGTCTTTATGCTACAATTGAGACTGGAAAAGACTTGGCTGATCTACTCAAAAACTTATCGAGCCGTCTTTCGACACAGAAGGAGAACTTGGAGATCTACCCTGACCCTACTGGTGATCCAACAAAGGTATGCTGCAATTTTTAACTTTACCCTTTTCTTACTCTTGATCAAGATGTTAAATTTGTTGCATTATCTGGATATGTACACAGTTCTTTCAAAGGGACGATGGCTTCCAAAGGGATGTATACCAGATTGCACTATTTATTGCAGTGATCTATTTTGTTGTACAATTCTTGAAGACAACCTTGTAAAGCCTCTGTCTTGCACATATTGTCTTGCCATCATTAATCTATCTATCAACAATTGTAGTTTAATATTGCTACAATCTATATTGTATAGTGTATCGTACCACCAATACAAATACTGCACTCAAACCACAGTAAGGTTTTTTCTTTGGAAAATGTTTCCCAATATTGAACAGAAGTAGATAATTCTTTTCACTTCTTTCTCTTTCTATCTTCATTTATTTCACCAACTCTGCGGTTGATCCATAACTGTACCAGCTGATGTCCCATTAACTGCAAGATAGAAACGCGTCTGAAGCTTCATACTTTTTGGATTAGACATCTAAACAATGAACACTGCAACTATGGGAGGAGGAAATTGACCTCATCATAGCTATTAAAGGAAAGCTAGCATTATATTAATAAATAAATAATTTAATCTAACTTTTAAGTCATAATTCAAAAGTACAAAAACTTTTTGTTCACTGAAAAATGAAAGATTAAAAAGGCATACAAACCTTAAAAAACATAAGAAAGAAAGGAAGAAAAGAAAAATTAACGGGAGTCATGAAATCAAGAAATCAACTATACCAAGCAGAGTTCTCTGGTTACATTATGGTACAAGTAAATCAAATAATGTTGTACCACTTGTTTGCAGATTATGAAAATGTATGGATTATTGCAAACACTAGTAACAAAAATGTTACAATTCGTCCACTTATTACACAGGAAGCCGACGAGATATTGTGAGCCCCAACAGAGTACACTGAACCAGAAGCTTGATCCTTCACTTTGATGGCTGAAGAGCCTAAATCAAACAAAAAATATTGCCAGAGAAAGGCCAGAATAAATCTTTGATCCAATGATAATGAACTCTATAACCAGAATGGAAAATCACAACAGAGTTTCACTTGATACGTCTCATTAACGAAACAGAAAGCATTGACACTTACAGTTATGGTCTGCCCATCCAATGGCCTGGTTTTCAAGATCATACAAAACAAGCTTATTTGAAAGCACCAAATCTGCATTGAAAACCATTAGCAAGTTAATAGCTAAAAAAATGTAGTTTTCATTTTTATTTTCAGCTTTGCGAAAATAAAACCATTTATGATATCATCTACTTCAGCAAGCTCTGCGCATTTTTACTATAGTTGCTCATGCCTCCATCTCTTCCGGCTTATGGAAAATCAAATTATGTGATTGTATTATGCTTGTCTCAGTAATGATATTCTGAGTCATCATAGATATATGTAAATGTACAGCATTGCATTATTCTTATTGACAAGTGCTGTCAATTGTCACTTTCTAGGACACAGAATCTGTAGCATTAATGAACAGCAGGTACCTAAATTTAGAATGGAGACGCAATTGAGACCTTACCTCCCAAAAGAGTCATATCTCTACCATCCTTAGATTGCATCCCACTGTTTTGCCAACCAAAACACCAAACTTCATCCTGTAGATAGTCATGAAAATAATGTATTATTTGGCCACAACAAAGAAAAAGTCATTTACAATTATGAAAGCCCATGCCAAAGAAGAACTAAATCGTCAAAATTCAACACAGTGATCCACAAAGAATCTTCCTTCAAACAACTTTCAGCATTGCAGAAGTGGTACATCATTAAAACAGAACATGGGGATGACCACATATTACCCAAAAAGAAAAAAAATACAAGTAGCTTAAAATTTTCATATCTTCAAAAGTTTTTCACCCTCAGGCTCTGATGGCTAAACATCTCAAACCCTTCCATCCATTGCCCTGGATTAATATTCATGATTAAGATGACTAGCATATATTTTAATTTTATAGATATATTAAGCAAAATTCTTACATTCGTATGTATAACTTCATTTCTGAAGAGAATTAATAGTTGCCACATCAAAGATACTATTTTTAAGCATAACAATTCACAAAATTTAGATCCAAATGATTACAAGCAATGGGACAAGCATAGTTGGGTGAGCTGATATGATTCAATTTAAACCACTACCATAATTCACCTATTGTCATAGGTCTGAACAGACACTAAAGTGAAATTGAGTTTAACTTGGTAAATTCAAATTCCTAATCTGTCTGAAACTCATAAGAGATTCTCCCATTTGACATAGCTGAAGTTTTAATTATTCAATTCACCTTTCTAGCAACAAATTTTAAGAACTCAATGGGCATGTTATGCTAGGGATAAAAAAAACACCATACTCTAAAAGAACGACCAAAAATAAAATATATCAATAGTACGATACACACTACAGTATTACAGCATCTCTGCCACCTAACTGCCGAATTATCTGCCAGGGAGAATTTAATATAATTTTATATTAAACACACAAAACCACTGGAGAGAAACTACATATATGACAAAAGCACTGAACATGAGGATTCTCATTAAACTCAAAAATGTTTACTTACACGAATTTCGAACAGATAGTCATGAGGATAAACTGTCAGACTAAGAGAACCTTCAAAATGAAACTTGACAGTTGGGAATCCAGAATCAACCCTGCAAGAGCATAGGGCATAAGAAAAGTTGAGATTCTTACAATCATCATAATTATTATATTTATGATTAGAATTAGTAGTCAAATGCATCAAATAACTAATTAGACATAATTGTAAAAGTTCAAGAAAACAAGCGACACAATGCCACACAAAATATTGTTCTGACCAAATTACATCTTAATATGATAAGGCATTCTTGAAATGATACATGCAGGATTAACTACCTACCACTAAACATACAGAAACAGAAAAAACAGAGGTTCACCATACCCTAGCACCCTAACTTCAAAAACTTTTCAAATTTAATGGTAGGTTCGAAACAGAGACTTTAAAGGAGTAATATTGCACTTGGCACCTTACTTTCCACTGTACTGAAAGCACATAAACTGCTCCTCAACTGTATGCAATTTTATTCCAGGTTGCTGAGCCAGAATCTAGTGCACCAAAACAAATAAATTCAATGTAACTCCTAAACATAATAACAAAAAAACTTCAAATGGAAGGAATGTGATGAATAGTACATACCTTAGTCATCATCGACTCATAGACCACCTCTGGAAGATATGCCAAGGTAGTACCACTGTCAATTATTGTTCCTCTTCGATCTCCAGTATCAAATATATCAGTTGGAAGATCCAGAACATTATCGCCCACCTCTATTTCCTTCATAACAACATTGTAATGCGGCCTAAAGTATAATTATGAAAAAAGAAATCATTAACCAAGATCTGACATAATAGAGGAAAGAAAAACAAAGCATTCAACAAAATAGCCAGATTGTTTATATTACATTACATTATATATATTTAATCTATTCATGTCAAATAAAAAACAAATTTTTTGGAAATGTCCAACATCGTGTCTTATTTTTCCAATAACTGTTTTTAACTTTCCATATGGTATGCCTGAAGAAATCTTTTCCTATGTCTGTCCCATCCTTGCAACCCTTTGGAAGAAGAACTTCTTGTAATTGAAGGAAAGAGTAATAGTTGAAACTTTGGGGACTTGGGTGAAGCTGTGACAGAATCTTTTTGTCAACTATAAGTCATTGTTATATTGTTTCCTTTACCTTTTTATTTTGATCCCTCTGTTCGCCTAAACAAGGTGTTGCACAAAATCTAAGCAGTAATCTTAGTGGCAATATGAAAAAAGTTTAGTCGCAATTAATAAGCACAAATATCACAATTGAGAAAAGCTAAGATAGTGTCACATACTGATTTGGTACCATCGGAGTCGTATTTACTTTTGGTGAGACCACTTCTCCAATGGCAAAGATTCCACCTCCATGTATATTATCCAGGCAATGTGCAAACATTCTTTTAATATTTCCAGCTGCAGCAAGTTGTGAAATCATGGATGAGTTTGCTTGCCCAAAACCAAGTATTCCATCCAATGCTTCACTGGATGTCCCCAGCTCCCCAGATTGTTTAGCTCCACAACTGCACCACCAGTGCAAATTTTGTAATGCAAGGAAAGAGCAACTTAACAATACTCATTTTTTAACTGAGACCAAAAATTAAGCACATGAACAAGACAAGCAGTCATATCTGTGTATGTGTACAGAGAGAGAAGAAAAGGAAGAGGAGAAGAAGAACAAGAGGGGGCATGATTTATGCTCCATGATTAAATCCACATTCACGAATTAAAACAACTATTGATATTTAAGTTCATTTCCAGCACAGGCTCACATAAAAGATAGAGCAATAGTTAATTTCAACAATATAATAGACCTATTCAACATAATGTTTTCTTCAATATAACTAGAAGGTGCAAATCTTCTGGGTGAATTTAATACTTCACACAACAATAGTTTCTTGACTAAAAAATCATAAAGAATGGCTCTCATCACTAGCAAATGGTGATTTGGAAAGGTTAGTGCATGCCAATGTAGTTGCAATTTGCAGCAGCGTGTTAAAAGGGATAGTTAGTTTTATATGAGCATGGTGTGTCAAGTTTTATCGTTTATCTACTCGCTGTAACTAGAAAAATTACAGAGATCATAATCAGGTGTGTACATTATCCTTCCTTCCCAAAACCCCTAATATGGGGTCTAAGTTAACCATCACAAATTACACCACAACCATAAGCTTCAATGTTGGACATCAATTTCAGAGCTCATCAAAAATCCATGAGCCACAATTTTTTTTTTCTGCTAAAACAAAACTGGCAACATATTGTGAGCATTGTAACTCACCCAAAAATAACACTTCCATTTGTCGGTGAGGTTTCAAGATTTCCAGTCACTTGATCGAGTACCACAGTGTCCTTCACATAGTATCCAGCTGTTGCGCTTCCATCACCATAAACTACACTGTATTGGCAGGGCAAGTCTTTTGTGCAACCTTGAAGCACACCTCCGTATGTAGCAGCACAAAATTCATCATCACAATAAACCCTTGATGAAGAATCAGAACTAGTTGGATCATATAATGTCAACTTCACCTGTTAGATCATAAAGTCATAAAGAAAATTGCTCCTCAAACTGATGTCAATATAAAGCATGCATGGTAAACAACAAGGATGCTAAACTTGAATGCATTATGTGTAATTCTGATGCAGTATTCAAAATATAAAGAGATTTGGTTCAGGTGTCAAGAAGCATACACCGAGGTCGCTTTTCGTGGGACATCTATCACAATTGGCACAATTCACCCATAGGATGTCACTTCCAGTATCAACTTGCACATAGTAGTCCTTTGATGGATTCCCAAGCCCGATTTTAGCAAAATAAAGGCTAAACCAATCAATAAAGAAATCATATAAGCACCCTAAATGAAATAGACAAGATATGAACAGAAGGACAGAAATGTTCATCCATTTTGCAAATTCTAGATCTTTTTTCTTTCATTTTTTTTCCATTCACGCGACAACAAAAACAGAACGGTAGAATTTTATATCAAAGAAAGATGCTACATATCTACCAAAAGAAATTTCATGATATACAAACAAAACAATTTAAAAATGAAATAAATTCAAATAAAATCAATTATAATGACAAAATCAACGGAAAAACAGATAGGAAAAAGAAACAATAAAGAAATATATATATACATACATATTGAATTCTCCTCAGTAAACCCAATTAAACTCAATATAACTTATATGAAACACCAACAGATAAATCTAAAGACATAGCTGGTGATTGGATCTAAAAAGACTATATCAACCAATCAGATAAATGAACAAAAGTAACCTCCCCAATTATTATACCAACAAATAAATTTAAGAAATATGAAAACAAAGCACAAAACTTTCCTATGTGTTTAAACAGAAAACTAACCCAGCTTCAGCAGGATGACCATTGCCACCTAAGTGAAGATCGATATCAACTTCAGATAGAATTCTTCTGTGACGGCGAGCATCATGGGCTTTCAATGCACTAAGGCTGCGTTCTCTGCCAGCAAATTTATGTTGTACATTAAAAACCAAATTCCCCGACACAAAACCCAATTCAGCAAACACCATAACCCCCATTAAGACCGCCACCAAGTTCTTCCGATCCATCGTCGCTCACCGTCTTCAAGAATCAAAGTTAATTAATTAAATATTATTATTATTGAAATGTTCTCTCTTTTCCTCTCCCTTTCGGGTATGAAGAGAACGCCGCTCAGGTGGCGGTGCTCATAGGTTTCTTGGGTGTTTCAAAGAAAGAAAGGAAAGAGAGAGGATGAGAAGAGAAAAGGAGAAGAGGGAGAGAGGAAAGAAAGAGAAGAGGCAACAAACAATTCGCGTTTTCAACGGTAAGCGACACGTCCTTACTACATGTAAATGTGAAGAGAAATATATAGGAAACAATATTGGTCCCTTTCTTTTTAATTTCTTTTTTCTTTTTCTTACGTTTCTTTCTCTGTCTGTGTCTTTGTCTCTCTCTTTCTACCCGTAACTATAAGCAAAGTCGTTTTTTCAGTTTTGTGGGTATTTTTTCTTTTCTTTTCCTTGGTTTAAAAGATTATCCATTTTAGGATTCTGACTTGCTCTCCTCTGCTGTTAGAATCTGTTTTTGACAGTTGGAAGTTGCAGTCTTGACTCTCTGTGCTTGTCTCCTCCCTCGAGATGCTGTACTATTTGTCTCCCATTATAAATTAATAATACATCTGAAATGTTGAGTTTGATTTGGGATATCAATTTCATTCAAAATAAATCCAATTTTTAATCAATAATAAGTCAAAAAAAATTTTCAAAGCTCTGAAAAATAAAGTTTCAGCCTTCATTTATCATTTTAATTTCCATACTCAAACCAATCTTTAGTATTTGAGGAACAAAAAAAAAAAAACTATAAATGAGGATTATGTCTCGGAGTATTTACCTCGTTTATTTACGATTTTAAAACTCAAAAGAAGTCATTATCATATTTAAACATTCAATAAAATTGTTAGATTTTTTCATTTCCATGAAAAGAATAATCCACAATCGCGTGTGATTTTTTAATTAATAAAAAAAATAGCTCAACAGGATTGAGTATAATTTATTAGTTTACTAATTAAACATAATTGATTATATCAATATTAAATATTTCAATGTTTAAATGTAAAATATAAAAATTTAAACAGGATCGAGCATTTACAGAATTGATCATCATTATTCGATCATCTATAATATAAATTCTTCGAGTCGATCTTTTTATTTCCGAAAGTCAGCAGAAACTAATTGAGTTTATCGTAAAATGTAAACACGTGCTATAAATGTACAAAAAATATAAAATATAAAAGGATAATACAGATTACAAACTTAATTGGAATGAATTAAAGGGATCTCGTACGCATCCATGTGCTGTGAGCTGTTGAAGCTTCTCTTTCCAGCTTCCATTTGCGTGTTCATTTGTGTTTCTTTCCATCTTTACAATTAATCTCTTATATACTATATTTTTTCTAAAATTAAAAAAAAAAAAAAATGCGCCTCTTCCCCAATAACACATCTCCAATCCATCCCAATTTTATTTCTAGGACGCAATCTATCCAGTTTTAGTTTTTCATCTTATGAGAATCCAAACATAAATCAATTTGTAGTATTATTCTATATATCAAAAATAAAAAATAAATAGCTGTGAATATATAATGTAGTTTGATTCGAACTCATTAGATTTTAATAATCGAACCGTGAACTCAGTCGGTTTATAATTTTATAAATAAAAAAATTATTTTTTTATATACTCAAATTCGACGCAGAATATCATTTTGTATAATTAATTCTATGAAAATATTTATTATTTTTAATTGCATTTATGTATGGAATATCTACCCTATAAAACGAGATGTGAATTAACTTATTTTTGGAATTTTTCTAATATATATACATATATCTAAATTAATTCATAAAATTTAATTAATTTATATTTTTTATAGAAAATTATATATTAACTTCTAGAAAAAATATTTTTAGATCGGCGACTGTATGAAATCTTCGGTTGCCCTGAAAGTGGTGATGGGCCTAATTTGTCCGTTAGTCTTTGGCAATTCATTCCTCTAACTCCTTCCATATGATGTGAGAAATACAATGTTTACAATTGACATGTTTGTAAAGCCAAGACCAAGATGATTTGGAATTTGCATATTCAATTATTATTAAAAGAGTCAAAATTTCAAAACAATTTTCGTTTTGTGATACTCAATTGCGCCATCTTCAATAAGACTTTTTAGCTGACTTATCTTCCAAAAAACGGAAAAAAAAAAAAAAAGAAAAAGAAAAAGACAATTCTAACTTGGTTTATTAAATCAGCAATATCATAATGTTCTGGAATGTATAATTAAAATAAAATTTTTTATTGAATCGAAAGTATTTCTAATCATATATTAAAAAAATATAATATAATTTTTTAAATTTCTATTTTCATTAATTTAATTTTTTCAAAGAATATCTTTTTCTTATAGTTTGTGAATTCAGGGATGTAGCTTTTACTTTGTTCAGGGATGTAGCTTTTACTTTGAAGACATTCCAAAGGAATAAGGATAACCAACCCTACAATACAATGCATCTATGGAGAAAGAAAAATTCCCGTTATCGACAAAATCACAAGGAAAAAAAAAAAAACAAATAGCATGGGTTCAACGTTTAAATTATTTTATTCAACACTTTAATTTATAAAATTAAATTAATTAAACATTTATTTAATGATTCAAAAATATAAAAATTATTATTTCAAAAGCTAAAAAATAAAATCATAATTTTAGAGCCGCAATAAGTCTTTTTAAAAATTGAAAGTGTCATCCAATTAAAATAACAAACCTATATATTAGGTCATAACCCAATAATTTTTTTGGTTCACACAAAGGAAATACCAACTTCATATATTGGACTTAACAAGCTTGGATTCTCCCCCAAAATCACCTTGAATTTGTATTTTAATAAATTGATTTCTTAAAATCGAGCCCAATGAGATAGGGGTGAGCAATATTCGAATTGGACAGAATAATCAAACCGAAGCAACTCATTTTGATTTGACTCTATCAGAATATTAAGAGTTTTAATTACCATTCCATTCGAATAGTTGATAACCAAACAGTTTTGAGTTTAGTTACTTGTATAACTAATCAAATTGATATCTATGCTCAAAAGAGATAATTCGGTTCGGAATAATCGAATCAAATTCAACTGATCTGATTCGGTTTGATAACGAATCAATTTTCACGCTCTTCAATTATCATGAAATCTGTCCGGTCAGACAGTACTGACCCAATTCGGTTTGATTCCAGATGCTCAGCCCTACAATAAGATGCTTATTTCATTTTTCTAAGAAATAAATTCTAAATAGGCAAAATATCCCAATTTTTCTATGTCGTTTTTCCAAAATTTCTACAGGCTCTAGTTAGTTTTGTCCCTACAGTTCTCGGAAGTGACAATTCCACCCCTCATATTTCCTTTCCATACTGTTTTAAACAGGAGGGCAATTTCGTCTTTCAAGATGATTAACATGCAGTCACTCCCATTTTCTTTTCCTTTCTCTTTCACCTCTTATCTCCTACTTCTAAGTTCTCTTTCAGCCTTTCATTTACCTTATAAAATGACGAGGATATCCCAAGATATAATTATTTTTTTCTCTAACTCACAAGGCCATTTTCGAAATTGCGAACTCACGGCTCCCAAATTATCTCGCTTTTGCTGTTGCAATTCTTCTTCCTCATTTTCCTCACTGCAATTCCTTGAAGTCTCTGCGCTCCATTTTTAATTTGCTCGAATCGACCTCTCTAATCAAACCAAAACTAACTCTCTCTTACACAATGTCTCTGATCCAATTCTCAATCACTCCAACCACTCCTCGCTCCTCACCGTCCTTTTCAAGTTCCCAGGCGCATCCGATCGCAGCCGCCATCGCCAAAGACTCATTTACAAATTCTTCCCCTAAACCAAGCTCCAGAAGCAGCTTCTCACGGTCTTTGAAGGTTTTCAAGAGGAACGATTGCGCTTTCACGGTGAGGTCGAGTTTGGATACTGTTGGTCCTACGGCGACGGTGGGTCAGGTCACTGAGGTCAACAAGGATACCTTCTGGCCGATCGTTAAGTCCGCCGGAGCTAAGGCTGTCGTCCTTGACATGTACACTCAATGGTAAGTAAAATTAATGCTATTATAATTATTACTGATTTCTTTGTTCCTCCCGTTTATTTGTATACTGAAAGGAAAGTAAAATCCGCTCCATATTTTTGTTTTTTTCTTTTTTGGGAAAAATAAATTATCGAACGCTGTCGTTTGTCGACAAAATATAAAATCTTAAAAACGACTGGTCCATTGTGGTGGCAGGAACTAACTAACGGCGATCATTTATTATGAGGAACGTTCATGTACGACGTTAAGCACTGTTGTTGTGTTTTTGAGTGGCATTTCTTCTTTTTAGTTATTGTTTTGTACTGAATGGAATTTCTAGATGGAAATAGAAGAACTTTTAATTATAATGTTTATCCTACAAAATTCCATGTTGAATTCTCGAGTTTGATTGCTAATGTTGAGATTCAATTATAACCTCTGTTACGAGCTCTCAATACAACAGTTAACAGATGATCAATTTCTTACTTCTAAAACCCATTTATTACACAAAGCTTCGCATCTCCTTGCTTTCTTTTTGATATTAAAAGAGCTTGTACATTTGCAGAACATGGCTGGTTTTTTTATGTTTATAATCTTTCAGCTCAGCGGAAATGGGGTTACTTTTATATAGAATTGGTTCCTAGTTCTTCATGATTTCAAGAATCCTCTTCAAATTCTTGAAGCTTCCCTCTCTGGCCCTGGATTGGTTTGCATTTTGGAAATGTTCGAAGGAAATCCTAGGTGGGGAAACAAAATTAAAAGAAAGCCATAGTACACACATTTGCTTCCATCAGTTTTGGAATGCAAGTCCCAAGTTTTTAACTGTAAAACCAGAGAAATGTTGATTCATCAATCACCATTTACAATTCTGTGAAAGATGTTCTACCCTTATCCATGATTCAATTATTTGGGAACTTTCTCCTGATATTTTTCTTTTTTGGGGGGTTTTTCTTCAGGTGTGGCCCTTGTAAGGTGATAGCTCCCAAATTTCAAGAATTGTCCGAGAAGTATCTTGATGTTGTCTTCTTGAAACTTGATTGCAACCAAGAAAACAAGGTTTGTAATTTGGCATCTCAGTGCTATCTAGCATGCATAATTTGATGTTGTCTTTCTCCTTCCCTGTTTCTCAGTTTCTCATATGCTGATAACTGTTTGGCAGCCATTGGCAAAGGAGCTTGGCATAAAGGTGGTGCCTACTTTCAAGATTCTCAAGGATAGCAAGGTTGTAAAGGAAGTCACTGGGGCCAAATATGATGATTTAGTGGCTGCCATAGAGGCTGTTAGATCCAGCTGAATCTCCTTTTTCCTGTAATTTTATAGTTATATACTTCATGACAGAAGGAACCGATATCTGCCTCAAAATAATTATTTGTACTTGTATGTATCCGTCGGACCTTTCTCTGGAGATCTGTGGTTGGATGAAAACGCGAGAAATGGGATTATTTTCTACAACAGGGAGGAAGGAAATAGGCCATGATGTCTTTCTTTTTCCTTTTTCCAATTGTTTCCATTTCTTTGGAGAAACCCGTTAAAAAGAAGGTGATGATGTAAATGTCAATTACGTAATTGTGAATCAAATTAACTGAATATCATTTCTTCTGTATGTTTCAAACTATTTCTTGGTTTAGGTTTCTCCTTGCCACTGATGTTTAGTGATTTTAACTACACCAGGCCTGCTATATGATTGGCTCTGCTCTGCATAAACAAAAGTTGACCTGAGTTGTATCGAGTCAATTTAAATGAAGTCGACTCACAAGTTATTAGGTTGTATATTAGTATATTTTTTCACATGTTCAAAATCGAAATCGACCTTGTTTGAATCACATATAAATAATTAATGTTATAGCACATGTATTAAATATTATATGGCAAAAAATATATCCAACCATTTACATGTTACTTTGCATCCTCAAGCAATAAACTGATAATGTCAATAGGGAGAGGAAAAACATTCTTCAAGTCCTCTTCAATGGCCTTCAGCGCCTAGAGTTTCATGGTTATGATGCTTCTGGAATTTCCATTGATGACTTTCCCTTACTTTCCCACAATCCAAACACCCACCTCCTCGTCCTCTTCTCTTTCGATGCAGAGGGAAAGTCGAATCCCTTGTCAAATCAGTCTATCAAGGTAAAAACTTTCTTTCCTTTACTATAAGCATTTCTTCAACATTCAAGGTTCTTCAACATTCAAGGTACGCTCCAGGTCAAAAACTATTTCTGTTATTTATATCGTTTAAAATTAGAGAAATCGAATTATGAAATTTATTCTTTTTTAACATGAAAGATTTAACAATTATGATTCTTAAAATAATTAATTTTACGGAACAAATCATAAAAAAAACTTTCTTACTTCCTTTTCGTTCCTTAGAATATCCGAAGTTCTTGAAAACTATACTCTTAAGTATAGTAAGTTTTCCGTAAATAATAGAAAAATAAAATTAAATCGTACTAGTATTTCTTTTAAAATTGACTTGGACAAGTTGTTTTTAGCGGAAACATCAACGCGTCCAAGGAAGATACCGAGCTTATAAAAACTGGCACGTGGTTCATATGTAAATTCCAAGCGATGGGTTTTATGTAAGATTAATAAATCCATCCAATAATATGAAGCCAAGTTGACACATACGATGCAGACCAAAAAGACAAAAACACCCTCAACCTTCTTTCATTATCAGTAGTGATCTGTTTTTATCTTTCCAACCTCCAACGACTGATTACCTGTACATCTACACATCGTATCATTTACGATCAAACCAGATAATTGTCCATTATTTATTTAAACAAATTGAAAACCAACACAAAAAGTCAAAAGTCAAATTTGCCCACCTTCTCCATTATTTCCCTCTCTCTTCCTCTTAGCGACCAGCCATTTTAATTCCAAAACCCAAAATCACGAACCAGAAGAGAAACAAAATAGAGAGAGGAGAAGAGAAAGAAGGAAATAATGTGTGGGATATTTGCGTATTTGAATTATAGCGTCAACAGAGAGAGAAGGTATATCCTTCAGGTCCTCTTCAATGGCCTTCGCCGTCTCGAGTACCGTGGCTATGATTCTGCCGGAATTGCCATTGACAATACCGATCCAGTCACTGTCTCTCAATCCGCTTCTTCTTCTGAATCTCCGAATTCTTTCTCTCTTTCACCTCCTCCTCTTGTCTTTCGTCAGGAAGGAAATATTGAATCCCTTGTAAAATCAGTTTATCAAGGTAATTTTAGTTTTACTTCGTTTTCAATTTTCATTATCGGATTTTGTACCATTTTGTTTTCGTCGCGTGAAAAATTTATACTTACTAAATTTGAATTTTGATATTTGGGTCCGGATTCGAGTCGGGTTGGCCCGTGAACGACAGTTCAGAATGTAAGATACTGTATATACTTCATAGGTTTTATCGGTATGGAGTAAATTGGGTTGTTGGTTTCATTTGGATGCGGGGACAAGACTGCCGGAGAAAGAAATTTATTAATTTAGCTTTTTTTGGGTGGAACATTTAGCTATTAATTTATTTTATATATGCTTAAACTTTAAATGCTTATAGATAGTTCCCTTTAAATGCCTAGACATGCTTGTTTTGGCTTAAAAAAGATGAGGAGTTGGGCCGAATAAAATTAAGTGTGCCGTTTTACTTTTGAGGTTAAAGCCAAGTAATTTGTCTCAGCTAAAGTAGCTGCATTAGTAGCCGAGTAGCAAGTGGGCTTGTACATATGTACTAAGCTACTAGCATATCTTTTGATTTTTTTTTTTTTTTTTTTTTTTTTTTTTTTTTTTTGAACTGGTGTTTTTTGTGCATTATTGAGGATAGTGATGTTCCTTGGACCGCTTATTTTTATGAATTTCTTTACTTGATAATAAAAACCAAAAAATTTTTAATTTTTTTTAAAGTATGAACCATGTGATATCAGGGAATTGCCTGAGTTGGATAACTCCACTTGAACTGTTAATGAATCATATCGTTCTGTCATCTTGTGGCTATATGGCTAATGATGCCACCTGCTAAAAAAGTGTAGCGCTTGATCGTTAGATGTAATTTTTCTTCTAAAATGTTTCTCTAGAAGATTAAAAAATAAGAAAAGAAATGGAATTTTTTTGTTATACTCGTCTTTTGTAGTTTTGAATTGTACTTAAAAACGATGCACTTGACCTGGTTTGTTGTTTATAGAACTAATTGTAACCTTGTTATTTCCAGATGTTGCTGCTATTGATTTAAATTTGGAAGAATCTTTTTCTATCCATGCTGGAATAGCACACACCCGGTGGGCTACTCATGGAGAGCCAGCACCACGGAATAGTCATCCCCAAACATCTGGTCCTGAAAATGATTTCGTGGTTGTTCATAATGGGGTTGTCACTAATTATGAGGTTTGCTTCAGATTTCAAAAGCTTGTAGTTTTCTTATTACCCAAGCTGATTTTTATGGACATATACATTCTTGTTTGACTTCTAAAATTGTTATGTGATTATTTTATGCATAAAGTGAGCAATATTTTACTTTTTCTACTTTGCTCAAGTTCTTATTTCACCATCAACATCTTCAGGTCTTAAAGGAAACACTGGTTCGTCATGGGTTCATCTTTGAATCTGAGACTGACACGGAAGTAATTCCAAAGCTTGCGAAATATGTTTTTGACAAAGCCAACGAAGGTGAAGGTAGGTCTCATTTAGGAATATAGTCAAGTCATATATAACTTTATTAATGTGTTTATTAATGTGCTTTGCTTGCGATGTATAAGGTTACCTGTTCCTTTTTAAATAAAAGAACCTATAGTACTTGCCAAAGCCTCATGATTGTTTCTACATCATAATTTTCTATAGTAGCGAAAATAGCATCTTTATCCATTTTCAGTGGCTTCATAATGAATTAAAATGTGCAATATTTACTAGTTCAATATGAATATGATGTACGTAGAAACTGAAGAATTCACAATAATTGTACTGAGAACAAATCAACTGGAAAACCTTATAATTGCAGCATACAATTTTCTACGTGCAATAAAGAGGTCTACTTAGCGGGAGGGCAGCAGTTGTTTTGTTGTTTCTCTACTGCCTATCATATGTTTTGAACTACTTATTGCCATGGCGTTGAAATACAATTTATTTAAATTATACCTGAGTTCATAATAACTTTCGGATAAAATCATTGTACTTTTATTTGGCATTTCCGATGATTATATCATTTTTCTTTTGTTTTTATTGCTTATTGCATGATGGACCAATGAAATCGATATTTATTTCTCTCCAAATGCCATGCCTGTTTTACATCTATTCCAAATGCAGATAAAGTTCATTAGCTTATATTGTGTTCTATTTGTTTTCCTCCAGGTGCTCAGCCTGTCTCATTTAGTCAAGTTGTACTTGAAGTCATGAGGCATCTTGAAGGAGCATATGCGCTTATTTTTAAGAGCCGGCATTATCCAAATGAGTTAATTGCATGCAAACGAGGAAGTCCATTGCTTTTGGGTGTCAAGGTTTGTTTAGAGATGAAATATATCAGCTGTTAATAGCATTGCTTTCTTGCTTAGAAAGCTGAACATATAAATTTCTGGCTCAATATTTATTCATTTCTTCGGGCTGGTTAATATTTAATTGAGTTTTCAGCTTGAATATTGTTTATAGCACAAAAAAAAAAAAAAAAAAAAAAAAAAAAAAAATCAGAAGCAAGAATGGATTAATGAATTGATCGGTAAATCTTGTCAAAGCATGAGATTAATTCATCATTTTCTAGTTCATGATGTAGCAGAATTGAAGAATCCTATACATGCATATTGAATCCAATACATGTACATATTCTCCTCTTCAATTCTGCTTATCTTCTTGTCTAGTTCATATCCCTGTTCTTATAAAATATCATTGGTTTCTACTCAGGAATTAAATGATGATGTTAACACTGGATCAGCATTTCATGATGCTAAATTCCTATCAAAGGATAGCCATCCAAAAGAACTTTTTCTGTCCAGTGATGCTAATGCCATTGTTGAGCACACAAAAAGGGTCTTGGTGATTGAGGATGGAGAAGTGGTTCATCTTAAGGTACTTCTTTTTGTCTCAGTGTAATTGTATTTAGTCACTAATGTGATTTTCCTTTGCCAATTTGTCTTTTTGGAATTGGTATATGCTAATATCCTGCCGAATATTGTGCCTTAACATATAGCTTTAAGATGAAAGTCAAAAGACTAAAGTTTTATTACTTGATATTACCTTTTACAAGAGAACTAATGTATTTAACCTTAAACCTGCACAGATAACTGCATCCACTCTTTCCCACATGATACGATGCCCCACATTATTGTGTAGACAAGTGTAAAGATACTTTTTGCTTTGTGCGGGAAAAATTGGCTTCAATTTTGCATTGTGTGTCGGTTTTCATTTACATTTAAAAGATGAAGGCTTATGCCAAGGATTGGATAGGAGTTGCTAGCTGCAATAAACTTTAGTCAAACCCTCTGAGAACCTAGTTTTCTTCAGGTGCTTCTTTTGGAGATTGGATTCGGTAGGATAGTGAGTATACTTTGTACTTTCACATAATAGGTTAGACACCATTTCTGTCCAGCATATTAAGCCACTTGGTTGTGGGTTAACACCAGACATATTAGCCTTATATTAGCATCACTTTCATTTCTGGTTCTCCTTTTATTTCAGATTACATATGTTCATGGCCTAGAATAAAATAATAAAGAAATGTAGGAAAAGCCGCTCTATATTCATTACATTTTTAACTAAACCGACTAGTACACAGGTTGATTTTGCTGTAACATTTATTTATTGTTTCAGGACGGAAGTGTATCTATTCTAAAGTTTGATAATGACAAGGGGAGACATGGTGATTCCGTTTCTCGACCTGCATCAGTCCAGCGTGCACTATCAGTTCTTGAGATGGAAGTTGAACAAATAAATAAAGGAAATTATGAACACTATATGCAGAAAGAAATTCATGAACAACCAGAATCTCTAACTACCACCATGAGAGGGAGGCTTATACGTGGAGGTTCCAGCAAAGCCAAGACTGTTCTTTTGGGCGGACTCAAAGATCACCTTAAGACTATTAGACGAAGCCGTCGAATTGTTTTTGTTGGTTGTGGCACGAGTTATAATGCAGCCTTAGCTGCAAGACCCATCCTAGAAGAACTTTCTGGTGAGTGCTGCTTGACTGTGGGAAAGTATAGAATTTTTAATTTTTCTCTCTATTCTATTACTGATGTTTATACACATTGTTTGGCTATTGCATGCATAATAAATAGGTGTCCCAGTTACCATGGAAATTGCAAGTGATCTGGTGGATAGGCAAGGACCCATATACAGAGAAGATACTGCTGTTTTTGTTAGCCAGTCAGGTGAAACTGCAGATACACTTCATGCTTTGGAATATGCTTTAGAAAATGGGGCTCTGTGTGTTGGCATAACAAATACTGTTGGTAGTGCAATAGCGAGGCATACGCACTGTGGTGTTCATATAAATGCTGGGGCTGAAATAGGTGTGGCAAGTACTAAGGTAAAATATTGTTCTTATTTGATCTTTTTTCATGACATTTATTCTTTTCTCGTTGGCTTATAATGTTGGCATCATATTAATAGGCCTATACAAGTCAAATGGTAGTGATGGCCATGTTAGCTTTAGCAATTGGAGGTGATGCTATTTCTAGCCAAGCTAAAAGAGACGCTATAATTGATGGTCTATTCGACTTGCCAAGTAAGTTTCAGTGCATTCTTACTCTTTCAATACAGAGCTACAGCCTTTAGTTTTTGTTCCCAGACAGTAGTTCTTATTTGTTCCTTGTCTTTTCAGACAAAGTCAGAGAGGTGCTGAAACTTGACCAGGAAATGAAGGATCTTGCAAAACAACTAATTGCTGAGCAGTCACTTCTTGTTTTTGGGAGAGGATACAACTATGCAACAGCATTGGAGGGTGCTCTAAAAGTGAAGGAAGTGGCACTTATGCACAGTGAAGGAATGCTTGCCGGTGAAATGAAACATGGTCCTTTGGCATTGGTTGACGAAAACCTTCCAATTATTGTCATTGCGACTCATGATGCTTGCTTCAGGTTGGTTGTTTTGTCTAATTGTTGGCTGCTATATCATCTAAGATTTTTACTTTGTCTGATTCTTACTTCTTCTGGTTTCGTACAGCAAGCAGCAGTCAGTCATTCAGCAACTTCATGCACGTAAAGGTCGCTTAATTGTGATGTGCTCAAAAGGGGATGCTGCATCTGTCTGTCCTGGGCAATCGTGCCGAGTAATTGAAGTCCCACAAGTTGAGGATTGTCTTCAACCTGTAGTTAATATAGTTCCATTACAGGTATTACAATTGTTATTTCGTTTTGTAATTATAGACATGTATGCATCCATACATATCATCCATCCAAATGTTATGGAAGCTCATCATTTATAATGTTTTATATCCATTAGTTACTCCCACCCTCCCTCATACATGTAACAAGCTGCAAGACTGCATCATCTTTGAAATTGCTGCAAGAATCTGTTGCTCTCGAGGCATTCTACATTTAGGAATTATGATTTTCCTTTTCCTCCCATAACTTCAGAGGCTCATCCTTTGAATTTGATTTACTCTGTTCTCTGTTTCATGGACTATGACTGGTTCCATCTATAAGTAGTTGTTGGTAACTTCTTAAGATGTTTACCTTTTTTTTCTGTGCAGTTACTGGCTTATCACCTTACTGTTCTAAGGGGTTACAATGTTGACCAACCTCGCAATCTTGCAAAAAGTGTCACGACACAGTAAGGAAGGTGAAGCTTACAATTCTCATGTGCCTCCGATGCTTACCCGTCGTTTAGGAATCGGAAGCTTGCCTTCGTCTGGGGGTTTTTTGACTACCCAACTCTAAATCCTTATTGCGGTGACTTCTTGAGTTGAGGTTGTAAAATTGGTGCCATTGTAAATAGAGAGATAGGCTCATTACTGATTTTGTTGACATCCTGACCACCTCCATCACCCGTTGTCCTGCTTGTTCGAGTTTGTATGCATGATGTATTACAAATCAAATTCTCTCCAACTCGTTTGTACTGTGTAAGATGATTCTTGGAAGGCTATATAAAGCTCTAAAATATAATAACAAACTTATTTGCTGAAAAGTTATTAGTATCTTGCCATTTTTGTTGTGAAAATTGTGCAATCCTTCGAGGAGAATTCTGTCAGCTTGCATATACCCTTTTGGCAGTTCAATAAGTTGGTTGAAAGAACTAGTTTAATTGTTTAAGCATTTTTCTGAATGGATTAATACACGCAGTAACTATGTTCGACAATGGC
Organism: Jatropha curcas; assembly: GCF_041381405.1. Lineage (NCBI taxonomy): Eukaryota > Viridiplantae > Streptophyta > Magnoliopsida > Malpighiales > Euphorbiaceae > Jatropha > Jatropha curcas. The sequence goes on along the minus strand of NC_143153.1, from coordinate 281,917 downwards.
TTCTAATGTATTTTTAGTGTTTACTTACGTAGTGTTTTGATGAAATGCTTGTAAAATTAGGGGTGAGCATTCGGTTTATACGAACCGGCCCTAAAGATTTTATGATGACTAAAATTGGACTGAATAATGTGAAAATCAATTTGGTACCAAATTGATTTAGATTGCTTTGGATTTGATTATTCTGATTTGAAGCATCTTTTTCAAGCGTAAAAATCAATTCAATCAAACTATACAAATGACCGAACTGAAACTAAAAATTTCGATTATTACTATTCAAAAGCATTAACCAATATTTTAGAAAGCTAATCAAAAGAAAATTGTAACCGATATCTTAAAAAAGCTAATCAAAAGAAACTGAAATAATTCGATTCGATTCAGCAGTCTGAACCAAATCAGCAATTCAAACGAATATTATTCACCCTAAATGAAATAATTAAACGACATTAAAATAGCTAGCAACTGTTGAGCCAAATTGTCTTAAAAACTTTTTATATACTCGTCACTTTAACTTTACACCAAATGAATGAAAATCCAATCCTGACAAATAAATAATATTTTTAAATAATTATTTTATTATTTTCGTCAAAAGTATACTAATTTAATTTGTTTGTCATAAAAATTTAATTTATTTTAAATCAATCACTAAATATGGGCCGGCCCACCTATACGCACTTAAACACACTGTGGAAAATAAAAGTGGCCACTTGGTCAACAAAAACCCTAAATCGACTCTATTGAGTCTCAACTCAAGCGCCAACGTCTCTTTGAATTGTAACTGTGAGATGGGGATGAAACTGTTCGACGACGACGACGACAACGACAACGACAATGTCGACGTCTCAAATATCGAAATCGATAAGGAGTTCGCTCGTCGATACGACCACAACAAGAAGCGCGAAGCTCTCCAAAGGTATGAAGAGCTCAAAAAGAAAGGCCAAATCGAAGATTCGGATTCCCAATCTGACTCGGAATCTACAGACGAAGAAGTCGATGCCGACATCATTAAGCTTAGCAAAAAGGAAAATCTCCGAAAGTTCATTGAAAATCTAAACAAGGTAAAAAAACGTGATCCTTCCTTATACAATCAAGATAGCAGACTTTTTGATTCAGATAGCGATAGCGAAAGCGAAAGCGATAATGATGATGATAGTAATATTGACAAGAAAGAAGGTAAGGATAGGAAGAAGAAAGCTAAGTACTTGAAGGATGTGATGGCCCAGCAATTGCTAGAGGAAGGGCCTGAATTTGACGATGTTGAATCTTCTAGTATGAAAAAGACTTATAATGAGGAACAAGACGAGTTAAAGAAAGCTTTTTTGGATGCTGTGAAGGATGCAGAGATGGATACTGAAGGTGATTTATTGAAAGTAAAGGAAAAGAAGAATGGAAATGATGTGAAGGCCGATGATGGTGAGTTTGAGAAGAAATTAGGCGAGTATTTTGGTCCGGAAACAGAGTTGGATGAGAATAATAAGTTTTTGAAGGACTTTTTTGAGAAACAAATGTGGGTTGATAGGGGAAGTGAGGATAGGAGGAGGGGCTTTGTTGACGACGATGAAGTGGATGAGTTGTTGAGAGATGAGGAGGAGATTGAGAAACAGGAGAAGTATGAGGAGAGTTATAATTTTAGGTATGAGGAGAATGCTGGGGATAGAGTGATGGGTCATTCGAGGAAAGTGGAGGGATCAGTGAGGAAGAAGGAAAATGCAAGAAAAGAGCAGAGGAAGAGTAAGGAGGAAAGGATGAAGATTGTGGAAATGCAGAGGAAGGAAGAGGTGAAACATTTGAAGAATTTGAAAAAGCAGGAAATGAAGGAGAAGTTGATGAAGGTTATGGAGGCTGCAGGTATAAGGGATGATAATGATTTTGTGTTAGATTTGAATGATTTAGAAGAGGATTTTGATCCTTCAGAGTATGATAAACTGATGAAGAAGGCTTTTGGCGAGGAGTATTATAATGCAGACGATGTGGATCCAGGATTTGGTAGCAATAATGATGATGATAAAGCTGATGATGATGTTGAGAAACCAGATTTTGATAAGGAGGATGAGTTACTTGGACTTCCCAAAGGATGGGAGGCAGTTGACAATAGTGATGGGTTTTTAGCAGCAAGAGAAAGGTTTTTGAAAAAAAAGGCTGAAGAAGAAGAAGAAGAAGAAGTAGAAGAAGAAGAGGAAGAGGAAGAGGAAGAGGAAGATGAAGAAGAAGAGGAGGAGGAAGAAAAAGAAAAGAAAGAAAAGAAAGAAATAGGCAATGCAGTAGAACAGAATGAGGAAAGTAAGCGAAAGAGGAAGCGGAAGATGTCGGCTGTGAAGAAAGTTAAAGAGGAATTGATGGAGGAGTACTATAAGTTAGATTATGAAGGTACAGTTGGAGACTTGAAGACCAGATTTAAATATGCTAAAGTTCATCCTAATAGATATGGGTTAAAGACAGAAGAGATATTGATGTTGGATGACAGGGAGTTGAACCAATATGTATCTGTTAAAAAGCTAGTGCCTTATAAAGAGAGGGAATGGAAGGTACCTGATAACAAGAGATTCCAGCAAAAGATGTGGATTAGGGAGCTTATGCGAGGTAGATTGAATCACTTGAAGACCAATAAGAAGAATAGGTCAAAGGTTGATGGTGATAAATCAACTTCAAGTGTAGATTCCCATCAAGATGGGCAGGTAGAGTTCGAAGAATCAAATGTCAAAAAAGAAAAACTATCCAGGCAGGCCAAGAGGAGGCGTCGACAAGCAGAACTCAAGCTTCCAGCATCTCGACTTGTAGCATATCAAAACATACAATCCAAAGCCAAGGGTAAAAGAAAGCACTGAGAACAAGCTGAAATTAGAGCTGATGTTTTGGTATGCTGCTGTACTCTGATGATAAGTTTGCTTGAAGATCTTTGATTTTAATTTTGGTAGTCCCTTGTTTTGTGGTCCTAAGCTGTCCATTGCCTTGCATGTTTTGAAGTTTTGTCGATCTCTGCTTCACTCTTTCAAACATTAGAATGTTGTGAAAGTCTGTTGACTCTACTGATATTGTTTCACAAGTATTTCTGCTTTCATATCTCATGTTTTATTCCAGTGCAATTAGTTTAGCTGTGTTATGAAGGATTTAAAGGCTTAAGTGCCCTAAATATGACATGGTATTTGGTTGTTTTATCCGTGTGGCATTTGTATTTCTAATTATTAGAATTATAATACTCTTCTGAAATTGGAAATTTAAGTTAGTTTGGCTAGTAAAATTGTATATTTAAAACAAAAGATGTTGGATGTAACGGTTAAATGTTCTGTATGGCTACATATGAAGTTCTACTATTAGCTGGTTATATGATGATACCATATGCAGCTATTTGCAAAGTGGATATAAAATCTAAGAGATGTGAAGCATTGTTAGCGAACAGCAAGAGATTAACTATTTGTTTTGGTTATATTTAGAGTTATCCTGGCCTTTCTTAATGGAAATATTTCTTTGGTTTCTTGGCAGACAAAAGAAAAGATGACCATGACCACTCGCACTTTGAGCATAAAAAATCTTAGTGATGATGGCAATACAAGAAAGAAGTTCATACTGATGAGTTAACTGCCAATTTGAGCTTCGTCATGATCCTGTTAGTAGGGCTTGAATTCTTGATCCATGCTGAATCCAAGTTGATTTGTGATGAATGCTTGTAACTCTTTTGACTTGGGACAGAGAAAGTCTAGCTAAAATTTTCTCGCACTTCATATTCTTCAAGGTCCAAACTGTATCTATTCCTGTCTTAACAGCTTGTTTTCTTGTTTGTGTGGTTAGCTAAAGTAATCAGGCCTTGCATGGACCATTATGGGTTATGCTTGTAGTCTCGAGCAATAGTTTTGTAGTTGGATAACTCTTGAGACCATGTTTGTTGTAATATTTTGTTCATTTTCCCAAGAATAATTATGATTCTAAAACAAAAGAATCAAGCAATATGTTCCAATTTACTATCTGATATTTTATTTCATTAATGGAGTCTGAGAATTTTATTTAGCTCCAACAAAACCTTATTCCTATCTAATTGAGATTCTTAGTTCTAACAAAAAATATTTTAGCATTCAAACAAAAAAAAGGGCTTAACACGGCAGAAGTGGACGTGTTGTCCTCCTTACATGCAATTCTTGCACATTAAACAACCAAAACACAAAGGAAAATTTGTCCAATCTGGTAATTAATGTTAATATAAAATGTATATACACATTAAAAGGATTAGTTGAAAAAAAAAACTATATAGTTTAATCAAGTTTTTTAATTTAAAAATGATATGTCATAGCCTAAAAAGATATTTTATCTTTGTAAATTGTAAATTAGCTAAAAACAATAAAAATTTTTTAATTGATTCATTTAAAATTAAATTCAATATTGTTTTTCCTCTTCTTGGTTGTGAAAAATATTGTACTATATATATATTTTTTTATTGATTAACCTTTAATATATTGTATGTAACATTTCCCAATAAACGCTCTGTCGTCTGGACTTTTTTATTTATGCCAAGCAAGCAAAAACCCTGAAGCGGACAGGTGCTAGTCCAGCAAGGCGAGTATACTCATATCTATACTTTTCTTTCTCATTGGTTTCATCGATCCTCAGCTCTAAAGAGAGAAACGCCTTTCTTCTCTGTCTCTTCACTCCTGTGGCGGACTCCTCAAAGTCTCAAACTTCTCTGTATTTGGGCTTCTTACAAATTCAATCACTTTCTAACTGTCTTTCTGAGAAGAAAAGGATTCACTCAAGCCTAAAAGCGCTGAAACCAATGGCGTCTTCACTATCAACCACGGCTGCAGCTTCTGCTTCTGCGGTGGCCAAAACCTCTGCCAATTTGCCTAATTATAGTAATTGCAGCCTCTCTAGAGTTTCCTTTCGCCTTTCTCCTAAGCCAAAGCTTCGATTTTTCGCCAAGGTATTTATTTTTTTTATATTTTTTTAAAGGTGAAGTTAATTAGTTCTTGTTTTTGCTTTAACTGTTGTGATTTACCTGGTTTTCTTGAATTACTGGGTAAATGTGAGGAAGAAAAAAGGATTTCGTTAGTTTAACGTGTTTTGGGAGCTATAGGTTTGTTTATTATTTGGATTTGTTAAGTTTGAGATTGCTTTAGCTGATAATGTTTTTGCATTTCGGTTTTAGGAAGAAATTGAATTTAATTTCAAGTTTTTTGTACTTCAGTTAGTTATTTACTCTGTTACTGTTGCCTTGGGAACTAAAGCAGACTGCTAGTATGTTTAGATTTGTGATTTCTCTCTTTATCACAAAGTGTTGATTTTGAATGACTGGAAATGTAAAGAAGAAAAGGAGATTGATAAAAAAAAGAAAGAAAAAAAGGAAAGAAATTATGGTTCTTAATATTGAATATGAAATTTTTGATGCAAGGTGACTTAATAGAATCAATTTGGAAGTTAGGTAGTTTTATTCCATCAATTGATTGGGATGATTGAATTCTTTTATAGAATTATTAGTTCTATTTGATTTTACATTTTTTGGTTTATTGAGAGTCCAATCAGCATGTTCATTTATGAAATTTCCTTGCTTGTGCCATTTGATACAATCCATTGCGATTGAATTATGATCCACTCTGGAGAGTGGACTTAATTTTAATGTTTTTTCTGGTTCATTGCTTTTTTCCTCACCATTAGTTTTTTTTAACGCACCTTCTTTTAGTATAAACAGCTTTTCTTGGGAAAACTAGATATAAAAAGAACAAAAAAAAAAAAAAAAAAAAAAAAAAAATTGAGGTTTGCATGAAAACAGCTAAAAGGGTGCCACGTTATTATGTCACTTCGGCACACCTAAAATTTAATCTGACAACATTGCCTTTTTGGACGACACGAATATCTGTCATTAATGTAATTTGGCTTACTCAGAGCCATGGTTTATTGAGAATGAAATTATACTGTATTTACACCTGTTGCTATTTATTATTTTCTTTATGGTTAACAAAAATGGTGAACTTGGACATTATAACATATGGTGAACTTTTATATTCTACGTTTCAACATTTCAATGTTTTCACTTCCTTTCCAACTTTTTCTTGGCATCCAAAGCAGTCGATTGTTAATAGGTCCATCAGTAACTGTTATATATGAATTTGGAATTCAATCAAGCAGCACCAGCTAGAATCTTGCTGTCTATAACAAATCATTATAGCATCATTCATTCTCTCTCTCTCTCGGTATGATAATTATTATATATCAACATTTCCTCGTCGGATTATGTAAATAAGATAATAATTTAGTATCTCTTGCAAATTCATTCGATTTTTCATGCCGATTTTAGATTCTGTTTCAAATCTTATGATAATTTAGTAGCACAGAATATGTTGTGCTTGTTGAGATGCAAATTTAAATTGTTCTTCTTGGCAGATTTGGTCATTTTATTTTATCTGATAGCTTTGTCTTATGACTTAAGGTGATGCATCCATTAATTAGTGTGATATTGAGAGATCATTTACACTTGATCAATATACACTTTTTATTGCAGATATCTAATTTATGTCTTTACCATTTTATCACCAAAATATCCTTTGAAATTTTCTTGTAAGAATTCCAAAGCTTGTTTAGAGTCGTGCTTCACACTTGGATTCAGAAGTTTACAAATCTTTAGTTGTTTCCTAGAGTCAAAATTTTCGTTTAATTGTTTATTTATAGATTTATATTCACTAAAGTTGCATGTGTTTATTTTGATCAACATTTGGGAATTAATTACTTCTAGGCTTTTGCCAACGCAAAAGAGGCATGCAGGCCAACTTTTAACATTGCACTGAGTGATGCTATATGCAAGGGTTCTGGTGGTCAAATCAACTGATAACTAGGTTCCACTTATCAGACACCATGCCTATTACATTGATTTTACTGCACTAAATGAACATAGAAGGTTCCATTTGAAATTCAAGTGAGGAGAATTATGCATGTCCGTGAAATAGATGCAAGTTTTATTAATCCAGGAGAAAGTAATTGAACTCATGCTGCTGGATGAACTACCTATCAATGCTTCCATGTTTACCCCTATGATAGAAGGTTCAGCATAAATTTAGAACCTGAAGTTGCAACTTAACCTATTTTCTAAAAATAGTGAAATCATAAAATGGGATGCAACTTCCTTTTTCCCTTTTGAAACTCTTTTAAAGCTGTTGACTTGATGTGTTCATCACTCTGTTGCCACTTGCCAGAATAATAATTATATATCCTTTTTCCTAGATCTACCCATATTAATTATCAAAAAATAATTGGATCTGTAATTGCACTGCGTATGTCGATGGGTACAGTGTCTGGGTCCAATAGTGCAAATGCAGAGTCTTGTGCTGGCTGGCGTTCTAGAATGATCAGTGAAATGGTTGCTTAAGACTGAACAGTGTTCCTCTCTCTCTTTCTTTGTCTTAATTGTCAATTTACTACACTGTATGTTATTTTTGGTTTCCTTGTACTTGAGGATGATTTATGCACAAGTCTAATATTTATAATAGTATCAGCCATCTTGGAACTGATGTATTGTTTTTACTCGTTATTCTTTGTGTGGAATCCTTCACTTGGTAGGATTCTTGTGCCAACTTAAAGAAATTGAGAACCATTTAATATTTATGTATTAACTTTTCAGTTTAGAACATTCAATTTCAAGTTTATTTTAGCATGCAAAGAGTAAAATTGGTCTCTGCAATGTAGGGTCTGCAGCCTGGTCATAACAATTCCACTTTAGTGAAAGCTCAACTGAATGAGGTAAGGTTCTTTCAACAGTTTTCATTTGAAGATCTTTTTTCAAATTTTCGTTCCTTCCTGGACATGCTTTTGGGCTCATCTGTTGCCTTCAAGGTTGCTGTGGATGGGCCCTCAAATGCTGCTGCTTCACCTCCAACCAGATCGGGAGTACCATCACAAGAAAAAAAGGATGCTAAGCCATCAAATGAGCCTTCGGCTCCAGCTTTGGCTACGGAGGAGTCAATATCCGAGTTTATTACCCAGGTTGCAAGCCTTGTGAAGTGAGTGGAGTAAACTTCTTCGAACTTGTATCATCCTGCATTATTCTAAGAATGTTACAGTAGCTATGTTATCTCTTTATTGCAGGCTGGTTGATTCAAGAGATATTGTGGAGTTGCAGTTGAAACAACTTGACTGTGAAGTGATAATCCGGAAAAAGGAGGCCTTGCCTCAGCCACCATCTCCTGCCCCAGTTGTTATGATGCATTCACCTTCCCAATCACCACCACCGCTAATGCATTCAGCCCCACCTGCAGCTTCTTCTACAGCCCCTAGTCCAGCTTCCTCTGCTCCACCTCCACCACCTTCAGCTCCTGCTGTTAAACCATCCAAGTCATCACATCCACCACTTAAATGCCCTATGGCAGGCACATTCTACAGAAGTTCAGCACCAGGCGAACCACCTTTTGTGAAGGTAAATCATCATTGTTTAGCACTTTTCTTGTCATGTATGTTGCTAATCTTTTACTTGTTGTGAATGATGCTAACTTTATGATTGATGTGTCATCTTTTCTGCTGCATTCTTTTCATATGATTTCCACAGGTTGGAGACAAAGTGCAGAAGGGACAGGTTTTATGCATCATTGAAGCCATGAAATTAATGAATGAAATAGAAGTAAGTTACTTCTATATTTAATGTTTATTAGAGATTCCTAGTAGCATGCAGGCAAAATTGAATTCCAAAAAATTTGGGCTAAAAGTTTTTAGTTCCCAATATATATATATACATATATTGTCTTTTTCTTCCTTTCAAATTAAGATTTTGAAAGCCTCACTTGATCAATTGATCCACATCTTCAAGGCAACATTTATCCTCTACTTGATGCCTAAAGAGTTTATTCAATTTCTTTTTTCTGTGATTGAACCATATAAACCAAATTTGAATGTCGTTCTGAGGTGGTGTGAAGACTAAAATATAAGCTGTTTTAAGTTTATTATTGCTGCTACTCCTACAAATTGAAAGGAATGATAACAAGTATGAATCACATTTGTCTTAAAATCTTTCCTAGAAATCTTGAGAACTGATCCTAGAAGCCAGAGTTGACAGAATTCACTTCTATATTCAGATACATATTAAACATATCAATGTCTTTGGATCCAATAAAATGATACATATCATAAAACAAGAATAGGGTAACTAGGGAAGAGGAACTCTGCCTTTTTCTTTTTCCTTTTTCTTAAGTAACTTCTTAAATAAATTTATGATAACTGAAACTCAAAAGAACAATTATTCAATTAAAAGGAGACGGGGAAAACCCTAATAAGTGCTATCTGCAATGCTATAGAAGATGTCTATGGAAATACCGATCGTTTTGATTTATAGATCTGTACCCAATCATAATGGTGGATTTTAAGACCCATCTGGTACAAGCTACTGATGCATAATCTATTCCTTTGTTGGTTTTTGTGGCTAATTTGCTAACATGAAAACTGATTTACGTGAATATTTGTTTGTAATCACTAGTTCTTTTGCTTTTTTATTTTTTTTAAGAAAAAATGGAAATATATTAAAGTCAAAGGTGTTTACTGATTGTATCTGAAATGTATTTTTCACTTTAGGCTGATCAATCAGGAACCATAGTTGAAATTCTTGCAGAAGATGGCAAGTCAGTCAGTGTTGACATGGTAAGTTATCTTATCCAACTCCAATGAAGCAGTTTGGATTGCTACATAATAAATGACTTTCTTTTTTGACTTGTCTTATTGATTTCTTGACAGCCTCTGTTCGTGATCGAGCCCTAAGAAAGCTCGGCTACTGTTAGACAAGCATTGAGTAAAGATTAGGAGGCGAGTGTAATTCTTTGTAATGTTGTTAAACGCGGCATTGTTATTTTGTGCTTCGATGTTTTGTTTGGAATGAGTTGTTAGGAGGCGAAAAAATTAATTATTCTAGTATGTATTATTTTGTTATTTTTGAACTATATTACTGCAACTAAGAATAACTTTAACTTTCCATGTTTGGACGGTATGTTTAATAAATCAGTTGTTAGTTGGTTGTTGTTTCTATAGAACTCTGTTCTCTGTTACGAAAATTAGCATGCTGCTTGGGAAATTTTATTTCAAGAAACCTTTGAATGTCAATATTTAAAGCAAACTCATATGAGATCTCTTAGAAGTGAATAAACTTAAGGTGTAAAATTCCAAATAAAGATATATTATCTGATGATGTAATAGAAATTTTGAGTTCTTATTGATTGATTATTTGAAAGTTGTGGAATTTAGGAAATCAAGTTTTAGCTTGCCGGCATGCGTACATGCATTTGCATGGTTTGAATCCAGTGGTTGAACTGGATTCAAACCGCTCCCACCTTCCCTCTGATTTCCTGAGGGATTTGCACGGTTGAACTGGATTCGGACCGCTCCTACCTTCCCTCTCACTCCCTGCAAATGAGAGGTTTGCATGGTTGAACATCTCATTTGCATTGATTGAACTGGATTCGGATCGCTTCCACCTTTTCCTTCATTTCCGAGAGAACGTATATTTTTTCCGAATCTTCCTGAATGGTGCGGAATAATTTTCTCGTCCCCTGTATTTATAGACAAAAGAAAAATGGAAGTTATGCAATCTGAACCTCAAGTTGCGAACGGTTGATTAGATTTTATTCATATATTAATGGATTAATTTATACATAAAAACACTAAAAAATAAAAAATAACAGACTGCTGGATTAGTGGGAGTGAAATGTATTTTCTAGCGCTGAGCCAGAAAAAAAAAAAAAAATCTAATTAGAGCCTAACCAATTATTAGCAACCACATTTTTTGTCATAATATAAATTTCTAAAATTAGTTCTTTAAAAATAAAATAAATCTAAAAGTCTAAAACTATCTTGTCTTGGTCTCAGCTTGGGCTTGGGCTTGGCCAATAGTCCTGAGAAACGTGTGCACGCTCCTCCACAACGCGTGACTAAAAAACCGTTAAGAAAAGGAAATAGAAAACCTTCTATTTTCTCACCTTCTCTCCTTCATTCAGGCTTCAACCTTAAACAATCGAAACGAAGAGGCTAAATTCGTTCTCTCCTTCTCTTTACCCCAAAATTCCCCTGATGGGTCCCCCTTCAAACTCCGTAACTTTCCTTCATGCTCCGACACTTTCCATCACTTTCCTCCTTTTTCTCACCTGTCATCTCCCTCTTTCCGCCGCATCTCAGTCGTCTATCTACGACCACCTCCGCCTTAATGGCCTGCCCATTGGCCTTCTCCCCCAGGGCATTACCGACTTTTCTCTTGACGCCACCACCGGTCACTTCCAGGTAAATCTAACCCAACCTTGCAATGCCAAATTCGAGAACCAACTCCACTACGATTTCAACATTTCTGGGCTCCTCTCCTTTGGGAAGATCGGTGAATTATCCGGTGTGTCTCAGCAAGAGCTCTTTCTATGGTTCCCAGTCAAGGGTATACGTGTAGATGTCCCAAGCTCTGGTTTGATATATTTTGATGTTGGGGTTGTTGACAAGCAATTCTCTTTGTCTTTGTTTGAGAACCCTACAGAATGTACAGCTGCTGATCCTGGTGATAGGCCTGTTGATTCTCCAGGGATGGATGACTCTGAGGTTTGTCTTTACTGTTTTTGATTCTGGATTACATTGCGTGATTTTGCGTTTCTTGTTTTTAAATGGATGGGAAATTGTGAATATTTTTTTGGGAGTTGCAGTTTAACTTTTCTGATTGATCAATGCTATTGGACAAATGTTTTTTTGATTGAAATTATATAAATTTTACTCTTTTTTTTTTTTTTTAAATTTTTGGATTGAAATTGGATACATTTTACTGGGATTTGATATTATGCCTTTCACCCAGCTAACTTATTCTCATATATATATATATGCTGAAAGCAATAGAAACATGATCTTTTCATCCGAAAAGTTGTACAAATTGAAGGCTTGGAGCTTTATTATAGTTTCTTAGTACATCTATATACTTTCTTGTAGGTTTTGTGTTTGAGATTTGAGTTAAATTATTAAAGAATGTTACTTAAAGAAATGTCTTTAAAGTTTTGTATCGGTTGGTGATCCCCGTTCATTTTATCTTATGTTGTTCATATTGCTAATGTTTACTCTTACCTTATTTCAGAAACAATCAGGGAAACTTGAATATAAAATTGGGCGAGGGGACTCGAGGGCTGCTTCATAATTGTTGAGGCGGATATATACTTAAATGTTTAGAAGTCAGTCGGTCCTTTGGGTTCTTCTTTCTGCCAAATGAGACTGTTGGAGGTTTTGGTTTAGCAGATCCTATGTTTTGCCTATGTGTGCTAGTCAGCTGTTTCTGTACAGATCTTTTGGCCTGATACTTCCATCTCTACATTGAGAAGTATAACAGTTTTGGCCAAGAGAAGAAGAAAAAGAAACAGACAATAAGCATTGGATCTTATTTTTCATAAAGACAAGAGTGAGATGAGAGTCGTTAGTTTCGGCTGGTAAGTTTGCTAGAGATTTATATTGTTTGTTGTTGTGTCATATTACTTTACATACAAACGTTTGAGTGTTGCATTTTGTTTCTGTAAATGGAAAGAATTGTCTGTTTTTGTATATTGTTCTTATAATTGTCAATCTTATAAATGACTATTACGTTGAACTAAAACTACTAGTGAATTGTTTCTTCATATATGTTGACAGTATTGAAGTTTTAAACTTTTTTGCTGGAACTCACATTAATTTGATGTTTTAGTATTTTTTTTTTTTTTTTTTTTTTTTTTTTGTTTTTTTGTTTCTCTAACATTGGAGAAGAATCCATTTTTAGAATACATCTATTTTTGTTATTTGCTGTTTCAGAACAGGAAAAAAGTTGCTAAAACAAATTAAAATAATAGAAAAAAAGTGGTTTTCCTCTGTTTTATCAAATTGTTTCCCCAGACACCGACTATTACCTATATGTTTGACAAACACTAAAGACTGTACCTTTGATGTTCAAACCACCATCTTGTATTCTAATCATTCGAATTGCATATTATGATGAAGAAAAAGTTCGAGACAAGACAGCAAGTGGACAGGCCTGAACTATTGTCCTTCTTTCAGGACTTGTGTAGCCCAGAAGAATGAATATGAGAAAACTGTATACCAGACAGGCAAATGTGATGAGAAGGAAAATTTCCTAAACTCTAAAATGCTCCAACCTTGGGTTGTGATGATTAGGGACAATATAATTATGCTAAAAGGAAGAAACCCGACCCAAGCAATTGAAATTTATTACAGGCGATGTTTTACCTTTTTTTGAAATAATTTTCAAAATGCATATTCATTTATTTGTTCCTACATATTTATTTATAGATTATTATTATTATTATTATTATTATAATACTTTTTTATATCACTCGTTCTTTTTTCACCTATTGTACCAAAAAAAAAAAAAAAAAAAATTGAGATTGATTTACATTGGAGTAAGATTAATTCATATTTCTAAGATGTATGATTTAAGCAATATAATTGTTTTCATTTATTTTATTACATAGTATCATTATGAGAAATAATTTATTTTATTATATTGAATAATTAGTTCACATAATGTATTTGAATAAGTATTAACATAGAAATAAAGAAATTGCACAGATGATTAAACCCTTAATTTTTCAATCTAATATTGTAGTATATTATGTAAGTTTAGTTTAGTTTAGTTTATGAGCATAATAAACAATAAATTGGACTTTCTTGTAATTTAAAATTTAAAATTAAATAAAATTGTAATAGATTTGGACCCTTCGTTCCATTACCTCCATATATATTATATTAAATTGTCGTTTGCATTGAATTCAAGTTAACATTCTAATTAAGATGGAGATTACTTAATTAAAATTCCTATAGAGATGATGAAAAAGATGCTTCTTTTAACTTTCTTTCTTGTCGTTCTTGATGCACTTCTTTTTCAAGTGTGTTAAATTTTAATTTTTAAGGGGAAAAAAAAAACAAAATTACAAAAATTGAATAAATCTTTTTATTCTTATCATGAAATTAATAATTCTTTCATTTCTTAATGGAAAACGTTTTTAGTTTATTTCAATATAAGAGGAAAAAAACAAAATTTCAAATGAATAATCTTTTTATTTTTACAATCATTTAATTTAACGTTAAATAATTGTGCATTTTAAATAACTATAATTTGATCCAAATTTATTAAATTTGTTTTTTTCTTTAATTGAATAAATTATGATAATAATAATTAATTCCCTATCAGTAATACCACCTCCGCTCAAACATGCAAATATATATATTCTTCATTAAAAAGCACAAAATTTAATAAATTATTCTGCTGCTGTTTTTTTAATTTATCTATTTATTTATTTATATAATAATGGAGTAAATTGTATGTATTTTTAATACAATATTTTCAGCTTACAGTTGAACATGTCATTCAACAGGAAACTATCAACAGAATCGAATCAAGTAATTAGCACCTTGGCAAGTAAAAGTACTTGTTGAATCATCAAAAGCATAACTATAAGCAGTAGGACAAGCATCCTTGAACACCTTTGAATAATTGCTTGGCTTGCAGGTTGCTGGACTTCCATAAGGCCCCGTACAGCAAAACTCCGGCGACCCAAATGCTAGGCAAGCACTTTTACAGGCCACAACCTGACGGTTCCACCTTACTTGTAAGCTCCCAGGACATCTCCGGTTCATGTCTGCAACGCACTCAACAGACTTACAAGCTCCAGTAGGCAATATAGAAATTGGTAAATTGAAACCATCCACCAGGCTAACATCGTAGTAATCAAGTGGACTATTCAGGGTGAATTCTGCAAGTGAAGCTGGAGGCACGCCGCCCGCTCCTGCGCATTTCAGAACGCCACCACAGTCTCCAGTAAGGCATCTTCCGCGGCCTGAGCGGTCAAATGAGCAGCCAGTGCGACCCCAGAACCGGCCTGACCAACCTTGTGGTGCATTCAGAGTTACAGATTGGCCTGGTCTTAACTCAAACCCACCTCCCATTAGTTGAGGTTTCCCTGCTCCTGATAAAATTCCAGGCCATACAGTGGTTCTGCATCTATTTGAGAACGTAAAAACCGCAGCATCAGAACCTGAAGATCATCAATTGTTAGAGAAAGAAAAATTCAAGAACATAATATATCGAAGGAAATATATAAAGGGAAATTATTATTAATATATATTACCCAAGACAGAGATCAAAAGCATGAGGAGAAAATGCAATGGTGCCATTAAAGAAACTCGGCACCAGAGAGTAGCTTTGTTTGAGGGTTATGATATTTGCAGGCTTTAACAATGGCATGTAGTTACTTATATAGAAAACGATGTATTTAATTCAGTAAATATAGCAGTAGATCAGGAGATTTGGTTATTACATTATTTTAGAGTCGAGAGAATTGACAAATTAACAAACATTTGCTTAATTCAAGGGCAACTTTTATGCATGGATTGTTTTTCTTTTTTTTGGTAAATTAGTTAATAACCTAATCTCATGTACTAGGGATTATTTTTCATTATTCCTTTCTTTTTTTTTTTTTTTTTTTTTTTTTGATATATGCTGTGTTTTTTAAGTTGGAAGAAAAATAAATTTGCTAAAGTAAAAGCAGATTGGGAATTAGGTGAAGATTTCCAACATTTAAATTAACCAATTTTCTATAAACCTATGTATGACATTTGATTAATTCAAATCCTAGAGAATCAAGTGAGATCACATTGAATTAAATATAATTGACAGACCATGCATGCACAGAAGATCTGTGTATATTAATCAATGTTCAAATCTGTTCACATGAAGACTAATTTTGAAGCGTTTTGGTTCCTTTCTTTTTGACTTTGTTTTCCTTTTTGGGTTTTGCAATCAAAGTAATTGATTGTGAGGATTTATTATTGAACATGGTAGTGTATGAATTTGTGTAGAGCCAATAGATAATACTCACAAAATTTGGTTAGTCTCCCAAAATAATAGAACTCCCAAAAAGACATATACTTACAATGGCTCATGCAACTTTCAGTTTATGCACCCTTTTTTGCTTTTTCATTTGCCTTTTAAAGATTAACTAAGCTTCAATTGAGCATTTGAATTTGCAACCTCACAGTCACAGCTCTAAAGACATTTCAATATCAGTAAGCCAAAGTCTCAGATGCCCAACAAATCCCAGGTTTGAATATGAATCTGCTACAAATCCCAGGACTACGCAAAATTTAGGTAGCTGGTGCATGCCAGCGTAGGTGTCTTTGTCACAACAATGAAAGGTACACACTTGAAACTACTTGTAGATTACAGAAATGATTATAACTAGAGAAACAAATAATTAAGCAAATCTAAAATGTTATGCATTTGGCAAAGACTTTGACGCTGCGTCTAGGAATATACTCTGTCCCATCTATCGCACGCATGCTTGGCAAATCATGTGTTAACCAAGGAAATTCCCAAGAACAGAAAAACCTCTAAGAAATACTCATAAAAGTTGATGAAAATTGGAAAAGAAATTAATAATCTTTAACCAATAACATCTATAAATTCAAAGGCATAACCATAAATTCCACAAACAAGAACATATAGCATTAACATTGTGTCAATATAAACTACCATAGCAACACTCCCGGAATTAACGAGTAAGTGAACAAACAAGAAGGACATGATAAACACCAAAAATAAAAAACTTTATGGAATAACATTCGATACTTCGTCTAAATTCCTGCCAATATATAACCAAAAAGTAATATTCATGACTGAAATAACATAATTAAAAGATAAAACACCTTGCAAAAGAACTCTGTGAGAACAGATGAGTTCTACAACAACTCAGTTACTTTCAAATCAAAAGTCCCAAAACAAGCATTCCCAATACGAAACTCTCCCCATCCCAGCCTGAACTGCCTCGAGTTTTAAAGGCTTGCACCCTATGCTTCAACCATCTTGTACCCAGGAAATGATGCCACAAAAGACCAAGGATACAGCCTAGATTTGCCTACCAGCAGCTTCACCAACAAATGGCAAATAAGGAGTCTTACCCAAAACAGAACTCACCAATCCATACACAAAGCAGAAACAACTAAACAGAAAAACTGCATTATGACCCCAAATCAACAGCTTAAACCCTAATCCGCTCCGACCCGGATTGAAGATTCGGGCCAAAAGCAAAGGCACCACCAAGAGCACATCTAAAGTGACAGCTTGCATTGAATTGAACCTCACATACTGGCTAAAGCTCGGATTTCTAACAACACCCAAATAAAGAGCGAAGAAGGCGACAAAACTAGCATATGGCATTGACCTGTAAAGGTTTAAGAGAGGTATTAGGGGTTCAAAGAGGAGACCCAATTGTGGGTACTGAGCGAAAAGGAATCGCCCATATTGAAGAGAGTTGAAGAAAGGGAGAGTGTAAGCAACGGCAGAGATTAAGCGATCTGTAGCTGGTGTGGGATTGTATGACATGCGAGTGATGGTGAGCTTTTGTGACAGACGGGTTCCTGTAGGCGATTTAAGAAAGAGAGGCGAAGGAGGGACAAAGGAAGATAAAGGGTATGGTTTGGGTATGGTTTTCAGAGAGGCAGCGGGAGCGAGTCGCAGAAAAGAAATCGAAGCCATTTTCGAGAGACTCCTATACTCGCTGGTTGGGAGCATATAATAGTAAGCAAGGAAGAAAGGACAGAAAGGTCATATGAATATTTCTTTTTTGAGGAATGAATATATCAAATCTTATTCCGTCTTCACATGGGCACAGTCTTTGTAGCCCGTAGATTGAACGTGCAGACATTTTTATATTAACATAATTTAAAAATATAATATATAATTAAGATCGTTACAAGTAAAATTTTTATTTTTAATTAAACATAAATATAAAATTGTTAGGCAAAATTAATCATCGAAATAGAAGATTTTAATTCATTAAAATTAAAGAATTTTTGGAACATAATTTCAATACAATTAAAAAAAGTTAAAGTAGTTAATTAATATCAAATAAATATACAGCACACTTATTTGAAGATAGATTTGCAATATTTATATATATGAAATACGGTAAAAAATTTTGATACACTAACCGAAATTTTTTTTAAAATAATGTATATTTGCTTGTGTAAGTCCATTATTTTGTCATAGAATGAAAATTTCAAGTAAAAATGAAAATAATAAGACGAATTTTCTAATACTTTTATCCGTATCTTGAAATTTAAATATATACCCTGCATCAAGACAATGCCGATCGATCGAGTTTCATCTCCCCGTCTTTAAATGGATTGGATTTCACAAGTCATTATTACCTTCCGATGAACGGGAGAAAAAACAAAAATAAAAATTAATTTCATCCTAGAAAATCTTAAATTGAACAAAAGCAAACTCCAATTTCACTAGTACATTTTGTTCATCTTAAATGTCAATATCTTTAAAACTAGAAGATTTGGGAAAAGAAACATTTGATGTTAGAGAGAAAGTAGGCACTCCAGCCCAGTAATAATTACACAACTGAATCCAAAGTCCAAGCAAGCATATGACTATAAACTAACAGTATGTTTTAAGCCCCCTGGATTGAAACTACTCTTAATATTATCTCACCTTGAGCTAGTACCATTTATTTCCTACTACCAGGGCAGGAGCAATCTTTTCTCCCTCGCTTCAGATACAGTAACTACTTAGACAGCTCAACTTGCAATCCGTAGCTGTTTTAAGCATTTCATCAATGCTTCTTCAAATGCACAATATTACAAAATAAGACTCAAATTGGCAAATATATAGTTGCCAGATTCCAAAGGTCCAAAAGATTCTCGTGTTCTGAATGATAAAAAATCTTCCTTACGCTCAGAAAAAAGGAAGTGGTTGCTTTATATATATATATATAGCAGCAATCATCTTAGTGGGAAATTATTTAGGTGTCTTTGTTTTTTCCTCTCAAAACCAAAACCCATTCTGAAGCAAAATGCAAAAATCAAAAAAGATACTCTGAGTTGCATCCCAGTCATCCATATACCACGTTCCAAGATGACCAAAATATTGTAAGCTGGAAACCCACCATTTATCAATTTGGAGAAAACTAAAATTGAGCTCAAGTTCAAAAATAACAAAGATGAATTTAGATAAATAGCACAAAGCGTACCTCTTAAACATACAAGTCAAGAAAATCTATGAAGCAGTTGGTACGCCCACCTTAGCACATAATATCAAACTCCACTAAAAAAATATTAGAAGACATACATAAAATCATTTTTTACTCCACAAGTTCATTAACCTAGGCAGAAAAAACACAAATTTCATACCAAAATACTAAACAGCAACAGCCCTAGTACCGATCGTAGCGCCTGCCAAAGAATAAATAACATTGTTATCAATAACTACATATGAATCCTAATACCAACAAGAAATTACAACAACACATTATCGTACAAAACATCATAATTGAACAGGTAAAAACTGTTCATGATTAGCATATTTTAATTATTAATTATCATTACCGTTTCGAATACATTATTTTCATTCAAGTTAATCGATGTTGAGTGAAATCTATAGGTCAATTTAACAAATTTGGAATTTAAAAAACAAAAAATGGACCTCCTATTTCAAATGCAATTGAATACCTTCCCTTATTTAAATGTAAGAATTTGAAATTCACAATTTAAAATTCAAATTAATTTGAAAGTGACATCCTAAATATCAAATTCAAATTCAAAAATCCAAATGCAGGCTAGCATATTTCATTGAAGCAGAAGCAGCAAAAGAAGAAGCGTTTTGTCACTAGTTGAAAGATTTAATTAGCAGATAACACAATGCTAACAAACTACCTGTGACGATCATAATCCCTGGAACGTTCTCTAGACCGAGATCGCGACCTGTGTCGACTTCTTGAATCATAACTACGAGAACGATCTGCATCTCTATCACGTTCCCGGTCATGACCACGATCTCGATCATAATGCCTGTCACGATCTCTGCTCCTACGATCATGATCCCTCTCCCGGTCACGGCTATCTGCCCGATCTTGATCCCTGCTGGATTCTCTGTCACGGTCTCTACTTCGCTCTTTTGATCTATAGTATCAAAAAATTTTTTAAGAATTGATGGGTTGGAATGGAAAATAAAGAGAAGGATAGAATTGCAAAACCTTAAGTACTAAGTCAGTGAGTGGTTAAGAGAGAAGTATTTGGAATGATAATACCTCCGATCATCATGCCGATCACCTCTGCGAAGCTTGTTTCTCTCTTCCTGGCAAATTAATTATAAACAAAACAAAAAAAAAAAAAATACTGAAAACCATCCTTCAAATAAGATTAAGTACAATTCCAGCTGAGATAAAGAACAGAACAACTTGCATAAGCAAGCAGAATAGGTTTTATAAAAGAAGGCAACATTAACAAGTTGTAGCCGAAGGCAGAAAATCTCTGCACCATTTGCAAATATCTCTAGTTGAATGTTTACATTAAAATTTCACACATCATCCGAATTCCAAACACATTTCGTTTCCCAACAATAGCACAAGCATGTACACAAAAAGCATCTGCACATCAACAAAAACATCCCACTTTCTAAGCAGCATCCTTAGAGTATATTGAAGGTTTAAGTATCTAGGATTCTCATTATCAATTAGCCTTATTTCCAACTTTCCTGGAAAATGGCATGAGACGTCTAAAATCAGACATCTGCAAGATTTTAAATTTTCAATAGCCAGACACAACAATAGTAGATCACCTGGCATTCTTTTGACCCCGACACAATTAAAGGAGCCAACTTTTTTTTTTCACATCAGGACTTGGACAAAATTAATTTTAAACCCATTAAAAATCAGGATTCCCCTGACCCTCACAAAACAAGATGTCATGCACTTGGATGCTTGTTTTTTTAGTATACAAATATGCACTTACAGATATCTGCAGGATATGATGCCAGGTTTGCGTCACTGATATGCATAAGACATGCCTCTTACAAAGAGTTCTGTGTTTCAAATTCCAAAACTATCAAATCTAAAGATGGGGAAAACTAAGAAATTGTTCTTCTCCGGGTTAAGAAAAACTCACAGATGCATACTAACTGAGAATCTCTATAGAAGAATGTGAAAGATTATAGCAGCACCTGAACCAACATATCCACAAGACCAACTTAGAACCACACGCCAATTTGCATTATGTCCTTTTAAGTCTAATATAAAAACAATTAATCACATTTTTAACTGATAGTCAATTGGATCTATGGTGAATTTTGGCATGTTTACTACATTTATCCATGATCAACCCTTTTCTAGTTATAATAAGAAAGAAAATGAATTAGCCGAAAATACAAGGTAAAGTTTTTCTTTTTCAATACCTGAAGTTCTGCTAGTTTCTCACGGATTTGCATATATCCTAGATGAAGCTTCCCTCCAAAATGATCTGCTAAACGTCGATCACTGAAAAGTAAAAATCAAAATCAAAATGTTTCATAGGACTCTCAAAATATGTTAGATGAGTAATGTGCAGTAAGTGGACCCATAATTTTCTAACTATATTATGATTAGCAAGCTTATAAAACAGAAAAAGACGCACATTCTTTAGCTGCAAAAGTTATCCTCGTAAAACTGGGCCCAAAAGCCTGCTGGTAACAAGGAGGTATAATAGTTGGGTCAAAAGCTGAGCCACTCAAAACCCCAAATGCAAATTCTTTTGTTTCCCTTAGGAAAGCATAAAAGACTGTACATATTTGAGTGATAAGATCAAGGTATACCTGTCATATACGCTCAAAAATGCTCCACAAATGTCACAAACGCGCAACTTCTGATCAGTCTGAAACAACATTAAAATCAATTAGCATGAAATTTTGTAGTCCACATAAATTAAGCATACAAGACAATCTAAATTATTAGAGATGGAGACCGCTGAATGACTTGACATGTCAAATATTTCTATCTTCCAATAGAACATTTAAACAAATACATGTCTAAGAATGTCAAAACAATATAATCTCTCTTCTTAATTTCCATTAAACGCTGTGGTAAAGTGCCCTAGAATGCGACCATTGATCTATAAATATGATCTTATCAACTGTAAAAACATGTAAATGGTAGAGAAGAAGTGTTTAAAGAACGGCTAGGATCTTAGTAATGACCCAATATATGACCCTTGTACTTCAAATACAAGCATCTTGCTTTCAAAAGTGATAGGACTGCATCTTGCATGAAACTTCTGATAATTTTTAGTGAAGTAGACAAGGTTAAGCAGACAGATTATATTTTATGTGTAGAAGTAACTGTTTCGCCCATAGCCCATTGGCGGTAGAAACACATTGCACTAAATTGCTTTACTATAAGATGCATGAACAATGCAGCATAATTCCTTGAAATCTCTTGAACTTTTTAATGATTTCAATTCTGGATTGTTTGGATTTTAACAACATTGTAAAGAACCAAAAAAGGATATTAAGAACGTAAACTCACAATGCGCACATCAGCAGCAGTATACTTGGAGGAATCCAGGGCAGGATCTTGTCTGGCAGGCAGCTGTAGAGAGCAAGAATTGTTAAATAACAGTTATATATACCAAATTGAGGGAAGGGGAGGATTAGACAAAGAATCCAAAAAGAAAAGAAGGGGAATAAACACGATAAACCAGAGCAAAATTATTGGAAAACAAAAACCTTTTTAAGTGCCTCAGCCTCTTCCAGTGCTTTTTGAGCCTCATCTACCATTCCTTGTTCACCTGAAGAATGCACAAGGCCTTAAGAACTAAACCAAAACAAGTACGAGAAACAAGAGTACAAGCAGAACCAAGGGAAAAAAAAAAATGCATTCTTCATTAAACCTATAACATATATGAGAGCAAGAATTAAAGTTTAGCATCCTATAGTTAGCTACGGTTTCAACTCAATCCACTACTAAGTATTGCACATCCTTTATCTATGGCCATATATCTCAAATAAAATACACAAAATAGTTCATTTCCAACTTCTCTCTAAAGGCACATATAAGTGCAAGAGAAAACTAATAGTATAATTAAAATTGTTTAAGAAAATCATAAGACAAATTGCAATATTTTGCCAATAGGTTAGGCAATCTAATGGAAGGGAAAGGAGCATTATATCCATATTCCTTGTTTAGTTCCCTTCTTTCTCCACTCCTTAAAAAACAGAAACACAAGAAGTGGAAAGAAAAGACAAGAATAAGGTATGACACGATAAACAGCCGATGATACTTCAACTCTTTATAGAAAACAATTCAAGAATTGTCAGAAACACAACGGTACCATGCAAAAGAAAGTTCTACTCCAATCTACTAGTCTAACAAGTACAGGAAAGGAGTCACTTACCAAGATCCTCCGCCTTCTTCAGCTTCTCATTTATCATTTCCTGTGTGCGAGGATCAGGAGCAGGTACAGGTAAGGGTGCCAATGGTGGTGGGTTTGGTAGTGGTTGAGGCAAAGATGCCCTATCTTTATTGAAGGCTTCCAAGAGTAATGCAGACTGTCACAGACACATACATATTATTTAATATCATCAAAACTTTTTAGTTGAAAGCAAAATAGGAAATTAAAAAAAACTTATATAAGCAGCACCACACCAGTATCTTCAGCAACTTGCTACAAATTCAAAGCCTAAAGGAGCTACTTTTCATACCTGCTTCTCTGCTCTTTCGGTTCTGAGTTTTTCCACCTCTTCCAGAGCTTGAATCTTAAAATCTGTCTTTCCTTCAAGGTCTACAAATTTACAACACATTTTTCTCACAATTTACACAGATTTGCTAGTGTCACAAAAACTTTATCAGCACATTCAAAGTACTTCAAACCACTCAAATGCTAAGTTTTCAAAAATACAATGAGCAACACTATTATCATCCAGCAATGGCCTCTATATCACCTTGAAAAATCACATGCTAAATAACACCTCAGTTTTCCCATTTTAACATCAATAGTTTAGCGCAACATTGATTCACCAATTCAGTACACAAGGAGCCTTCCAAACCAGTAAAAAATCCAACGCCATGATTTTAACAAACTCAATCCCTTCTCAAGTAAAAGTAGGCCATAAGCTAAGTTTTACATAAGGATTACAATCATCAGAGAAGGCAGCTAGAAACAGACCTAAAAGTAAATTATTTTAATCGTTATAAACCATAAACTAGTTCCTATGTCACTTACCAAATTTATCAGCTTGTTTCAATTTCTCCTTGATCTGCTTTGACAACTCAACTATCTCCGGCGTCTGTGTTTCAAGAGGGATCATTTGTATTCAATATAAATTATCAAACATTTATAAATTTGTTGAACTTCAATATAAATTATCAAACATTTATAAATTTATTGAACACACATTAAAAACTTGACATCACCTGCGTAACTTCAGAGACTGATATTGCAATAGCAGCCTTTGCATCCTCAGCCTCAAGGCGTTTAAGTGCTCTACTGATTTTCTTATCACACTCAACAATAAGCCGGTCTATAACATCCTCTAACTCTCTGTCATAGTTATCTGTACCTTTTGCTCTTGCCTCTTCATATCTATGTAAAGTTAAAGAAGCATATAGAAAAGGAGCTGAAAATTAATCAGCCATGTGATTAGGCGATATTAATTTTGAAATGATTCCTTGAACCGATTATAATTAGAAATGCAGAAACAAGTGAAGTGATCACAATATAGATAGATAAATAGGTAGACAGGTACATAGAGAGAGAGAGAGAGAGAGAGAGAGAGAGAGAGAACACAAAAATTATATAAAGCTAATAAAGGATACTCTTTTCTCAGCTGCAGTGAGTGGACCTTCGGACACGGCCCCATATCCATTTTCTGAAACAAAGAACACCGTGAATTAAACATACTCAGAACAAAAATAATATCAAAATCATTATACTTGAATCAAAAACAATCATCAGCGCAATGTATGAACTTCAAGCAATGAGTCAAAAATCTATTCAATCAAGTCAGACAGCTCTCTCACTAGAAATTTATGTAAACTATTCCTGGCGTAAATTTTCAACTATTCTGAAAAAATAACACGTCACTGCAAGCATGAGGGAAAACAAACACCTCCAGACTGGGACAGGAATATAAAGTTCGTCGTTTTCTACTAGAGTTCCAGTACTCGCTTATGTAGTTGGTAGACATGCACCTCTATCTAGTTTGATTCCCTCCTCGAATCTGTAACTATAATTCAAAAGTTGAACAACTCTGGTTGGTTGCCCAGAAGATGATTGCAACAAGCAATAGCAAAAAAAATTTCCAGCACAAAGCTTTTCTTAGCTCCACTTTCTAAGCAAACGAGGAACCGATATCCTTCTCTAGAATAAATTTTCTTAATCTGAGGCACTAGGGTTTCGATAACGAAAAGATAATGAAGAAAAATAATTAAGCCAATCGCTGAAACTGAAATTACCGTTAATTGAAAGAGTTCATGAGGGCACAGGCCGACTAAATACATGCGACACACATCACGATCGTAGTATTTGCGATTCACCTCCCTTACGTCTCCATTACGATTGGCTCCCATGAGCACATCCAGCTGTTTCCGCATGGCGTCCATGTTTCCTCCCTCGAGCTTTCTCGAGCTCTAACTTTGTTATAGCGCGACAGCCCACACACTCTCCGTCTCTGAGGTCGAGTGAGAGATTAGGGTTTTGCTCAAAACAAGGTTTTTTTTGGGGTAAAAAACTACAGTGGGGCTTTGGTAATTTGGTACTTCATGTAAGAATCGTTTATTTATCTGTGTGCCCTTATATTTAGATTATTTTACAGAATGGGGTTTTACAATTTCATTATTTGTAGTTTGAACCCATGCAATAGTTCTCATGACATTTGCACACGACATCGTTTCCTTCACATATATATATGCACACTCGCTTAGCTCCCTTCTCTCCTTTCGTCTTCAGCGGCCGAAATCCACAGCCACCAGCAGCAGCAGCTTCGTAGCAAACTTCGAAGGTAACTGACCCGCGAAATCCTATTTTAATTCAAGGCAAAAATATTTGGGTATTGATTGTGAAATGGACAGGAAAGAGAGAGAACAAAGATGAATAAGAAGGAGATACTAAAACTAGCAAAAGGATTTAGGGGAAGAGCGAAGAATTGTATAAGGATAGCAAGAGAACGAGTGGAGAAGGCCTTGCAGTATTCATATAGAGATCGCCGCAACAAGAAGCGAGACATGCGCTCTCTATGGATCCAACGCATCAACGCCGGCACCCGCCAACACGGCGTAAGTCATTATAATTATCATGCCCATAAAATTTGAATTGGAATTCCATATCCAATCTCTAGGGATGGTGACCGGAACAGCCTTGTTGAAGCACGATTAAAGTTCACTTACTGAAATTCTATGACTGTGAATTGGTTTAATGATAATTTTGGTGCGTCAGTCAAATGAAGTTGTCTTGAGTTAATTATTTGGAGAAGTTGCAAGAATTGTTATTTGTTATGTTGGTTGCTTCAGATTTTTCTATACAGATTCTTGAGGTTTTAGTAGAGCTAAGAATTGAATGAGAATAGGAAATTGATGTCCCAATACAGAGTCAGCTTAAGGAATTAAGGGCTTAGTTTGGAGTTCACTGTATGAACCCAAGGCCATAATTCTTAAATTATTACTACTTTCCTTAGTTTAAGGTTGTTAGTTGGAGCAATAATTGTTGTAATGGAACATATTTCTTTGTGGGATTTTGATTTCCATGAAATGTTGTACTCTGTTTGGGGGTCTGCTCAGTTACTTACTGATTCTATTAAATGCCCATCGTCGTGTAGCAAACTGATGGCACTCTTTCTTTCTGCAAAAATTAATGGCCAATTATGCTCCTCTGGAAGTTACAAACTTTGTATTACTTCATTGGAGGGATTTTTAGTTTTTGGTGGATATAAGAGAACTCTTTTGACATTTCTGCTTCTGATCTTTTCTCATTTATGAAACAAATGGTGAAATTAGAATTTCTCTCTGTGAATTGAAATGGCAAATCCAGCTTATGTACCTTGTATACCTTAGTGGCACATTGATCTATATGTCAAGAAATGCATCTTGGATTTCCTTTAATGGGAAAGAAACTTCTATTGCTTTTCTTGGTATTTAAATATGCTAGGTTTCATGAATCTTTCTCAATAAATAAATAAATAGATGGAAAAAAAAAGAACAGAAAAAACTAGCTCTCATGTATTTAAGGTAGAACTTCTTGTGTCTCATATGTGGGGCAAAATTTTTTGACATTTTCTACTTCTTTTTTGTCTCTCATATATGATATTTGAAACAAATAATGAATGTATTTTCATTGAGAGTTGAGAGGATAAGCCACCATATCTCCTTTGTTTGAATAACCTTGAGGATGATTTCTTTCTTTATAGTTTATAGTCATAAAGCAGATTGATGACTTAAAAGAGATTGATTGGAAATTTTTTTTAAAATTCAGAATGGGAGGTGTCAGGACTTGTTTGCAAGCATATTGACAAGACTAACTTAGGAACCATTATTAGTTTTCTTATATGGTATCCTAGACATGATTAATGATATTTTGTTTTGCATTGCCCTACTCTACTTCTTATCAGGTTAACTACGGCAACTTCATGCATGGTCTAATGAAGGAGAACATTCAGCTGAACAGGAAAGTTTTGTCAGAGCTATCTATGCATGAACCATATAGTTTCAAGGCGTTGGTAGACGTATCTCGCAATGCCTTTCCTGGTAACAAAAATGTGGTGCTTCCTACCAGGAAGGTAGAAAATATATCAATTAATGTATAATTATTATTTTTAATACAGAGAGTTTAGATAATTTTGGTTGTTATCATTTCACTGCAGTTTATGCTCTTTTATGAAGCAAACCTTCTGAACTAGTTGACTTTATATTTTAATTGTAATCAACTTCTCTTTTGGTCTGTTTTAGTTACTTTGATTTACTTCGAATTGGTGTCCATTTAAGTATTTTTATCATGCGTCTAGTCACCCTGACCTTGCCCCAAAAAATGGTGTTTTGTTTGTAGTTCTTTTGAGTTTCGTTCCCCTTCTTATGTTCTGTAAATCCTAGTTCTATTTCTATTTTTATGCTATTGTTAATGGTTAGGAAAAGAATTCGAGCTGTGAAATGGTGGAAGGTTGGCAATGGCGATCTTCATGAGAAAGCTCAGATATTTTTTGGTGTAAGAAGGGGAAAAAACTCGAAAGAACTAGAAGCAATCAAAAAAAAAATGTTTCTGATCGATTTTTTTTTTTTCAAGTGTACGGTGAGAAATATTATTGTGTGAATCAAAATATTGTTTGTAATTAATTTAGTGT
This sequence comes from Jatropha curcas, assembly GCF_041381405.1. NCBI lineage: Eukaryota > Viridiplantae > Streptophyta > Magnoliopsida > Malpighiales > Euphorbiaceae > Jatropha > Jatropha curcas. The sequence continues at coordinate 253,824 of NC_143153.1, read as the reverse complement.
GTAATTAATTTAGTGTGTAGGTGGACACGCCTTTCTCTAAGAAACATATATTATGCCCATTTTCAAAAGTTGAAAATCTTTATAATAAAATTTACTACTTTCATGTCATAATACTGATAAAATAATGAAAAATGAAATTTTAAGAAATTGAAAAAAAAATTCAATTTTTAGATATTGGCATAAAGGATCCAAACAAAAGAAGCAAGAAAGAAAGGCATAGGCCCAAACCACACCAATTTGGTTAAAGCCCATCATCAATTATCGCCAAGCAAAATAGTCAAAAACCAGTTTCTCTCTTGCAGTTGCTGAACTCGAAAAGCACAGTATCATGACGAAGCAATTGCTCGCTTTCCTATTCACTGTTTGTCTCTTAACGTCATCTTTCCGTGCCTTCCAATCAGATGAGCTTCTTGTAGACGACGAAGAGTTCGGCATCGAGGGAGCCTCTTCTCGCCCTCAACAACGTTCATCTGATCCTGCAAATACCAGATCATCCCCAACTCCTGCTACTACTACTCCTACCAGTACTCGAAGGAAGTTCTCCGATCCGGATTCCGACTCCAAGATCCAATTCACCCTCGAACACGCCTTTGGTGACTCCGATTTCGTTCCTGCCGGTACTTTCTCTGCTCGCCTCAAAACTTGGGGTCATGGCGGCCAGGTATTCTTCTCTTTTTGCTGTTGCCGCTTTAACTCATTCGATCATTTTAGTTTTTGATTTGAAATTAAACGACATGCTATTTTGCCTGTACCAGACTCTTACGAAGCTGCGGTTTTCAAGAGACTCCTTTACACAAGTGGAAAAGGAGAAATTTGAAGTAAATTCCACCAATATTTGATTATGTTTCTCCCTGTTCAATCTGCCAGTTATTGCCCAACAGTTTTTGAACTCAAAGTTTGCATTTTTGTAGAAACTGCTGCTTGGTGATGAGTTCTATAGGATAAGACTGCCATCTAATGTTTTGAGTCCTCCTGGAAGGGATTATGTTGTTTCATCCGTCAAAGCAGTAAGTTGCTAGCCATCCAGATTGTTACATCTCCAGAAGCTTTTAACTTTTATGTCCATTTTTGTGATCTCAAACTATTAAAAGAATGATAAGAGCTATATCTAACCTGCTCGTCAATTTATGTGTTTTTCTCTATTTAAAAAATCTGGGATTTCGATATGAGTTTTGTCTCTAATATCCATTACATCACATTTAATTTTCAAATTTTCCGTCGTAACTTGGAGCTAACTGAATTAATTTTGCTGTGTTTGATATTTATGTGGAACGACCTATTTTTTTCCATTCATTTGGATTCCATTTCTTTAAGTAATTATCCTTGTTCTTCCATCGCAGAGATGTCTTCCACGGGAGGGTTTGGATGAGCACTTTGTGATACACATGGTAATTTCTACTCTGATAATTAGTGGATTCTTTCTTCTGCTTTTATTTTTTTCAATCTTCTGGCTTTTTATGATTTGTAGTATTTGCCCTTCCAATAGGGTTACCCTTAGCTCCTGTCTCTTTTTGGGTAGTTAATCATTAATATGGCTGAAGTCTTCTGGAAATTCAATCAAGCAACAGGAAATGTTGGAAATTGAATCATAATTTATGATGGTGAATTGTTATAAGCACTTCAATTATTTTTTTAAAAGAAATTGCATCATTGAGAGAGGTGCATTTTGGTTCTTTTTATGCTTTTGAGAAAGGCTTGACGTATGGTTGGTGCTTTATCTTTTGAGGGTGAAGGAAGAAGAGGGAAGCAAATGAAATTTACATGTAAGATGCTTTAATGGTATCTGCCGTACTTATGACATTTTAATTTTCCCATTCTTTGGTGCATGTGGATTTTAATTGCTGTATGCAGGTTTTGATTGGAACTTTGTCTGTTTCTAACATTTCTATAAGACATAGACGATTAATGTAACTAAAGGCTATTACGTTATTGTTTAGTGAAATTACAATTTCCTTTCCTCTAGTTTAGAATGAAGACAGAAAAGGAAAAAGAAAAAAGATGGATAATAAGTAGTTGTGCTGCAGACATAGATTGAGCTATAGGGTGCACCACATGGAATCATTTGTAGGCTGACTCAGGCCTTGTGAGACTAGGGGGGAGTTTGGTGAAATTGATCATTCTATAAACTTGTGTTTACTCTGTTTCTTTATTTACTTGTTTTTAAATGAAATAGCAACTTTACTTCATGATATTATATAAGCTACATTTGTATCATATTCTGTTTGCTTTATGAGATGTCATATCACATTGTATCTTATTTTTATTTTGCAGGAAGGTGTTAATATCTTAGCTGTCAACTATGGTGCCCCTGGGGCATGCCCCTACCCTCGACAAATGAAACTTGTAAGCTGGGATTCTTTTTACTTTTGCTCTTGAACTTTTCTGGCACAAAAACCAAGGATAAGAACTATATTGTTCACGTATTCTTAGTACAATTTAAATTTGTTGATTAAGGTTAACTATAAATATACATCAAGAACTAAGAGTGCAAAATAATTACAGTACTTTTTTTGCTTTTCTCTTTCTTTTTCTATCCTTGGAATCATCGAAGAATTCTTAGTTTGCCATTTTCATTTTACTGTTATTTGAATTAATGAAACACTTGGGAGTTTTGAAACGTGTCATTTCTCAAACAAGCATCCCACACCAAATACCTCAAATAATATTTCCATGTTGTTTTTTCCTGGTAAAAAATTTCATTTTAACTGACTTCATAGACAAAGCTTGACTTTTTAGAGGACTCAGGCATATTATTATATGAGCTAACTCTCATTTGCACTCTTCCATCTCTTTAATTGTAGCCTGCAAAGTGGTCATTCAATTCCCATACAGTTCTGAAGAACAGCGAGCAGGCACCAAGGTACATTAATGTAGCTTTATCATTCGTTCTTCACTTTCAATAACACTGGGGCTGTTTTCCTAACCTTTCAGGTCTGTTCAAGTGGCCGATTTTCTGTAGCTATACCATTAATTTTCTCAATGTATTTAACCTTCTAAAAAAGAAATAACTTATAGCATTTTTGCATGAGATGCTGCAAGAAGAACACTGCACTGAGCAATATATTTGTCTTTGTATTCTATTTAAGAAAGAATTTACTTGATGTATCTCAAAGCAGGCAAACTATTTGTGCTTCACAGTGGACTTCTTTTAAGCAAGAGTCCACAAAAATATGGCTTATAAGCCAGAAGTTTTGCTTCTGATGCCATTACTGGATAGGAGTATGCTTCTCTAGTATTTACTAAGTTATTAAACTAATCAATGATTTTTGAAGTAGCCCTGTCCTGGTCCAAAGTTCTTATTATAACATGATCAGATAATAAAAATTAGAAAGAGTCTATTAGTATCAGTTGCAACCATTGTTACAAGCTTCTTGGGTCTAGTTCATCAAAACCCTTTTGCCACGTTTACTTATTCACCCATGTTCAATTGATACATTTCTTTTTCCATTAATTTACTTAATTAATTGTTAAATAGTTGGAGGAAAAAACTCAAGGTTTTACAAGGGAAGTATCCCTTGTACAAATGTCTTTCCTTGTGGTTTTGGTTGAAAGTTGTTGCTTATATTTGTATTTCAAGCATTATTTGAATCTGTGTACGTTTGGCAGAACTCCAATATTTACTGAGGAGACCATTGGAGAAAATGGAGAGGGTGAAGCTGTGCAACCACCAGAAAGGTCTTTCTGGGCTAAATATGTGAGTATTCATTTATCTGTATGTGTGGTCTCTATCTTTATAATTCTTACCATACCCCATGACAGAAAATTAAATTGCATTTGGACCTCATTTAATTTTCTTTGTTCCAGTGGATGTACTTGATTCCTCTTGGACTCATAGTGATGAATGCCGTAACTCAAGCGATGAATCTGCCTGAGGAACAAGCCATGGGTCAGGCAGGTGCCCCTTCGGCAGCAGCAGTTCAGCGAGGGCCGGGTTCTGCTGTTAGAAGAAGATGAGTTGTCTGAACGTTCTGTTTCTACAAATGCGAAAGGATCAGACTTTATATTCTTGTATTAAAGCAATAGAGTCCTCTGTATTTTTATCAAGTGATTTTTGATTGCGCTGGTAGCTAGCACAGCTGGGATGGTTGTAGTTAGGGCTATGACTGAGTGACATTAGAGGGAAGTTCCGGTTTAGCCCGTATCTTCAATCTTTTAATCTAAATTTAATCCAAAGTTTACAGTGAGTTTGACCTGGTTTGTGATCAACCCATTTTACTTTAATTTTTCTCTTTTTTAATTTTTAAATTTAAGTTCGTTTCTATCATGTATTATCATGCAATTGATGAATTTTACAGTTCTTGAAATAAATTTACATATTAATGCGAGTACAATAGTAAATTCCATGCGAAAAAAAATTATATATTACAGTAAACTTTGTATGTCTTAAGAAGAAGCAAGTAAAGAATCATCCTTCACCAAGAAAAACAATCTAACCAGGAGGCAAGGTTCGGGTTTTCTCTTATAAAGAAGATTCTACTTAATTTAATTGTGATGTGTATAAGCAAAATCCCTTCTTTTTTTTTTTTTTTTTTTTTTTTTTTTTTTTTTTTTGTAAAGCAATTTTCCTCCATAAAAATGTGGATATGACAAAATAAAAAACCTGTCGAAAATAGAATAATTTCTGGATATCATTTTGGCTATCCAGAATAGTAGAGTAGAAATACTTAGCAGCATGTGGAATATAGGATCTAAAGAACTTAATTTCAATCCACATAAATTGGACACATTACATTAATTATTTCCTCAATATAGTCTTTTTACAACAGTTACAGCTGAAAATGGTACAAAAATCACAGCTATTCTAAAGTTTTAATGGTTGATCTCAAATTCCAAACATTGGTGGCCGTCGTCAAGAATCCAACGGACAAGGAAGAGAAGCATCGTTCACAGCTCATCCTGAATAACAGATTAAAGAAAAGGAAATATTTTGTTAAATTGGTGCTTAACAGCATACCAAGCTGTAAATTCAATATATAAGCAATATGTATACAAATCTCTAGTCTATATAGACAACAGACATGGAAAGTCCATTCTAGCAGTTGCATAGAGGATCAAATGGGCATATTTTCACAGGTAACAACAAAAAACTTTTGAGTATTTTTGAGGTAAATTTTAGCAGTAGTAGAAGGTAACTAAATTAGCTTTTTGCAGAGTTAGGAAAAGGAAAAGTTTAGAATCTTACATGATAATCGTCCAAGTAATCTCGCTGCATAATAAGACATTTGAGTCAGAATTTGTATTCATGAATAAAACTAGACATAGCAGAATAAAAATATGCCAAATATTGCAGTTATAATGCCATAAAACTTTTTAACTAGGGTAAAGATGCTCCAAAATAGTTGGTTGTGGTCGCAGCCTCACAAGTTACAAAAAGGAATAGAGGTCACAACCCTCTTTGAGACTCATGACAAAGGTTCTCATGAAACATGAATAGCTGGCAGAAAACAAATGGAATGATATAACATAAAGGCATATGAGTTACAAACCCTTCTATATTTATCTCTGTATCTATCTCGGTATCGCCGATCATGTCCTCTTTCTCTTCTCCTCCTTTCACCTTCCTCTCTAGCTCTTTGAGCTTCCTGCAGAAGCAAGGATTCAAAGTTATCAGAAGCTCACAAGTGAAGAGACAGATGACAGAATAACAAAATTGTCTGGAAAATAACCTCTTCCTCTCGGGCTTTTCTGATTTTTTCTGCTTCCTCGAATGCTTCCTTTTCGATCTGAAATTGCAAATATAAAGCTAAATTAACAACCACATTGTATGACAAAACACATCATAAGAATATTAAAATACGACATTGAGAAGCTAGCATCCACCACCACCACAAGAGAACAGGACAAACCTCTCTATTGGCAAATACTTCCTGGATCACTTCTTTTGCATATTCTGGATCATCACATATCAGAACATTGTCAAAAACTGATCCGGCCTTTACCTGCATGCCAACAAATGACAACACATGATTGATCTTAGAAAATAAAATCATTGGTTGAAACATAGAGATCAAGGCATGTACAAATAAGCATATTTGATAAGTCTTACCTGCCAAACTTCAATTCCAACATATTTTATTGGCTTAAGCACATAAAGATCAGGATCATCTTCAAACTCTGGAAATATTATGGGGAAAAGACGAAAATACAAAAAAGAAAAGGGTTAACTCCTTATTGTAAAATTTCTACAGCAGAATTTTGATTACTTTCAATCTGGGAATGGCAGTACAAAATAAACAGATGTGTACAAGAATACCTGGATTATCAATATAAGGGATCTTCCATTTCCCCTTGTAATTAGGGTTCTTGATTCTCTGCCAGTATCATAAAAAGTTACACCAATGAAAAACCGCAATGAATAAAAAGATTTATGCTTTAGTTAGTAGTAATATCATACCTTGGGTCTCCATGGTCCTTTATACGCTGGATTTGGTACCTTTGGTGGTCTCCATATGCCATTCACTTCTTCATCCCAATCATCAGGCTAATAGAGTAAAGAAGTGGCAACATTTTAGCTTGGCTTTTTCATATTTTGTTTTGTTTTCCATAGTCATTCAAGTTCCTCCTGAAAAAGAAATAATCAGCTTACCTCTTTAGCACTTGGGTCAGGAATTTCTTTCGGAATTTTATCATATCCCTGCAATATCAAACAAAAATACATGTACTTTATGCACTATAATTACCAAACATGAACACTGAATAATAAGAAGGATATAAAAGGTTTAATACCTCAGGTTTGACAGCATTAGGATCATCAATATATTCCCTATCATCCCAGTCTGCAGGCTGTAAAATAGTAGAAACAAATTTGTTACGAAGGTAAACAACAAGGACGACAAAAAAATTTATCAGATTCTGGTCATTAGCCAGATAAACATCAAGCTTCTAAAATCTTAAAATGAAACCTTTTTTGCCTTCACATCTCTAATCTTTCTTGGAGGAAGAATATCCCAATCTGTGTACATGCTTCCAGAATCCCTTTCCCGACCATCAATCAGGATGCTATAACTTGCATCAGGCCTTAGAATCAATGTGTAGAAATGAGTCAACTTGTCTGTTTCACATTCCAATTCCTTCTTGAGTGGATAATTTTGGCCTTGGTACGAAAGTATGACATGCAGCTTCTTTGTTTGCGTGCCACATATATCTGGTCCAAACATTACACTGCAGAAAAAGAGATTCAGTATCAATACAAAGCCTATCTAGGGAGACAAATAGGCAAGAAAGGAAAAGAAAAAAAACGAAATATGAGTGCTTTAGCTATTGATGTTTTACTAATGTACTTTTACAAAAAATAAGCCAAAAGATACTCAACAATAACAGTTATAGTATAAAAGATAAACCTGTATGGAGTGTCTCCACCGAATTTCTTTTGATTTACATAACCAGAAAGGAGCTTGATGTAACCACCACCACATTCAATATCCTGCTCAAACCGTATAGAATATTGAAGGACCAATGTTCTATTCTTGTTGTTAAACTCGGGGATCTTTGCAGATATTGCAAAATGTTTGGCATCACCAGTTGTCTGGATACCTATAAAACATCCAAATCAAAACTTAAATAAATAACCTTCTGGTTGCAACTCGTTGGAGATCGCTCCATACAGTTAATTTAGTGTTTTACATTTAAGAAATATTTTGGTTTAAAAATCTGAGGATAAGAATTGAATATAGCAACATAGTGAACATTAAATGCTCAAAATCAAATAGATTATATTGTTGGTTCTGTACACCCTGCTACTTTAACCGAGTCACAGCCATAAAACCAACATAAAAGAATGTAAATGGAGCTTTTGGATTCATCCATCTACAGTTGATTACATGAGCAACTTAGATGTGCAGTCTTTTAAAGCAGTGGATATTATATAATTAAGCAAGATGACAATTAGTGATATTGCCCGATCACTAATTACTTTTTAGTATTTCAAATCAGTTCAATAATCACCAAGTTGCCATCATATTTAAGCAACAGCGAAATTATTGAAAGAACTTCAACAAACTAGTCTGGAACATTCCCAGAAAAAATCCCATCCACTTTTTCCTTCAAATTTAAAAGTAGAGCTTCTATCAAACACTAGTCTATACATAAAAATTCGTTTAATGTGATTACTCCTTGACAGTTCCTCTTTTCAGCTAGACTACATTACCCATTTCCTTTCTAATAGGTATGCAGTCTGCCAACCGATTCATACAAAATACAATTGAAAGAACACCCTTCTTTTGGAATCTAACCAACACCAAAAATAGTACGAGTATTACCTTTGTCATCAGGATCTCCATTCCACTTTCCAACTGCATGTTTGAACGTGCCAGCCTTTCCTTCACTTCTCTTCCAGTCAGATCTAACCCAGCGGCTCTGCCACCCATCTTTTTCCACCAAGAAAACAAAAGATATTAGAAAATGCAGTGGACTTTTCAACTGAAAATGGCCTAGAAAATCCAAGCGTTCAAGCCTATCACAAAGAACACTAGCATGATTGATCATTTGATTTCACAGTAAGTCAAGATTTTCATTGAACAGAAGCACAAGCGGACCCAAATTTTTAGTTATATCAGCAGCTTGTGAAACATGACCACATAAAGAAATCAACTGAAAAGGCCATAAATTTTGAATTTTCCATTTCTACTCCTTTATCTCCATGTCTCAGCAATTGGAAGAAGAAAATTTTTACTGGATTGGTTTGTCACACGAGTTAATTGAATAAAAAAGGGCTAGCTAGAAAATGTCACTTCAAATCATCATTCAAGTTGAAATCAACCCAAAAAGCTTTCACCCAGGAAAAAAAATAAATAAATCAAAGGACTTGGGGCAGATGGAGAGTCGATTTCAAATGATGATAACTAACTAATAATATTCTTTTAGTAAGTATCAAAAGTTCAAAACTTTATCATCCTTGCTTGAGCTTGTTCAGCAACAAAGAGAACCAATTTCAGCAAAAATCATTTCTAGCATCAGCAAAAAACCAATCAAAAAAATTCAAATTCTAGCTTTTCTTTCTCAATCATACGTTTTTCCTTATTGCATTTTCTGATCAACCAAACAGAGCAGACGGGCACAGAGAAAAAACCACTTAACTACTGTCCAAGAGTTACTTGACAAAGCATAAGCTTTCCAGCTGATGACATGGCAAGACAACATAATAATAATTAACAAAATAAGTGAAACAGAGTAGTTGTGTGTCTTAACAAAAGATTTGCACTTGGAGGAACATACATCACAAAGATTTAGCCCAAACAAGAAGGAAAGCGAAACAACAAAAGTTACCTTCAAATCTCTCCTCAAAAATGATCTCAGCAGTTGAAAACTTAACAAACATAAACAAGCAGGACAAAAACTTAAGAGCAACAAGAAGCTTAATTAAAGTCAGCTCAGCCATTTTGAGGAAAATGGCAGTGATCTACTTTGCAGGACAGAACCCAAGGCACTAGCTAGTTATAGGAAGCTTGATTCTAAACTGCCCAGAGTTTTTGAGTTTAATTACAGTTGTACCATTATCTGTTGCTTCGACGGTTGACCATGGACCAATAGCTTTTGCGTTTTAAGTGGGGTGGTCTAGTGCTTCTTTAGTGGGTTTTTTTTATCTGATGATATGATTTGGAAAGTTACAGATAAGAGCATCTTTTGTTGATTAATTACATTATGGCCCCACGTTTGGGATTCTTTTTTCCTTTTGTTTGAGGATCCTGACTCCTGACCAATTAGAATGTACAAGGACGTTTCAATGTCCAATTATATTTTAGTTCTTTAACTGTATGAACCATATGGTTAATTAATTAATAATGTAAATTAAGAGAGATTTTATTTTTTAAGGAATCCCTTAGTTTATTAAATAATATACTTTTTATTATGTAAATGGAGATATAATTTTTATACTGACTTATTTAGACTATAAAATTCGAAAATTCTGAAAAATACAATAGAAATAAATGAGTAATAACTCAATAAATAGCATTTAACTAATAATAATAATAATAATAATAATAATAATAATAATAATAAATGTGTGAAACAAATTACTTGTATAAAGGAAATATCATAGTTCCTCCCTTGTGGACGTTCAGGACAAAAAGTTAATCAGAGCGTCTTTCCAATAAGCTACAACTCTGTTATTTTTTATAATCTAATAAGCATTGATGCAATTCTTCTCAAAAGCAAGGGCAATTATGGAAGTGGAACTAAGCAGACTCATAGCAGTCTTCTGCTTAGTTTACTCTCATTTTCCTTGACAGTTTCAAAGTCTTCCATAGGTCTACAACTTTGAGTCCAGCCCCTGTGGTGGAGTATGAATGCATATGCTCTGAGGACCAGTGATGTATTAATGGGGAAGCTGGCCAATCAGAAACTTCTGGGACCCATCAGTTAGCCAATCAAAATCATCAGAGATGTATTATCAACCAATTAAGTGTAATCCGGGTGAAACAACATAAAATGAGAAGCTAAGTCAGGTCAATAAACTCATGGAATTTTCTTCCACAATTTAGGCTTTTTCATATGTATTTCAATTATTACCTTATAGAAATGTACCATAACAATTTCCGGGTCAATCAAAGTTCTGCTAGGAAATGATCTACCAAATTTTATTGAAATGAAACTTTATATAGGCAATGAACAACTACGGTTCAACCAGTTGTCTTGCTCATTGTACCACTACAATTCTCTCCGTCTCCAAGGGTAGAATTTCCGTCTACAAATACCAAAAAACAATCCTTTTCAAACAGTATTCAGGAATGGATAAACCCAAGATATCCAGAACATTTTTGTTCAGAATGAAATTACAGACTAGGACTCAGAATTTTACTGATATTTGCTAATTCCTCACAGAAAAGATCAAAATAATACTTGGAGCTTTTGTGGCATTCCTATTTCGCCTGAGGGTGTGAAGCTATAAAGTCGACAGCAAGACTGATAGAACTGATCTTGTCAGCTTCATTATCTGGAATCTCAAACCCAAACTCTTCTTCAAGAGCCATCACAACCTCCACAGTGTCCAAGCTATCTAACCCAAGATCATTCTGGAAATGGGCATTTGGTGTGACCTGAAAAGGAGAAAAACAGATCAACCAGGATCATGTTTATGCCTAAAGGTTCTCTATATGATGATCTTCTGATCATGCATATTTCAGTTGGCATAACTAAAAGTAAGAACAAAAATGAAAAATAACCAACATAGAAATTTTCTCAAAAGGAATGCGAGGCAAGTGGTGGTAGATCTTAACTTATGAATTATGTATACAACAATGCCTAAACCTTAATTCGGAACTAGTTAGAATTGGTCATATAAATCCTTTACTTCCATTCTATTATGTTTATGAATAGATCAACAATAATGTCAAGTAGTAGTAGATCTTTCATTTCAAGATAACTTCCCTCCATGTGATTCTAGTTCTACCGCTTCCCCTCCACCATCAATGTATTGCAATTACAAATTGAATGCCTAGAGTTTATGTAGGGCACGACCAAACTGTCTCAGATGTTCTAATCTCATCTTATCCCCAACTTGTGCTACTCTTGCCTTTTGTCAAATATAGTCATTTTTAATCTTACAAATCATGTATACGAGAAAAATTTCAATTACACAAATAGGTGATCATGAGATGTGAAGAATTCACTTGCCAGTAACAAAATCCATCCATTATCTAACATCATCATCAATGCATTCATTGGTTCTCTCATTCTTTGACAATTTTTTAGATGATTACTAAAAATTCAACCACTCAAAGATCACAAAATTATTAATACACAGAAAATGAAAATTCCAAAGCCTTTGTATGCAAATACAGATAAGACATGATAAGCACAAAGATCTTGAAACCTCAGCTCCATCTTCTATTATCCAAACCATGTGAATTTGGCAATATATGATTTATAAAATAAAACAGGATAATGGTAACAGCACAATCAAAAGCTCGCATTCTAGCACAAAATCTCTCTAGCATGATCCTTTTGATTTGAGATGTTTCCTTAATAATATGAGCCAATTTAAAGATTAAACTCACTGCAGATTAAAGACCAATAGATTTGAATTGTATGTTTATGATAAGGCACAAGATGAGCCACTAAACCAAGTGAATAACAATGTTAATGATTAATGAAAGAAAACTACTTCAGCTACCATTACTATCAACAAAGTCTCAAAGTCATCCAGCTAACAGATGTCCTACTATACACAATAAAAACAAAGTCTGATATTAAAACAAGTGCCAGCATCCTTTGTTCCTAAAAATTAACATCATTTTCTCTAGCCACCGGCTCATTGGCCCTCATTTACCTATGGTTGAACAATCTCATAACTCAGTCCAACGTCAAATAAGACAAACATTTAAAAGAGAAATCCCAGAAAATAAAGGCCATCTCCAATCATTGATTGCTTTGCCTGATAGATATATCAATTTTCATCCAAATTCATTGTGTTACAATAATCTTCCATGCCCACATTCTTGTTTGAATTTAAAATATAACATATCCACAAACATGGAAAATTAAACATAATATCCTTAACCATAAAGCATGGGTACCATGCTTTGATTATTCCTTCAAATCAATTTATAGAGCAATTAGTAAATATTCCATAAATGCCACCTCATTTGTCAATTCTGTTCTCCTATAAGTTGAGTTCTCTAGCTTTTGGAGCACTAAGGACAAGGATCTAGATCATGGAAATGGTTATTCTAGGGAAGTTGGGATAAAGGAAAGGGGGTCTAGTAAAGAAAACCATCAAAATGAGTGAAAAAATCCCTTTCCCCACAATTCTCCAGGAAAAGTTTCTCTGCGTATGCTTCTGGTCCACAGTTTTAAGTTGCTATCGAGGGAAAAACAGCATTAGAGAACCACAACCAAATGAGAAATAGCACAAAAAGAAGTTCCTTGAATCCAAAAGTGACATAGCAGCAAAAAGAAGGCTATAAATCAGCACCACACTAGGTCCTGGTGATTTTAACATATAGCAAATGTAGCATGAGAAAGCCACATGGAACAAAATTTTCCTTATAGACGCTGTAATTTAATGAACCACAATTGCACTTTAACAATCTACACAAAACATAGCTTTGCCCAATTCACATACGAGACCTCTATTTTTTATCGTCTCTCTATCTGATTCAAAATTATTAAATCTCTGCCAAAAATCACAACATTTTAGAATTTTCAAAATTTTGTTCAATTTTCATTAATTCCAGTTCTCTAGCTGTCAACCTGGAACGAACGTAAATTCAAACAATCTAGCATCTTCATTGAAAGTGACTAAAATCATCGGCAAAACCTGCAAGACAAACATGATTGGCCTGGAAATCTGGAAACCTTCAAACAACAGAAGCAAATCGATTGAGCCACAGCAGCAAAAACAAGCAAAGCAACCAATTAGAAGGAGCATAGGTAGCAAAAAAAACTTGGAGGTCATATGCATTATTTATAAAGAGGAAATACAGGATAACGAACCAAGACCCAAATAACTGAATAAGCAAAAGTCTCGCACTAAAAAACCACTTATTCCCCTTATAAATAAAACCTATCAGCACATATTTCAGTTGGATATTCGAATGATAATTCCCTACAAAAACACACTTATAATCCTGGTACACCCTTGCAGCTTTGCAATCTGTAGGCTTTTATCTTAGGCGTAGAAAATTATGTCCCGGAAAAATCAATTAAAAAAGTTTTCTTGTTCACTTCTTATCCATAGAAATCCATAATCATACAATTAAATCAATAAAAGAACAAGTATTAGTCTAGGAAGCAAAAAGGAATTACCTTTGAAGGATCAACCTTCTGGAAGTTCTTGACGACATTGACAACACGATCTGTGACCTCGGATTTGTCCAGGAAGGAGCCCCTCACCTCTTCGCAGAAACGGCGCACTATCGCATTAAAGGAAAGATTCACGACACCGGCACTGGCTCGAGCGTTTTGAGGTAGGGACTGTACGTGCACCCTCAGGTACTTCAGGAAAGCTCCTCTCGCCGCCATTTCAGTGTGCTTTCTCTCTCTATTTGCGTCTGTTTTGTGTATGTTGAGAGAAGAAAGTCCTTGAGCTATCTTTGGGAGAAAATGAGAAATAAATAAGTGAGCGATGCAAAAACGACGTCACTTTATACGGGGTTTAATCAGATTTACAAGATCAGGTGGTTGCGCGAAAACTTACAAAATGACCCCTAGATTTTAATCTCATTGCTTTTTAGCCCTTCGCTTAATATCTTTTTTAAAAGAATTTCAGTATTCATGTGAAATGATTCCTCCCTACATATATTGGACCAACTTTTTTTTTTTTTTTTTATCGGACGTGGGACTTTTGTTTTTTTTTGAGCATAATACGCAGGAGATTCGGATTTGATCTATTCTTAAAAAAAAAAGGCTTAACGTTGATGTTTTTGCATTAGGAAATCTAGATCTATTTCACGTCGTACATACACTACATATTGCACTAACTTAATGTAACAGAAAAATTTAGATTTCAATATTCCTAATGCAAATTTAGATAACATGAGATAGATTTCCAGCCACATGGAAATTGGGATCTTAAATTTCCATACATGTGTATTAGCTAGCACAAAATAAATTAGGAAGCAGCATTTTTCTGTAATGCAAACATCAACAAATGTAGAATTTTCTCTCTTTTTTTTTTTTTTTTTTTTTTTTTTTTTTTTTTTGGCGGAAACATAAATAATTAACTAGCATGTGGCACCAAACAAGCCACCATGAAGGCATCATTAAATATGAATGTTTCATTTTCTCATTTCCAAATGTTCTACTGAAAATAGTGAATGAGAACCTATTTCTCATCTTGCAAAAATGAAGAGGAGCAAATTGGCTCCCTTCACCACTGTAACAATTTGCAAAGTTAAAGCAGTTCACCCCACTTAATCTCTCCTAATTTACAGGCAAAAGAATAAGCAAAATCTCTTCCTCTCCCACAAATCACTGTGTACTGTGTAGACCAAATGAACCAACTGCTTCAGTCCAGGTAAAAGAGAGTCACAATTTTCCGGAGGTTTTTGGCTTCTTGACAAGTTTCCATGAGCAGCTTGCTATCATGGAAGGCAAAGCAAATGACTTGCTGTACATGTGATATGATGTCCATATTACACAGCCTGCAATTTTATCAAAAAAATATCAGAGACAATCATAGCTATCCAACTAACAAAGACGATTTTGTAAAGTACTTCACTACAACTAAGCCACATATTGAAGGACCTGCCAGGTAGTAGTAGGACATCAGCTCATATTATTAATTTGAAAGTTGTTAAGGATTAGTTGTAAATAGAACTCTATTAGGAGTTGTAAATAGAACTCTATTAGGAATTAGATTCTTAATAGGTTTATAGTATCTTGTATGTGTATATATATGTGTCCCTATTGATGAATCAAATACAGAAAAATATTTTCCCACATTAAATCTACATGGTATCAGAGCCTTTGGCTCGTTAAACCTTTTTTTTTTCCGTTTGCGTTGAAATTCCAGCGGCTGTCGGTCTCGGTGACAGTTCTAGGGTCACCGTTTTGTCTCACCACCTACCTCAGAAGGTTCCCCAAGCTGCCGATCGGCGTTCCCTCCAAATCCGGTCACCGGATTCCCTGCGCGTGGGCCCCACGCACCGCTTTTGTGTTTCTGCTGCAGTACCACGCGCCGGCGCGTCCGGCTATTTCCGGCGATCGGAAATAGTTCTCTGGCTTCGTTTCAACTTCAGCAATCTACTCAGGTGGTTGTTTTTTCCGATCCGGCGAAGTTTTGGTAGGGGCGTTCTCAGTTTTTGTCAATTTGGCGTTTTCAGGTTACTGTTTGCTCCTGTTTGCTTTTGAAAGGCTATTTTTTTTTTGGATCTCTTTCTGGGTTGCTGGTAGGGTGTTTAGTTTTTGTTAATAATGGATCCTCCAACTACAGATTCTAAAACTACTATTACTGAATTAATCCCAGCAATGAATAAGATCACAGAACATAAATTGAAAAGAACTAATTATTTAGATTGGAGTAAGACAATTTGAGTTTATTTGCGAAGCGTTGAAAAAGATGATCATTTAATTGATGATCCACCAACTGATGACACTAGGCAACGTTGGCTCAGGAAAGATGCTAAGTTATTCCTACTGATTCGCAATTCTATTGACAGTGAAGTGGTTGGATTAATCAATCATTGTGAGTTTGTTAAAGAATTAATGGAATATCTTGAATTCTTGTATTCGGGAAAAGGTAATCTGTCTCGTATGTATGAGGTCTGCAAAGGATTTTATCGGGCTAACCAGCGAGATATGACCCTTACAGCTTATTTCATGGAATTTAAAAAGATTTACGAGGAACTTGATGTTTTATTGCCTTTTAGTCCCGATGTTAAGGTTCAACAAACGCAGCGAGAACAAATGGCTGTAATGAGTTTTCTTGCAGGTCTTGCTCCAGTTTTTGAAACTGCCAAATCACAAGTTCTTTCAGGCAGTGATGTTACCTCTCTTCAGGAGACTTTTGCTAGATTGCTCCGTACTGAAGGTTCTCATACACCTTCCCCTTCTGATAATAGTGCCCTTGTGAGTCATAATCAGGTAGCTAGACAGCCAGGAAACAGAGGAAGAGGAGGAAATAATCGTGGTAATGGACCAATCACTCGGGAGACAAGCATTCTTATCTGTCATTATTGTCATGAACCTGGTCACACTAAACGGTATTGCAAGAAACTAATAAATAAGCCACCAAGGGTAAATATGGCAGATCAAGATTATGCAGTTACTTCTTCTGACAACAATGTAACAATTTCTGCTGCGGAGTATGCTGAGCTCTCTAGATACCGTTCCTCTAAGTCTACTAATTCCTCAATTGCTGCTGCTGCCAACTCAGGTACTCCTCCTTCTTGTCTTATGTCTACCTCATCAGAGTGGGTCATTGATTCTGGTTGCACCGATCACATGACAGGTAACCCTAGTCTCTTATCCTCATTAAAAGAACCTAAACAATTTAATCGTCATGTTACTCTAGCTGATGGGTCCACATCTCCTGTCAAATGTATTGGCACTGCCAATCCCATTCCATCTCTTCCATTGTCTTCTGTTTTTTGTTTGCCTCGTTTTTCGTTTAATCTATTATCTGTTAGCAAAATTACTCGTATGCTGAATTGTTGTGTCAAATTTTATCCTACATATTGTGTGTTTCAGGATCTTTTGACGAAGCGGATTATTGGTAGAGGACGTGAGTCTGGTGGCCTTTATCTTCTGGATGAACACGTTTCATTATCTCTGGCTTGTGCTGGTGCTCTATCTCCTCTTGAGGTTCATTGTCGTTTGGGTCATCCATCATTGTCTACTTTAAAGAAATTGTGTCCGCAGTTTCAGTCTTTATCAAGTTTAGAATGTGAATCTTGTCAATTTGCCAAACATCATCGTTTACCTTTAGTTCCTCGAGTCAATAAACGGGTTTCATCCCCTTTTGAGTTAGTTCATTCTGATGTTTGGGGTCCATGTCTTGTTATTTCTAAAACTGGCTTTCGGTATTTTGTAACTTTTGTGGATGATTATTCTCGTGTTACTTGGTTATTTTTAATGAAAACTCGTTCTGAGATATTCTCTATTTTCTGTTCTTTTTGTGCTGAAATTAAAACTCAATTTAATACTTCTGTTCGCATATTGCACAGTGATAATGCTAAAGAATACCTATCTAGTTCCTTCCAATCTTATATGTCACAAAATGGTATTCTCCATCAAACATCTTGTGTTGATACTCCTTCTCAAAATGGGGTTGCAGAAAGAAAGAATCGACATCTTCTTGAAGTTGCTAGGGCACTTTTATTCCAAATGAAAGTCCCTAAACATTTTTGGGCTGATGCTGTCTCTACTGCATGTTTTTTGATTAATCGCATGCCTTCTTCTGTGCTTAATGGTGCAATTCCTTATAATGTCTTGTTTCCTTCTAAACTTCTATTCCCCATTGAACCTCGTATTTTTGGTTGTACTTGTTTTGTTCGTGATGTTCGTCCACAGGTTTCCAAATTAGATCTAAAGTCCCTTCGTTGTGTTTTCCTTGGGTATTCTCGGCATCAAAAAGGGTATCGTTGTTTCTCTCCTGATCTTGACCGTTATCTTCTTTCTGCAGATGTCACATTTTTTGAGAATACTCCATTTTTTCCTTCTTCTATATATAAGAGTGAGAGGGAGGATGATGACCTTTTAGTCTATGCTATCCAGTAAGTTCATAACTCTCCTGCTCCTGCTCGTATTCCTGACCTTGCTCCTGCTCCTACTCCAGTGTCTGCTGCTCCTATTCCCGCTCCTGCACCAGCATCTACACGCCCTCGTTTTGAACAGGTTTATTCCAGGAGACCAGGAACTCTTGACTCACTTCCTCCACCTGCCGTTTCAACAGAAGATCCGTTTCTCTCCACTCAACCTGAGCCTGTGCCATCCACTCCCCAGTCAGACCTTGACCTTCCCATTGCTCTTAGAAAAGGTAAACGCAAGTGTACCTACCCTATTTCCTCTTTTGTTAGTTATGATCATCTTTCTTCTTCATCTCGTTGTTTTGTAAGTAACTTAGACTCTGTCTCTATTCCTAAAACTGTTGTCCAAGCCTTGTCCCATCCTGATTGGTGTGCAGCAATGAAAGAGGAGATGGCTGCCTTAGATACTAATGGTACTTGGGATCTTGTGCCTCTCCCGGCAGGTAAGAAAGCTATTGGTTGTAAGTGGGTTTTCACCGTTAAAGTGAATCCTGATGGGACTGCTGCTCGTCTCAAGGCTCAATTAGTTGCAAAGGGTTATTCTCAGATCTATGGCCTTGATTATTATGATACTTTTTCTCCTGTCGCCAAATTGTCTTCTGTTCGTTTATTTATTTCATTAGCAGCTACTTTTGACTGGCCTTTACATCAGCTGGACGTTAAGAATGCCTTTCTTCATGGGGATCTTCAGGAGGAAGTTTACATGGAGCAACCACCAGGCTTTGTTGCTCAGGGGGAGTCGGGTAAAGTGTGTAAACTTCGTAAATCTCTTTATGGCCTAAAACAGAGTCCTCGAGCTTGGTTTGGTAGATTTTGCAATGTGGTACATCAATTTGGCATGCAGAAGAGTACTTCTGATCATTCTGTATTTTTCAGAAGTACTAAGACTGGTTTGATTCTACTTGTGGTTTATGTTGATGACATTGTTATTACAGGGAGTGATTCAGCCGGCATTACATCACTCAAATCATTTCTCCAGACCCAGTTCCAGACAAAAGACTTAGGCTTGTTGAAGTATTTTTTGGGTATTGAAGTATCTAGGTGTAAGAGAGGCATCTTCTTATCTCAAAGGAAGTATGTCCTTGACTTATTGAAGGAAACCGGAAAGTTGGGTGCCAAGCCATGCAGTGCTCCAATGACTCCAAATATGCAACTTTCAATTGGTGGTGAGCTATTTGATGATCCTGAGATGTATAGAAGGTTAGTGGGCAAATTGAATTATCTTACCGTAACACGTCCAGATATTGCTTACTCTGTGAGCGTCTTGAGCCAGTTTATGTCTTCTCCTACTGTTATCCATTGGGAAGCTTTGGGACAGATTTTGTGCTACTTGAAAGGTAATCCAGGTCGTGACCTGCTTTACAGTAATCATAGGCATTTGAACATTGAATGTTTTTCAGATGCGGATTGGGCAGGTTCGAAGGTTGATAGAAGATCAACTTCAGGATATTGTGTCTTTGTAGGTGGAAACTTGATATCATGGAGGAGCAAGAAACAAAATGTAGTCTCACGATCGAGTGCTGAATCAGAATATCGAGCTATGGCACAATCTGCTTGTGAATTAATTTAGATTCGTCAGTTGTTAGAGGAAATTGGCTTCAAGTCATCCTTGCCTGCAAAGTTATGGTGTGATAATCAAGCTGCTCTTCACATTGCATCAAATCCAGTATTCCATGAACGAACAAAACATATCGAGATTGATTGTCATTTCATTCGTAAAAAGATACAACAGGGTGTTATCTCTACAGGACACGTTAAAACAAGTGAACAGTTAGGGGATATCTTTACAAAAGCTCTAAACGAACCCCGGGTTGACTATCTTTGTAACAAGTTAGGCATGATTAATATCTATGCTCCAACTTGAGGGGGAGTGTTAAGGATTAGTTGTAAATAGAACTCTATTAGGAGTTGTAAATAGAACTCTATTAGGAGTTAGATTCTTAATAGGTTTATAGTATCTTGTATGTGTATATATATGTGTCCCTATTGATGAATCAAATACAGAAAAATATTTTCCCACATTAAATCTACAAAAGTGAAACTAAACCTTGTGTTTCAAGTGATTTTCCTAAATTAGGCTCCTTCAGCATTTTTACTACCATATATCAAAGCGAACTTCTCAATTGTTTGCTTCTGACAAACTTATCACAAATTTCTCATTCTGATAGGCTTGCTAGTAGAAGGAAACTTAAAAGAAAAAAATAGGTCCCGCAAAAATCAAGACAGATTAATAGCTTAGTGTCAAGTTATGTACTAGAAGGTAAAATGTTTGTGCACACCTGCTGGCTTCAATGAGTGGTAAGTGATCATTGTGAGGCTTCTCTATCACATTCTGCACCTGCAAACCCAAAATATAATTATGCAACAAGTTGGCCCTAAAGCTGGATATTTGTCATTTTTACTACTTAATTTAGAACTTTCTTGGCACCTTGCCAGTAAATGCTCAAAATCATTTTCCTTCAACATCCGCATAAGCTCCATTTATTCCTAGAATTTGAGTTCAAATATATGCAAAACAATAATTAAAAAATTAAGATTCCCACATTTGAAGCATCATCCCTTCAGCCACTACCAACTCCTTGTGATTATATAATCATACTCAACAGAAGACAATGATCAAAGCAACAAACCAGGTAATAAACAGGCTGGCCACGAGAGTTTCACACTGTATAAGATTGTGAATAGTTCAAAAGAAATTAGGAGTTGTATTGCCCTTGTGTAAACAGAAATCTTTCTTTTGACTAACTGTACAACCGGCACGGATTGGGTCCTTAAAATATTGTGACTTTCACAGACATATAATTTCAAACAAACTGAATTATATGGTATGCACATGTACTTGTTTGACTAGACAAGACTAGAATTCACCCTGAAACAACTATATAAATACAAATAAAAACACCTCCAAAAGTGCAATAATAATAACCGGCAGATGGTCAGAGTATTGCATGAATAAATATCATAATTAAACTCTTACTTTGGCCAATAACTCCTGGCTCTCAGATGGTTGCTTTTTCAAACTTTGAGGCAAGATCACTGTAAGCAGCTCTGGTTTCTCTGCCCTTAAAGCACCTCTAATAACAGCTGCATTAGTCCCAGAAGCACCAGATGTATAAATGTGATTTTTCTGCAACCAAAATTTATGCAGGAACTTGATAAATATCTATAATATTTATAATTTATAATATGTATAAAGTACAAAAGGGGAGTGGAACATTATGACCAACAAAAAAAAGACATGGTAAATTTAATAATGAGAAATTACCCTCTATTTTGATTGGCTAAAAAATAAAATAAAATAATTATTCTTAAGAAACTTTTAATTTGATTGATTACGTTAGTTTACTACTTAAACCAAATACTACTCTGTTAAGGAATATAATTCTATTAACAATTTTTTAAACCACAAAAATTTGTGAAAACTCTAAACCAAAAGAACCAGTTAAAGACATTAAAGATTCCTATAGGGACTGTTTATGAGCAGATTATTCAAATATTTTTAGTTAAAATATTAATTCGGAACTACTAATAAATAAACAGGAAACTAAGTGTATGATTAAAAGATTTCGTCAATCTAAATATCTAAATGGGAAACTAAGTGACAAATCAATTTTTTAATTAAAAGATTCCAAATTAAAAGATTTTCATCAAATTATTTTTATAAATTAAAGGGTCAATTACTAAATATTTCTATTATATTAATTAACAGTTTTTAATTTATATTTAAATTAGGAATTTTAATTAGTACACAACTTCTCAATTATGATTTAGATTACAATTGTTGTGCACTATATAAGAAACTGCAATACACGTTCCTTTTATTTATCATCAACAAGACAAAAAGGTTCTCCGTGCTATTTATTCTCCTTTAAATCACGTTGAAAATGTTCTTATTACTATTTACCATCCATATTAAAAAGTTTTCTTAATTTTACGTTTGTGTATTCTTATTAGGCACGTTCTCTTAGTTTTTATCTCAATTAGTCTTCTTAGTTCTCATTATCGCCAAATTTTTAGAATTTACTTTTAATTCTACATAGTAGTGATTCCTGTAGTTCTGTAATGTTTTTGTTTACACCAACCCTATTGGATCCTCAGGCGTAAAACACTAGGATGCAATTATATGTAAATTAGGAACTTCAAGAAAAAAGGGAAACCAAGTGAAAGAATTAATACACTCAGAATCCATGGGAGAGGGATTGTTTGAAGACTATATTGCACAGGGTTAAGGTTTGTATTTGAGAACGAAAAGCATAATAGCATGGTGGATTTATTGGAGATTTTTTGGAGTATAATTAGTGGGTTTGGGTATAACATTTATTTTAATTAAAGTTAAAGATGTGTAAAACATCAAGCTACAACTATATTCACATTAGGAATTTTAAGCAAAAGGGAAAACTAAGTGAAAGAATTAATATCATATTAATTATTAATACTGAGTGGGAAGCTAAGTGAAGGAATTAAATTAGTTATTAAGAATTTATATAGATATTCTCAACCATTTTTTTTAATTAAAAGATTTCATGATTTTCACTAAGTTTTAAACGAATTATTCCTATTAGTATTAGTTAAAAGAATTTCTATTAAACTACTACTTTATTATAGATTACCATTATATATATATATATATATATATATATATATATATATATATATATATTATTAATCTCTCTAGAAAAAAAAATACCATCTAATATTATAATTAGAAACAAGGATGAATATTTTAGCTCTAACTTATCTACTAAGTAGATTTATTATTATGATAGTGACTAATATCTGAACTTTATTTTAATTCAATTATGAATCTTAAACAGAGATATTTTACTATGATAATAAAAGAATAATACTCGAATTAAATTAGCAACCCCATGTATAAAAAAATTATATATATAAAAAAAATTAAATGACGAGTATGTATGACAGGTATAAACAATGTGCAAAGAAGTGAAGACTCAGCATTGAGTAGATAACTGATGTTGAGTAAATAACCATAGGCCACACGTAAAACTAAAATATAAAGACTGAAGTAATGCATCTTACAGTTATAACCAAAGCATAACTAAGGATCTCAATGAGTTCTTGATGCATGAATCCCATATTCCTTGTCCCAAAAAAGCCAATAGATCGAGGCCCTTGTTGTTGAATGGCCAATAGCTCCTGCAAAAAAGAATATGTGTATGTAAAACTTAGTGCCGAAGACAGATTTCAAAGACCCTAAGAATTAACTGAATAAGAAAAAGAAGATGAAGCAAGTTGAAAGAGATTTGAAACTTGAAATTTGTGACTTAAGAGTGTGATCAAAGCATCACGCACATGGCATAACTTAAAAGAAATAATTCTTTTGAGAAGCAACACACTACAAATGGCAAGCATAGAAGAAAGACAATCTAATTGAGTTTCTTCGTGTTTTCCTGAACATTTCTATTCGAAAGGAAGATTTTCATCTATGATAAACTGCTAGCGTTCGATTGTCAAAGACCATTTAACCATTCTAATGATAAAATTGAAACGTGCATGAATTATCGTGATTAAACTTTCTCCATAGCCCGACCGAAATATCAAAGCAGCATAGTGTTTGTTTGGCATTTAAAAGAGTTGGATCACAGTGTCGTCACCAGGCACTTAGGCGGTCGCCTAGGTGCTAAGACAAGGCAAGGCGAGGGGTAGGCACCTTGTATACCTTGACGAGGCACCTTCAACTAGGCACCAACGCAGCAAAGCAACATGAGATTCAGGCAAGTGCCTCAAAACTAATTTGGCTATTTCCCTATGCAGATATTAATATCAACGATTAATAGAAGTACATATATGGAAAGTTTGACAACCGTTAAATTAGATCTAAATCTAATCTAACAGTTAAAAATAAGTACATCAAATATGGAAACAAAAGAAAGTGGATACAAATTGGGAAGTTTGACAACCAATAAAAGAATTAGGGTAAATTAAATCTAATAGTTAAAAAAGAAGTATTTAGGCAATTCTGTTGCATGAAAAGACAAAGCATGTTACACGAACGTGAAGAAGAAAATAGCGAATAGAACAACTCAATGTGAAGAACAACACAACAACAGTCATACATAAGTACTAGAGACGACGACTAGAAATGAGAAACCTTAGGAAATAGGGTTTTAAGTTTCCATGACATAGTTTAGATTCGTCAACAATTCATCTAGAATTCTAAATTATCTAATGTGCTTTCTGGAACTAATCTTTGGATGCATAATTCTAAATGCATGACATAGTTTTCATTCTTTAACAATAAATCTAGAATTTTATACTATCTAATGCTTTTTGGACCAATGTAGAATACTACATTTTGAGTTATTTAGAATTCCTCAATTTACTTGGGCAAGCGCCTTGAGTGGCGCCTCGTGCGATGGAGAACCTTGTTGCCTCAAGGGCGGCTAGTGCTTTTGATGACACTGGGATTAGGTTGGATTTTTCACTTTTTTACAATGACTCAGGAAACAATGTCTCAACTAAACAACAAGGTTACTATGGAAAGATTACCCACCTGTAGATAGTCTACATCAGGAATAGGCTTATACTCTGACACTGCAGTAGTGCTTGATCCTTCCACAATAGATTGGGCTTGACTTGGAATTTGGGTACCAGTATCTCCATTACGATCAAACAAGGATGCCATAATCTCCTCTTGATCTTTCCAGTAATCCATGTCCTGATCTCTTCTTATATGTCCACAAAGCCACTATTGCCAGTAAATAAAAACAGAGGACCTGGTAGTAAATCATTAGTGAAAACCAACTGAACACAAACAGTGGTGATCAAACAATCTCAGCTCATATTAGCTTTCAGGTATCTTTTCAATAAGTTTACTTTCCTTTTTTTCATTCTTTTTTAAATACTAGGCACCTAGCAAGCTTATATAAAGCTTGAGTCTGCTTGATCACCGCCGCACTACTATATAAGAAGCACAAAGATTATAATATCAGCTCAATTTGGCAAAGCATTATATCAGCAACTAGAATCAATAGATGAATAATGTTTGAAAGTGTTTGGAAAATAAATACAGGAAATTCTAAGGTGTCAAATATGAGGGGATCATTAGGACACATTGACAAGTCTCAAAATATATATCTGTTTAATGGTGAATGATAATCTATTTAGTAAGCTTTAAATCCTTGCGGTTTTTAATTGAATAAGGAAACATTGGATTTGATGGGCTTACAAAAGCTTGAAATGTAAACATCTTCGAATATCGTATCAGAACACGAAATTAGGAATACCTATCAGAGAACAAATCATGATTAAGGCTCCATAATATACCTCGTATCATTAGATGCATAGCATCTCAAAAATTTTAACCAAAAGGCATGGTCTTCTTAGGAATCACTATTCTATAAGTAGAAAACAGGCCTTACTCACGCGTGCACAAATACAGAACCAACTCATTTCATTAGACACCAAAAAACAAACAATACCCACATCTAAAAATCTCATTTTTG
The DNA here is from genome assembly GCF_041381405.1 of Jatropha curcas. NCBI lineage: Eukaryota > Viridiplantae > Streptophyta > Magnoliopsida > Malpighiales > Euphorbiaceae > Jatropha > Jatropha curcas. The sequence continues at coordinate 228,170 of NC_143153.1, read as the reverse complement.
AACCAAATAAATTAAGCACTGTCATTGTGGATACAAAGAAATTCTCTCAAATCCAATTCAGAGATAAATACTTGTTCAATTTTGCATCTAAAAAGAATATGTCCACAAAAACCCAACATTTAAACACCATGACATAACAAAACAGAGCTAACAAAGACACCATTTTTACAGAAAGGGATGTACCGTCGGGTTGGAGAGAAATTGGCTTTTCCTTCTGGAAAGATATGTATGATTGAGAATAGGGTTTCCTGTTTTAAGAGATTTCGAGGGAAAGTCTAAAGAATAAGAAGAAAAAAGAGAAGTAGTGGATGCAGTTGTTAACAAGAGCCTCATAGTAGCTAAGGCCGTGGACATCTCTCACAATTTTCTCTTTTACCCAATGTCTCTATTGCTGATTTCTCTTTTCTTTTCGCAGAAAGGTTGCTCTATTTATCCTTTTTTTTTTTCCTCCTTTTCCAGAAACAACTTTTCCTGCAAATTTATAAATGGAAAGGCAGAGAGAATATGGAAGAAACAGAGAATTGTTTATCAGAATATATCTAGAGGAAAGATATATATGAGATTTGAGCAAAATTTTGATTGTAAAAAAAAAAGGGTTGCTTTTTGTTTTTTAACTTATAATTTACTTTTGACTTCTTATCCGTAGAATCTAATGGGGTTTGTGATTTGGAACGTGGCACTAGGTTAGATCAAAGTCATAAATAGTTGGATATTTAATTATTATTATTATTATGAAGGCTATTTGAATTGTAGGATTTAGGGTAAAATCATTTTAATCATACAATTAAGATAATTTTAGGAAATTATTAGGTGTAAAATTATGTTTTTAAAATTTTAACTAATCAAGAAAAATATATACTACTTGTTAAATATGACATAATATTTAAAAGATTATTTTTAGTAATATAAGTATTTTATCATAAACTAAATACTATTTTTGTTCCATAATACTTGTTATATTTGAAAATTCATGTCTCTTAAAAAAATTATTAAATTTATCTAAATTATAATAAATTATTGAGTAAATTTATTATATTACCCGTAAATTCATAACAATTCTCTAAACATTAAATTGAAGTAATAATTATTGATTATATACAAATAGTTGATATGAAAAAAGATTTATTGCACTTTGAAATTACAAATAGGTCAAGTATCTTAGAATAAATAATTTTTTCATATGCGACAAATATTACGGTACAGAGATAGAACTTTTTTTTTTTTTTTCAATATAAGTATTAGGGTAAAAACCAATATGGGCTTCTTCTCTAAAAAAAAACACAATATGGGCTTGCTTTCCGATGTACCCAAAGAAAAGGATTGTGGGCCGAAACAGATCACATAAGATCCAAAAACGGAACAGTAATAAAAATATAGAGAGACGGTCAGAAAACAGTTTGCCTTTATCTAACGATAACTGAACAAAAGCCTGAGCGGTGAGCTACGATGCTGCCTCTGCTCTTCATTTCCCTCTCTATCCTTCTTCTTCTTGTGTTACTCTTTAAGTTCCTCACTTGCGATGGTACTTCTTCCAACTTTATTGTTTACCTTTTTTTTTTTTTTTTTTTTTTTAACTATGTATATTAGCTTTCATGTTGCCAATTATCAGCTCCTTGTATCAACTTTAATGTTTATGTATATATGTAATTTAAGGGGACTTCACGTTGATGTCCAAGAGGCATGTTAAGAAAGAAGAAATTGAGGATAAGGTAATCTGAGTTTTCGATATTTACGAAATTTGTTTTCCCTTTTTATTTTAAATTCATTTCTTTTATTTTGTGCGGCTTGTTTCTGAATTATTTGATTCCTTTTAGGTTGTTTGGATTACTGGAGCCAGTCGTGGAATAGGTACCAAGTACTTCTTTGTGTTTGAAATTCTTGTATTTTTAATTAATATCCAATTTTTGGTTGTTGAAATGCAATTTATACAACAAATATGTAAATTTTCTGGGCTTTGTTATGTGCTGCATTTGTTTAGAATTGCATTGTTATCATTACTGGATCATTGTTGCAGAGGAGCATGACCGACTCTAAAAATTCTCCCTTTGTTACTAAAAAGTTGTTGTAGTTGGTTAGATATTAAGGATGGAGCCTTGTTGGCCGAATCTTGGGCTGTTGCTCCATTTGTGAAAGAAAATGCCAAATCTTGCATTGGTAATGGAGGAATGGGCTTATTCTGTGTAGTAATTTGGCCTTTTTCTTTTGATTTTGATGGTGGTAAATTCTCTTCAATCGAAACGATGCCATCCAAATATGAAATTGTTGAATGTGCTTTATCTCATTGATCATGGATGATTGATCAACATCTAACTCAGTAGAACCTATTGCAATTAAAATACCTAGGGGTGTTCTTTGTTTTGTGTCATTTGTCGAGAAATAATAATTTGACCACATTTAGGGTATGTTAACCAACTATGTTTTTGAGGGTCACTACTCATTTTTGTAGATTCTTTATCCTTTTTTTCTTTATTATCTTTTTTTTTTTTCTTTACCCTTTGAATTTGATGGTGGATTTCAGGTGAAATTCTTGCTAAGCAATTGGCAAGTTTAGGTGCCAGGCTTATTCTTTCTGCACGGAATGAAGCTGAATTGGAGCGAGTTAAGAAGGAACTCACAGGTTTATCCATTCATCTGAAGTTATATGAGTCTTTCATTCCTATTATTATTGACATGCAGCTGAGACACCCACAGGCAAACATGCACCCGATGAAGTGAAGATTTTACCTTTGGATTTGGCATCTGGTGAAGCTTCTCTTAAAGTGGCAGTTGAAAAAGCAGAGTCTTTTTTCTCTGGAGCTGGTGTTGATTATATGATTCATAATGCTGCTTATGAGCGCCCTGTAAGTGGATATTTGTAATTAATTTAGGATTTGAAGATATCGACAATTTGGCATAGATGCATATAATAGCTTTGACTCCATGCAAATTTTTTTTTTTTTGTCAGTATTAGATAAAACTAATATTGTGAGATCTTGAAAGAAAAAGAATTCAAATGAGTATGCATGATTTTTTTTTTTTTTTGTCAGTATTAGATAAAACTAATATTGTGAGATCTTGAAAGAAAAAGAATTCAAATGAGTATGCATGGGCGCACTTGGCTGGGGAAGGGTGAGCAAATTGCACAGTAATAGAATAGATAAGAGAAGAGGACAGTGGCTATTACAGAAACTAAAATATCTATTTGAAAGTGATCATAGTACAATATGGTAAATTTTAACCTGCAGTATAGTGAATGGGTTTATTGTAATGCCAACATGCTATTATTAATGATCTATTTTATATTGTAATGCATTAGATCTCACATTGTGGAAAATATGTTACAAAGTGTAAACTATCTTATGAAGTTTATAAAGAGAGTTTGCCAGGCTAGATTTCCATTTGTGCTGGTTAGGTTGAGTAGATTTATCAAAAATTAAATATGTCATATTTAGATATAGTCCACTGGTATGAAAATGTACCACAGCTTGACATGAAAGATTAAATACTTTTCCAAAAGCAAGTGACAGAACAAGGTGCTAGATGCGTTTTTTTCTATAAATTGAATATGCAGAAATCACCAGACTGCAGCTCCATTATTGATTTTGTGCCTTTGGTGCGTAAATGTGATAGCTTGCTAATACCTCATAAAGTGATTCACATCTTGAGCAAATGATGACTTTTATTGATCCACCTCTTTCTTTTGGCAGAAATCAGCAGCTCTGGATGTAACTGAGGAAGATCTTAAGGTAACACGTGAATGAAAATATTAGGCACTCTGATGGTTAGACCTTGTGCAATTGCTATTATTATTTTTTGCAATTACTATTATTATTTTTTTCTTAAACAAAGATTGGCCCATTATTCAGTTAGCTGCTCACTTTCACAAGTTAACTCTAGTCAACTAGATAAATTTATGCAAGGATTACCAATGTACTAGGTCCTATTTCTTTTGGTCTTCCCTTGAAGGACTACTGATGATACTTTTTTGTTTGAATAGGCTACAGTCAACGTTAATGTTCTAGGGACAATATCTCTTACACGGCTATTGGCACCGTTCATGCTGAATCGAGGGAGGGGCCAATTTGTTGTGGTATGTTGAGATCAACAATATCTTTAGTAGTATCTGTTTTTAATATGCACCAAAACTAAAGCAGTGAGACATGTGAAGCATGGCACCTCGCTGATTGACCTTGGGATATAGTTATCACACAGATAATCCTTTCCGTCTAAAGTTTAACCATTTTTTTATGCAATCTATTACATTACATTTATTGCCATTCACATGATATGAGTTATACGTTATGGGTAGATGAGCAGTGCTGCAGGCAAGGTACCGACACCAGGACAGGCTGTATACTCTGCTTCTAAGTTTGCATTGAATGGGTACTTCCAATCCTTTCGTTCCGAGGTATATACTTATTTTTCAACAAAAGAATGAGGATGTTTTATGTTGTCCTTCTCTTGCATTATAGACATGTCCAACTTAGAACATAGATACAGCCATTTTGGAGCTTATGATAGTCGACCCGGGGGGGGGGGAATGGGGGGTGTTTCGGGAATTTTACTTGGTCAGTTAAATTAATTGCTTTTAAACCACTGGCTACTCTTAATTATAGTTGCTCAGTCTCCCTTAGACTATAAAATCATTAACTTTTAATTGATGGAAGTTACATGTTTATGCTTTTCTCTATAGTTAATGCGTTCCAGAATGATATTTATGTAGTGTCCTTTTGTTACAGTGATGTCGGTAATTTAACTTCTGTCATTTTGGTGATCATAGGATCAATGAATTTGTCAGCCTATATTCAAAATAAAGCCATGTGAGAGCAATAGCCATCCTGGAGTTGTTAAACCTTTCCTCCAAACCATAAGTGAAATGAAAATAAACAAGCAAATGGACAAAACTACATGAGGACTGTGTCTGATTGACTAGGTTGCTGACAAGTTGTGTTTGCTATTGATTATATTACTTGGTCTTGCTTTTTAGTATTGGGGCACATGGTTAATATTTTCAGCATAAAGTCCAATGCTGAAGAATACAATACTTTATCCCATGAAAAATTTTCACAATCATGTTCTCTATGTCTGGTTCTTATGGACATCTCAATGTTGTGTTACTTGCAGCTCTGTCAAAAGGGGATTAAGGTGACCATTGTTTGTCCTGGGCCAATAGAGACATCAAATGGCTACACTACAGCAAAAAAGGGTTCTGAGGTGATCTTCTCACTGTATTTATAAATTGGCTTTCACTTGTAACTTATTTTATCTCTACCTCTTTTGGAGATACCAGATGTTGTATGGTAGATGAAGAATGAGGTGGATTATAAGAGGACTACTTTTTGTATTGGCAGAACATATTTCTTCCAATTTCACATCTTTATCCTTTATTTGATGTTTTTTTCCTGTCCTGCCTGTTTAATTTTAACTAAATTCTATCATGTTGACAGAAGCGTGTGTCATCAGAGAGGTGTGCGGAACTGACAATTATTGCTATGACCCATGGTCTAAAGGAAGCTTGGATATCATACCAGGTAATTGCTTTTGTATTAGATTTTTTTTTTGCTGTTCCTTGGAATTCTATATTTTATTTAATTCAATTGAAGTACTTCAATTATGCAGAAGGCTATGATCATTAACCATGTTATTGTCTGTTGTGGTATAATTTAGCCTTTTGTAATAAACTCTTAATGATTTGTATATCCTCCATCCAAAGCAAAGTATATCCTATTCTTGTTTGCATCTGCAGCATTATTCTAGTAATGTGCTAATCTAATATCTTGATCTTTCTTTCAGCCTGTACTAGCCGTTATGTATCTAGTACAGTACATGCCAACCATTGGTTACTGGCTTATGGACCAGGTACCTTCTATTAACTGCCGAATCATTTTTGTGTAGTTTCTTGTATTATGAGCTACTCAAATGGAATTCATGATTGACTTAGATCGGGGCAAAGCGAGTTGAAGCGGCTTCTGAGAAAGGCAACACATATGCATGGAGCTTATTGTTCGGAAAGAAGAAGGCAACCTGAATCTCTTCTTCCATAGCTTAGACTTTGTAATCCCAGAAAATCCTAAACCAGTAGAGTGCTTTTTCGTTAGAATTTGAGAATTAGAAGAGCACTGAGAAGCGGTAACAATTTCATATTTATGTACTCTTATTTGCTTATATAATCTACAATCATAATTTCATAATAAACATGTGCACCATCGACACAATTTATTATATATAATTGCAATTAGCTTGGAGTATTAATTTATGCATGCACCAATAGATCATGTCTGCAGGCAATAGAATATGCTGTCCTCTAGTAAATTACGGAAATAGAAACAGCAGGCTTGAGTTGTCAATATTAAGAATTACAGATGCGGTATTCTTGGAAAATGAACAACCTTTTGTATTCATATAATAATTAACTGGAAGATTAAGATGCAACTCTGTTATAGGGAGCCTGAAAAAATGGCAAATGACCTAAGCTAATTTAGCTGTGGAGACCAGTATTGGGAGTCATTTCTAATGAGATTTTGGATTTTTTGTGCAAAGCTGCAGATTGACCTCAGTCGGTGAATATTCATTACTTCATCTGTAATCTTTCTTCTTTGGGTTTCTTCCTTCTATTATATATGTAAAGTTCATATTCTTCAGTCATTGATAAACAGTTTGAATATAGGGAAAAGAAGTAGTAATATAAAATGTATGGATCTAGCCTTAGTTTAAAAGTAAAAAGAGAAGAAACAGAGGGAAAAGAGGTATTAACATAAAAGAGTGAGTTTTACCTTAAAAGCTTAGATTTTCTTAAAAAAAAAAAAAAAATACTATCTTAAAGATCTTGAAAAAGGGAATAACATATTATATTTTGGTGAGGAGGAGATGAGATTTCAGTGGTGTTTTAGGCTTTAGAATTTTCGACCATTAGGGTTCTTAGGTGTTAGTAAGATGAGTTGAGGAAGAAGAAGAAGTAAGGAAGAAGGAGATGAGAGGAGGGTGATGTGGGATGTCATAGGAGATGATTTTGTGTGGTTGGTGCACATTTTGCATTAAAATTCTAGTGGTTGATGAGATTGCAATAGGATAGAATAGATGTTTGGAGATTTTATTTAGATAAGATGCTTGTGACATTGTAGGAAAAATGAGAGATAAGATGAGTTTGATTTGTCTTATAGTGACTTGAAAAGTAGTTTGTATTTAGCTCATGTGTTTTACATGTTTTGTTCTTTGTGTTTGCATGTATGGTATAGGTCAAAACCTATTTGCAATTTGTTTTCTCTTGTAAACTTAAAAGCTAGAATCACACACACATGCATGGCAGATTAATTAAGTGACATTATTATTACACTGTGTTTTCAAAACACAGTCTCATAATACTGTAAATTATTAAAACACCCTTATGACACTATAATTTATCAGAATCACTGTAATTCATCCAGAATCATAATTAAATCATACTAATACATAATTAGACTATAAAAATGATTTTATGCATGCTAATGACATGGTATAAAAATGTGGACGTGACAGTTCTTTCTAAAAAAAGTTTGTGTTAACAAGGGATGATTATTTTTTTGTGGTTGAATGAATTTCAAGCACTTTAGCTGGCTTGGCTGGCTGTTGCTATAAATATGGTAGCATGAGGTACAGGTACATCGCACCAAGTACACCAAGTCTTCTTCCATAGCCTTCTCTCAGTACTTAATTACCTAACTCAAACTGCTCCTCTATCTATGGCTTTCAATATGGTTGATGCTAATGCTCTTAAATCTAACAGCCTCAAAGTCATATCGGAGGCTAGCAGGTTGAAAGGCCAACAAGTTGTTCAAATTCAAAAGGCTGCCCTCTATAGTCTTATAAAGTCTATTTCTGATAAGCAAGAAGAAGCTGAACCCTTTTATCTTATTGATTTAGGGGTTGTTATAAGACTAATGGATAAATGGAATCAATCTCTGCCAAATGTAAAACCTTTTTATGCCGTTAAATGCAATACTGAGCCTGCATTACTTCTATCACTTGCAACACTCGGTGCAAACTTTGACTGTGCAAGTCAAGCTGAGATTGAAACCATACTTGGCCTCGGTGTTAATCCTGACAGGATTGTGTATGCCAATCCATGCAAGTCTGTGTCCCATATAAAATATGCAGCTAGGGTTGGAGTCAACCTGACAACCTTTGATTCCAAGCAAGAAGTTGATAAGATAAAAAAATGGCATCCAAAATGTGAACTACTGCTTAGACTTAAAGTTCCAAGCGAAAATTCATCCTGGCGTCCATTTGGTAACAAATACGGTGCATTAACTGAGGAGGTGGCTTCTCTACTCCAACATGCAAACCAGGCTGGTCTTAAAGTTGTTGGAGTGTCATTCCATGTGGGTTCTATAGCATCAGACCCACAAGTGTATCACAGCGCAATTGCTACAGCAAGATTTGCATTTGATACTGCCATTAAGCTCGAAATGCCTGCAATGCATATTCTTAACATTGGTGGCGGGTTTAGGGCGAACCCATTATTTGATGAGATTGGTAAAACTGTAAACGACTCAGTTCAAGAATTTTTTCCAGATGAACTGACATCGCTGACAATGATAGCAGAGCCAGGCAGATATTTTGTAGAAACTGCATTCATTCTGGTGACTAATGTTATTGGGAAGCGAGTGAGAGGTGAGCAAATTGATTATTGGATTGACGATGGGGTTCACGGATCATTTAACCTTGGAGCGTATGACCGTGCTTCTTTGTCGTATAAGGTTTTCCCTCAAAATGAAGATGACTTAGCAGGTCTAATTACTTCCTCGACAATTTTTGGACTGACCTGTGATTCATTAGACGTTGTGGTAAGTGGGTGCAAGCTACCAGAGCTACAAGTCAATGATTTGATCGTGTTCTATAACATGGGTGCCTACACAACAGCTCCTGCAAGCAAGTTTAATGGGTTTAACAGGTTTGATTTGCCCACCTATCTTGTATTTACAAGTGCAGATTGAAGCGTGGACATATCAGATAATTAACCTTTGTATTTTATCTTCCCTTTCTTCTCTTGTCTTTCCTATCTTCCAATCACTCCAGCAAGACAACAATTTTACACTCAATAATATTATTATTTTCTTACTAGAATTGGACATTAGCTATTACAGAAACTAGAATATCTATTTGAAAGTTATCATAGTACAATAAAGTAAACTTTAACCTGCATTATAGTTAATGGATGTAATTGTAATGCCAACATGCTATTTATTAATGAATCTATTTTATATTGTAATGCATTAGATGTCACATTGTGGAAAATATGTTACAATTTCCTGAATTTCTTTTTCCATAGTTTTTACACTCTGTAATCATAAATATCCTGAACTTCACTCAATAATTCACATTGTAAATTGTTGCCAAGGTTGTCTTTTTTTTTACTCTAATCATCTAGTATCTGAAATTAACTTGCTCGATTAATCTGAATTCGCACCGGATAGACCAAAAAGGGACTCTTAGTCGAGAAGTAAAAAGGTTATCTTCTCGGTAATGTGCACCACCCAGACATAATAAACATGGCACCACCGACACAATTCAACATATATAATTGCAATCAGTTCATTTTGTTTTGTATACTGGTCTTTTTCAACATGTGTTTCGCGTATTTGTAGTTCTTGATTTTACACGTAATTTGTTTACTCTTTTTTTATTATATAATAATATTATTTTTTTAATTTAATTTTAAATATCTTAAAAAAAAAAAGAGAAAAAAATTCTTAAAACTTGATTTTTCAACCTATTGAAGTGTGCAAGTGCCTGTCAGAGTTTGATCTACATGTCGCTATATAGTGCAGATAAGAACAATAGAACAAATGCAAGAACAATAAAGTAAGGTCAAATATGTAAAATTGTATAATATATGAGCTAAAATAGGTAATTTAAACCAAAATCACTGTTATATTAACAGTGTTTTTGGTTTTAGTTTTAATACATATATATATGAGTTGCATGTATTTTATCCTAATGCAGTGAAGGACTTTTTTTTTTTTTTTTTTCTTTTTTTTTTTTTTTTTGAATTTAATGTATTAGGATTTTATTAATAACTTCAAAAAGCCATACAAATAACAAAGAGAGGATATGACATCTCTTATAACTAAAATAGCACAAACCATAAGATATTTTATTTGAAAATTGAAAGATGAATTTGAAAAAAATTGATAGAACTTCAAAGTGAGTGGCTATACAAATTATTTGAATTTTTTGTACATAATCTCGTTACACGTAAACTAGTTGGTTATGACAGATATAAAGAATTTGAACAATTAAATCTAATGAAAGAATAGATTGTACTATCGGACTCTAAAATATAGAGATCATTTATTTAATAAATTATCCACATATTGCACGTCTGTCTAAATAAAAACAAACTAAATGAAAAAAAGAATCGAAATAAATACTCTACATAAATAGAAATATCACAAACTCCAACAAGATGGGGAGAAAACACTACAAAACAATGAAAATGTGAAAAACAAGAAAAAAAGAGAGAGGGGTTGTCGTAAGAGACAAGGACTGGCCCTTCCACCATAACCACATAGTTGATTCTTGTGTTTTAATGAAAAAAACAGGGAAAAAAAATTAATGAAGAACAAGAAAAGAGAGAGAGAGAGAGAGAGAAAACCTCCAATTTTTTTTTTTTTTTTTTTTTTTTTTTTGGTTTTTTAGTAACCGTTCCAACCAATAGATGTTTGCTAGTTAATGTAGTGGAGGACTTGAGTCACCCAACATAGCTTGGCACTACATTATTACCTAATTGGCCAATTGGCTAAGAGAACAAGATCCACCGCCCCTAAAGACAGATTACTCAAAGGCCATTAAGGGTTTAAGCAAATTAATTATATAAATTATCTCAAATTATTACATTTGTCAATATACAAGACTTGAGGTGCACACCGCGATATAGCCTAATGCTAAAATGCATATACGACTTGACAATAGATTTATGTTCAAATCTCCTCCTTAATTCAAAGGTTGTGCATTTAATAACCTTTTACGAGATATAAGAAACTGTGAGCAACACAACAAACGGTTCTTTAATATAATGATTAAAGCAACAACATTTGAATTGCAAGTTCAATCATTTAGAATTCATTTGAGATAAAAAATCGCATTTTCAAAGAATAGGCTATTTATTACTTTTCCAAATTTTTTGATAGTAAATTCATTTGAATTAATAATTGATTGACTTTATAATTTTACGTTTGTATATACATGTTTTTCATTATATGGTACTCGTTGTTCTCACTTGTATTTTAATTATTGTATATCTATAAACTTCTTGTTAATTCATTATTTTCCTAAATTAGTCTTGAATTATATGGACCGGTTTGAGCTAAGCTATAGCTACGATTCCTAAAATTACTATTCGAGATTGGATTTGGTCGAATAGTTAATCAAATGTGAAATTAACAATCAAATTCATACTTCTTATAATATTTTCCTTAATTTAGTATATAATCTATAAGATTTAGCGAAATTAAGATTGGAACCATTGCTAGCAGTAGCTGAGGTGTGTCGGTGTAAAGCCAAAATAAATCTAAACTGATATATTGTAATGAAATCATTAATTAATATTATGAATATTTTATCACATTCTTAGCAAAATTTTGTTTTATAGATTATTTTGTATATTCAATATTGCAAATAATTAAATCCATAAGCTAACTTGGTATATTCAATTATTTATTTTCTTGAAAATTTGAATGTTGGAGAAGGTAATAACTATTTTCTAAAGTAAAATATAAAAATAAATATATAACAAAATGCAATATTTATCTTACAATCAGCCAAAATATAAAAATTCATTCTTGTGATTAACACTCTAATACTCATTCTTTTTGTGAGTATCATCACATTGAACATAGTTTGATCTTCCATATCATTGTCATCTTCTACAAAATTATTAAAAAAAATAATTAAATAGCATATGCAGTTATATACAAAACAATTATTAGGCTTCATAGCAAAACCAAAAATTATTGATAGAAAAATAAATATTTTCTTAATAGCCAAAAGCAATTAAAACTATATATATATATATATATATATATATATATATATATATATATATATATATATATATATATATATATATATATATATACTCACACGTATAGTGATATGATAAGACGAAACTTTTCCACGATAGAATTCTAACAGCTCAATGCATGAATTTGACCATGTATTTTCAGCGATTATCCTTGTGGCCCTCGAACTATACGAGGAATTCATGTGACCCTGCACTTTCGAATTTTAATAATCATTATATCCCTTGCTAAAATAAAATGCAGTAGCGTAACGTCATGATTGAACCCTACAAAGATATTTCATTTTGTTTAATGACATAATTATTATTGAAATGTCAAAATAAATGATCATGATTAAATCCTCGTTAAATTCAATGAGTCACGAGGATAATTAGCCAAAGTTCAGCTTCAAATTTATTTATTTGGGCGGATTCTAATTCCTAATTACTAAGAAACTTTAGTAATAAAATAATATGATCAATGCAAATTGTAAATAGTATTTGTCTAACCACTTGTTTTAGCTTATAATTTACTTTTGACTTCTTATCCATAGAATCTAATGGGCTTTGTGATTTGCAACTTGGTACTAAGTTTAGGTTAGAACAAAGTCATAAATAGCTGGATATTTAATTATTATTATTATTATTATTATAAAGGCTATTTGAATTGTAGGATTTAGGGTAAAATCATTTTAATTATACAATTAAGATAATTTTAGGAAATTATTAGGTGTAAAATTATGTTTTTAAAATTTTAACTAATCAAGAAAAATATATACTACGTGTTAAATGTGACATAGTATTTAAAAGATTTTTAGTAATATAAGTATTTTATCATAAACTAAATACTACTTCTGTTCCATAATACTTGTCACATTTGAAAATTCACGTCTTTAAAAAAATCATAAAATTTATCGAAATTATAATAAATTATTGAGTATTTACTATATTACCCGTAAATTAATAATAATTCTCTAAAAACACCATTAAATTGAAATAATAATTATTGGTCATATACAAAGAGTAAATATGAAAAAAGAATTATTGCTCCTTGAAATCATAAATATGAAAAATATTTTAGAACAAACTATTTTTTCAGATATTACAAGTATTATAGAACAAAGAAGGTACTAAATTTTTTTTTTTAATATAAATATTAGGATAAAAACCAATATGGGCTTATTCTCTAAAAAAAACAAAATATGGGCTTCCTTTCCGATGTGCCCAAAGAAAAGGATTTTGGGCCGAAACAGATCACGTGAGATCCAAAAACTGAACAGTAATAAAAATATAGAGAGACCGTCTAAATACAGATCACATGAGCTAAGCTAATTTAGCTGTAGAGGCCAGTATTGGGAGTCATTTCTAATGAGATTTTGGATTTTTTGTGCAGAGCGGCAGATTGACCTCAGTCGGTCAATATTCATTACTTCATCTGTAATCTTTCTTTTTTGGGTTTCTTCCCTCTATTATATATAATATGTTCATATTTTTCGATGGTTGATAAATAATTTGAATATAGAGAAAAGAAGTAGTAATATAAAATATATGGATATAGCCTTAATTTAAAAGTAAAAAGAGAAAAAATAAAGGGAAAAGAAGAGTAATTTTTACTTTGAAAGCTTAGATTTTCTTGAAAAAAAAAAAATTATCTTAAAGATTTTAAAAAGCGGAATAACATATTATATTTTGGTGAGGAGGAGATGAGATTTCAGTGGTGTTTTAGGCTTTAGAATTTTCGACCATTAGGATTCTTAGGTGTTAGTACGATGAGTTGAGGAAGAAGAAGAAGTAAGGAAGAAGGAGATGAGAGGAGGGTGATGTGGAATTTTTAGGAGATGCTATTGTGTGGTAAGGTGCACCTTTTGCATTAAAATTCTAGTGGTTGATAGAATAGGTGTTTGAAGATTTTATTTAGACAAGATGCTTATCTGACATTGTAGAAAAAATGACACATAATATGAGTTTGATTTGTCTTACACTGACCTGAAAAGTAGTTTGATTTGTCTTTACGTTTTGTTTGTTGTGTTTGAATGTATGGTTTAGGCCAAACCCTATTTGCAATTTGTTTTTTCTTTTAAATTTAAAAGTTAGAATCACACACACGTGCATGGCAGATTAATTGAGTGACATATTATTATTACACTGTGTTTCCAAAACACAGTCTCATAACACGGTAAATTATCAAAATACCCTTATGTCACTATAATTTATCAAAATCACTGTAATTCATCCAGAATCATAATTAAATCATCCTAATATATAAATAGACTATAAAAATGATTTAATCCATGGTAATGACATGGTATCAAAATGTGGATGTGACACTTCTTTCTAAAAAATCTTGTGTTAACCAGGGATGATTATTTTTTATGGTTGAATGAATTTCAAGCACTGTAGCTGGCTTGGCTGGCTGTTGCTATAAATATGGTAGCGTGAGGTACAGGTCCAAGTACACCAAGTTTTCTTCCATAGCTTTCTCTCAGTACGTAATTACGTCACTCAAACTGCTCCTTTGTCCATGGCTTTCAATATGGTTGATGTTAATGCTCTTAACTCCAGCAGCCTCAAAGCCATATCGGAGGCTAGCAGGTTGAAAGGCCAACAAGTTGTTCAAATTCAAAAGGCTGCCCTCTATAGTCTTATAAAGTCTATCTCTGATAATCAAGAAGAAGCTGAGCCCTTTTATCTTATTGATTTAGGGGTTGTTATAAGACTAATGGATAAATGGAATCAATCTCTACCAAATGTAAAACCTTTTTATGCTGTTAAATGCAATACTGAGCCTGCATTACTTCTATCACTTGCAACACTTGGTGCAAACTTTGACTGTGCAAGTCAAGCTGAGATTGAAACCATCCTTGGCCTCGGTGTTAATCCTGACAGGATTGTGTATGCCAATCCATGCAAGTCTGCGTCCCATATAAAATATGCAGCTAGGGTTGGAGTCAACCTGACAACCTTTGATTCCAAGCAAGAAATTGATAAGATAAAAAAATGGCATCCAAAATGTGAACTACTGCTTAGACTTAAAGTTCCAAGCGAAAATTCATCCTGGCGTTCATTTGGTAACAAATACGGTGCATTAACTGAGGAGGTGGCTTCTCTACTCCAACATGCAAACCAGGCTGGTCTTAAAGTTGTTGGAGTGTCATTCCATGTGGGTTCTATAGCATCAGACCCACAAGTGTATCACAGCGCAATTGCTACAGCAAGATTTGCATTTGATACTGCCATTAAGCTCGAAATGCCTGCAATGCATATTCTTAACATTGGTGGCGGGTTTAGGGCGAACCCATTATTTGATGAGATTGGTAAAACTGTAAACGACTCAGTTCAAGAATTTTTTCCAGATGAACTGACATCGCTGACAATGATAGCAGAGCCAGGCAGATATTTTGTAGAAACTGCATTCATTCTGGTGACTAATGTTATTGGGAAGCGAGTGAGAGGTGAGCAAATTGATTATTGGATTGACGATGGGGTTCACGGATCATTTAACCTTGGAGCGTATGACCGTGCTTCTTTGTCGTATAAGGTTTTCCCGCAAAATGAAGATGACTTAGCAGGTCTAATTACTTCCTCGACAATTTTTGGACTGACCTGTGATTCATTAGACGTTGTGGTAAGTGGGTGCAAGCTACCAGAGCTACAAGTCAATGATTTGATCGTGTTCTATAACATGGGTGCCTACACAACAGCTCCTGCAAGCAAGTTTAATGGGTTTAACAGGTTTGATTTGCCCACCTATCTTGTATTTACAAGTGCAGATTGAAGCGTGGACATATCAGATAATTAACCTTTGTATTTTATCTTCCCTTTCTTCTCTTGTCTTTCCTATCTTCCAATCACTCCAGCAAGACAACAATTTTACACTCAATAATATTATTATTTTCTTACTAGAATTGGACATTAGCTATTACAGAAACTAGAATATCAATTTGAAAGTTATCATAGTACATTAAAGTAAACTTTAACCTGCATTATAGTTAATGGATGTAATTGTAATGCCAACATGCTATTTATTAATGAATCTATTTTATATTGTAATGCATTAGATGTCACATTGTGGAAAATATGTTACAATTTCCTGAATTTCTTTTTCCATAGTTTTTACGCTCTGTAATCATGAATATCCTGAACTTCACTTAATAATCCACATCCTAAATTGTTGTCAAGGCATCATAAATGTTGTCTTTTTTTACTCTAATCATCTTGTATCTGGAATTCATTTATTCGACTAATCAGAATTCATGCTAGATAGACCCAAAAAGGGACTCCAACTCGAGACCCGGAAAGAGATATCTGTCATTATATCTCGCCCGTTCTCTGGAATTAAAAAGGTTATCTTCTTGGTAATATGCACCACCGGGACAAAATAAACTTGTGCACCATCGACGCGATTCATCATATATAACTGCAATTAGTTCATTTTGTTTTATATCATAGTAAACATGTGCACCAACGACGTAATTAATCATATATAACTGCAATTTAGTTCATTTTGTTTTATATCATAGCAAAATATGTGCACCAAGTGCACCACCGCCGCAATTCATCAGATATAGTTGCAATCAGTTCATTTTGTTTTGTATACTGGTCTTTTTCAACATGGGTTTCACGCATTTGTAGTTGTTGATTATACTCAGTAATTTGTTTACTCTTTTTTATTATATAATAATTTTTTTAATTTAATTTTAATTATTATAATTTATTATTACTTTTTCAAATTTTTTGATAGTAAATTCATTTGAATTAATAATTGATTGACTTTATAATTTTACGTTTGCGTATACATGTTTTTCATTATATGATACTCGTTGTTTTCACTTGTATTTTAATTTTAGTATATTTATAAACCTCTTGTTAATTTATTATTTTCCTAAATTAGTTTTGAATTGTATGGATTGGATTTGGTCGAATAGTCGATCAAATGTGAAATTAACAATCAAATTCATAGTTCTTATAATATTTTCCTTAATTTAGTATATAATCTATAAGATTTGGCGAGAAATTCGGATTGGAGTCATTGGTAGCAGCAGTTGAGGTGTGTCCGTGTGAAGCCAAAATAAATCTAAACTGATATCTTGTAATGAAATCATTAATTAATATTATGAATATTTTATCATATTCTTAGCAAAATTTTATTTTATAGAGTATTTTGAATATTCCATATTACAAATAATTAAATCCATCAACTAACCTGGTATATTCAATTGTTCATTTTGTTGAAAATTTGAATGTTAGAGAAGGTAATAACTATTTTGTAAAATAAAATATAAAAATAAATAGATGACAAAATATAATATTTATCTTAAAATCAGCTAATATTATTTTCCTTAAAAATTCATTTTTGTGATTAACACTTTAATACTTCATTCTTTTTGCGAATATCATCACATTGAACATTAGCTCGGTCTTCCATATCAATCTTCTACAAAATTATTAAAAAAATAATTAAATAGTATATGCAGTAATATACAAAACAAGTATTAGGCTTGATGGCAAAACCAAAAATTATTGATAGAAAAATAAATATTTTCTTGATAGGCAAAAGCAATTAAAACTATATATATATATATATATATAAAAGACAAAACTTTTCCACGATAGAATTCTAATAGCTCAATGCATGAATTTGACCATGTACTTTCAACGATTATTCTTATGGCCCCCTGAACTATGCGGGGAATTCATCTGACCCTGCACTTTCAAATTTTAATAATCATTATGTTCCTCTCGAAAATAAAATGCGGAAGCGTAAAGTCATGATTGAATCCTATAAAGATATTTCATTTTGTTGAATGACATAATTATTGTTGAAATATCAAAATAAATGGTCATGATTAAATCCTCACTAAATTCCATGAGTACTAAGGATAAGTAGCCAAAGTTTAGGTCAAATTTATGTATTTGGCCGGATTATAATTCCTAATTAGAATTGAATAAAACTTCACCATTAGTATTCCTAATATATAAATAATTTAATATATTTATAATATAAAAATAATATAATTGGCAACATATAAAATAATATGTTATCAACTTACCATTAATAAAATTTA
The DNA here is from genome assembly GCF_041381405.1 of Jatropha curcas. Taxonomy (NCBI): domain Eukaryota; kingdom Viridiplantae; phylum Streptophyta; class Magnoliopsida; order Malpighiales; family Euphorbiaceae; genus Jatropha; species Jatropha curcas. The sequence continues at coordinate 210,089 of NC_143153.1, read as the reverse complement.
TTGTAAATAAATATTTATCGACTTAATCTTAATAGACTATATTTATTGAAATAAATATTATTTATTCATTTATACTAACCAAACATACTAAGAAACTTTAGTAATAAAATAATATGATCGATGCAAATTGTAAATAGTATTTGTCTAACCACTTGATCTCATTTGATATAATTAATATATTTCTATTATATTTTTATTATAGTATTATTATATTTAAAAAATAAATAACATATAAAATGATAAATTATTTAAAATAAATAAATTTAATCCATTTTGTAATAAAATAATTGCATATAAAGTTTTACATTTAAATATATAACTAGAGAATTTATATTTAAATATGAAAATTAATGACCAATCAAAATTAAAATATTCTTATTTTTTTAACCAATATAATCAATTCATAAATTTAGCATGGACTATATACTAACTAATGAATTTATATTTAAATAATTCAGACTTATATTTATATTAATTTTATTTTATTAATTGTTGGTATTAAAACTCTTGTTTGTCAAAATGCTTGAAGATTAGAGTTAGGTATTACCTAAAGAATATTAATTATGAAAATAAATAAATTGCCAAAAAAAAGTAAAAGCAACAAAAATATTATTACTATTGATCTAAACATTGCGACACCTCTTTTAATTTGGCTTTCTCTTTGTTTCACTTGTGCTGGAGACTGTGAAGGACACATGTTAAAAACACTAATATTATTGTAATTTCAATATAAATTAGAGTCAAAACAACTCGGAAAAATTATTTTAATTGCTTTCTCTTTTATCCTAGCTCATATCATCATGTATTAGCGTATAATTATCAAGTTAATTCATCGTATAATTATCAAATCAATCTGTTATTCGGTATTTAATCCATAATTTAATTCTTTTCGAACCTCGTAATAAGTTGAAATTTACGGTAAATGGAAAAACTTTGAATCTGATAATAAGTCCAAGTTTGCGACAAATAGGAATATTAATAATCAATTAGAATTAAATTACTTTTAATTTTTTCAACCAATGGAATCAATTTATAAATTTTGTAGGGATTTATATACTATTCCCACATCTATATATTAATTTATGCATGCACCAATAGATCAAGTCCTCAGGCAATAGAATATGATGCAGTAAATTAATTACATTACTGATATAGAAACTGCTGGCTTGAGTTATCAATTTTAGGAATTATAAGAGCAGTTTGTCTTAAAATCCCTTCTTTAAGGTGTTGGTTTATAAGAGCAGAGAATTCAGAAAGAAAAGGGAAAATTGAGCAGAGAATTATATGAGAGTGGAGAGAAAAGATCTTATCTTCAATATAGCATTAAGAAAATACTTATACAAGAACTATTCTAAAGTTTGTTCGCCAAATCTCCGTAAATCAATGAAGTTTGTCTTCCAAAAATGGCAGATAGTGCACCTAATTTAGCTGTAGAGGCCATTATTGGGAGTCATTTAGAATGAGATTATGGATTTTTTGAGATGGGATAGGCAGGGGCTTGTTTGACCTCAGTTGGTGAATATTCATTATTCATCTGTCGTCTTTCTTTTTTGGGTTTTCATCCCCTTCATTGTATAAAAAAAAAAGGGTTTCCTATCATTAATATATTCTGTTTACCTTCTATTCAAAATAATAATATTAGATAATAATTGCCTTTAGAATATATGAAAAAGAGGAACCTTTTAACTGGAACAATGGTAAAAGGAGAAACTGAAGCTAGCCAGCCACCATCAGATTGCACTAGCCACCAAACCTTTGAACACAAAATCATATAAAAGATATGCTTAGATTTATATCATCTTTATATAATATTTTAACATCTCAACTAACACAATTTTTCAAAAAAAAAAAAAAAAAAAAAAAAACGAGTTTGGGTTAATCAGGGACTTTTATATTTTATGGTTGAGTGAACGAGGATTGTAGCTTATTGCTTCGCTCGCTGTGGCTATAAGTATGGTAGCATGAAGTACAGGTCCATCATCCCAAATCTTCTTCCATAGCCTTCTCTCAATACCAAACTGCTCCTCTATCTATGGCTTTCAATATGGTTGATGCTAATGCTCTTAAATCCTGCAGCCTAAAAGTCATATCAGAGGCTAACAGGTTGAAAGGCCAACAAGTTTTTCAGATTGAAAAGGGTTCCCTCGATAGTCTTACACAGTCTATTTCTGATAATCAGGAAGAAGCTGAACCCTTTTATCTTATTGATTTAGGGGTTGTTATAAGACTAATGGATAAATGGAATCAATCTCTGCCAAATGTAAAACCTTTTTATGCCGTTAAATGCAATACTGAGCCTGCATTACTTCTATCACTTGCAACACTCGGTGCAAACTTTGACTGTGCAAGTCAAGCTGAGATTGAAACCATCCTTGGCCTTGGTGTTAATCCTGACAGGATTATGTATGCCAATCCATGCAAGTCTGTGTCCCATATAAAATATGCAGCTAGGGTTGGAGTCAACCTGACAACCTTTGATTCCAAGCAAGAAGTTGATAAGATAAAAAAATGGCATCCAAAATGTGAACTACTACTTAGACTTAAAGTTCCAAACGAAAGTTCATGCTGGCGTCCACTTGGTAACAAATACGGTGCATTAACTGAGGAGGTGGCTTCTCTACTCCAACATGCAAACCAGGCTGGTCTTAAAGTTGTTGGAATGTCATTCCATGTGGGTTCTATAGCATCAGACCCACAAGTGTATCACAGCGCAATTGCTACAGCAAGATTTGCATTTGATACTGCCATTAAGCTCGAAATGCCTGCAATGCGTATTCTTAATATTGGTGGCGGGTTTAGGGCGAACCCATTATTTGATGAGATAGTTAAAACTGTAAACGACTCAATTCAAGAATTTTTCTCAAATGATATGACATCTCTGACAGTTATAGCAGAACCAGGCAGATATTTTGCAGAAACGCCATTCATTCTGGTGACTAATGTTATTGGGAAGCGAATGAGAGGTGAGGAAATTGATTATTGGATTGACGATGGGATACATGGATCGTTTAAGCTTGCAGCAAATGATCCTGCTTCTCTGATGTATAAGGTTTTGCTGCAAAATGAAGATGGAGCAGGTCCAATTACTTCCTCGACCATTTTCGGACCGACCTGTGATTCATTAGACGTTGTGATAAGTGGGTGCGAGCTATCAGAGCTACAAGTCAATGATTTGATTGTGTTCTATAATATGGGTGCCTACACAACTTCTTTTGCAAGCAAGTTTAATGGGTTTAATAGGTTTGATTTGCCAACTTATCTTGCATTTACAAATGCAGATTGAAGCGTGCACGTATCAGATAATAAGCCTTTGTATTTTAAGGTACAATATTTGTGTAATAGGTGCATTGGTTCATGTCATAGGGTTGATTAATATAAACCAGTATAGAAAAAAGCATCAGCTTGCAATTAATTTATCTGAATGATGGTTATATATATATTAATTTATGCATTATGTCCACAAATGCACGAAATTTTCAGGTAGAAAAGAAAGCGACACCCAGTCATCACCAGATCGCGCTAGCTCAACGTTAAATAGGAAAACATTATAAAAGATATAATTAGATTTATATCGTGTTTCTAAAAATATCTTTAAATCTTCAGATGAAAAGATGTAGTCAGTAAAAAGATAAGGCGAGCATCTTACCCGCAATTTCAAGAATGATTTATCATTTTTATCAATTTTTTGTGTTAACTAGGAATATTGTATGTGAGATGAGCCGCTCGTGAAGGGTTCAAGGCTCACCCTTATAAACTTAGGCTCGATAAAAGCTTGCTCGAGTTTGTTTGATAAGCTTCTCGAGCTGAAGCTATGGAGCTCATTAATAAATGAGCTATTCATCAAGGGAACCAACCGAGCTCAAATGAATAAATAACTATTCATGAGGAGGACAAATGGTTAAAAGAATGATGGAATATACAGTTTCACCATAAGGTAATTAAGTGAAACATGAAGATTATGTTGAATGGTAATTGTATTCTAATTATCTAAATTTTACAAACAGACTATTCATTTGCTGCCAAATATACCGGCTTTTGCACACAAATCTGATTTTAACTACGCCATCTCTGACTTGTATGATATGAAGATAAGCTAATTAGTTTTACAGAAATAAGCATGTAAACAAAATAAATCTATCTATCAATTACTCCCACTTGCAGACATTGCCATACTGTACTTATACTTGAGGTAAGCTTTGATGAAGGGCTCTAATTCTCCATCCATCACAGAATTAATATCCGATGTCTCAAATCCTGTCCGTACATCTTTGACAAGTTTGTATGGATGGAATACGTAGTTTCTTATCTGTTGGCCCCACTCAGCTTTCACTGCATCTCCTCTTATTTGCTTGATTTCAGATGCTCTTTGCTCCACAGCTATAACCAATAGCTTTGCTTTTAACCGGCTGAGAGCCTTGATCTTGTTCGCAAGCTGGGATCTCTCTTCTGCAATGCAGTAAAGAAAAGGTAAACCTAATTTGATAAAAACTGCCTGATGAGTAATTTATACTTGACAAAGTTCAGGTAAGTAGGAGAAAAAGGCATGTTAGCATTCAGAGTTCCAAATGAAAGCTGAAACATCATGAACTAACTCTAAATTTCAAATGTAGGACAAGCATAGTGCCACACTGGTATTCATTTTACTCCGCCTGTATTCTCCACTGCTAATGAACCAGACAATTATGGATGCAACACTCCACACTCTTTCCTTCTCTTCCCCAACTCTCTCTTATTTGACTCCGTACATAGGCCAAAAGCACAAAGATGTATCCATCAATTGGCTGGCTTAAATGTCTGTTATTGAAGCTTTAAATGCTTTTGGTGAACCAAACAGGCATAACCTAGTTGGTGCTCCTGATAAAATTTTAGGTGAGAGACTGGTGGTTGTGGGTTCATCACACTGGCCTTGCATTCAATAGAACCCAAAAAAGAAAATTTTCAGTGACAAACAAATTTTGCCATTTGCCTTCAAGATTAAAACTTCTTAAAAGATCGAACCAGATGAAGAATTTTATGTAGATTGTATAGGCAATGATACCTGTGCAGCGAACAGTGACACCAGTGGGGATGTGAGTAATCCGGACAGCAGTTTCAACCTTATTTACATTCTGGCCTCCTTTCCCACCTGCCCTTGAAAAAGTGATTTCCAGATCCTCCTCAGGTATTTCAACATCCATAGACTCTTCAGGAAGAAGAGGCATGACTTCAACACCTGAAAAGCTAGTCTGTGCATATAACTAATCGTTAGAACATATGAATTTCTCTCTTACGAGGACAAGAGAGAGATTTTTTTTTTTATTTTTTTGGTGGGGAGCAGGGTGTTTTGATTGGGTGCCAACCATAGAAGTTCTGTAATTACCCTTTTCTTATTTCGAAAATAAATAAATAAATAAATAAAAATTCCAACACTATGAATTCTGGGGAATGCTCCTATTTCAAATTACCATCCTCTTAGAAGGAGAAGAAACTACCTACCTGACGAAGACCTTTGGCATTGAAAGGAGATTGCCGTACAATTCTATGTGTTCCTTTCTCCCCAGATAGATATCCGTAAGCATAACGGCCTTCGATTTCAATGGTAACTGACTTAATTCCAGCTTCCTCTCCTGGGGACTTTTCTACCACTCTTGTCTTGTATCGTTGTTTCTCTCCCCATCTCAGATACATCCTAAGAAGCATGTCAGCCCAGTCCTGCACTGGAAATGATGAAAGATTTTGAAAAAGGAAAAGGGACAAAATGAACTTTGAGATTCATCATTAACTAGACAATGAATAGGTAACTACAGAAACCTTATTATTAACCCCATGGCTGTAACAAATGCTAAGAAAAGCAATAGATATTATAGAAACAGGCACCTGATACATTAATTACCATTAAGGATTTGTTTGCTTTTCATGAAAAAACAAAGCATCAGAAATCTGAGCAAAGACAGTCTCCATTTTACTCTTGAACAGATGACACATTAAGCACTAGTGAAAGGATGAGAAGGTTAAGTCATTTTTTGGAGAATTAGGTTCTTGGTAGAAACAAGGTATACTATCAGCACTATGTAATTTCCCGTCATGCTGCCCAGTTAACATTTTAGGTTTAGTAATTTGCAAAGTTTTTGTTTCAATATAAGGCCGACTATGTCAGCATTGATTTTTCACTTTTCTGATCGCTCTTTGCAATATGTCCAACAGGTGCTAAAAGCTAAACTGCATACACATGATGACAAAAACAAATTTTATTTTAAGTAAACTACATTCATTGAGTCCATCAACTTGTAACCTCCAAAGTCACAAGGGTAGAACTCCTCCCAAACCTTTCATCCTCTTTCTTTGTAATGTTTCCTATCTATCTTTTTTATTGTTAATTGAATTCATATATTAAACATTATGGAACAAGAGTAAGTCTGACAATCAGAAAATTAAAATGTCAAACCAGCAGGGAAGGGCACAATCTTAGTAACTTTACTTTCCCGGAATTTGTCAAGTGATGGCAGATCATGCTTTTACACAGTGGCAAAAACTAAAATTTGCCCCATATCAATCAATCATTAAAGAATCTATATTTCCATAATAGTGTCCTGTACATGCAATAACTATTTACCTGCGCATCAGTGCCTCCAGCACCAGCTGTGATAGATATAACAGCACCTTCTTTGTCATAGGGGCCTGAAAGAAGTTGAGTCAACTCAAATCGATCTAATGACTTGTTTAATTCTTTAACTATAGCAGTTGCCTCTTCGAGAAGTCCAGCATCTGTGGAGTCCATCTCTTCTGTTAGCTTAACTATAGTTTCTGCATCTTCAACCTGCATCCAGCACATAATATCTAACAGATCATATCCCAATACATTTGAAGGTGACTTTCAGAGCATAATACCTAACAGATCATATCCACAGTACATTTGAAGGTGATTAACAGAGCTTCAGCAGGTTGCTTTTTATTAAATCCAGCTACACCAAACTTATGCACAAGCCTCATACTCTTAGGACATCATCTAAGGAAACAATTATATAGATAGTAGTATATTTTACTCTTAGGTGGATAGAAAAAGGTTCTAAGCATCTCAGCCACATTTTATGATATAGAAACAATTTATTTAAAATCCCTAGCATTCACAATTTCAGCAATTACAGTAATCAGTATCCTTGATGCAACTGAAAATAACCCTTCTTTTGAATAACTAGCATATTATGCTCCCTCTATATCAGACAGCTAAAAGTCAAAAGACTTCTATTCTATCCAACTGTCAGTGACATAAATCAAGCAATCTCTCAATAAGATAATGAAGAAAAATCCATACCATGGTTTTGAATTCAGTCAATAGTTTTATCTTATCTTTGACATCTGTGAGAGCCGAAAGGATTTCCTGAGCTCTAGCACGGTCATCCCATAAGGAGCTATCAGCTGCTTTCGCTTCTAAACCTGCAAGTTCTTGTTGTAATAGCTGCATACCAGCAGAGGCAATAATCTCTTCAACACGCTCTGAGGCAGCTTCAACATCCCTCCTCAAGCTATAGAAATCTGCCAGTAATGACAACATTGCAAGAAGTAATTGCACATTTAGAAAGTTCCTTTAGAAAAAAAGCCCGACGATATTCCACTGTAGACGGTAAAATGCTATCAGCAATTGTCAGCTGTATAAAAGATAAACACCTCGACCTTTCTTAATTTCACTTTTTTCCAGAAAGTCTAATAACATTAGTTAATGATCTTGACGTAAGAAACTACCAAAAGTTCAAGATTATCAGAATTTGCAAACTGCCAAAAATGTAACAACAGAAAGCAAATTGAAAGCTACAAGAGGTAGTAGAAATTATAGGCTCATAGTGTTGGCTTGATGAGATTTTTTGTTTCAGATCAACAAGGCTTCTGTGAGGATCATAGTTGCTAGGAAGACCTTGGAAAATTTTGACATTTTAATAATTCATCAATAAGAATATCATTGAGGATCAGAAGTGTTTTAGAAATAGTCAGATAGTTATCCTCAGATCAATCAGCGAGAAAACTAATCCTTTTAACAGTAAACTGATAAAATTGATGAATCACAATACTTCCACATGTATTGCCATGTTTGTCCTCACAAATTCAGTAAATTATAATTGAAGAAGTGACAAAGAAAACATGAGCAACATATATCAAAAAGGAAGAACAGATTCAAGGTACATTTTAACCCATTGTGACTTTGTTACTTAAAAAAATGAAACTTGTAAATAGGATACTCAATAGATATATGGGTTTCATTCAATATGAGAAAAGAAAACAGCAGCTTAAGCAGATAATTAATTTTATTTCACAAAAAATAATTTTCTTTTTAAAAATTACTTTGCTTTTTTGCATCATAATCAAAGATTGCCTTTTTCTTCAAATATAGCATCTGTTATCCCCATAAACTATAATTTTAATACCTCAAAAATACGAAATCTTATTCTAAAATGAGTTGGAATGCATGGTGCCAGGAAAATACCTTGCATTGCCCATTCCCCTGTCTCCGTGTCAACCCCAACATCTAACTGGTTCTCTGGTGCCGCATAAATTACTGCTTGAAAAAATGAATAAACCGAGTTTGAATGCCAAAATCATAAAAGTAGCATTTAGATAACAATAAATCAATACAATTTAAGTAATTTGCAAGCAATCGAGCAAATGATGCTTCCAACAGCGTTAAGAACACAAATGAACCGTTGTACAGCTATCAACTACAAAGTTTTCACATTTTCTCAACAAGTGAAAAGAAACTTAAAATTTTGGGTAGGAATTGGAACTAAGTGAGACTATAAAACAAAAATCATTCAACAATTTGAATAAAAAATGAGAAACCATCTTTATTTAGCATAGGAACATATTACTCATAAATATTTTGTATAAAAAAAATTGAAACATATCAAGCGGTATAAAAATTCACTTACTAGAAGAAGGTAAACGAGAAGAAGTAGCGAGAACTGAAGAAAATGCAAGAATGGTGCGGTGGGGAGATGAAACAGAGGGATTCACCGACAGCAAAACTGATGATTTAATATTATGCGATAGCTTTGCCGATGCCAGTACAGTATTTGAGCTGTACAAAGGGCACACGAGGCCCTCCATAGCTCCCTCTTTTTCTTTCTTAAATCTTCAAATCTCCAAAAGCGAAAAAATGAACGGATAAAGCCGCCTGCCAAATAGCCCTTTTTTTAAGCAGAAAATCCCACTCGATTTTATTAATATATTTATTTATTTTTCACTCTAAACAAATATAAAAAATAAATATACCCTTTCTAAAAAAAAAAAAAAAAATCCATGATGAATATTCAATTACTTTAATTATTTTACAACTAATTTATTTTTTTATGCACTTTAAATTGCTAATTACCATTAGGTTATGCATACACATGCTATGTTTGATTAATATTTTAAGTATACTTTAAAGTTTAAACTCCTTTCTTTGTCTCTTCAAAAAAAAAAAAAAAAAAAAAAAAAAAAAATTCCTTTCTTTGAAATATAAGTATTGAAATGATAGAGAGAATAATCCATAAAATGCAGGGGATTATGCTCAGAAAAAGCACTCTATTAAGTTAAAGTAACATTATAAGTGCACTTTTCCTGATACATTTTGATGGTACAAATACTAGTCATCTATTACATTTTTGGTAGAACTCTCCCTTATAAAGCAGCTTTTAATTGCCCAAAGGTCTACTTTGCTCTTTCTGCACTTATCCTGTAGATGGTATCCTTCAAGGCTCTCAAGACCTCTTTGGAAGCTACTCTTTTAGCTGTTTTCTTATCAGCAGCCTCAGATGTATGCTTAAATATTTCACCATGAGCAACGACCTCTTCAGTGACAGAATACATCCCGTTCTTGCGCTGAACGACAGATTTGCTCTTTTCAAAATTATTTTTCTGACATAATTCATTTAGCTCTCGCACAGGATGCAATCTAATTGTCTCTGGAGTAATCAAAGGCTCCAAAAGTGGCCTTATGCTCCGAAAGACTGCTTCTTTGTTGTATCCTGAATCAACATAAATAGCCCCAGCTAGAGACTCTATTACATCTCCAAGTACCTGAAACATAGGTGAACGTTGATGAATGCTTCAAATAATGCTGAGAGAGGTAGATTTTGCAACAAAATAAGTATTAGATGAGGGAATTAAGGTTTGCTAGACATTTCTCAGTTTGTTTCTAATTATCCAGAATTATTTTATTGGGGTTGTCCTGCATATGGAATTCTTTCAGCATTTTCCTATAAAGAGACAATGACATTGACCAAGAACCAAAATGCATGGTAGGCTTCATTTAACTGAAGAAAAGCTTGAATCACATTATTGGAATCCAATCCATTCCATGAAACTAACGGAAAAAAAAAATTGTCCAAACAATAAAGGCAAAAGCTCAGCAACAAATAAAATCTCACATTTAAAAGTGAAAAAACCATTAGCATGAACTGTATGACAGTGGCAGAGAATCAACAAAATTGCAAGACAAAGACAGTTTGACAACTAGTAGCAACCAACATGGAGCTAAGTGCAATAATGCATTACCTTGGGGAAAGATGTCTCAGATTCCCATCCAAAAGTTGGTGCTGAAGAAACATTGTTAAAATTTTCAACTGCAATTGCAATATCCTTGTGAAGTTTTTGAGATGCATGGCAGATGTATTTATGTAGTCCTCCCCTAACAGCAGATTGTGCATAGCAGTCGTTGTTCACAGAAGCAGATCTCATATCAGTTAACAGACCTGGTGACATCCCAGGATACTGCTTATACAAATATACTGTAATTAGATAGTCTAACACCGAGTCTCCAAGAAATTCCAGCCGCTGGGTAGCCAATAAACACAATGTAGTTTAAGTTAAGCCTTAAACAAACCGGTGAAATATTGGAAATAAAGCAGGTTCAGTTACATAGATCCATAGTCTCTTATTGAGCTTGATTTTGAGATACAAAGAACAAAAGAATGCCATATGCAATAAATATAGCATAAATGACAGAATGCAATCATAATTACAATTAAAACTACCTGATAGCATCTTGGAACTTCGGGGAGCATGTAAGAACCATGAGTCAATGCTTCCACTAACAGAGAAGGGTCCCTAAATTGGTAGTTCAATAATGACTCCAAATAACTGACATTAACAAGCCTCTCTGCCTTAACTTCGAAGTGCCGTACATATGGTATATTGTCAAATTCTGCCTTAATACCAATCCAATCTAGAAATAATAAGCCTGCTATTTCACCGCCTGTGCTAAGATAAGCACCAATTAGTGCCTCGACAACATCAGCAACAACCTTTTCTTTTAACTTTCTTCTTCCAGTCACATATATTTTTCTTGTATTAGATAGAAACTCCTCATTTAATGAGTAGTTTCCAGAATTGTCACCAGGAATCATCCAATTTTTAGGATCAAAAGGTTCATTGCGGATAAATCCCTGCAATTTAAGAAAGGATAAGCACAAGCATTGGCTTAGATGATGCAACACTGACAAATTGAAATATAAGAAAGGTATTTCCGGTTTTCCACCAATGTCTTAAAGTTTGATGATCAAAGGTATTTCCAGGTTTCCACCAATGTCTAAAAGTTTGATGATCATGACTACACTATAAGGAAACCCCTATGCAAAAATGATACACCTTAAAAGAATTAAACAAGCAAACAGCTCATAAGAATTTCAGCAATACATATTCAATTCAGCAAACCCATTTTCTCCTACTGTTTTGAACTTTGCTGTACTAGAAAAATAAAAATTCAACATTTTAGTGAAATTTTTCTCAAATAAGTTGACTGTCAAAAAGTGCTCAAACAATCTTCAATTTAACATATGGCTTGTGCCCCATTTTAAGAAAATCAATAATTAGACAAAATTTAATATATATATATAAAAAGATGCACATGCGAGGGGGGCAGTAGAAATAACCAGAAGCAAATTAGCCTATCCTCAAAAAAAAAAAAAAAAAAAAAAAAAAAAAAAAAAAAAAAAAAAAAAAAAAAATCTAACCACATAATCAATTAAATTAAATTCATATTACTCTTAAGATTCAAATCAATAAGGAAAAATATAAAATTTTAAGCAGTCCATCCAGCGAACATGAAAACTGAAAATATGAAAATAATAGCAATACTGCAAACTTTGCTTCCTCCACATAACTACTATGAAAGTACAAAATATATATTAAAAGGCCAATGATAACGACAATTTGAAATACAGTGATCATAAGAACTGTAATTAAATCCATGAGGATGGAACATAAAAAATCATTTAGTGAATCTTTACAAGAAAATATTACCGGAAGTTTGCGGCCACATCCTAGTTTGCATAGTGTAGCATTACTAATAATCTTGTCCTTCTTAATACTGAGAAGACCCTCGTGATCATTTTGGTAATTTTTAAATAATTGCTGGCTAGCAGCATATTTCAGAAAAGAATCCCCGAGAGTCTCGAGTGATTCCAAATGAAATATCTCTTGGCACTTTTTAGTGGTAATTGCTTCCAAAACCTACCACATAGAATTGAGTTAGAATAAGTCCAACAAATAGTTCAAGCAAGACTTGGATTAGAAATGGAACAACAACTCAACCGGGCGTCTAATATATCAACCACAAAAGGTTATATTCAACAGAAATTATGATCAGAAATCAAGAGAACTTGGACTTCAACAATAAATCTTAATAGAGGACTTCAATAATAAAAGAGAACAATTATCTTCTAAACCCCTAGCCTTGTTGGACATAAGTAACCATTTGCTACATCACTTACAAAAGGTAACCATAGGAATGGCATTGAGGAGCATAGGCAAGTTCTCATCCCTAAGCTTCCCTTGACAAATCAAATCCTAAAACTTACCTGGAACATGACGTACATACTATGGTTAACATTTTCTATATTGCTCGAGTCTTGGAGATTATCTCCACCTATAACCTAGTCCATATCTATAACTAATGCAACTCTATACCAATGCATCTGCAAGTATAGTCTGCATGGTTCCAACTAGCTATGTGATTTATACACTACTTTTAGAATACGAGATGCAATACATAGTCAAGAAAATGATACTTGCAAATTGAAAGAGGACAACACTATTTAGTTAAACCACCGAAATGCAGCTTTTTTACATAAGTACAGCATCTAATTGGACTTTGGTTGAGAAGAAATAATCAATAACTTTCAAAAACATTCTTTTTAAGGCAAAAAAGTACATTTCAAATTGCAGAATGTGGAAACATCATAAACATGAAATTTTCACAGTACATCTCATTTCAAAAACAATAAACAGTCTCAAAGCATTGCAATAAAGCTGAAGGCACCAAAGGATTTATTTAGTTAATAATGAGTTTGAACTGGGTTCAAAAAGATGAGTACCTTCATGGTTGGAATAGTAAAATTTTGCAAACACTGATCCAAGTGGATCTTCTTCAAGTTAATAGCAATAAGCAAAGACTCAAGCCGATGCAGGATCGATGGAATAAACGTAAATGAATAAATAGTACTGATTGATATAGGCGACATAATAATGCAACAAAGTTCAGGGGGCAACTCCACATATCCATTTTGTGTTTCTGCAACAACAGAAAACATAAAAATTAATAAACACAGCACAAAAATTGGGCATAATATCTAAAATATAATTTGGATTACATTTCCTTTAGTGCAAGGAGGTTTTGAAATGAAGGAATTTGAATTTTGTTTTTCAGGTCAAATTACTTCAGTGAGGTACTGAGGTTTACAAGGCATTAATTTTCTTTGGTTAGTGAAGGTTCATGAATGCCAATGAAAATTCGTTTGAAGGCGTATTGAAATACCAACAAACAAGGGTGTAACTTTAAATACATTTGATATTTGGTGTGGTAATATTTATTCTCCAGTATCATGTTGCTTCACTCAGCCTGCCTACGAGCCTAATTTCATATTTTGCTTCCAATAGAAAAAAAAGTTGAATTAGAAATATGCTAAAAGCAAAAAGGAGAAGGTGAAATGAGAATATAAGACCAGTAAATGAAAAGCATAAAAATTTTAACATTAAGACAAAAATAAGACCTTTCCCCTTCTGTTGTCTGCATCTTTGAAGATAATTGTGCAAAGGAAAAATATGTCGCCCACTAAGAAGAAGTTCTTGATCAAAACACAGTTGGATACCATACCTGAAATTTCATGTTAGATTGGTTACAACTAACGAATATTATATACTTAATACGCTCAACAAAAACCCAAAAAAAAGAGAGGGAGAAAAGGTTGATAGTAAATAAATAGTACATACTGATCTCTGTAGTACTCCTTGTAAGTCTTATAATCTCCATTCCTTAGCTTCAAAATTGAATGTCCATCCAAGTCATCGAATATACCTTTGATGCAATAAACTTTTCCGGTATGCGGTGTGCATACTAAAGAATTCTGAAGCATGCATTTGCATACCGGGCCATTTTTGGTTTGTATAATACGTACACTATTCTTCAGAGGACAGCTTACATGGTCCTTCAAAGCATTTTTATTTGGGAAAAATACTGATGTGACAGACTTCCAGTCAATAGAAGGTTTTTGGCACGATATCATGGCTGGTAGCAGGAAATAATCAATCTCGGAAGCATTCCTTTGCTCCAGTCCATTTAAGACCTCTTCCAATTTATTTTGACTATGATCCATAAGAACTTTGAAAAGATTAGTTAAAAAGTGCCTGCATGTAAGGACCTGGTAACATAAAACCAAAGTATAAATTAGAATTTGAAGACATCCAAAAAGAACGAGTAACTTTACAAATACATATTATAACTCTGACCAAGAATAAAATTAGGCAGCATACCATCACTGGAGTAAGATGAATCTCCCCTATATACTTTAATTTCACCGTCAGTAGCCCTCTATCAACTTCTAAGTCAAAATTGAGACTTGAGATATCTGGGTCCAGCTCACTCCTCATGACAAGGACAATATTATGTACAGGAATATCATGATCAAAATTCTGGTTTAATTCAATCAAGTAGCAATAGTACTTTGTTTTTAACCCCTGTGAACCTTGACTGACAAGCTCAGGTGGGAAGTACACAGGTTGTTCATCATCATATGGTATATTCCCTGTGCATTTTAACAATTACAAAACAAATCCAGATAAAACATTTACTTAGAGAGCAGAGACTTCTTGGGACAATATGAAATATTTTGAAATTGTAAAAGACAAAAACCATAAAATGCAAATATCAATTACCAACTTCTTGAGCAACAGCCTCTTCTATAACAATATCAGGAACTAGATTATCGGTTAAAGCACCAATCTGGTGCAGTTGCCTGCAGGCTTCAAGGCATGCCTTCTGCTTTAAAGTTTTAATATTTCCCTGTACATGAATAGTTTGTATGGGGCAACTCTTTGGAAGAATCAAGGTGCAAGTCTCCTTCTCCTTGTCTATAAGACACCTAGGGGAAGGTTTAAAATACCTAAAGAAACATAAACACAGATATAAATACGAGACATAAATATGAATGTTCGAAAGAGAGAGGGGCAAAGATAGTAGGTTAAATAAATTTAAGACTATAACATAATTTAATCATAAATGAAGAACATAGCAGCTTTAACATTAAAGAGAACCAATGACTAACCCGTCAGAAGGGAGACGTGAGCAATATATGTATATCAAAGTAATGCTAGAACTAAGAGTTGCGATTGCCTTAGTGCTTTCGACACAATAATACTCATCCTCACACATTTCACTCCTAAGAGGTGAACAAGGAACAGTAGCATGACGTATAGACTCCTTTCGCATTATCTCTCCACTAGCAAGATAGTTCCGCAGTCGAGAACTTGTAGAAAGATCCCCCCTATAAATTATTCAAAAAGATGAAAGGGACTAAATATAGATAATAGCATCGATTATATGTTATCTTAATTAATTGTAGTAAAACTTTGAATTCACAGCATTAAAAAAAGAAAGTAATAATTCAAGAAGGATGTCAATAGAATATTTACTTCTTCACCATTAACAAGTAGTCAGAATTCTGCATCCGAGCACGACCCCGGGACTGTATGAAACTGCTCACTGTAGCTGAAGGGTCGAATCTAACCACCAAGTTGCAACTTTGGACATCTAAACCTTCCTCAAGAATTGAAGTTGCAACAATTATATTCACCTAGAATTGTGTCATTTCCAAATTCCAGCACAGGCAACTATGTCATTTCCATCCTCCAACACAGCAAAAAAAAAAAAAAAAAAGTAGTGTGGTATGAAATATTATATACCTTGCCTTCACGAAATTCTTCCACAATTTCATTCTGTGTTTTCCTTGTCTGTGTTTGCAAACATGAGTTATTTCCTGCTATATATTTAGTCTTCCAGCCATTATGTCTTGGAAGCAACTCACTCAGAAACGACTGAAGAACAATTGCTGTCATGACCCTTTCCACAAAAACTATACATCTTATGTCCTTTAAATCTCTGCGTTTGAACACAAACCAAGAAACCATCAACACAATCAGATTATCATTGGAGCAACTAGAAACTCTATTAGAATTTTATATTGTTCATAGAATTTCAGACAATAAGTGACTCGCTAAGGCAACCTATATTCAAGAAGTGACTCGCTGAGGCAAAAAATTTTTGTAGTCAAAAGCCCTGCATCGATATCAGCTTTAAGATTATCACCAATAGACCATGTTGGGCCCAGATGTTCAGTAGCTGAAGAAGAAAGAGAAAAAAAGAGATATAAGAAAAGAATCACGAATTTGGGTCTCTACCAATTCTCTTACCAAGTTAGAGAAAGCATACCAGTTTTAATACATTTATCGAATTCTTGTGAAGCAATCAAACTGAACTCTTTAGCAATACTTTCATCAGAGATGTCTAATTTACTCCATGAAAGAAGGCCATTGTCATGGCATGATAAGATATGTGCAGCCTGTTGAAGAAAGTTAAATTAAATTGTGATCCCAATATCATTATAATGATGGTTATACAATTATCAAGAGATTGAACTATACCTTAAAAGCAAACCAAACACCAAGTTCATCCAAACAATACATCAAAGTAGAATGTGTTTTTGATATTCTCTTCTTTGTAGATTCCACCACAGAATCAATAAGATCTGATTGCTTCAAGCGACATTCAGACTGCAAATTTATACAAGTATTAAAATATCCTTGGACAAGTCCACCAATCTACTCTAATCAAATATGTAACTTGTAACCAAAGAGGAATCACACACCTTTGCCTTCAAAATATTCAAAATGTCAGCTAAACTTGCATATATAGGATAAGGGATGTTGACGTGCTTGTAAAATTTAAATTTTGGAGTTGAAAATGGTATAAACTCCGCAAGTACGGATTCACTAGCACACGTGTACACCTTCATTATTAAAAGCAATAAATACCCAAATTATTTCACAACCAAAAATAAAACTATAAAATAAAAACTCTATCCATGCATCAAAATATTATATGGAACATAGATATGAATACATAGAGCTTTTTGGCTCTACTTATATATAGAACAGGTTGATCTATTTCATGTCAGAGATTTGAAATATATTTCAAAGATAAATAATAGATATTTCATATCAGTATAATGGTAAAGTTACCTCACTTGTGATCTGGAGGCTATGGTTCAAGCCAAGGATACAGCCTCTCTGCAAAAGCAAGGGAAAGGGTGCGCACATTAACCCTTCCCAAAGCCCACATATGTGGGATGTTTCGTGCATTGGGTTACCCTTATTGATTACATAAAAGGTTAATATGACATGTTTTTGTTGAATTATAAATAGCCATTACTGTTATACCTGTTTAAGTTCGTTCTGTACCCCCCCCCCCCCCCTCTCTTGCCTCTCCTCTTTTTATCACTTTATTGAGTTCATAAAATTACACTTCAATTTCTATCCATGAGAAGTTCATTCAGAACTCCATAGAACACATTTTAGAAGACTAGAAGCTGTATAGGTGATCAGCCTGTAAGAATGCCAATTGACCAAGCCACCAGATGGCATAGATGTAATTTTGGAAGCTATACCTTCTTGGCTCAGCTAGCACGCAACCCTTGTGGCAAAGTTCAAAGTATTTTTAAACACTAGCTTATGATTTGTAGATCCTAGTTTACCAAAATCAATTACAAATTCTAATAACAGCAAACTTAAATAACCTTTTTACCATTTCACATTTTCAATCTGTGTCTCTGATTCTAGAAGATTACTAAAATGTATCCTTGATAGTCTGATGCATCAATAACAAAAATGGGATAGAAATATGAAAAGGGAGCAAAAGTATATAGAAAACTACGGAAAAAGAGGAATCATTGCACATACACAACTGATTTGAAAGAGGATCCCCAAAATGTTACATCTCTCTTAGAGTAAGCCTATACAGACTCCTTAATCGAATATCTTTTGAACAATGAATCCATTAGTATAAACCCACATATCAATCAAAAACCCAAAGAAACCAATGTAGCGTTTAAGGTAACACAAATACATTCAGGCGAAAAAGATTCTAACAGTAAGAAAGAGACAAACCTTTGAAAACATCAAATTCTCAAGCTCCCGAATATTGTTCCAATAGGCCAATTCCGAGTTTGCTCCTGGATAATGAAACAACAAAAAAGTGAAAAAAATAAAAAAATAAAATAAAATAAAATACAAAGAGAGTATAAAATGAAGCAATATCAAGTTATAATATGTAGCCAAAGTGCACCCTTCGACTTTATTGGAGAAGCTGTCATCCCAAATATCCTAGGAAGATCGCCCATTTTTGTTCCAGAATTCAACAGACGGTGATAGAACTCCTGCCAATGCAATCAAATCAAACAAATGCATCAAGTTATTCATTTCATGTACTAGCAACAATGAAGTGGCAACATAAGAAGGAAACATTCTTCAAATGCATAAGTAATTGTTAAGGATTAGTTGTAAATAGAACTCTATTTAGGAGTTGTAAATAGAACTCTATTAGGAGTTAGATTCTAAATAGGTTTATAGTATCTTGTATGTGTATATATATGTGTCCCTATTGATGAATCAAATATAGAAAAATATTTTCCCACATTAAATCTACATGGTATCAGAGCCTGTGGCTCTTTAAACTTGATTTTTTGCCGTTTGCATAGAAAATTCCGGCGTTCCCTCAAAATCCGGTCACCGGATTTCCTGCAGGTGGTGGCTGTCAGTGTTGGTGACTGTTCTAGGGTCACTTTTTTGTCTCACCGCCCACTCCAGGAGTTGCTCCAGCTGCCGATCGGTCTTTCCCCAGAATCCGGTCACCGGATTCCCTGCGCGTGGGCCTCACGCGCCGATACAAGATTCTGCTACAGTACCACGCGCCGGCGCGTGGCGGCGCGTCCAGCTGTTTCCGGCGATCGGAAATTGTGTTCTGGCTTCATTTTTCTGTCAGCAGTCTACTCAGGTGGTTGTTTTTCCGATCCGGCGACATTTTGGTAGGGGCGTACTCAGTTTTGTCAATTTGGCGTTTCAGGTTACCTTTCGTTCCTGTTTGCATTGAAAGACTATTTTTTTTGGTGTCTGTTTCTGCGTTGCTGGTAGGGGATTTAGTTTTTATTAATAATGGATCCTCCAACTACAGATTCTAAAACTACTATTACTGAATTGATCCCAGCAATGAATAAGATCACAGAACATAAATTGAAAGGAAATAATTATTTAGATTGGAGTAAGACAATTCGAATTTATTTGCGAAGTGTTGAAAAAGATGATCATCTAATTGATGATCCACCAACTGATGACACTAGGCAACGTTGGCTCAGGGAAGATGCTAAGTTATTCCTACTGATTCGCAATTCTATTGACAGTGAAGTAGTTGGATTAATCAATCATTGTGAGTTTGTTAAAGAATTAATGGAATATCTTGAATTCTTGTATTCGGGAAAAGGTAATCTGTCTCGTATGTATGAGGTCTGCAAAGGATTTTATCGGGCTGACCAGCGAGATATGCCCCTTACAGCTTATTTCATGGAATTTAAAAAGATTTACGAGGAACTTAATGTTTTATTGCCTTTTAGTCCCGATGTTAAGGTTCAACAAACGCAGCGAGAACAAATGGCTGTGATGAGTTTTCTTGCAGGTCTTGCTCCAGTTTTTGAAACTGCCAAATCACAAGTTCTTTCAGGCAGTGATGTTACCTCTCTTCAGGAGACTTTTGCTAGATTGCTACGTACTGAAGGTTCTCATACACCTTCCCCTTCTGATAATAGTGCCCTTGTGAGTCATAATCAAGTAGCTAGACAGCCAGGAAACAGAGGAAGAGGAGGAAATAACCGTGGTAATGGACCAATCACTCGGGAGACAAGCATTCTTATCTGTCATTATTGTCATGAACCTGGTCACACTAAACGGTATTGCAAGAAACTAATAAATAAGCCACCAAGGGTAAATATGGCACATCAAGATTATGCAGTTACTTCTTCTGACAACAATGTAACAATTTCTGCTGCGGAGTATGCTGAGCTCTCTAGATACCGTTCCTCTAAGTCTACTGATTCCTCAATTGCTGCTGCTGCCAACTCAGGTACTCCTCCTTCCTGTCTTATGTCTACCTCATCAGAGTGGGTCATTGATTCTGGTTGCACCGATCACATGACAGGTAACCCTAGTCTCTTATCCTCATTAAAAGAACCTAAACAATTTAATCGTCATGTTACTCTAGCTGATGGGTCCACATCTCCTGTCAAGTGTATTGGCACTGCCAATCCCATTCCATCTCTTCCATTGTCTTCTGTTTTTTGTTTGCCTCGTTTTTCGTTTAATCTATTATCTGTTAGCAAAATTACTCGTATGCTGAATTGTTGTGTCAAATTTTATCCTACTTATTGTGTGTTTCAGGATCTTTTGACGAAGCGGATTATTGGTAGAGGACGTGAGTCTAGTGGCCTTTATCTTCTGGATGAACACGTTTCATTATCTCTGGCTTGTGCTGGTGCTCTATCTCCTCTTGAGGTTCATTGTCGTTTGGGTCATCCATCATTGTCTACTTTAAAGAAGTTGTGTCCGCAGTTTCAGTCTTTATCAAGTTTAGAATGTGAATCTTGTCAATTTGCCAAATATCATCGTTTACCTTTAGTTCCTCGAGTCAATAAACGGGTTTCATCCCCTTTTGAGTTAGTTCATTCTGATGTTTGGGGTCCATGTCCTGTTATTTCTAAAACTGGCTTTCGGTATTTTGTAACTTTCGTGGATGATTATTCTCGTGTTACTTGGTTATTTTTAATGAAAACTCGTTCTGAGATATTCTCTATTTTTTGTTCTTTTTGTGCTGAAATTAAAACTCAATTTAATACTTCTATTCGCATATTGCACAGTGATAATGCTAAAGAATACCTATCTAGTTCCTTCCAATCTTATATGTCACAAAATGGTATTCTCCATCAAACGTCTTGTGTTGATACTCCTTCTCAAAATGGGGTTGCAGAAAGAAAGAATCGACATCTTCTTGAGGTTGCTAGGGCACTTTTATTCCAAATGAAGGTCCCTAAACATTTTTGGGCTGATGCTGTCTCTACTGCATGTTTTTTGATTAATCGCATGCCTTCTTCTGTGCTTAATGGTGCAATTCCTTATAATGTCTTGTTTCCTTCTAAACTTTTATTCCCCATTGAACCTCGTATTTTTGGTTGTACTTGTTTTGTTCGTGATGTTCGTCCACAGGTTTCCAAATTAGATCCAAAGTCCCTTCGTTGTGTTTTCCTTGGGTATTCTCGGCATCAAAAAGGGTATCGTTGTTTCTCTCCCGATCTTGACCGTTATCTTATTTCTGCAGATGTCACATTTTTTGAGAATACTCCATTTTTTCCTTCTTCTATACATAAGAGTGAGGGGGAGGATGATGACCTTTTAGTCTATGCTATCCAGCAAGTTCATAAATCTCCTGCTCCTGCTCGTATTCCTGACCTTGCTCCTGCTCCTACTCCAGTGTCTGCTGCTCCTATGCCCACTCCTGCACCAGCATCTACACGCCCTCGTTTTGAACAGGTTTATTCCAGGAGACTAGGGACTCTTGACTCACTTCCTCCACCTGCCGTTTCAACAGAAGATCCGGTTCTCTCCACTCAACCTGAGCCTGTGCCATCCACTCCCCAGTCAGACCTTGACCTTCCCATTGCTCTTCGAAAAGGTAAACGCCAGTGTACCTACCCTATTTCCTCTTTTGTTAGTTATGATCATCTTTCTTCTTCATCTCGTTGTTTTGTAAGTAACTTAGACTCTGTCTCTATTCCTAAAACTGTTGTCCAAGCTTTGTCTCATCCTGGTTGGTGTGCAGCAATGAAAGAGGAGATGGCTGCCTTAGATACTAATGGTACTTGGGATCTTGTGCCTCTCCCGGCAGGTAAGAAAGCTATTGGTTGTAAGTGGGTTTTCACCGTTAAAGTGAATCCTGATGGGACTGTTGCTCGTCTCAAGGCTCGATTAGTTGCAAAGGGCTATTCTCAGATCTATGGCCTTGATTATTCTGATACTTTTTCTCCTGTTGCCAAATTGTCTTCTGTTCGTTTATTTATTTCATTAGCAGCTACTTTTGACTGGCCTTTACATCAGCTGGACGTTAAAAATGCCTTTCTTCATGGGGATCTTCAGGAGGAAGTTTACATGGAGCAACCACCAGGCTTTGTTGCTCAGGGGGAGTCGGGTAAAGTGTGTAAACTTCGAAAATCTCTTTATGGCCTAAAACAGAGTCCTCGAGCTTGGTTTGGTAGATTTTGCAATGTGGTACATCAATTTGGCATGCAGAAGAGTACTTCTGATCATTCTGTATTTTTCAGAAGTACTAAGACTGGTTTGATTCTACTTGTGGTTTATGTTGATGACATTGTTATTACAGGGAGTGATTCAGCCGGCATTACATCACTCAAATCATTTCTCCAGACCCAGTTCCAGACAAAAGACTTAGGACTGTTGAAGTATTTTTTGGGTATTGAAGTATCTAGGTGTAAGAGAGGCATCTTCTTATCTCAAAGGAAGTATGTCCTTGACTTACTGAAGGAAACTGGAAAGTTGGGTGCCAAGCCATGCAGTGCTCCAATGACTCCAAATATGCAACTTTCAATTGGTGGTGAGCTATTTGATGATCCTGAGATGTATAGAAGGTTAGTGGGCAAATTGAATTATCTTACCGTAACACGTCCAGATATTGCTTACTCTGTGAGCGTCTTGAGCCAGTTTATGTCTTCTCCTACTGTTATCCATTGGGAAGCTTTAGGACAGATTTTGTGCTATTTGAAAGGTAATCCAGGTCGTGGCCTGCTTTACAGTAATCATAGGCATTTGAACATTGAATGTTTTTCAGATGCGGATTGGGCAGGTTCGAAGGTTGATAGAAGATCAACTTCAGGATATTGTGTCTTTGTAGGTGGAAACTTGATATCATGGAGGAGCAAGAAACAAAATGTAGTCTCACGATCGAGTGCTGAATCAGAATATCGAGCTATGGCACAATCTGCTTGTGAATTAATTTGGATTCGTCAGTTGTTAGAGGAAATTGGCTTCAAGTCATCCTTGCCTGCAAAGTTATGGTGTGATAATCAAGCTGCTCTTCACATTGCATCAAATCCAGTATTCCATGAACGAACAAAACATATCGAGATTGATTGTCATTTCATTCGTGAAAAGATACAACAAGGTGTTATCTCTACAGGACATGTTAAAACAAGTGAACAGTTAGGGGATATCTTTACAAAAGCTTTAAACGGACCCCGGGTTGACTATCTTTGTAACAAGTTAGGCATGATTAATATCTATGCTCCAACTTGAGGGGGAGTGTTAAGGATTAGTTGTAAATAGAACTCTATTTAGGAGTTGTAAATAGAACTCTATTAGGAGTTAGATTCTAAATAGGTTTATAGTATCTTGTATGTGTATATATATGTGTCCCTATTGATGAATCAAATATAGAAAAATATTTTCCCACATTAAATCTACAGTAATCAAATCCAAACTAAACAGTATTAATGACTTCCAATGGTTCAACACATCTGCCTCAATTGCAATAAGAACATAGTATGATTTATATAATACTATATCAGACAGAAGACTTCAATTTTCCTTGCACACCCATGGTGGCCTCGTGACACTAAAGAAAAGTTATATATGCAAATTTAGGCGTTGTTCTAAGTCTATTTGCATTTATGCTAAAATTGATTTCATTGTGGCATATAAATAACTAGGAAACATCAAAATTCGGATCCTTGCAACAACCAATACAATTGCACAATCTTAACAAATATCAATCTTTTGTTTCTTTTTTCTACAAAATTAAATAAAAAGAATATCAGTCTGCAATATTTTTTAATTAATGCACACCAAATTCTCAACCTTGTTGAATCATAGTTTTCATATGTTAGAGAATCAAATGATACGAACAAAAGCAAGGCCCGAACATCAATAGGGATGGGATCAGAGCATGAAGCAAAAATAATGTTTGTTGTGTTATGAAAAAATCCCTCCACTATATACCCTATCTAACTTAAGATGTCAGGATTGCCTCCCAGATGAATATTCCAGCTGATTTCTTCAACATTAGATGCATATAAGATTGACACAGCAAACAAACAGCAATAACATAGATCATCTGCTGCCACAAGATTCCTTAACTTTGATATGTTAAAAGCTATTCAACAATTGCTGCAACATCTTCTTACTAAAGCTAAAAATGCAGAGAACCATTCAAAAGAATAAAATAACATCTGATTTTATAACAGCCTAATGGAGAGGCAATTGGTGCTCAAATATCTAATGGACTATTCTCAAAAACAATAAAGATCCTCTTCCTTGAAAAGTAATTATTACCGAAACCAATTTCAGATGATCACAACGAAAACCATTATGTATGAAAACAGATCACCGTGTATCAAAAGAATGACAAAGAGAAAGAGCACGAACACTTACTGTCAAAATACAAGCATATGGGTGTTTACCCCTCGCATGATGACATTCATCAAATATCAAAACCTTTATTAAGTCTAGCTTTAAAAAACTATGCCTTAAGCCATCAAGCAAAATCTGTGGTGTCATCACAAGCACCTGAAAGTATATAAATGTTATTGTTCATTGCATATACAACACAATGGCAAAATTACAAATTACACTAGTTGCTACAAATATGAAGAGCATTAATATGCAAGCATGAAACACTTGCCCAATAGAAATTCACTGGAGAATATGTGTGCGCGCGTGTGTGTGTGTAGAAGCAGGACAATTACTACCTATTCTGATCTTCATATAACCCACAACCAACTAAAACCACTCACCTTAAAAATCATTAGAAACAAAATAATAAATTCAAAAACTAGACAATATTCTGGTCACTCTGTTTTCAACACAGTTTTGATAGTTGCCGTAAAATGTACTTCTGGATTCAAATATCTAAGAAACAGTAGTTGATAAACAAAATTTTGGATGGGACATGAGACTTTGAGAAAATTGAAGTAGACCTAATTGGACAAATCAAACTCAGAATGCAAAATATAAGGGGCTTACCCAATGAAAACCATTAAAAGTGAGAATACAATCCAAATAGACACACACAATGGAGAACAATCCATAGTCAAGTGCTCACATTGCTCCCCAAGTTGTAAAGTATAGTATAAACTAGAAAACCTTACCTCATACTTGTGTATTTGTTGCTTCCAAATAGCAGCATCCCAGTAGTCAACTTCCATTTCCCCCCAGTACTTACCCACATTCAAGTCAGTATGTGTTTCCACAGCTTCAGCTTGCTAGTAATTATGAAGCACAGAAGAAGAAAATTGAATAAACTGAAAACCAATTTCCTGTCTAATTTTAGCTAAATTGTTCACATCTAATTACCCCAAAGAATATAATTGTAAAGGAAATATGGTTCAGTCGTCAATTTTTTAAAAGAAAATTTATGTAAATTCACCTTGAGCTACCAAAATTATAGTACACAATGTAAAAGTACTAGCATGAAATCATTACAAGATTCATGGTAAACACCCACATCCAAATCTAACCGTTTGAAGTACCACCTTATTATTAAGCATAGACAGTGTATAATTTTTCGGACATCTGTGAACGTGAGAAAAGACCGAGGGGTGAAAGTTGGCATACTTGTTTGACCAGGACAACTTGGGGAACCAAGAAAACAGCAACGTAAGGTGAAGGCTTGCGAATAAGATAGGCAAAAGTACGCAGAAGCATTATCGCAACCAGAGTCTTGCCAGAACCAGTCTCCAAGAACAGTACTGTGTTCTGTTGTATGGCTTTCTCCAGTGCCTCCAGTTGATAGCTATAAAAAAACCACCACCATTCAATGTATATAACAAGGGGAAACAATCTATAACATCAACAAAGAAAAGTTAAGGAACCAACCTTCTAGCAAAAGGGAGACGATCAGCCGCAACTTGTTGGGTTGCATCTATGTCCATGTCAGCAGGTTCCATGGCAGCTGAAATAAAATCGATCAATTTAAAAGCAAACTCTCCACTCTCTCACTCACTCTCTCTTTCTCCCCCAACCAAAAAAATTAGAAATCGGATGAACCCACTGCGAGATTGAAGAACTTTTATAAACAGATTGCTTCCAATCAAAATTTGAAGAATCGAAAAATTTACAGTGAGCAGTTAACCAATATTATCCTTCCTTTATAAAGCGGGAAAAAGTTATGAAAGGAGGGAGCTTTCAAAGAGTGTCTGTCTGAGGAGTGACCAAACAGTGAACAAAGAATAGCTTAGTAAAGAAGTAGCTTCCAATGGAGTGTCACTGTGTAAGTCCGTCAGACCACCACATGACAGAAAGCGATAGACAGAAACAACGCTACTTATAATAATTTGTTTTTAATGCTACTTATAAATTTGAAATATTGTTTGGGTCATCAGATGCTTCGCTTACCATATAAGCAGTCATTTAATTTTTTATTTACAAAAAGAAAAACAGGTATGTGCAAACCCGCCGCTCGGATCCAAATCGAATTCCAAAATATAAAATCAAAAACCGAACCAAAACCGATCGGTTCAATTAAATTGTTGGATTTTATTTATAAAATAAGTGTTTTGTAATAATTCATCCATGAAAATTAAAATTATAAAAAATTAAAAACTGAAACAACTGGATCAAAAATTGAATTATTTTCAATTTAAATTGAATTCAGTCTTTTTCAAAATTTTGTGTTGAAATGAAATTAAAAGAAAAACCTCTGTTGGTCAAATTTGGAATATTAATTAAGTGTTAGGAACGAGGATTTATTAAAATTCGAAAAAAATATTAAAATATAAATTTTTATCAGTAAAATAAGAAAAGATAAATAAACAAGTTGTAAATAAATTAAACCTCAATTAATTTATTTATTAAACAAATTTTATATGAAGAATATACAATAGATCTCAAGAGTTTTTTAAAATTTAGAATTTTTTTTACTCCCCAAATTTTAAATTCTACACCACTAGTACAAAAAATTGAACAGCTTTATTCACACGGTTCAAGGACCCTACTTGGCTTTCCTTCCCAACGAGGAATGGAATTAGAGGCTTTGGTGCTAATTTTTCCATCTCAAAGTAGTCAAGATTCTTATCCCTAGGACAAACTATTGAAAATGAGATACTTAGAGTAAAATTGAATTAATGTTAAAAAAATAAAAATAAGAATAAAAATTGATTGTAATAAAAATTATAATTATATATAATTATAAAAAAATCGACTATAAAATAAATACGTTACATAATATTTATGGATTTATCAATTTTATTTGATTCATCAGGAAGTTATTTTTATAATACTAAAAGTATTAAAATTATATAATTAGAAACAAATTTTAATTGTAAAGATTCTTTCAAATTAAAAAAGGAAGAATGAAAGTATCTGTTGAATAATCATTCACTTAAGTTTGAAATTTACTTACCAAATAAAAAATATGCTTAATAAAAAATTTCAATTAAATAAAATATTTTAATTAATAATTGAGATATAACTTTAAGAAAAAAAAAATATTAATATAATATATCGGCGAAGTGCGAGTATGTAAGTCCAATCGTTAGGGTTTATAACTTATAACCCATATATATATATCATCCCTTCATATTCCAAACACGACTCTGCTTCTCAGCCGCACATACTGAGCTCCGAGACCGAGAAGGAACGGAAAAATGGTAATGTCTCTTTGATCTCTTAGATTCATTTTTCTCGCTCGTTTGATGTAGGTAGATTGTTGCCATTTCATCTTCATACTTTGGTTGTGCTTGAGATATGTTGTTGGGTTGTCCTTCTCTGTTTGTGAAAAATATTGATTGTTTTTGGTAAACTTATATTAGATGAGGACTTATGCTTTTGATTGCAGCAATTTGCCATTGACAATCATAGTTGTAACTTGGAAAATAATCCGTGATGGACTTTTAATTCTCTCATCACAAGTTTTTCCTTTTCTTGAAAAGTTTGCAATTGGAAATTTGACTTCACTATAGACAGCTAGATGCATTTAGATTTTAATTGTTTGTCAACTTTAGCACTTATATTGTAATTTGTTTTAACTGGGGATCTATACTGAGACGTTTGAGGACATGGTTTGCAGAGCTGAGTTGTTTGATTCAGCCCCAGTTTGCATTTAAGTTGCCCAAATTTTTCTTTAGAATCTATGAATCTAAACTAGCTATTAATTTTTATATAACCATACTTTAGGAAACTTGAGCAACTACAAGACAAAGCTGAAATACATTTCCTTGATTAAAGCAAGTTATGTGTGTTTGGTCTTGGTTTGGGTGCTGAAAAACATAAAATTATATGAATGAGTTGCAGGGAGATTTGAACTAGTCTAATTAAATTTCCATTTGCATTGTTTTGATGTCTAAAAATGTAAAAAGTAAGTGAAACTTATATACTCATTTACCTCCTATTGAATAGTTTTGATTGTTGGGACATGAAGTGGTAAAAGGTTCCGTTCTAATGTATTTCTCTTTCATAATGGAAAGAAATAAAAGGATGCTTTGGAGGGATCTTGGAAGTGTGATTTTATTTCTGTTCTATTTAAGTATTCAAGCAATAAAGGGAAAAACTTTATTTCTTTTTCCTCTTTTCCCTTCCCTTTGACGAAATTGAGTAGCCTGCCACTGTAGCTCCTATTATGTTTTGAAAAAATTGATTGCTTTGTCATGCAGCATTTGATGACATTTTTGTGGTTAACGTCTTGGTTGTTGTTGTTGTTGTTGTAAAGGATTGCACTGGCTTTCACTATCTTTTGTCTCAGTTGATGCATATAATTTTTCCCTTGTTAATCAAATATTTAAATCACCCAATGATGTGAATTCTCTAACACCTTTTTATTTTTTGTTTTATTTTGCATCAACAGCCAAAGCAAATACATGAAATCAAGGATTTCCTTCTTACAGCAAGAAGAAAGGATGCTCGTTCTGTCAAGATCAAGAGAAGCAAAGATGTGGTGAAGTTCAAGGTTCGCTGCTCCAAATATCTTTACACACTTTGTGTGTTCGACTCTGAGAAGGCTGACAAGTTGAAGCAATCTCTTCCCCCAGGTATAATCTCTCTCTCTCATTTATTAATTTTTTGGTGGTTCAACTTCTATATATATTCTATTCTGTGAAAATTTGGTCGCTGTGTTGTGATCTTGGTTCTTCCGCTTAGGAATTGAACACTCATATCTAGATCATGCATTAATTTAATTCTACAATTACAAAGAGTGCTGAATTGGGTATCTTTTCTTTTCCTTTGTCTCAATGCACTAGATTGTTAGTGCTTTGAGAACTTCACAATTATTTCTCTCGCTCTCTGAGTTCACTGGATGGGTTCATTCTGTAATCTGTCATTTTGTCTAGTCTAATTATCTGTTCATATTTCTATCTGTAGGTTTGACTGTACAAGACCTGTGAAGAAACATAAAGACTAAAGTTTTTGGCCTTATGAGAAATGAAGGGATCCAAGTCTTTTGCCTTTTTTCTATTGTCTTTTGGGTAATGTTATCAATTTCGTTGACTGTTGAAGTAGTTATGCTGTTTGCCCAACGTTTGCTTATGGACTCCATATGAACTGGTAGACATGAGCTGTTGAGTTTGTTATGAATTTTGATAATACTTTCAACTTGAGCACTTGGTATTATGATCGTTATTACCTGATTCTATTTCTGGATGAGAAACTATAATTGCAAATTAGTAGTTGATATTTGCTTATGCAAACTCCTGGAGTTTCATTATCTTCTTTCTATGACTTTTAACAGCCTGTAAAATTTTTGAAGATCATTGATCGTAGTTGTTGAAAACTTTAATTAAGGTCTCAGACTCTAGGGATTTCTTGGAGATCATTGATCGCAGTGGGTTGAAAGTTTGGTTTCATTGAACCTGAAGGACTGTAAGAACCTCTGGGCTCGTGGCACTTTCAAGTAGTATGTGTAATTTTGAAGCATCAAAATGCTTATTTTGCATGGCTCCACTAGACTTGGTAAATTGCCCAATTGGTTGGAGGAAATGGCGTTTTTGATGCAGCTGGAGTTGTTAGAAAACAACTTACATTTGCTAAAATGCAATTTTCCATCCCTAGGCCCTTGGATTCTGTGCTTCCTTCTTTGACAGCTTTACCCTTTTTTGAGGAAAATCACTTTAATCTGACGAAAGGGGGAATAATATTTTTACCATTTTCAGTTTGGTAGGCACTTGGGAATTACATGCAGTGTTCGACTCCACTCTCAGTAGATTCAGCACAAACAGCACTTGTTTCTCGAGTGCTCTTCGACTATAAAATTTACGAGAATAGTTAATTCTGAAGAATTTTTTTAGGTAGACTCCGTCAGTAATTTTTCCTACCAAGGTGAGTCAGTCCTGAATGGCAGGAAGTACTATCCTAATAGCCTGCTTAATCTCATTTCCTCCTGAGAAATTCATTTTCATTTAATGAATATCTATAGCATCTAAGTTTTCTATTTTTCTATTCTATTAAAAACTTGCAATCAATTGTATCCTGCCAAAATGGCTTGTTGGAATGCACTCGGTGCAGTTCATTTTCTTCTTCATCTGAACCCTCGCCTCTGCAATCTCATCTCATCATCCATCAAACAATTAATTAATCAAACAACCAATTAATGCAGTAATATTCAAATAATAATAATAAAAAAAACATCCAAATCCAATTCCAAAATCCAAATCCAAGAAAAAGCTTTCTTGACCGTAAATAATCCGTAAATAATTATAATACTGCTGATAATTAGAATACTAGTTTACTATATAAATAATTAAGAATAGCATAAATAAGATAATATTAGTTATTATTTATGTTTAATTCTAATATTAGTACTGTTGGACATCGGCTCTGATACCAGTTGTTGAGGATAAATTACGCAAAATTCCCGGCAAGTCAGATTTATGAGGGAGCAAAAGAAAATGATAACACACAATTTGATAACGGAGTTCGGCCAATCTTGCATACGTCTCCGGACTGCTACAAATCTTTTATAGGAGAAAAATAAATAAAGTGTTTACATACACTTACAACCCTCTATCCAAGAATACCCGAAAAATTAAGCTTAATTTTTCTTCTTGAATAATCTTTCTATTTTTCTCACCTACAATTGCTCTCACTCGCTCTGTCTTGGTGTTGATGTTGAAGCAATATATCCTCTCCTATTTATAGGAGAGGTTTAACGTGTCCACAGAAAATGTAGCGCGTCCACCGATTCCTAACGCGTCCACTGAAAATAAATTTTCCTCTTCCTTTTTATTTTTTCAAACTGTGTGGGTTCCACATGTCGGAGGGACCTACAATAATACTTTGACAATCTCCCACTTGAAGACTGATTTTAATCTGTCTTCACACATCAATCATGCGGTAGTCTTCTCTGGTCTGTTATTCTAGCAGGTCAACTGAAGTTGAGCAAAACTTCAGTTTGTCAATGGTCACCACCTTTGTTAACATGTCAGCTGGATTCTTGTTTTCTTGAATCTTCTCTAACTTTAGCACATCATTCTCAAGCAGAGACCTGATGAAATGATATCGAAGACCAATGTGTTTTGTTCTAGAATGGAATGCTGAATTTTTTTGCCAAATGTATTGCACTCTGACTATCACTGTACAAAACATTCTTTTCCTGCATGAATCCCAACTCTGTTAACAAGCCTTGAAGCCATATCATCTCTTTGCTGGCTTTGTCACTGCGACATACTCAGCTTCTATGGTGGATAGAGCTACAATGTTCTGTACTTGTCACATCCAACAAACAGCTGTAGTACCAACAGTGAAAATATAACATGTGGTGCTTCTTCGGTGATCAACGTCGCCTCCATAGTCCGCATCTACATAACCTTGTACTTTTAGGTCTCCTTTCCCAAAGTACAAACATTTCTCAGTAGTGCCTCGTACATACCTCAAAATCCACTTTACCGCTTCGCAATGAGCTTTTCCTGGATTTGACATATACCTGCTAACAACTCCCATTGCATGGCCAATATTTGGTCTTATACAGACCATTGCATACATCAAACTTCCTATGGCTGAAGCATAAGGAATTTTGGCTATATCTTTTCTCTCTTCTTCCGTCTGAGGGGACTGGTCCTTGGATAGGCGAAAATGGCTAGCCAAGGGTGTGCTGACCGGCGTAGCTTCGTGCATGTTGAATCTTTGCGATACACGATTGATATACTCAGCCTGAGATAACTGCAACACCTGTTTTTGCTTATCTCTCGTGATTTGCATTTCAAGAATCTTTTTCGCTGGACCTAAGTCCTTCATGTCAAATTCTTTTGACAATTGCTTCTTCAAGTTTTTGATTTCGTTTATATCTGGTCCTGCTACTAACATATCATCAACATAAAGTAACAGAATGATATAACTAGTCTTAAACCTTTTGAAGTAGCAACAGTGGTCGACATTGCACCTCTGGAAACCTTCTCTGTGCATGAAGCTATCAAATTTTCTGTACCACTGTCTTGGGGCTTGCTTTAGGCCATACAAGCTTTTCTTGAGTTTGCACACCATATTCTCTTTTCCTTTTTCTGAGAATCCTTCTGGCTGGTACATGTATATCTCCTTATCCAAGTCTCCGTGAAGAAACGCCGTCTTTACGTCCAACTGCTCAAGGTAGAGCCCTTCACTGGCAACAATACTCAACACAAACCTGATAGTATTGAGTTTTACAACTGGTGCAAATATTTCGGTGTAGTTAATTCCTTCCTTTTGCTGGAACCCTTTGACTATCAGTCGAGCTTTGTATCTCTTGGAACCATCATGTTCCTCTTTCACTCGATACACCCATTTGTTGTGAAGTGCCTTCTTTCCCACGGGTAGCTCAGCTAGTTCCCATGTTTGATTGGAGATTAAAGACTTCATTTTGTCTTTCATGGCAAGCTCCCACTTCCTTGCATCTGCCGTTTGACATGCTTCCTCAAAGCATTCAGGTTCTCCTCCATCTGTTAATAACAAATAATTCATATATTTTCTGTTAGGCTTTGGAGGACGTTCAGACCTTCTTAAAGCTTTTGGAGGAGAAGTTTATGGTGTGTCAGTTGATTCCTCTGATTGAGTATATTTAACTAACTCATTTGACAGACTTTCTGAGATATCGTCCACCTCTATAAACACTGGCCCACTCTGCTCTGAGTCGCTGGCAACTGTGTTATGGCTATTCTTGTACATCATTCTTTCATTGAAGACCACATCTCTACTGCGAATCACTTTTTTGTTTTCTTCATCCTAGAGGCGGTATCCAAACTCATCTCCGCCATAGCTGATGAAAATGCATTTCTTAGATTTGGGATCAAACTTATTCCTGCCATGATCACTTATATGCACATATGCTACACAACCAAAAACTCTTAGGTGTGAGAGTTTTACTTCTTTTCCACTCCATACCTCTTCTGGTATTTTGTGCTCCAATGGTACCGATGGACCTCGGTTGATCAAGTAAGCTGCTGTGTTGACTGCTTCTGCTCAGAACTGCTTTGGTAAGCCTGATTGTACACGTAAGCTTTTGGCTCTTTCTGTCAACGTTCGATTCATGTGCTCAGCTACACCATTGTGTTGAGGTGTGCCTGTCACGGTTCTCTCCAACTTGATTCTATGCTCATAGCAGAACTTCTTGAACCTGGTGTCTTCATATTCACTACCATTGTCGATTCTGAGCTTTTTGATCTTCAATCCTGTCTCATTTTCAACCATAGCTTTCCAAATTCTGAAAGCATCAAATACTTCTGACTTATATTTTAGAAAGTAAACCCATACCTTCCGAGAGTGATCATCAATAAAAGTCACAAAGTATTGTTTCCCACCAATGGATGAGACAGTAGTTGGTCCCCACACATCGAAGTGAACAAGCTCAAGTTTCTCCTTCTTTGGGATTCTTCTATTTGTCTGAAAGCTGACTCTTTTCTGCTTTCCAAATATGCAGTCTTCACACATGTCAATTTCAATTGACTGAAGACCTAGTAGTTTTCCTTGTGAATGTAGAACTTTCATTCCCTTCTTACTCATATGGCCAAGCCTTTGATGCCATAGATTGGGAATTCCATTGTTTGATGCAACAACAATGGATTAGCTTGCTCCTCCTACGCTGTAAAGAGTACCACTCTTATTGCCACGAGCAACTATCATTGCACCCTTTTAATCTTCCATTTATCACCATGGAAGGTTGTTGTGTAACCATTACTGGCCAACTGGCCTATTGAGATTAAGTTCTTTCTCAAGTCAGGAATATGCCTGACATCCTTCAACTCACATGTAAACCCATTCAACTTAATCTTCACTACTCCTTTACCAACAATATTACATGGTTGGTCATTACCAATGTATACTTTTCCAAAGTTTCCGAGGGCATACCTTTCAAAGAGTTCTTTTTCTGAAGTTGCATAGAATGACACACCGAAGTCTAAAACCCAAGACTCCTGCTTGCTCTCCAAAGAGCATATAAGCGCATCATCTTCTCCTGAGATGGAAGCAACATTTGCCTCTAATTTCCCCTCCTGGTTCTTCGATGCATTCTTGCACTGATTTTTGTAGTGCCCAGTTTTTCCACAATTCCAACATTCGATGGTCTTTGTGCTATTGAAATTACTGGGATTCCTGGATTTGGACCTCCTGTCCTTTGATTTGCCTCTGTAGTTTGATCTACCGCGTCCATTCCCTCTGGTTGAATTTCTTTCTCTCGATTCTGTATGCAAGACTGAAGAAGTTGAAGGTTCACCTGACTCTCTCCGTCGGATCTCTTCACTGAGAACCAGGTCACGAACATCGTCAAATTTTAACTTATTGCTTCCGGACGAGCTACTCACAGTTGTGACAGTAGCATTCCAACTTTTTGGTAGGGAAGACAAAAATCAATGCTCGTACCTCTTCATCAAATTCAATTCCAACTGAACTCAATCGGATTGTTACTGTATTGAGTTCATTGAGATGTTGGGCCACAAATGCGTTTTCCGTTATTCATAGATTGAATAATCGCCTCATCAAGTGAACTTTGTTTGCGGCCGATGGCTTCTCATACATACTGGAAAGAGAGGCCATAAGACCCACCGTGGTCTTTTCTTTTGCTATGTTGAAGGTAACATTGCGAGAGAGGGTTAAACGAATAACCCCGAGTGCTTGTCTGTCTAGAAGATTCCAATCTTCTTCCTTCATAGCCTCTGGCTTCGTTCCGGAGAGAGTTTGAAAAGACCTTTCTGATACAGATAATCCTCTATCTGCATTTTCCAAAAGCCAAAATTTGCACCGTCGAATTTTTCAATTTTCGACTTTCCTTCATCTGTAGCCATTGCTCCCACTCAAGTCTGACTTCGCCTTGATTGTTAGTATACGTGAATAGTAGCTGTGAATAGTAATAGTATACGTGAATAGTATTAGTACACGTAAATAGTAACTGTATACGTGAATAGTACTATGCGTGAATAATACTGGCCTTAAGAGTCACGGGCTCAGCAACAGTAATGCTAATAGTACTGTTCACCACCAACTCTGCGTTACTATTTCACTATTCACCACTAAGTCGATACTACAACGTCTTTCCGAGCGAACAGCACCAATGAACTCGTCGTAATTTTCTCATCGTCGTGGTATATTTATTTTCAAAGTATATCTACGAATCCGGTACTGCTATCTGACCGGCTGGACCTGCCGAAACCTTCGGCTCTGATACTAATTGTTTGACATCAGCTCTGATACCAGTTATTGAGGATAAATTATGCAAAATCTCCGGTAAGTCAGATTTATGAGGGAGCAAAAGAAAATGATAACATACAATTTGATAATAGAGTTCGGCCAATCTTGCATACGGCTCCGGACTGCCATAAATTTTTTATAGGAGAAAAATAAATAAAGTGTTTACATACACTCATAACCCGGATACCCAAAAAAAATTAAGCTTTTTTCTTCTTTAATAATCTGTCTATTTTTCTCACTTTCTCACAATTGATCTCACTCGCAAAATGTAACGCGTCTACTGAGTCCTAACGCGTCCACCGAAAATAAAATTTCCTCTTCTTTTTTATTTTTTTCAAATTGCGTGGGTCCCACACGTCGGAGACCTACAATAATACTTTGACAAGTACTAGTTTTTAATTATATTTTATTCTAATACTAAATATTGATAGAATAGTTAACCATACGTATTATAATAATTATTTTAATTATTTAAATATAATAATATAATGTCATATATTTGATGTATATAAAAATTATTACTCTACAGAACACATTATATAATTAACAATTAAAGTATTTATATATAAAAACTTATATAATTAACTATGTCAAATTCAATTAAAGTTACTATTAAAATATTTAATGCAATATACTTGACTATAGTAATTTTTATTTATGAATAAAATTTATCAACATCCAATAATATCTTTGTTTCATTTAATTAAGAATGATATGTATAACTTACGTAGCTCTGTAAGGCTCAGTGGTGCAGTGGATGACTCATGATCATGATCATCTGGTTGCACAGTTACTACACTACAGACTCGCCAACATGGGTCACCTCCTGCCGGCGTTTACCATAGTCAATGAAGGGACAAGAGACCGGCGTTACCATAGTCAATAATGGGATAATAGAGAAGACAATGCGCGGAGCTGTGGAGAAATACTGACTTGCGTTTTACAGACGCACCAACATGGTTGGAGATTTTTGGCAACTTACTATATGGAGAAAATCATTAACTTCAAGAAGATGCCAAGGTCCAGAGAGAGTTTATAAATACCTCATGATAATGTTTAGATACAACAAGCCTACAACAAAATACCAAAAAAAACAAAAAAAAAGGAAAATTTTCTCATGGCTTCTTCAGCAGCTTCTTCTTTTTCTTCTTCTTTTACACAACAATGGAGATATGATGTGTTCCTTAGTTTCAGGGGTGAAGACACTCGAAAGAATTTTACTAGCCATCTGTATAAAGAGTTGCTTCAAAAAGGAATCATCACCTTCAAGGATAATAATGAGCTTCCAAAAGGAGAATCCGTTCCTCAGTATCTCCCTAAAGCAATACAAGACTCAAGAATCTCAGTCGTCATTTTCTCAGAAAATTATGCTGCTTCGACTTGGTGTTTGAATGAACTTGTAAAAATTTTTGAATGCAAGAATGCTGGGACGCAAATTGTTTTGCCTATTTTCTATGATGTGAATCCGTATGAAGTGCGACAACAGGATGGCAAATTTGGAGAACCCTTCATCGAGTATGAAAAAATTTTCAAAGACAACATTGAAAAGGTCCAAGAATGGAGACTTGCATCAACGGAGGTGGCCAATCTCGCTGGATGGCATCTAGGTGACAGGTCAGAACAACTTCTTTATTCATTTTAGTTACTACAAATTTTTTTTTTCTCTCTTCTTGTTGATGTGAACATATTCTTAAAAAAAGCTAATTCAGAACATGATTTCTTATTAATTTGAATTTTTTTTTTTAAAATATAAGAACTCTGCCATTAGACGGATGAACATATAAGAACTAATTTAAAACATGATTTCTTTTTCATTAATTTGTATTTTGTTGAACAGGGATGAGTCAGAGTTTATTCAAGATATTGTTGAGGACATACTTCGCCAATTGAGAAGAACAAGTCATCATAGCATTGCCAAGGATTTTGTGGGAATGGAGTCTAGGTTGGAGAAAATGAAAGGTTATTTGGATTTAGAGCAGCTGAGTAAAGTTCGAATTATAGGGATATGTGGGATGGGCGGAATAGGTAAAACAACTATTGCTAGTGTTGTTTATAAAGATATTCGTTGTCAATTTGAAGGCAGTTGTTTTCTTGGAAATGTTAGAGAATCTTTTGAAAAATATGGTATAGTTTCATTACAGAAACAACTTCTATCTGCAACACTGATGTACGACGGCGTACAAGTATATGATGTTTATAGAGGAACAGATGAGATTCGAGATAGGTTGTGTTGTAAAAAGATTTTGGTCATTCTTGATGATGTTGATCAGCTGGAGCAATTAGAGTTATTGATTGGAAAAAGAGATGAACATTGGTTTGGTACAGGAAGTAGAATCATCATAACAACAAGAGATGTACATCTATTGAAGAAATATGGAACAGATGAAATATACTTGGTTCAGGGGTTAAGTCATGGTGAGTCCTTTAAACTCTTTTGTTCAAAAGCATTCAAGAGTAATTATCCCAAGGAGGAATATGTGGAGCCTTCAAACGAGTTTGTAAAATATTCCAGTGGCCTCCCTTTAGCTCTTGTTGTTTTAGGTTCGTCTTTGTTTGGTAAAGGTGTGAGGGAATGGAATAGCACATTAAGGAGATTGAAAGAAATTCCAAATGAAAAAATTCTGAGCAAGCTTCAATTAAGTTATGATGGCCTTGACAAAATATTACAAGAAATGTTTCTTGATATTGCATGTTTCTTCAAAGGAATGGATGAAGAGTATGTGGTAAAAGTACTTGAAAGTTGTGGATTCTTCCCAGATAGTGGAATTGGAGAACTCATTGATAAATCTCTCATAACTGTTTCTGGGTTTGTGGAGATGCATGATTTGGTTCAAGAAATGGGGAGAGAAATTGTTCGTAGAGAATCTAATGAAAATCCAGGGCTACATAGTAGAATATGGTTCGACAAGGATCTCTATTACATTCAAGTGAAAAACATGGTAAGCAATCTTGTAATTACAATAACTTACCAATCGAGGTATCTAATTATATAATTATTTCTTATTGTTTGTTGTTCTTCCGTACCTTCAATTGTCAGGAAACAAAACAAGTTAAGGCTATAGTCCTGCATTCATGGAAACTGGAGGAACATTTGAATGCTAAAGTCTTTTCAAAAATGAAAGAGCTAAGATTGCTCATACTCCGAGATGTACCCACCTCTCAGGAAGTTGAGTACCTTTCTAATGAATTAAGGTATTTGGAATGGCATGAATGTCCTTGCAAAACTTTTCCATCAAATTTTCAACCAGATAAACTTGTCGAGCTCCATATGCAATGCAGTAGAATTGAACAACTATGGAGGAGATCAATAAAAGTACGTGTTTCTTAATTTAACTTCTATGATTATGTTATTTAAAAATTACGTAATTTTTTTATATCTTGTTACAGCCCATTAAGTTGTTGAAGATCATTGATCTTAGTTACTCAAAAAATTTACTCAAGACCCCCAACTTTCAAGAGGTTCCAAATCTTGAGGAGTTGAATCTTGAAGGATGTGAGAGTCTGCGTGAAATTCACCAATCTATCGGAGTTTTGAAAAGGCTTGTTTTTCTGAACCTGAAGAACTGTAGAAACCTAGTGACTCTTCCAAATAGCATGTTTAACTTGAAGTCCCTCAAGACTCTTATTTTGCGTGGCTGTTCAAAACTTATGAAACTTCCAGATAGTTCGGGGGATATGACCTGTATGGAGGAGTTCAGTGCAACTGGATTCGGTATGCAACAACTGGAATTAGCTAAACGATGGGGTTTCCATCTTCTGTCATGGTTGTTGCCTTGGACTTGGAAGAATCCACATCCTATATCTATAGTGTTTCCTTCTTTGTCAGCTTTACCCTTTTTGAACAACCTAAATCTAAGTTATTGCGATCTTCCTGAAGGAGCAATCCCTAGTGACCTTACTGGCTTCCCTTTCCTGGAACATCTCGATCTAAGCGGAAACAATTTTGAAAGCTTACCATCAAGCATCAGTCATCTTTCCCATCTTCGTTCTCTCGAATTATCTAATTGCAAGAGACTTCAGTTATTGCCAGATCTTCCATCCACTATTATAACTTTGCGTGTGAATAATTGCACTTCTTTGGAAAGTCTTCCAAATCTACATGAAAAACACAATAATCCGCTGGCTATTTTGATGGAATTCTCAAATTGCTCCAAATTAAACGATTATCAAGGGAATATCAATGTGGCATTTACATGGCTGAAAAGTCACCTTCTTTTTCTGCTAGAAAGCCGTTGGTTGCTTAGTTCGAGACATGCACGATATTGCCCTAAGGTCTCTCTCTAACCATTCTTTTCTTTCTTTTTTATCCTCGTAAATTTTTGTGTGTAAAGTACTAATACACTATAGGTAATAAATGTGATGCAGAAAGGCTATTTTCTAGATGATTCACCTTTGCTCTTCTTCTTAGACATCTCCATGCGCTTCCCTGGGAGTGAAATTCCTAAATGGTTCAACCATCAGAGTTTCAATAGTCCGCTAAGAATTCGCTTATCTGCATGTGAAAAGTGGTGGAACATTGCAGGCTTTGTTATTTGTGTTGCGATTTCTAGCAAAACAGTTTATCAGGGACCAGAACTTTGTAAATTTACAATATACAAGAAAAGAAAGGAGGTTTGGGAGAGCTACTTTAGCCTTAAAGTCCCTTCAAATGTGCGTCTTACATCAGACCATCTTCACATCTTCTCTGTTGCCAA
The DNA here is from genome assembly GCF_041381405.1 of Jatropha curcas. Lineage (NCBI taxonomy): Eukaryota > Viridiplantae > Streptophyta > Magnoliopsida > Malpighiales > Euphorbiaceae > Jatropha > Jatropha curcas. The sequence goes on along the minus strand of NC_143153.1, from coordinate 169,365 downwards.
TCCCATTCCTATAGATCCTTATGAAGAAGAAAGTACGGCGGAGGTGGAGCTAACTTTCCGTGAATATATAATCAAGAGGTGTGGGATACGCATTGTACATTTGAAAGAAATAAAAGAATTAATCCAAACAAATGAACCTCTCAATCCTTTTGAAAATTGTCAAGAGAATTCTTACAGTGGAGAGGAAGACGATGATCCAGTGAGGGGTGATTTTCTATGGAAGACAATACCAATAGAGAACTGGAGGATAGAGTATTGGGGTTCATATCTGCAATTAATTTATACTTCAGGGAGGGAGGATTTTGTATGGACGTCAATCAAGATAGAGAGTTGGGGGATAGAGTATTGGGGTTCATATGGGAGAATGGTCACCTTGGAGGGATCTATTTGGAAGGATAGAGACTGGGAGAAGGAATGGCAGAATGGTTCTCCTGGAGGAATGTATCTTGGGGTTCGTATCTGCTAGTGATATACACACTTTAGGGAGGGACATGGGAGAATGTTATCTTGGAGGAACGTGTCATTTGCAGTAGGAGATAACGAAGGGAGGAGACAGATAAAGGATTGGGGTTCAAAATTTAACCTAAATGCAAGATTGTTCTCCTAAAAGCACCAAAAATAAGCAAAATGAGCTACAAAACCTATTATAAGATATCTGTATTTCTTTCTTGCATCATATTTTCTCAGGTTCACTTCGTGCTTTTCTTGTTCTAAGACGCAAAATTTAGGTTTTCTTTTTCTGGTTTAACCGCATGCAACTGAAGAGCTAAATAAAACGCAAATAAAACACGTTCCAGATAGCCATTGCTCTTTTTGATTTTCTTGTTTGAACGCTCTTTGGACTTTGATCAAATATGAGATGTAAGTGTAATACAAGTCCGAGCTCCATAATTAATTAATTTAATTCCAGAAAGAACAATCTCCTTAGACTCTCTAGACTGATAGATAGAGTAGGAACATTGAATCTTCAAAGGTTTGTGGTCTCCCAATTTCCATGAAAACGTGTATTAATGCATGTTTGAAAATATTGAATATTTGAATGCTCCAATTATATATTTCTACAATCATTTTTTGGTTTTGAATTATTCCAAACCTATAGAATATTTGTTAGTAAATTTCCATACAGCGTGAAAACATAGATATTAACCTAATTAATTTGTCATCTATCACCTACAGAAGAGAAGACCAAGGCTTGTGAAAGGCGGCTTTGTTATCAGTAAACCTAATAATAGTCTCTCAGGTTTGATTTCGTTGGACAATTTATTTTTTCTGTAAAAAAAAAAAAAAAAAAAAAACCAACTATTTTACCGTTTGATATTAATAAAAATCCAAAAATCCAACTACTTTAAATAAAAATTTCTTCATGAAAATTACATTTTAATCCTTCAAAATGTAGATAAAAATTATATTTAGCTCCCTATAAATTTTAAAAATTGTGTTTGGCTCCCTCAAACTAATTGTCCTGCTCCTGTTTGGCCTAATGGATTGACTGGCTGGCTGCATGCTCAATACGTAATTAATCTGTCTATCAGTCGTCTGCAAAAGAGAAGACCAAGAATTGTGAAAGGCGGCTTTGCTATCCTTCCTCGTGAAAAGAAAAAGACTCGTCAAGGAATAGGAACAGCACATGACGTGACATACCATATGATAAACTTTAATTATCCAATCATTGTACATTAACAACCCCTTATTAATTACTTGTTATTGAACAAAATGGATTCAGATATTGGTTGTACGGACGTCGTCCGCTGCTAGACCAGTGGAGGACTATAACAATCGGATGGCACAGGGACCACATCACCATCTTTGATTTTTGAAAGAAAGAACCAACCAACCAACCAACCAACCCACCCATAATTCTGATTTTGCTACTGTGACTGACCTATGTACATCAACTTTATTGAAAACATTTTATTTCTTTTTGGCAAATGTTTTTCATTTAGTATTTAATTATTTATTAATTTGTTGCAACTTGATGAAAAAAAAAATATATATATATTCTTAATTAGCTTGTCCAAATTAGAGACGGATGCTAAAATTTAATAAAAAGTCCAGGTTCCACCGACGCGTTGGGTAGGTTAGGCAGGTGTTGTCACTTGTATTCTACATACTATATGATGCCATTGGCCCCGCCCGCCATCAAAACATACACTTCCCTGCTTATTCTGCTTTCTGGTTTTCGTTGCTTGCTCGCTCATAGTATTATTTTTTTATTCTTCGTTCTAACTGATTCTATGGCTAACACCTGGAAGTATGATGTCTTCCTCAGTTTCAGAGGGGAAGACACTCGAAAGAACTACACCAGCCATCTTTACGCTGGTTTGTGTCAAAAGGGAATTCTCACTTTCAAGGACGACAAAGAACTCCAGAGAGGAAAAACCATTTCTCAAGAACTTATAAAAGCGATTAAAGATTCAAGAATTGCAATAATCGTTTTTTCAAGAAACTATGCAGAGTCGACGTGGTGCTTGGATGAACTGTCGGAGATTTACGAATGCATGAAAACGAAGGGACAAATGGTTATGCCTGTTTTTTACGATGTGGATCCATCGGAGGTGCGAAAGCAGAGTCGAGAATTTGGAAAAGCATTTGCTAAGCATGAGCTGCGTTTCAGTGACGATATTCAGAAGGTGAAACGCTGGAGAGTTGCGGTCACTCAATTGGCCAATCTTTCTGGCTGGGTTTCAGAAGATAGGTATTTTTCTTAATTTCTTTTTTCACTTTTCAATTACTATAATTTTAGTAGTTAAAGAATTTAATAAATAATAAATTTATAATTTTAATTAATCATAAAAAAGTTGAGTGTTTTCATAAACTTACAATATTAATTAATTCATGTATTTGGTCATAATATATATATATATATATATAATTTATTAGTTTTCACATTGCAACTTGTAAGGGGACTTACCTTATATTTTATCCTTTTGCATTGTATGGGAGAGAAAAAAAAAAAAAAACTTTTCAAACGAATAAATTAAGTTTTAAAATCGGTTCTCTGAATTTATCCACCTTATCAGACCAGATTTCATAATTATCAAAAAATACTTTAAAAAAATTATAAATTTCGAAATAAAATTAAAAAAATTAAATTAACAATCAAACAATGAGAGATGCTTGTAAGAATAAAAAAAACGTTAAATTATACTAAAATTTGTCAAAGAGACCTTAAAATTAAAAATAAAAGAAAATTTATTTTGTTAATAATAATTCTATATTTCCACCATCCCCGTCACAGAATTTTTTCCTTTAAAAAAATTTTAAAAAAAAGAAAAGAAAAGTAAAATAGAGGCCAAGTGGCCAACCACCATCGCGACTTGCGGTCGTCTAAGAAGTTACAGTGAAACAGTATGGCAGTTCCGGTGATTGTCGCAGGGAAGATCTGCGAAATTTAACCTTTAAAGACACAAAGCCAAGGTTGCCTATAAAACAGAACTGACAGTATGTAAACACGAACAAAACCAATCAAACAAACAAATACAATACCTCTTTGCTTCCACTTACGATATTCTTCAATCGCCAACTGAACGCTACATGATGGTGATTGCACAATATAAGGTATTGGGCTTTACAGTTTTCTGCTATTCTTGAGCTTTTTGGTTGTTTGGTTGCGTTTATCAATAACATCAAGACTTAAGCTTTTGTTATGTGAATAAGCAAATAGAAATCACGTTTGCACTGTGGTCGATGCTGCTTTTTAATCTTTCTTTTAAATCCTTTGCTATGATTGTCATGTTAGGCTAAGTCATTATAGGATATATCCTATTGTCTCATTTCCACTCAATTGAACGGTTTGGTGCTTAAAGATTTGATCTTTAGTTTGAATTTTTCTGAGCTCTTTTTTGGGGATTATATTTCTTTCTTTAACTAGCATGATCATGTGATAAACTGAAGTAAAATGGAAATTAATTAATTAGATTCGTATATAGGCTACAGGTTGGGTTGTAAGAACCTGCAGCTTTCACATTCCAAAATCTACACCCTTCTACATATCCATCTTACAACAAAATTAAGGATATAAGCATTTTCATTACTTATTATGATTAATTAATTATCAAATCATGTTGTTTTTCAAGTCAATATTGTCAGGCCTGTTGTTTGACTATACCCGTAACTGCTACCTTGCAGGCTTGAGTCAGAGGTTATTGAGGAAATTGTTAAGGACGTTCTTGGCAAATTGAGAAAATCAAGTTTAGCATCAAGTGTAGCGAACAATTTTGTTGGAATGAGTTCACGTTTGGTGGAGATGAGTATGTATTTAGACATGGGGCAATTGGATGATGTTCAGTTTATTGGGATTTGTGGGATGGGTGGTATAGGAAAGACAACAATTGCTAGAGTTGTCTATGAGGAATTATCTTCTCAATTTGAAGGTAGTAGCTTTCTTGCAAATGTTAGAGAAGTGCACCAGAAGCATGGTTTAGTTCCTTTACAAAAACAACTTCTTTCTGAAATTCTAGTCGATAGAAACATAGTTATTTGGGATGCTCATAGCGGAACTGATGAGATCCAGAATAGGCTGCACCACAAGAGGGTTCTTGTCATTCTTGATGATGTGAATCAATTGGAGCAGCTGAAATTATTAGCTGGTATGCATGATTGGTTTGGCAGTGGGAGTAGGATAATTGTAACCACTAGAGATGAACATTTGTTGACGAGTCATGGGGTAGATAAAATATATAGAGTTGAGGGATTAAGTGATGATGAAGCCCTCCGTCTCTTTTGTTTGAAAGCCTTTAAAAGTGATTATCCTGCAACTGATTATGTGGAGCTCTCTAAACTCTTTGTGAATTATTGTAATGGCCTTCCATTAGCTCTTGACGTTCTTGGCTCATTCTTGTTTCGTAAATCTATAAATGAGTGGATAAGTGCATTGAATAGATTGAAAGAAATTCCTAATCAGGAAATTTTGGAAAAGCTGTATATAAGTTTTGATGGATTGGAGGAAATAGAGAAGAAAATATTCCTAGATATTGCTTGTTTTCACAATGGAGAGGATAAAGATTATGTGATAAACGTATTGGAAAGTTGCGGCTACTATCCGGATATTGGAATAAAAATTCTTATCAATAAATCTCTCATTAACATTTCAAAAGAGAGAATATGGATGCATGATTTACTGCAAGAAATGGGTCAAGAAATTGTTCGGCAAGAATCGCAGGAAGAACCAGGCAAAAGAAGTAGATTGTGGCTTTACAAGGATGTCTCTCATGTTCTACAGAATGATTCGGTAAATGACTTAGTTCTATAAGTCCTTCTCAATCTATACAGGTTTATTAATTATTTTTTATTCATAGTGTTCGCTATTATTTCCTTTAAATCAGGGAACAGAACATGTTGAAGGAATAGTCCTAAATTCATGTGAACAAGAAGATGAGCAATTGAATGCTAAAGCCTTCATGAATATGAAGAGACTGAGGTTGCTTAAACTTCAAAATTTGCACCTTTCACAAAGCCTTGAGTATCTTTCAAATGAATTAAGATATCTCGAATGGGATGGATATCCTTTCAGATCTCTTCCATATAAGTTCCAGCCAGATCAACTTGTTGAGCTCCACATGCGCTTTAGTAACATGGAGCAGTTATGGAAGGGAATCAAAGTATGTTTTTTTTTTAATGTTTAGAATACTTGTAACTCATAGTCAATTAGGTCATTGATGCTAACTTTTAAAAGTTCAGCCATTTTAATCTTTTTTATTTGTCTTCACAGCCTTTAAAAATGTTGAAGGTTATCGATCTTAGTTACTCTGTTAACTTAATCAAGACCATAGACTTCAAGGGGGCCCCAAACCTTGAAAAGTTGTATCTTGAAGGTTGCACAAGACTCTATGAGATTCACCAATCCATTGGAATTCTGAAAAGGCTTGTATCATTGAACTTGAGGGGCTGCAAAAGCCTTGCAAGGCTTCCAAACAGCATATGTGATCTGAAGTCCCTTAGGTTTTTTAATTTGCAAGGTTGCTCAAAACTTGAGAAGTTGCCCGAAAGGTTGGGTGAAATGACAGGCTTGGAGAAGCTTAACGTAGGTGGAATTGTCACAAGACAACATTCATCCCCTAAGCTGTGGGATTTTCTTCTCCCATCACGGTTTTTGCCATGGAAGAATCCAAATCCAATGGCTATAATGTTGCCTTCTTTGTTAGTCTTACGATCTTTGAGGTCGTTAGATCTAAGTTACTGCAATCTGACAGAAGGCGCTCTTCCCCATGATCTAAGTTGTTTCCCATCTTTGAAAACATTCAATCTAAGTGGAAATGATTTTCATAGTATCCCTTCAAGCATTAGCCGGCTCTCTAAACTTGAGGATTTTCGGTTTGCTGATTGCAAGAGTCTTCAGGCTTTTCCAAGTCTTCCATCAAGCATTTTATATCTTAGCATGGATGGTTGCACTGCCCTGGAATCTTTACTACCTAGAAGCATCAGCAAACAATTTAAACTTGAAAATCTGTGTGTTATGGACTGTAAGAGGCTTCAGTTGTTACCAGATCTTTCATCAAGTATCTTATATCTAACTGTGGATGGATTGTCTGCAGAAGAAAGTATTCCAAATCCATTCGGAACACAGACTTCAAAAACTTCTTCATTGACATTTGTAAATTTCTTGAAATTGGTTGAGGTTCAAAGTGAAAACATTTCGGCTTTTACAAGGCTGACAAGTTATTTACATTACTTGCTAAGGCACGGCTCTCAGGTGTGTGTCCCTCTCTCACTTGTTCCTATTATCACACAGATATATCCATCATAAGTTTTTCTTTAGACATAAATAAACTGATAATTGATAATTTGTGTGCAGGGACTCTTTAATCCAAACTCTCAGATATCTATGTGTTTATCTGGAAGTGAAATTCCTGGTTGGTTCAACTATCAATCTACAGGATCTTCATTAGAGATACAGCTGCATCCATATTGGTGGACTAACAAGTGGATGGGATTTGCTTTTTGCATAGAGTTCGGATTTCATGAGCCTCCATCAGATGTTTCTACTATTTCTTGTGATCTGCACGCATGCATTTCACCAGACGAAGATTTGTTTCTGGGTCGTTCAACTGTACAAATCTCAAAGGACATAGATATTACATCAGATCAACTTTGGTTCAACTACATGCCGCGTAGTTCATTAACTTGTCTAGATAAGTGGGAAGCGTCCAATCACCTCAAGGTTACATTCTTCTCAGACCAATTAAGGGTGAAGCATTGTGGGTTCCGAGCAATATACAGTCGAGATGTTGACGAGTTAGTTCTGTGCAGCAGACCTTTTCAGAATTTGGGTCTCCCCATTTATGATAAGGTTGATAAACGAAAGAGGACGCTGGTGGAACATAATGAAAGTGGTGATCCGGATAATGAAACGCCTTCTAAGAGACAGAGAACGCTTGTAGTTCCTGAGATGAAAATCAGGCGCAAGAACCCAGAATGAGAAGAGAAAAATTTGATGGAAACATTATTAAGCAATGAATACTGTAAATGGTATTGTTAGGCATTTGAAGTTAATTGTATGTTTCTTTTAGTCTTGAATAAGGGTTGATGTTGATGCGATTGCCTTCATATTCATTGTTCTGTTTTATACTGACCTCATTCGTTCTTTTGTGGCTGAATATATAAATACACCTTGAATAATTTTATATTACTCTCGATATTTACTTTGACCTATTAAATTTCAATTTATAAAATTAAATATATTAAATACTTTAACTTGTAAAATTAAATTAAATAAACATCTATTACATAGTTCCCAGTGTGAAAATTATTATTATAAAAGTTATATTAACTACATAAATTATTGCTATTAATATGTAAAGATGTAAAATGTTAATAAAAGTTTAAAAGTTTAAATGCACGATAGTTCGCAGTATCACGAGATTAATTTATGTATTTGAACATTATTTTGTAGTCCTAAGTTTTGGTTAGAGTTGTGAGCAAGGAAAGAGAAAATTTTTTGATAGGCCAATAAGGGAAACAAAGAGACAAGTGTAGTGGGCAGGACATGACTTATTTGGCCAATTGGAATTGAAAAATCTTATTATGGGTCCAACAATTAGACTTTTCATATGGAAAAAACCTTGACTACTAGAAGAAGTGATGGAACCGTTTGTGGAGCACTCAATACTCGGTTTTGAATTTTCTCTTTCCATTTCTGTTCAAAACTGATGACTCTACTGGCTAGACATGATCCATTACAATGATTGCATTTGCCCTTTTCATTCTTCAATTACTACCATAAAATAAAAGTTACTCTCCCTAAGCAAGTTCCATTTGAGTTTAACGGAAAATATTATTTATAGATTTTAAAATAAGATTAATCTCGTATAAAATAATATGAGAATGCTCATAATAAAATTAAAAAAAAAATCCCATGGATTGGAATTATTAAAGTAATGATTTTTAGAAGTGAAAAAAAAAATAATAATAGAGCAGATAGAATTGGTCATCCGTCTGATTTCTCACGCGTTGAAATGCAGATTAGGAAAACTTTATATGGTCTTTTTTTGAATGAAGAAACAATATATAAAATGACAGTCCAATTTAGATTTCAGAAATAGCATCTGAAACTGAAACCTACGACTTGTTCCTCTTACCAAGACGACCTTGACTGATGTGAAACGTCAGCACAAGTACATGTACACAACACTCAACTCAGTTAGGCGACGCGTTTTAAGTTGAAACTTGAAAATGGCTTCCTTTAAACATATCCATATATATATAGATGTAATTAATGCTATCCTAAAACCTCACATCATATATCAGAATTCCCTTTTCTTCTAATAGTAATAATTATTACATTGTATCCATTCTTTTATACTTTTATTAATGGCTTCTGTTACTCTTCCATGCAAATATGATGTCTTTCTCAGTTTCAGAGGAGAAGATACTGGAAAGAATTTTACTAGCCATCTTTATTCTGCTTTACATAAAAAAGGAGTTATTACCTTCAAGGATGGCCATGATCTCGAGAGGAGAAAATCTGTTTCTCAAGAAATTCTTAACGCAATTCAAGAATCAAGAATTTCGATTGTCATTTTTTCAAGAAATTTTGCTTCTTCTAAATGGTGCTTAGATGAACTAGTCGAGATTTCTAAGTGCATGAAGGAGAAGGGACAATTAGTGTTGCCTGTTTTCTACAGTGTGGATCCATCTGAGGTAAGAAAACAGACGGGCAGATTTGGAGAATCTTTTGCTAAGTATGAGCAAGAAAATACTGGCAAGGTTCAACAATGGAGACTTGCAGCAACCCAATTGGCGAATCTTAGTGGATGGGATTTACAAGACAGGTCAGTTTCATGTTGTTTTCCCATCTATATATTTTTTTCTTTCTTTAACAAAGCTCAATTCCAATTCCTCTTCTGCATAAACAACTTATGCGTTGATTAATTGTAATTAAGAAGACTAAAACTTGCTCTGATTTAAAACAAACTGAAACAGAAACATATATTTTTTAAAATAAAATGATTTTATCAATAAAAAAGAAGTTCTTGAAGTTTTTACTTGCACTCCGTCCTTATTAGACAAACCTTTTCAAATTATATATAAAACAAATCACACCTAACTCTTTAGATAATATTGTTATCTTATTGCTCATTGTTCTCTGTGTGTAAAAGTATTTCTTACTTTACTACAGGCAGGAGTCAGAGCTTATTGCAGAAGTTGTTGAAGAGGTATTAAAAAAATTAAGGAAATCAAGTCATAGATTCTCAGGTATAAAAAAGAATTTAGTTGCAATGAGTTTACATATGGAGGAAATGAATTCTTGCTTAGGCGAAGGGAAGTTAGATGATGTTCGCTTTGTGGGAATTTGTGGTATGGGTGGCATAGGCAAGACAACAATTGCTAGAGCTGTCTATGCAGACATATCTAGTGAGTTTGAAGGAAGTTGCTTTCTTGCAAATGTTAGAGAAGTTGAAGAGAAACATGGTTTAGTTCGTTTGCAAGAACAACTTCTTTCTGAAATCCTTATGGAAAGAAACATAACAATTTGGAATGCTCATAGTGGAATAAATGAGATAAAAAGCAAGTTACGTCATAAAAAGGTTCTTATTGTTCTTGATGATATAAATCAATTAAACCAGTTAAAATCATTAGCTGGAATGGTTGATTGGTTTGGAAATGGAAGTAGGATTATAATAACTACTAGAGATGAACATTTGTTACTAAGCCATGGAGTGGAGAAAATTTATAGAGTTGAAGGACTGGATCAGGATGAAGCTTTTCGTCTCTTTTGTTCGAAAGCTTTCAAAAATGATTATCCTACAGAAGAGTTTTTGGAGCTATCCAACCATTTTGTAAACTATGCTAATGGCCTTCCTTTAGCGCTCGACGTTCTTGGTTCTTTTTTATTTGGTAGATCTATAAATGAGTGGAGAAGTGCACTGGAAAGGCTAAAGGAAATTCCCAACAGAGAAATTTTGGATAAGTTGTACATAAGCTTTGATGGATTACAGGAAATAGAGAAGAAAATATTCTTGGATATTGCTTGCTTTTTCAAAGGGGAAGATATAGATTATGTGACCAAAGTATTGGAAAGTTGTGGTTTCTATCCAGAAATTGGAATGAGAGTTCTACTCAGTAAATCTCTTATTGCAATTTCTAATGATAGGATATGGATGCATGACTTGCTTCAAGAAATGGGCAGAGAAATTGTTCGACAATCTTGCTATGAAGAACCAGGAAAGCGAAGCAGATTGTGGCTTTACAAAGATGTTTATCATGTCTTGTCGAAAAATACGGTAAATAATTTGTCTTTTCATACCACAATGCAACTAAAAACTACTGGTTAGATATATTTTGTTCTCAGTTTTCATTGTTCTCGTCCTTTAATGTTTAGGGAACCGATCAAGTTGAAGGCATTGTCCTAGATTCATGTGAACAAGAAGATGAACATTTGAGTGCTAAATCTTTCATGAAAATGAAAAGGCTGAGGCTTCTCAAACTCAAAAATCTACATTTCTCCGAGGGTCTTGAGTATCTTTCTAATAAGCTCAGATATCTTGATTGGGATAGATATCCTTTCAAATCTCTTCCATCCAATTTCCAACCGGATAAACTTGTTGAGCTCCATATGCGATGCAGCAACATTCAACATCTATGGAAGGGAATTAAAGTATGTATTAACTATTTCATTTTGAGGTCATTAATGTTTTGTGCTTCAATTATTTAAATTGATTTTATATACTTCTTCACAGCCTTTGAAGATGTTAAAGGTGATTGATCTTAGTTACTCTGTTAACTTAATCAAGATCATGGACTTCAGAGAAGTGCCAAACCTTGAAAAGCTGAATCTTGAAGGTTGCACGAGACTATATGAGGTAGATGAATCCATTGGAGTTCTTAACAGGCTCACTATAATGAATTTGAAAGACTGCAAAGGTCTTGTCAGGATTCCAAATAGCATATGCGATTTGAAGTTACTTAAGGTTCTTATTTTGCAAGGCTGCTCAAAACTTGACAAATTGCCTGAAAGGTTAGGAGATATGGCAAGTTTGGAGAAGCTTAATATCGGCGGAATAGCTGCGAGAGAACTTACAAATGCTAAACTATGGGATCTTGTTATTCCTTCATGGTTATTGCCAAAGAAGAATCAAAATTTGATTTCTTTTTTGCCCTCTTTGTCAGTTTTAAGCTCTTTGAGAACATTAGACTTAAGTTACTGCAATCTGCTGGAAGGAACACTTCCTAATGATCTGAGCTGCTTCCCATTCTTGCAAACATTAAATCTAAGCGGAAATGACTTTGTCAGCATTCCTACGAGCATTATCAGACTTTCGAAACTTGAAGACCTACGGTTTGCTGATTGCAAGAGGCTTCAGTCATTGCCAAATCTTCCATCTAGTATTTTGTATCTCAGTACGCATGGTTGCTCTTCCTTAGGAGCTTTGCTTCCAAGAACTATCACTAGCCATTACAAATTGGAAAACCTTTGTTTTCCTAATTGCGAAAGGCTTCAGTCTATGCCTGGTCTTGCATCAACTATTGTCAATCTAAGTGTTGAAGGTTTAACCGCACAAGAAACTTTCCAAAATCCACTTAAAAAAGAGGATTCGAAACATTCATCATTAACTTTCGTGAATCGCATCCAGTTGGTTGAGGTTCAAGGCAAAAATTGCACAGCTTTTGCGAGGGTGACAAGTTACCTGCATTTCCTGCTAAAGCATAGCTCCCAGGTTTCTCTCCTTGAACATAAATACTTTTTCTTTTTCAAAATAGACTTTAAGAAATAAAGATTATGACCAACAATTTTTCATTTTTATTTTCTAACATTAATGCAGGGATTATTTAATCCAAGCTCTCATGTATCAATGTGTTTAGCTGGAAATGAAGTACCTGAATGGTTCGACTATATGGGCATGGGATCTTCATTAGAAGTGGAGCTGCCTCCATATTGGTATAGTAACAAGTGGATGGGGTTTGCAATTTGTGTAGTTTTCGAACCCAATGCGCTTTCATTATCGGAAACTGCTAGTCTTTCCTGTGATTTGCACGCATATATGTCAGATCAACCATTATTTCTAGGTCGCCAAAGCACAGAAATCTCAGGGGATACTGCAGGCAATATGGCAGAGAAAATTTGGTTCAACTTCATACCAGGCAGCTCTTTAAACGGTGTAGCTTGGGGTGAAGCATGTAGAAAAATAAAGATGACATTTTTTTCAAATGGATTGAAGGTGAAGTACTGTGGGTTTCGCATAATATATGAGCACGATGTTGGTGAATTAATCCAATGCAACAGGCTTGAGAACTTGGGTTTCCCCTGTCATAACAATTCTGCTACAAGCAAGAGAAGCCATGATGATTATTGCAGTGACAGTATCGATAGTGAAAGTGGCAACTTTGTTAAGAGAATGAAAATGCCTTGAAGTTACACTGTGACAATGATACTCTCAATCTCTATACTCTGGAAGATTGGTTGTCAGTTTTTAAGTTGCATGGAACTAGAGTACTCGTGCAAATTAAACTAAAGTATATATATAATATATGTTTAGTTTAATTTTTATTCTTTTTTTCTATATCGATATCCATAAAGACGAAGTTTGCATCATAAATAATGTTTGAAATGCAAGCTGTTTTATTAAATAGGAAAAGTTTATTTCATAGCTAACGTTGTTATTAAAAAAACTAATGTTTACATTCCAAAGGATGAGACGAGATTTTAGATATTTTTTTCCTTTAATCAGAAGTTTTGAATTCAAGCCTTGAGAGTATAAAGTCTCTTTAGACACTAAAGAAAACTAATTCTTTAAAATAATAATATTATTATTGGCTGGTTGAAGCATATTTTATTCTCCTTATGAATCATATAACAAGAACTTTTAACGAATATATTAATAATATCACTATTAATAATATCGCGCTTGTAAACTCTAAAAGTATATTATTTTTTTCATCATTTATTTTATAAGTTAAATATACATCCATAATATACATATATATATATATATATATATATATATATATATATATATAAAATATTTTGAGGCTTTGACTAACTTAATCCTTATCAACAATAGATTCTTCTTTGGCTTTCCTTTAATTTTAAAGCATTTATTAAGTGCCCGCGTGAAAGCATTTTGGCTTCTTTCATATTTTATATCTTTTCATATGTTAATTATTTTATAGCGAAACAAGAACAAGCCAAAGAGCAAATGAAAAACAAACATTTTCTAAATCTGCTTGTATCATGGAGCGGATTTGATTGTGTAACATTCGAAGAGATCTACAAACATAGTAGGAAACGAAAAAGGAAACTTTCTCATGGCTTCTGCTGCTGCTGCACAAGAATGGAGATATGATGTGTTCCTTAGTTTCAGAGGTGCAGACACTCGAAAAAATTTTACTAGCCATCTGTATAAAGATTTGACTGGAAAGGGAGTCGTCACCTTCAAGGATGATAGAGAACTTCCAAAAGGAGAGTCCGTGCCTCAACAGCTCCCTAAAGCAATACAAGATTCAGGAATCTTGGTTGTCATTTTCTCACAAAATTATGCTAATTCCACTTGGTGTTTGGATGAACTTGTAAAAATTTTTGAATGCAAGAAAGCTGGGAGGCAGACCGTTTTGCCTATTTTCTATGATGTGAGTCCACATGATGTGCGAAAGCAGGATGGTAAATTTGGAGAACCCTTCACTGAGTATGAAAAACTTTTCAAAAACAACTTTCAGAAGGTCCAAGAATGGAGAGTTGCATTAACGGAGGTGGCCAACCTCTCTGGATGGCATCTAGGCGACAGGTTGGAACAACTTCTTTCTTCTTTTTTTAATTTTTAGACCCTTTCCTTGTTCACTATTCTCATTAAGTTCTTGCTGCTTTTGATTAATCAGATTACTCTACATTTAATTAAATTGGAAAACATTAACAGTTCTAGACACAGCTTTTACTAACAAAAAAAGTTCTAAATGGTATTAATGAAAGTCAATAATTACTTATTGTTAGGGAAAAGAGACAGAAAATTAAGAAAAGACAGATCTGGAACTATATATAAAATACTAGAAATTTTTTTTCTTTTCTCATTGATCCATACATATTCTTGAAAAAAAACTAATTTAAAACATGACTTCTATTTAATTTATATTTTTCTGAACATAACACCTCTGCCATTACAGGGATGAGTCAGAGTTTATTCAAGATATTGTTGAGGCCATACTTAGACGATTGAGAAGATCAAGTCATAGCATTGCCAAGGATTTTGTGGGAATGGAGTCTAGGTTGGAGAAAATGTATGATTCTTTGGACCTAGAGCAATTGAATAAAGTTCGAATTATAGGGATATGTGGGATGGGAGGAATAGGTAAAACAACTATTGCTGGTGTTGTTTACAAGGATATTCGTTGGCAATTTGAAGGTAGTTGTTTCCTTGGAAGTGTTAGAGAATCTTTTGAAAAAAATGGTATAGTTTTTTTACAGAAACAACTTCTATCTGCAACACTAATGTATGACGGCATACCAGTATATGATGTTTATGGAGGAACTGATGAGATAAGAAATAGATTTTGTCGTAAAAGGATTTTGGTCATTCTTGATGATGTAGATCACCTGGAGCAATTAGAGTCATTGATTGGAAGAAGGGATGAAAATTGGTTTGGTATTGGAAGTAGAGTCATAATAACAACAAGAGATGAACATTTATTGAAACAATATGGAGTAGATGAGACATACTGTGTTGAGGGGTTAAATTATGAAGATGCTTTTGAACTCTTTTGCTCAAAAGCCATCAAGAATAATTCTCAGGAGGAGGAATACCGAGAGCTTTGTCATGAGTTCGTAGAATATGCCAGCGGCCTCCCTTTAGCTCTTAAAGTTTTAGGTTCATCTTTGTTTGGTCAATCTGTGAAGGAATGGAACAAGACATTAGATAAATTGAAAAAAATTCCAAATGAAGAAATTCTAAGCAAGCTTCAATTAAGTTATGATGGGCTTGACAGAACATCACAAGAAATATTCCTTGATATTGCATGTTTCTTCAAAGGAATGGAGACAGATTATGTGTTAAAAGTACTAGAAAGTTGTGGATTCTTCCCAGATAGTGGAGTAGGAGACCTCATTGATAAATCTCTCATAACTATTTATTATGGACGTGTGTGGATGCATGATTTGATTCAAGAAATGGGAAGAGAAATTGTTCATAAAGAATCTCGTGAAAACCCAGGGCTACGTAGTAGAATATGGCTTGACAAGGATGTCTCTCACATTCAAGTGAAGAACATGGTAAGCAATACTTTGTAGTTACAGACTATATTCCATTCAATAACTTAAAATTTTGAGATATCTGATTTTATGTTTGTCTCTTGTTTCTTATATACCTTCGATTGTCAGGAAGCAAATGTTAAGGCTATAGTCTTGCATTCCTGGAAACAAGAGGAACAATTGAATGCTAAACTCTTCTCCAGAATGAAAGAGCTAAGATTACTCATACTCCGAGATGTACCCGCGTCTCAGGATATTGAATATCTTTCCAATGAATTAAGGTATTTGGAATGGTATAAATATCCTTGTAAATCTTTTCCATCAAATTTTCAACCAGGTAAACTTGTCGAGCTCCATATGAAATGCAGCAATATTGAACAACTATGGAAGAGATCAATTAAAGTAAGTGTTTCTTTATTTCTTTATTTTAGTGTCTATTACAATGTCATGATATATATGTATAATACATTTTTTTTGGTATATCTTGTTACAGCCCGTTAATGAGTTGTTGAAGATCATTGATCTTAGTTACTCAAGAAGTCTAATCAAGACCCCGGACTTTCAAGGGCTCCCGAATCTTGAGGAGTTGAATCTTGAAGGGTGTGAGAGCCTGCGTGAAGTACACCAATCTATCGGAGTTATGAAAAGGCTTGTTTTTCTGAACCTGAAGAACTGTAGAAACCTTGTGGCTCTTCCGAGTAGCATGTGTAACTTGAAGTCCCTTCAGACTCTTATCTTGAGTGGTTGTTCAAAACTTATAAAACTTCCAGATAGGTGGGAGGATATGACCTGTTTGGAGAAGCTTGATGCAACTGGGATTGGTATGGAACAATTGGAATTAGCTGAACAATGGGATTTCCATCTCCCACCATGGCTGATGTCTTGGACTTGGAAGAATCCACATCCTATGGCAATTGTGTTTTCTTCAGGTTTACCCGCTTTGAAAGAACTAAATGCAAGCTACTGCAACCTCCCAGAAGGAGCCATTCCCAATGACCTCAGTGTCTCCTTCCCCTTCCTGGAACGTCTCAATCTAAGTGGAAATAATTTTGTAAGCTTACCATCAAGCATCAGTAATCTTTCCCATCTTGATTCTCTCGAAGTATCTAATTGCAAGAGGCTTCAGTTATTGCCAGATCTTCCATCGACAATTACAAGTCTACATGCCAATAATTGCACTTCTCTGGAAAATCTTCCAAATGTATCTGAAAAACAAAATAATCCGGTGAATATTTTGATGGAATTCTCAAATTGCTCCAAATTGAATGATAATTATCAAGGGAATATCAATGTGGCATTTACATGGCTGAAAAGTCACCTTCTTTTTCTGCTAGTAAGTCGTTGGGTGCTTAGCATGCGACGTGAAAGATATTGCCCAAAGGTATCTCTCTCAAATCATTCTTTCCTTTCTTTTTTATCCCTATGAACTTTTTTGTGCGTGTCAAGTACTAATACATTATAGTTAATAATTGTTCATGCAGAAAGGGTACTATCTAGGTGAGCCACATTCGCTCATGTTCCTTGACATCTCTATGCGGTTCCCTGGGAGCGAAATTCCTGAATGGTTCAACTGTCAGAGTTCCAGCAATCCGCTGACAATACTCCTACCTCCATGTGAAAAGTGGTGGAACATTGCAGGTTTTGTTATTTGTGTTGTGATTTCAGGAAAAGCAGTTTATGATGGAGAGCGACCTTGTAAATTTATACTGTATGAGGAAAACAAGGAGGTTTGGAACAACTACCTTAGTCTTAAATTCCCTTCAAACGATGTGCCTCTTACATCAGACCATCTTTACATCTTCTCTGTTGCCAATCCCATTCCCATTAAATACCCTTCATATGTGCGTTTTGAATCAGGCCACTGTTACAGCTCCCCTGATGCCAGTCCCATTCCCAGAGATCCTCATGAAGAACAAGGTGTAACTAAGGTCGAGCTAACTTTCGATGAAAATGTAATCAAAAGCTGTGGAATACGCATTGTACGTGCGAACGAATTAAACGAATTAATCCAAAAAAGAAAACCTTCAAAAGAAGATACAGAGTTGGGATTGAAGTCAAAGAGGGAGAGGAAGATAAGTTGGTATCTGGAATTAATTGATAGCTCAAGTGCCAATCCGATTCCCATAGATCCTTGTGAAGAACAAAGTGTAACTGAGGATACAGAGTTTGGATTCAGGGAATTGAGGCGTTCGTATCTGGAACTAATCGATACAGTAATTTGGAAGACGACACGGAGTTGGGAGAGGAAGTTAACAAGTTATTCGAGTGATAGTGGGAAATATGTGTTTACAGAAATAGTGGGTTATAACAGGGAGTTGGGAATAAGGGAGTTAAATCAGTTAATAGATACTTCTACTCTGACGCTTTCATATTCGAGATTACATTTTACAGGTTTGAAATCAATATTTTCGGACATGGGAATAACAGAATCACGTGATACTGATGATATTGATGATTCTATTGTGACTTCTATTACGAGGCCTTGGTATCAGAAATTAATTGATACTGTGATTTGGAAGAAGGGGAGACAACGCAGAGACGTTCGTATTTGGTATGAGTGAGTGATGAAGTTTCTGTTAATTGACGTTAAATCAGAAAACTATTTGGAGTTTTGGATAATGGTGGCAGTTAGTTAGTTAGTTGGAAGTACAGTTAGCATATCCTACTGAGATATCCTTTGATGCTATTATGCTCGTAGAATCTTCTTCTTCCTCATATTTGCTACTACATTATTAAAAGACAGACAAAACAATGTTAACCATTCAATTGGTAGTTGCAGTGATTGTACATAGACTTGGTCGTAGATGATTTACACTACCACCTAACAGTCATGTATTGTTTTGCTGGTTACTGGTTAGATACAATGCAAACCATAAATACGTGGCAAGGCTGTCGCTTTCATGGATAAAACCAAGCCAATCCCTTTACCTTCTATTTATCACTCTATTTTACCATTATTTACATTTATGCCCCTATACTCTTTTTTTTTTTTTTTGTTCCTCTTTATAAACAACACGTTGTTGAATTTGAAAAGCTAAATTAGGATGGACTTTCACTTTGCAAGAAAAATTTCTACACTAAAATATTGTCTTAATGTTAATATTTTTATTTCAATTCAATAAAAGAAAATCAAAACTTAATTCTCATCTAAATATCTTCTCTCATTTAATATTCTTCCATGAAAGTGTATTTAAAATAGTAATTAGAGATGTATTACTGCGAATTATATTTAATTGTTAACAAATAATCATATTTTATTTTTATTATTTTTACTTAAAATTTAATAAAATTATACTTAGAATATAAAATAAATATAGATTCAAAATTTTGTTAAATGTAAATTGAACTATATTTCAAGTTTAATTGATTAACTGCTGAAACAAACTGTTTCTAATATTTTCATGATTAATTCTAAATAGTAATTACAAAAAAAAGAGTAGTGGAACGAGTATTTATTCATAAATCAGAAAGGCGGCCTAATAAATTAAAAGTACAAGGACCAAAGTACAAAATTTGGTCCACAGTCTCCATTGTTCTCGTATCTACCCGTTTTTGTCCAAAAACTCTAGTCTATTTCAATTTGACCAACTGCAAACACACTGTCACTGCAAGCTAGCATTTTCTTGCCGCTCTTGCTCCTTTGTGATCCCAATCCAGAGTCATTGTCCGCGTCAAGCAAAGGATGCTGCTAGATTGCGGTTTCTGCCCTTGTTTCGGAAGTCCGAACGCCGTGGATAGTGAACCCGACCGTGACCCAATCCTACTAGTTTCCGGAATCGGAGGGTCTATTCTCAATTCCAAGAGCAAAAAGTTCGGGTTCTCGACCCGGGTTTGGGTCCGGATTCTTTTAGCTGACTATGAGTTCAAGAAGAGAATATGGTCTCTTTATAATCCCAAGACAGGTATCATTTTCTTTTCATGTATGCACGTATCGTATTTGGTTGCTATGAATAAAAAAACAAAAAAGGATTTTGTGTACTAGTATTGCTATTTAACTTTTATAATATGCAAAAGATTTTAAATTTTTGGTGAACAAAGTTTGAACCTTTAAGGTAAAATCTGCTCAAATTTAATTTAAATTTTGCGGTTTGGTGGATATGATACTGTTTATTTTTCCAATGGCTTAATTTTGAACTTATTGTCAATGCTTACAGGCTTGCCTGGTTTGTTAGCTTATGTTTTACAGTTCTAAGGTTTCTTGTCCACTTTTCGTCTTCTTTTCCAGGTTGTACAGAAGTATTGGATGATAGCACTGAACTCGAAGTCCCTGATGATGATTATGGGCTGTATGCAATTGACATTTTAGATCCGTCATGGGTAAGATTGATATTGTTCATTGTCATTTGTCTTTAACTTAGCAATTACTGAAGAAGTTGTTTTTTACGCAAAGTTTCTCTCTTTGCACTCTAGCACGGTTTACTGCAATTAAGGGGAAAGAATTGCAGTACTAGTAAGATTGATATTGTTCAGTTCTATTGATATTTACTTAATTATAAGTTCTTTTACTGCATATGTCACTATCTTCTTAGTATCACATACCCGAAACAGTATTTTTCTGTTATATGTTGCTGATGTAAAATTCGTCCATGTTCCAGTTTGTTAAATGTATGCACTTGACAGAGGTATATCATTTCCATGATATGATTAATATGTTCATTAAATGTGGATATAAGAAGGGAACCACACTATTTGGACATGGCTATGATTTCCGGCAAAGCAATAGGTAAGCTATTTTCCACTCATTTTATGTGTGTGTGTATTAAGTTGTTTTTTCAGCTGTCATCTGTCATGTTACTATATCTTTTGCAGCTTTACATAAATTTAATATTGTCTGACTACTCTTTTAAGGTTTTTACATATTATCTATAGTTAATTTCAGGCCATAAGTTTTTTTATTATTGGCAGAATTGACAAATTAATGGAAGGACTTAAATCAAAGCTGGAAACTGCTTATCAAGCTTCTGGGCATAGAAAAGTTAATATAATTTCGCATTCAATGGGCGGACTGCTAGTGTCATGTTTCATGTCACTTCATGCAGATGTATGCATAATGTTTCCTGAAGCACTGTCATGTTTCATGGAACATCATGGATAGAAGTATAATCCCTTCATTGGGCATAAAGGGGCATTATCAATTTATTTTTTTAACTTGTTTATTGCAGGTGTTTTCAAAGTTAGTGAACAAATGGATCTGCATTGCAACCCCTTTTCAAGGTACTATAAATTACATAATGTTTTTGAGCAGCAAACATGCATTAAACAGAGATGTTAGTTTCCTGAAAATATATCTTCATTATTAACTTTTGTTTGTTTTAGATATGTTCTTAGTTGTTTATAAGACCTCCTCCTTTTCGTATTCAAACCTTTTGCGCGTGAAATCTATGATGTATGCCATGGCTTACCCTCTAATTGAATTGAATTGTAGGGAAGGTCGATAATATGGACCCTAATAATCTAATTCCAGTCTTCTTTGTTACAATTTGATATTTTTTTTTCCTGATTTTTCTTTCTCGTAGTTTTGAATTATTAAATCAAACTTGAGAATTGATTTCATAAGCTAACAGGTGCACCGGGATGTATCAATGATTCCTTGTTAACTGGGTTACAGTTCGTTGAAGGCTTTGAGAGCTACTTTTTTGTATCTAGATGGACAATGCACCAGCTGGTAATCTTCTTTTCTGGCACTTGGGCTGGTCATATGTAACTTAAGTGTTAGATGATCTCTTAGTTTTCTTTGTGCATAATATTGTGATGATATTTGGTGAAAAATTCATTTGTGGATGTGCTTGTCCTTTTTGCATATAGTTGGTTGAGTGCCCATCAATCTATGAAATGCTAGCAAATCCATATTTTAATTGGAAAAGACAACCGCAAATTCAAGTTTGGCGAGAGCAATCAGATGGTGATGAAACTTCTATCAAGTTGGAGTCCTATGGTCCACTTGATAGTATCAGTTTCTTCCAGGAAGCATTGAAGAATAATGAGGTAACGTTTTTTATTCTTGCAAACAATCTTAGATTTGGTCATGTCATAACATGGTCTGTATGCTGGGGTTTTGGTAAAAGTATATAGTTTAGCATCAAGATATCTGTATCCACTCCTTGTTGATGCATGGACAAGTTAGAGAATAAGCTACAACTGAACAAACTTACTCAATAACGGCAAATTGTGGAAAGAAGGGCCATGAATGGATTTGAGGTCGAAACGGTGACACCTTTTTTCTTTGCTCTCTCTCTCTCTCTCTCTCTCTCTCTCTCTCTCCCTCTCTCTCTCTCTCTCTCCCTCTCTCTCTCTTTTAAGTTCCATTTCCAACATTAGAAAGGTATCCAAACAAGAAAAAAGCAGATGAAGAAGTTAAAGGAACCATTTTGATTGTCATCTGGCTTTTTGTTTAGATCTGTAATTTGCATTCCTTATTTTCACACCAGCTATATTTTGATTACTTTTTTCTTGCTTTTGTAGCTAACTTATGATGGAAATACATTTGCTCTACCATTTAATTTTTCCATCCTCAAGTGGGCTGCTGGTACGCGCCAGATTCTCAATGATGCTCAACTGCCAAAAGGAGTTTCCTTCTATAACATTTATGGGATATCATTTGATACTCCTTTCGATGTTCGGTATGATTTACTTTGGGAAATGAGTTAAATTTTATTTTGTGCTAATGTTCTTTATTTGAGCTGCTTTGATGTATCTATACATAATGCAGATACGGTACAGAGACCTCTCCAATCAAGGATTTGTCTGAAGTCTGTCACACTCTGGTAAGTGGTTAATGTGCAGATGACTACATGATGCTACTAAAACAGTCATCCTACATAAGATTGCTATTTTAACCTCTTTGAGGCACGGACACGGACACAGAACATGACAATAACACAATCCTGACATGAAAATGCAGCTATTTTTTGAGAAAATAACAGATGATAGGTGTGCTTCTTCATATATGATCCAGATGTAGTTATGGTCATAATAGTTTAAACTTGATAAGCTAATGTAATTCTCTCTTGATATAGTATTTCATAGTCTTGATTTACCTGTTATCTTAGACCTAGGACACAATTTCTTGTTTCATATATAACTCCTGTTTTTCTGAAAAATAATTTGTCACAGCCCCATTATTCTTATGTGGACGGAGATGGAACCGTTCCGTCTGAATCAGCTAAGGTATTGTCCCAAACCTTTCACTCAGGCATTTATATTCAACCTAAAAGCATTTTTCAAAGGATGTTGCTTTTATTTCCTGTACCTTGATTAAATACCAATGGTCTTTCCATTCCTCAGGCGGATGGATTCGAGGCAGTTGAGAGAGTGGGAATTGCTGCAACTCACCGTGGACTGCTACGCGACAAACAAGTATTTCAACTTATCCAAAAATGGTTAGGAGTTGAGAATAAGCAGAAGCTGGCTAAGCATTCAAGGACATCCAGAGTAATGGATGCTTCTTCAACTTCTCATGTTAATGCATGAACATATTTTCTGCTTGAAAATATATGCATTCTGTATTCAATATTCATTTGTTCATGGAGGCCTTATTCTGTATGAGTACAGTGGCAAAATTTGTTGTTGAGAGAGTAATATGCTCAATTTACTTCCAAGTACATAAAGAATCGCTTATCTAGACTTTGAAGTCTCAAGCGCAATATACACAGTAACAGTTTAATTAGTTGGTACCAATTAGTCAGAAAAAACATAAATAATAAAAAATTAGATCGACTTATGAGGTCCAAAGAATCTGGGCCTAATTGTGGGCGGACCCTGGCCCAAAGAGAGAAGCATTTGAAAAAAAAAAAAAAAAAAAAGAAGTAATATTTTATGTTACTGTGTGAATGTTTATGGGTCAGAAGTCAGAAAATAGATAAGTTGGTTCCTTAAATAAGCAAAAGAAACCACACCAACCAAATGGGATAATATTAATTTCTTCAGTACCTAGAAATTTAAGTAAATTTTCCCTAATTAAGCAATAAAAAGTTTGACAAATTGCATGATTAACATGTACAGTTTGAAGCCAGCAGAGACAAATTAAGTAATAAAATGATATATTGATGGAATCGGGCGGTGATTAATTAAGTAATATATATATAAAAAATATTATAAAAGGAACAGAAACATTTCTAATTAGTATAATTAGATAGACGCAAGTAGGCCCTATAGGCTATACACCAACTATTTTGACTTATCCTAATTTAATTTTACAGTTGGTGTAATCTGTAATGTATTAAGATCACCTTAATTAAATCACACGCAACAATATGCACCTTGCTTGCTTGGTGTAATGTGAATGTTCATGCATATGTTTACACATGCCAAGGCCTTATTAGGGGAGAAGATCAATTTAGGGCATTGGGGTACCAATAATGATTCAACCCTTTAATCTAAGACCATATTTATATAATTTCAAGAAATATATATAATATTATTTCAAGATTAGAGTTCTGTTCGATAAAATCAGTTGTTCTAATAGTTATCGATTGTTTTAATAGCTGCAGTTATTTCTAGAAGTTATTGGTTATTTTAATAACTGTCAGCTGTTTTTGAATATTAGAAGACTTATACATCGCTCAACTCTAAAACTTACTTAGTATTGGCGTTTGATCTCTTCTATATTTCAAGAATATGTGTTTTAAATTTACATAGGGTTTTGAAATTTAAATGGAATATGGAGTTAAAAGATAGTATAAACATAATTAGCAAAGTCCAAGTCAAAAAAGTTTGAATCCCAACCCTACTTAGGGTTTTGAAAATAAAAGAAAGAGACGAGAATGAGCATTCCTAGGAGTTGTTAGCTTATGAGAGGATTCTATTTGAGATAGTATAGAGACAGTCACAGACACGCATGAGTCTTGTACTAATATTTTAACTCTAAATGCTGCCATTACACAAAATATTTTAACTCTCTTTCTCCTTTGACTTGACTTGTTCTTATATATATATATATATATACATGTATATACGTTGATATTGAAACGGGTAAAAAAAGAAAAAGAAAAAGAAAATGGAGGACAAAGAACTGGGTTCTTTTTGATCTCTAAAAAGGAAGAGCTTTTGTTTTTCTTTCTTGGAAATGCCCTGATGAGAGTTGGAGAAGAGGTGGGAAATGGGATTTGGTATCATACAGATAGAGATAGAGTAAAGAAGAGAAGAGAAGAGAAGAGAACGTATAGTTTCCGAGGAGGCACGGGTGGGTGCTCCGCTGATTTCTCCAATGCAATCCCAGTTCCCACTGGCTCTTTCTTTGGTTTTTGAGCTTTGTCAGTATATTTTAGAGTATAATTCTTGTACTGTTCTGTAGCCACAAAAATAGTCCAATATAGTATATCTTCCCAATATAAAATCATAAAAAACGTTCAATTTTTTTTTTTTAAAAAAAAAAATTGTTTTATTAGTTCTTCTGCTAATTTTAAATAAGTGACAAAACTATCTATTTGAAGAGTGACATAATCACATTCTAATATTAGCCTGCCTGACTGTGATCCATAATTTTAAATTGGAAGTCGAAGCATTGCAGCAGTGTTCTTAGAAATACTTGTTTAGATATATTATATACATATATATATATTTATTTGTATAGACTTAATATCCGGTGGGTTTAACTCTTTATACTAGCTAATAGTTGGTCGTCGATAGAATTCGTTAAGATTGTTTCATCTAAAGTTCACAAAGAGAGCATTTGGCTCAGTCGATTCATATTAATGTTCATTATCTACTAACTGCCACCTATTAAAGAAATGAGCTCTTAGTTATATTTGTTCAGTAAAATTAATTTACTCACTCAAACTCTGAATATTGTTATAAATGTTATATTATCAAATACCGTAAATAATCAGTCAAAACACCAAAAAATATGTAAATAAGCAAATAGAAATCACGTTTGCATTGTAGTCGATGATGCTTTTTAATCTTTCTTTTAAATCCTTTGCTATGATTGTCATGTTAGGCTAAGTCATTATAGGATATATCCTATTGTCTCATTTCCACTCAATTGAACGGTTTGGTGCTTAAAGATTTGATCTTTAGTTTGAATTTTTCTGAGCTCTTTTTGGGGGATTATATTTCTTTCTTTAACTAGCATGATCATGTGATAAACTGAAGTAAAATGGAAATTAATTAATTAGATTCGTATATAGGCTACAGGTTGGGTTGTAAGAACCTGCAGCTTTCACATTCCACAATCTACACCCTTCTACATATCAATCTTACAACAAAATTAAGGATATAAGCATTTTTATTACTTATTATGATTAATTAATTAAGTATCAAATCATGTTGTTTTTCAAGTCAATATTGTCAGGCCTGTTGTTTGACTATACCCGTAACTGCTACCTTGCAGGCTTGAGTCAGAGGTTATTGAGGAAATTGTTAAGGACGTTCTTGGCAAATTGAGAAAATCAAGTTTAGCATCAAGTGTAGCGAACAATTTTGTTGGAATGAGTTCACGTTTGGTGGAGATGAGTATGTATTTAGACATGGGGCAATTGGATGATGTTCAGTTTATTGGGATTTGTGGGATGGGTGGTATAGGAAAGACATCAATTGCTAGAGTTGTCTATGAGGAATAATCTTCTCAATTTGAAGGTAGTAGCTTTCTTGCAAATGTTAGAGAAGTGCACCAGAAGCATGGTTTAGTTCCTTTACAAAAACAACTTCTTTCTGAAATTCTAGTGGATAGAAACATAGTTATTTGGGATGCTCATAGCGGAACTGATGAGATCCAGAATAGGCTGCACCACAAGAGGGTTCTTATCATTCTTGATGATGTGAATCAATTGGAGCAGCTAAAATTATTAGCTGGTATGCATGATTGGTTTGGCAGTGGGAGTAGGATAATTGTAACTACTAGAGATGAACATTTGTTGACGAGTCATGGGGTAGATAAAATATATAGAGTTGAGGGATTAAGTGATGATGAAGCCCTTCGTCTCTTTAGTTTGAAAGCCTTTAAAAGTGACTATCCCGCAACTGATTATGTGGAGCTTTCTAAACTCTTTGTGAATTATTGTAATGGCCTTCCATTAGCTCTTGACGTTCTTGGCTCATTCTTGTTTCGTAAATCTATAAATGAGTGCATAAGTGCATTGAATAGATTGAAAAAAAAATTCTAATCAGGAAATTTTGGAAAAGCTGTATGTAAGTTTTGATGGATTGGAGGAAATAGAGAAGAAAATATTCCCAGATATTGCTTGTTTGCACAATGGAGAGGATAAAGATTATGTGATAAACGTATTGGAAAGTTGCGGCTACTATCCGGACATTGGAATAAAAATTCTTATCAATAAATCTCTCATTAACATTTCAAAAGAGAGAATATGGATGCATGATTTACTGCAAGAAATGGGTCAAGAAATTGTTCGGCAAGCATCGCAGGAAGAACCAGGCAAAAGAAGTAGATTGTGGCTTTACAAGGATGTCTTTCATGTTCTACAGAATGATTCGGTAAATGACTTAGTTTTATAAGTCCTTCTCAATCTATACAGTTTTATTAATTATTTTTTATTCATAGTGTTCGCTATTATTTCCTTTAAGTCAGGGAACAGAACATGTTGAAGGAATAGTCCTAAATTCATGTGAACAAGAAGATGAGAAATTGAATGCTAAAGCCTTCATGAATATGAAGAGACTGAGGTTGCTTAAACTTCAAAATTTGCACCTTTCACAAAGCCTTGAGTATCTTTCAAATGAATTAAGATATCTCGAATGGGATGGATATCCTTTCAGATCTCTTCCATATAAGTTCCAGCCAGATCAACTTGTTGAGCTCCACATGCGCTTTAGTAACATGGAGCAGTTATGGAAGGGAATCAAAGTATGTTTTCTTTTTAATGTTTAGAATACTTGTAACTCATAGTCAATTAGGTCATTGATGCTAACTTTTAAAGCTTCAGCCATTCTAATCTTTTTTATTTGTCTTCACAGCCTTTAAAGATGTTGAAGGTTATCGATCTTAGTTACTCTGTTGACTTAATCAAGACCATAGACTTCAAGGAGGCCCCAAACGCTGAAAAGTTGTATCTTGAAGGTTGCACAAGACTCTATGAGGTTCACCAATCCATTGGAATTCTGAAAAGGCTTGTATCATTGAACTTGAGGGACTGCAAAAGCCTTGCAAGGCTTCCAAACAGCATATGTGATCTGAAGTCCCTTAGGTTTTTTAATTTGCAAGGTTGCTCAAAACTTGAGAAGTTGCCAGAAAGGTTGGGTGAAATGACAGGCTTGGAGAAGCTTAACGTAGGTGGAATTGTCACAAGACAACATTCATCCCCTAAGCTCTGGGATTTTCTTCTCCCGTCACGGTTTTTGCCATGGAAGAATCCAAATCCAATGGCTATAATGTTGCCTTCTTTGTTAGTCTTACTATCTTTGAGGTCGTTAGATCTAAGTTACTGCAATCTGATAGAAGGCGCTCTTCCCCATGATCTAAGTTGTTTCCCATCTTTGAAAACACTCAATCTAGGTGGAAATGATTTTCATAGTATCCCTTCAAGCATTAGCCGGCTCTCTAAACTTGAGGATTTTCGGTTTGCTGATTGCAAGAGTCTTCAGGCTTTCCAAGTCTTCCATCAAGCATTTTATATCTTAGCATGGATGGTTGCACTGCCCTGGAATCTTTACTACCTAGAAGCATCAGCAACCAATTTAAACTTGAAAATCTGTGTGTTATGGACTTCAGTTGTTACCAGATCTTTCATCAAGTATCTTATATCTAACTGTGGATGGATTGTCTGCAGAAGAAAGTATTCCAAATCCATTTGGAACACAGACTTCAAAAACTTCTTCATTGACATTTGTAAATTTCTTGAAATTGGTTGAGGTTCGAAGTGAAAGCATTTCGGCTTTTACAAGGCTGACAAGTTATTTACATTACTTGCCAAGGCACATCTCTCAGGTGTGTGTCCCTCTCTCACTTGTTCCTATTATCACACAGATATATCCATCGTAATTTTTTCTGTAGACATAAATAAACTGATAATTGATAATTTGTGTGCAGGGACTCTTTAATCCAAACTCTCAGATATCTATGTGTTTATCTGGAAGTGAAATTCCTGGTTGTTTCAACTATCAATCTACAGGATCTTCATTAGAAATACATCTGCATCCATATTGGTGGACTAACCAGTGGATGGGATTTGCTTTTTGCATAGAGTTCAGATTTCATGAGCCTCCATCAGATGCTTCTACTATTTCTTGTGATCTGCACGCATGCATTTCACCAGACGAAGATTTGTTTCTGTGTCGTTCAACTGTGCAAATCTCAAAGGACATAGATATTACATCAGATCAACTCTGGTCCAACTACATGCCGCGTAGTTCATTAACTTGTCTAGATAAGTGGGAAGCGTCAAATCACCTCTAGGTTACGTTCTTCTTAGACCAATTAAGGGTGACGTATTGTGGGTTCCGCGCAATATACTGTCGAGATGTTGACGAGTTAGTTCTGTGCAGCAGACCTTTTCAGAATTTGGGTCTCCCCATTTATGATAAGGTTCATAAACGGAGAGGACGCTTGTGGAACATAATGAAAGTGGTGATCCGGAGAATGAAACGCCTTCTAAGAGACAGAGAACGCTTGTGGTTCCTGAGATGAAAATCAGGCGCAAGAACCAAGAATGAGAAGAGAAAAATTTGATGGAAACATTACTAAGCAATGAATTCTGGAAATGGTACTGAATGATAGCTTCTTTGTTATGCACTTGAAGTTAATAGTATGTTTCTTTTAGTCTTGAATAAGGGTTGATGTTTATGCTATTGCCTTCATATTCATTGTTCTGTTTCATTCACACCTCATTCGTTGTGGCTGAATATATAAATTTACTCCTGAATAATTTTGTGACACTTTAAATTTCAACTTATGAAATTAAATATATTAAACAGTTCAACTTATAAAATTAGATTAATTAAACATTTATTACATAGTTGAAGAGTGTGAAAATTATTATTATAAAAATTATACTAACTAAATATCAAATTAGAACTCTTAAAAATTATTACTATTAGTATATAAAAGTGTACAATATTAATAAAGTTAAAAAATTTATACACGATAGTTCGAAGTATCACGAGATCAATTTATATATTTGAACATTATTTTGTCGTCCTAAGTTTTGGTTAGAGTTGTGAGCAAACAAAGAGAGAATTTTTTGATGGGCCAGTAAGGGAAACAAAGAGATAATTATAGTGGGGAGAACTTGACTTATTTGGCCAATTGGAATTGAAAAATCTAATTATAGGTCCAACAATTAGATTTTTTATATGGAAAAAACCTTGACTAATAGAAGAATTGATGTGAACCGTTTGTGGAGCACTCAATACTCGGTTTTGAATTTTCCATTTCTATTTCTGTTCAAAACTGATGACTCCACTGGTTAGAGATGATCCATTACAATGATTGTATTTTCCCTTTTCATTCTTCAATAACTACTAGGCATGGCCACTGGTTCGGTTCTAACCGGAACCGAACCGTACTATAGACGAACCGAAACTGGACCGAAATCGGCGGTTCATAATTTTGAACCGGAACCGGCGGTTCAAGGGCCGGTTAAGGTTCATGTGGACGTTAAAATATGAACCGGAACCGGCCCGAAACTGGCGGTGAACCGGCGGTTCCGGTCCGGTTCGAACCGGATACACAAAAAATTGTAGCTTAAAATTTTTATAAAAAAAATTATATCAATTGATTTGATTGTAGTTGATTTGATTTATGGTGAAGAGAAGTAAAATGGTACATAAATTATAAAAAGTTGTGAAAAAATACACATTTTTTGACTTAATTTATATAAAAAATGGTACATGAATAGTTGATTTATATAAAAAAAATACTTTCAAGTGTACAAAAAAAGAGTGTAACGGATAGTTTTTTATATGATAGGTGTTTTTTATTTATTTTTTGGTAAATAAAATTTATTCATTTTAATCATTTATTTATTTATTTACTGTAATTTACTAAATTATATAAGGGACAATTTGGAAAATTAATAAATGAGACACATGTATAAATATGATGAGTTGATGATTTTTTATTTCACAATCAATTATATCCTAACTCTTCTCTTATTCTGTCACGACCCATTTCCGTAGGCCGGACCGGCACTAGGGCCCAAGTAAGCTTAAGGCCCCCGAGGCCCGTAGTAAGCCTGAAACGCTAAAATCTATTATCTCGGTATAAAATTTCCACATTCAACCCATATGATTACGAAAGATAAACCTCGATATTTTATTAAATCTCGGCCCAAATTTATCGGCTACAACATTACACAGTTCGGGCCTAATTAACAATGCATTACATTTATAATATGGGTTCACATAATTATCTCATCTAAATATTAAACGATTAAAAGTATACAAATCCTACAACTGCGGAGTCACTAACTGTTAGTGTACATAGCAAATTAATTATAGAATTAGGAAAAATTCTTTATTGCCCTGCGCCGAAGAAACATAGCCTAAATCGGATTAAAGGAAAAACCTACTTCCTAAAAAATCAAACAAGACATGTGAGTTTTCTAAGGAGTAATAATTATTGCACAATAATCTAGTCATCTGACTAGTTATATGCTCACGCAGCCAGTCACACAAATGGCATATCACCAGCACTCACAATCATAAACATTTTCATATAATCACATCACGTGGAAATTAGTCAGTGGCGCCACCTGAAACCCCAACGAGCCGTCCTCACACATGGCTCGCCCTCTCATACATGTGCACCAGGGAGCCGATCCCCCATACGGCCAAGTGGTCTAATCCTCACTGACCAGTCCTCTCATTGTATTCTCATTCTCTCTTTTCTTTTCCATGCCAACAGGAGGCAACCCGGTGGTCTCCATCCAATCTAGATCATCAAGTGCTCACAACAGGAGGCCACCCTGCGGGCTACAATCAAATCTAGATCATCAAGTGCTCACAACAGGAGGCCACCCTGCGGCTACAATCAAATCTAGATTATCAGATGCGCAACAACAAGAAGCCATCCTGTGGTTTTCCACATAATCCATATCATCAGGTGTACACGGGGGCGCCGATCTCCCATTTTCCCGGCCGACGGTCAAATATCATATAATATTCGAATCCATATCACAGACCGCCCTCACAAACCCACGGTGGTCCACTTCATCCCAATTCCACACAAACAAAGCATAGCATTATCACAACACAATTAATCAAACATTGCAATCAAATGCAGACATATAAATCAATTAAACATCGTAATGCAATGCACAATTAAACATCCAAAATCAATGCAAATAAATAAATAAATAGTATTAACAATAAACAACAATAATAAAATAAATAAAAATAAAAAACAATAATAACATCAATAATGAAAATAAATAAATAAATATGTAAATAATTAAATGCGTAATAAAGATAATAAATAATCAGAGCACTCTATTTATTATGTACCAAGTTATAGAACTAATCTAACTAAACTTATTAATTATGTTGTTAATTAAAATTAATCTAAGTTCTATCGAAATTTCAGCAGCACCTCCCCTAAAAATTGGACTATCTACCTGCTCAAATATCACAATATTATATATATTTATCAATCAATGCACGCAGCCCATCCGTCGGGCAACCAACAATTTAAGTCCCATCCTCCTTAAACATCAGTATCAACACCCAATTATCTCAACCATAAGTTTATAAATATAACAACTTTCAACAATACTCATATAAAATTATTTGCTAAATCATAAGCTGACCAAATTAATAACTTTGTGGTAATTAAATTGTTAAGTTGTTAAAACCTATTTTTAACAATAACTATTTATAACTACTATTTATTTAGATTTGATTCTTATATTCTTATATCCATATCGGAAGTGGTTAGGCTTTCGAAATCTTAGTTTATCAGAATTATACATCTAAACTCCGTTAATCGTTTGGAAACTCCTCTTAATTATCTTATGCACAACCAACTGGTTTTAAGCTAATGATTATACTAATTAACTAACTAACTAATTCCAATTTATCTTACTAATTAACTAACTAACTAATTCCAATTTATCTTTCACATTTCGATTTGTAACAATTATTCTAAATGACTTGTAACCTAAATTTCAAGATTTAGTGTATTTATCTAACGAGGAATCATATTCGATTAAAGACAAATGTTTTGTTTACATATAACTATCCCAATACTCTAATTTCTTGTTATTTAATTAAATCTTCTTAAATAATCGATTAAATTTACTAATCAATTAAATTTGAAATTTATACAAAAATTAAGAACTGGGTCTTAGGGCGTACCAATCGAAAGTCGGATGATGATTCCATGATCAGCGTAAGGAGGGAACAATTCTGTTTCTTTGGGGCCTCGCCGGAGACTCGCCGGACCGCCGTTCACGGTGGCCGGAAAGTCGATTCTGCCCAGAGTTTCACGTTGTCCACACCAAATTGCTCGAAATTTCCTTGAGAGCCCAAATCTAACGCTTGTTTGTTGGACTAGTAGCTCATTTGGCCGAAAAACGGGAAGAAAAGCAGAAAATGGGGGCTGTGTAGATCAGTTTAACACAACCCATGCGCCTCCCTTGCTGCGCTAACGACAACTACACGAAGTGAGAGAGAGACTGGAGGGTTGTCGCCGATGAGAAGGACCACTCGACTGGTCCTCAATCGCCGGAGACGCAACTGTCTCGAGCGAAACAGAATGGTGACTTGCTCGTGATTCCCAGGCTTTGCCAGAATCGGAGATGAAGAAGGAGAGGGAGAAGCTCGCCATCGATGATGGAGAGGACTGGAGCCATTTGGTGATGACGAGGTCACCGAAAAACCAATGGAGGGAGGAAGAAGAGAGGGGGGTCGCCGCTCCCGCTGAAAAAAAAAACGAAGAAAGAAGAGGAAGAGAGGAAGAAAAAGAAAATAAATCAGTTTCTAGATTATTCCGGTTCGATTCGAACCGGTTTGGTCTGATTCAGTAATTTGACTCAGTTTCAAAGATATTAATTGGTTTTCTGGTCTGATTTGATTTATTTTAATTGTTTTGGTTAGGTTCTAGAACATTTCCTCAATTTACTCAATAGTAACAATAATAATAGTATTTGATTTTAGGATAATTAATTTTTATATATTCATAATAGGTTAAATTACGGGGTTTCATATTATTTCTCAAAAATCTATCTGTTTACGATTCAAAATTTTTGACATTTTATTTGGGCTTGGGCCCAACTCGTAAAAACTTTGGGCTCAAATTGAAATTGTTTGGTATTTATAGCCCATATAGTTGAAAATCGAGATTTTTAATTTAATAAAAATTCGAAAGTTTCGAAAATAAAAATTCGGGATGTTTCATATTCTCAATCAAAATTCTCTCAAATTTCCATAGTTCATTATTTTTTCTATTGCTTTATTTTCCTTAATATTGGAATTATCTATTGTTTATTTTTTATTTTCTTACATCCAATTCCAAATTCTTTCTCTAATCTCAAATTTTTCCATTTATAAATTTACTTCATTTGATTTTTTAAATAATTTTCTTAGTATTTGAAAATAATAATTTCCAACTCATTCCATTAATTTTATATTCCATTTATAGTTTTTTATATTAGTAAATTAGCAAAATTTGTAAATTTAATGTAATAATAGTTCTAAGTTAGTTAATAGATGTTTTTCTTTTAAAATTTATAATAATTCATTTAGTTAATAAAATTTAAACATTTTAAAATTATTATTTATTCATGAATTCGGAATCAAAATTTTATTATTTTTTTAAAAATTTGCGTAATGTCGGAACCGTAATTTGAACCGTCGGTTCGCCGGAACCGTGCTGAACCGTGCCGGAACAGGAGGTTCCAGGGTCGGTTCCGGTTCAAAATTTTAGACATCTCAAACCGGCGGTTCACTGAACCGGCCATGCCTAATAACTACCATAAAATAAAAGCTACTCTCCTTGGTATGACCCATTTGAGTTTAACGGAAAATATTATTTATAGATTTGAAAATAAGATTAATCTCGTATAAAATTCATATGAGAACGGTCATAATAATATTAAAAAAAAATCCCATGGATTGGGATTATTAAAGTAATGATTTTTAGAAGTGAAAAAAAAAAAAAAAATAATAGAGTAGATAGAATTGGTCATCCGTCTGATTTTTAACGCGTTGAAATGCAGATTAGGAAAACTTTATATGGTCTTTTTTTGAACGGAGAAATGGGTAGAGAAATTGTTCGACAATCTTGCTATGAAGAACCACGAAAGCGAAGCAGATTGTGGCTTTACAAAGATGTTTATCATATCTTGTCGAAAAATACGATAAATAATTTGTCTTTTCATACCACAATGCAACTAAAAACTACTGGTTAGATATATTTTGTTCTCAGTTTTCATTGTTCTCGTCCTTTAATGTTTAGGGAACCGATCAAGTTGAAGGCATTGTCCTAGATTCATGTGAACAAGAAGATGGACATTTGAGTGCTAAATCTTTCATGAAAATGAAAAGGCTGGGGCTTCTCAAACTCAAAAATCTACATTTCTCCGAGGGTCTTGAGTATCTTTCCAATAAGCTCAGATATCTTGATTGGGATAGATATCCTTTCAAATCTCTTCCATCCAATTTCCAACCGGATAAACTTGTTGAGCTCCATATGCGATGCAGCAACATTCAACATCTATGGCAGGGAATTAAAGTATGTATTAACTATTTCATTTTGAGGTCATTAATTTTTGTGCTTCAATTATTTAAATTGATTTTATATACTTCTTCACAGCCTTTGAAGATGTTAAAGGTGATTGATCTTAGTTACTCTGTTAACTTAATCAAGATCATGGACTTCAGAGAAGTGCCAAACCTTGAAAAGCTGAATCTTGAAGGTTGCACGAGACTATATGAGGTAGATGAATCCATTGGAGTTCTTAACAGGCTCACTATAATGAATTTGAAAGACTGCAAAGGTCTTGTCAGGATTCCAAATAGCATATGCGATTTGAAGTCACTTAAGGTTCTTATTTTGCAAGGCTGCTCAAAACTTGACAAATTGCCTGAAAGGTTAGGAGATATGGCAAGTTTGGAGAAGCTTAATATCGGCGGAATAGCTGCGAGAGAACTTACAAATGCTAAACTATGGGATCTTGTTATTCCTTCATGGTTATTGCCAAAGAAGAATCAAAATTTCATTTCTTTTTTGCCCTCTTTGTCAGTTTTAAGCTCTTTGAGAACATTAGACTTAAGTTACTGCAATCTGCTGGAAGGAACACTTCCTAATGATCTGAGCTGCTTCCCATTGTTGCAAACATTAAATCTAAGGGGAAATGACTTTGTCAGCATTCCTACAAGCATTATCAGACTTTCGAAACTTGAAGACCTACGGTTTGCTGATTGCAAGAGGCTTCAGTCATTGCCAAATCTTCCATCTAGTATTTTGTATCTCAGTACGCATGGTTGCTCTTCCTTAGGAGCTTTGCTTCCAAGAACTATCACTAGCCATTACAAATTGGAAAACCTTTGTTTTCCTAATTGCGAAAGGCTTCAGTCTATGCCTGGTCTTGCATCAACTATTGTTAATCTAAGTGTTGAAGGTTTAACCGCACAAGAAACTTTCCAAAATCCACTTAAAAAAGAGGGTTCGAAACATTCATCATTAACTTTCGTGAATCGCATCCAGTTGGTTGAGGTTCAAGGCAAAAATTGCACAGCTTTTGCGAGGCTGACAAGTTACCTGCATTTCCTGCTAAAGCATAGCTCTCAGGTTTCTCTCCTTGAACATAAATACTTTTTCTTTTTCAAAATAAACTTTAAGGAATAAAGATTATGACTAACTGTTTTTCATTTTTATTTTCTAACTTTAATGCAGGGATTATTTAATCCAAGCTCTCATGTATCAATGTGTTTAGCTGGAAATGAAGTACCTGAATGGTTCAACTATATGGGCATGGGATCTTCATTAGAAGTGGAGCTGCCTCCATATTGGTATAGTAACAAGTGGAAGGGGTTTGCAATTTGTGTAGTTTTCGAACCCAATGCGCTTTCATTATCGGAAACTGCTAGTCTTTCCTGTGATTTGCACGCATATATGTCAGATCAACCATTATTTCTAGGTCGCCAAAGCACAGAAATCTCAGGGGATACTGCAGGCAATATGGCAGAGAAAATTTGGTTCAACTTCATACCAGGCAGCTCTTTAAACGCCGTAGCTTGGGGTGAAGCGTGTAGAAAAATAAAGATGACATTTTTTTCAAATGGATTGAAGGTGAAGTACTGTGGGTTTCGCATAATATATGAGCACGATGTTGGTGAACAATGCAACAGGCTTGAGAACTTGGGTTTCCCCTGTCATAACAATTCTGCTACAAGCAAGAGAAGCCATGATGATTATTGCAGTGACAGTATCGATAGTGAAAGTGGGAACTTTGCTAAGAGAATGAAAATGCCTTGAAGTTACTTTGTGACAATTATACTCTCAATCTCTATACTCTGGAAGATTGGTTATCAGTTTTTAAGTTGCATGGAACTAGAGTACTGGTGCAAATTAAACTAAAGTATATATATAAGATATGTTTAGTTTAATTTTTATTCTTTTTTTCTATATCGATATCCATAAAGATGAAGTTTGCATCATAAATAATGTTGGAAATGCAAGCTGTTTTATTAAATAGGAAAAATTTATTTCATAACTAATATTGTTATTGAAAGAACTAATCTTTATATTCCAAAGGATGAGACCGACACTGAAGTTTATCCAGTGTTAGGGAATTCTGAAGTTTATCCAGTGGATGTTCAACCCGATGAGAAAAAAGTTGCAAAAGAACAAGAACAAATAGAGGAAGCAAGCAAGAAGAGTAATGAGAGAAGCTTGGAAACATCGAATGATCTTAATCCAAACGAAATTGCAGTTTAATATGTTCTTATGTATTTAATTATAAATGGCTAAATAATTAATGTTTGTATACTCTCTTTTCCCCTTTTTGTGTATTATTACCTCCCTTAGGTGATGAGGGAGGGATGTGTTATATGTAAGCATAAAACAAGTGAAATAGTAAAAAAAAGTTTTTTTTTTTAGTCCAAAATGTAAATCGTTTAAGGTTTTTACGCGAGAGTTAATAAATAGTTGATTCTCTTAAATTACAATAAAATTTGACTAATTACCCTTTTATCTCAAAACCAAAAGATAATGTATAAAGATAGTTTTTTTTCTAATATAAACAATGATAAAATTAAAAAATATATTTATCATTTATTACTTCTTAAAATACTCAAAACGACTTATATTTTGAAATAAAATAATTATTCTAAAACCACTTATATTTTAGACAAAGAAATAATCAAATGAAATGTCAATTCATTCTATATTAATTTTGATGCCTTAGGATCCAAATGTTATTAAAATTTGTATTACTCTTTAATAGACTTTATAACGGATTATACTACCGTTAGACGAAGTTTGTCATATATTATAACGGTTACCGAGAATGCGGGAGCTATAATA
Organism: Jatropha curcas; assembly: GCF_041381405.1. Taxonomy (NCBI): domain Eukaryota; kingdom Viridiplantae; phylum Streptophyta; class Magnoliopsida; order Malpighiales; family Euphorbiaceae; genus Jatropha; species Jatropha curcas. The sequence goes on along the minus strand of NC_143153.1, from coordinate 131,272 downwards.
TTCACCATACATACACAGTAACTAATGACAAAAAGAAATAATTTGTTGGAAAAGTCAGTGTGTGTAACTTTCAAGCGGAAATAAATAATATACCTAATAAAAATCACATCAAATACATATCATATGCCCTTTGAGAAGGGTATGGTGCCGTAAATAGATTTGTCTGCATCAGACAGGTTGATGGATACTTATTATATGACCTAGACTTGGCTTTAGCGTTTATTATCAATTTACCACCGTCCGTTGGTGGTGGTTTCAATGGTTAGCTACTGATTTTGGGCAATCCATGCTTTAGACGTGGCAACTTTTACAAGGTTCTTGTTAGATATTTTCATTCTGCTGCTGATTCTGATTATAACCTTTACAAGGCTCTCTCTCTCTCTCTCTCTCTTTCTAGCTCTCTCTGAAACTATGGAAAAAACAGAAGAAGCAGGGCCTTGAAGAAACCCTAGCTCTCTGTGATCTAAAGAAGAAAGCTCTCAACCTCATGCAGAAAGAAGCAATGGGTTGTTTGGATTTATATATTAAGAGGAAAATAGCAAGAAGTAAAATATAAATAGAAGAGAAGAGAGTGTGCGTAATGAACTCATTCTTGTTGCATTGACAAGTGGAGTCATAGTAGGTAGCGAGCATAAAAATCATTCTTTACACACAGCCACATATCTCTGAAACACGTGCCCCCACTTCGCGTCCCAATAATTCCAATCTTATGGCCTCTATTACATCTCATTTATGATCTATCTCCTTTCTTTCTTTCTTGTTTTAGTTTTTACTTTCTATCATCATCTTCTTGGAAACTAACTTAATTTACCCTAATTTGTACGTAACACTAACAATTTAGTAATTCACCTTATTCTTTTATATATATATATATATATATATATATATATATATATATATATAGCTAAGAGGGTGACTAACCTATTATTCATCTCATAAATTTTTCTAATACACAGAAAGATGCTTATTCAATCATTATTATGAAAAATAAAACTAAAATAAGTCCGTATATAGTATATTTATTGAAAGCATTTTCGCTTCTTTCTTATTTTGTATCCTTTCATGGAGCGGATTTGATTATGTAACATTCGAAGAGACCTACAAACATAGTAGGAAACCAAAAAGGAAACTTTCTCATGGCTTCTGCTGCTGCTGCACAAGAATGGAGATATGATGTGTTCCTTAGTTTCAGAGGTGGAGACACTCGAAACAATTTTACTAGCCATCTGTATAACGATTTGATTCGAAAGGGAGTCATCACCTTCAAGGATGATAGAGAACTTCCAAAAGGAGAGTCCGTGCCTCAACAGCTCCCTAAAGCAATACAAGATTCAGGAATCTTGGTTGTCATTTTCTCACAAAATTATGCTAATTCCACTTGGTGTTTGGATGAACTCGTAAAAATTTTTGAATGCAAGAAAGCTGGGAGGCAGACCGTTTTGCCTATTTTCTATGATGTGAGTCCATATGATGTGCAAAATCAGGATGGTAAATTTGGAGAACCCTTCACTGAGTATGAAAAACTTTTCAAAAACCACTTTCAGAAGGTCCAAGAATGGAGAGTTGCATTAACGGAGGTGGCCAACCTCTCTGGATGGCATCTAGGCGACAGGTTAGAACAACTTCTTTCTTCTTTTTAATTTTTATATCCTATCTTAGTTCACTATTCTTATTAAGTTCTTGCTGCTTTTGATTAATCAGATTACTGTACATTTAATTAAATTGGAATACATTAACAGTTCTAGACATAGCTTTTACTAACAAAAAGAGTTCTAAATGGTATGAATGAAAGTCAATAATTACTTATTGTTAGGGAAAAGAGAGAGAGAAAATTAAGAAAAGCCAGACCTGTAACCATATATAAAATACTAGAAATTTTTTAAAACATGACTTTTAAAACAACTATTTAATTTAAAACATGACTTCTATTTAATTTATATTTTTCTGAACATAATACCTCTGCCATTACAGGGATGAGTCAAAGTTTATTGACGAAATTGTTGAGGCCATACTTAGACGATTGAGAAGATCAAGTCATAGCATTGCCAAGGATTTTGTGGGAATGGAGTCTAGGTTGGAGAAAATGTTTGATTATTTGGACCTAGAGCAATTGAATAAAGTTCGAATTATAGGGATATGTGGGATGGGAGGAATAGGTAAAACAACTATTGCTGGTGTTGTTTACAAGGATATTCGTTGGCAATTTGAAGGTAGTTGTTTTCTTGGAAGTGTTAGAGAATCTTTTGAAAAAAATGGTATAGTTTTTTTACAGAAACGACTTCTATCTGCAACACTGATGTATGACGGCATACCAGTATATGATGTTTATGGAGGAACTGATGAGATAAGAAATAGATTTTGTCGTAAAAGGATTTTGGTCATTCTTGATGATGTAGATCAGCTGGAGCAATTAGAGTCATTGATTGGAAGAAGGGATGAAAATTGGTTTGGTATTGGAAGTAGAGTCATAATAACAACAAGAGATGAACATTTATTGAAACAACATGGAGTAGATGAGACATACTGGGTTGAGGGGTTAAATTATGAAGATGCTTCTGAACTCTTTTGCTCAAAAGCCATCAAGAACAATTTTCACGAGGAGGAATACCGAGAGCTTTGTCATGAGTTCGTAAAATATGCCAGTGGCCTCCCTTTAGCTCTTAAAGTTTTAGGTTCATCTTTGTTTGGTAAATCTGTGAAGGAATGGAACAAGACATTAGATAAATTGAAAAAAATTCCAAATGAAGAAATTCTAAGCAAGCTTCAATTAAGTTATGATGGGCTTGACAGAACATCACAAGAAATATTCCTTGATATTGCATGTTTCTTCAAAGGAATGGAGACAGATTATGTGCTAAAAGTACTAGAAAGTTGTGGATTCTTCCCAGATAGTGCAATAGGAGACCTCATTGATAAATCTCTCATAACTATTTGTTGTGGAAGTGTGTGGATGCATGATTTGATTCAAGAAATGGGAAGAGAAATTGTTCATAAAGAATCTCGTGAAAATCCAGGGCTACGTAGGAGAATATGGCTTGACAAGGATGTCTCTCACATTCAAGTGAAGAACATGGTAAGCAATACTTTGTAGTTACAGACTACATTTCATTCAATAACTTAAAATTTTGAGGTATCTAATTTTATGTTTGTCTCTTGTTTCTTATATACCTTCAATTGTCAGGAAGCAAATGCTAAGGCTATAGTCTTGCGTTCCTGGAAACAAGAGGAACAATTGAGTGCTAAAGTCTTCTCCAGAATGAAAGTGCTAAGATTGCTCATACTCCGAGATGTACCCGCGTCTCAGGATATTGAATATCTTTCCAATGAATTAAGGTATTTGGAATGGTATAAATGTCCTTGTAAATCTTTTCCATCAAATTTTCAACCAGGTAAACTTGTCGAGCTCCATATGAAATGCAGCAATATTGAACAACTATGGAAGAGATCGATTAAAGTAAGTGTTTCTTTATTCAACTGTCTATTACAATGTCATTATATATATGTATAATACATTTTTTTTTGGTATATCTTGTTACAGCCCGTTAATGAGTTGTTGAAGGTCATTGATCTTAGTTACTCAAGAAGTCTAATCAAGACCCCGGACTTTCAAGGGCTCCCGAATCTTGAGAAGTTGAATCTTGAAGGGTGTGAGAGCCTGCGTGAAGTACACCAATCTATCGGAGTTATGAAAAGGCTTGTTTTTCTGAACCTGAAGAACTGTAGAAACCTTGTGGCTCTTCCGAGTAGCATGTGTAACTTGAAGTCCCTTCAGACTCTTATCTTGAGTGGTTGTTCAAAACTTATAAAACTTCCAGATAGGTGGGAGGATATGACCTGTTTGGAGAAGCTTGATGCAACTGGGATTGGTATGGAACAATTGGAATTAGCTGAACAATGGGATTTCCATCTCCCACCATGGCTGATGTCTTGGACTTGGAAGAATCCACATCCTATGGCAATTGTGTTTTCTTCAGGTTTACCCGCTTTGAAAGAACTAAATGCAAGTTACTGCAAGCTCCCAGAACGAGCAATTCCCAATGACCTCAGTGTCTCCTTCCCCTTCCTGGAACGTCTCGATCTAAGTGGAAATAATTTTGTAAGCTTACCATCAAGCATCAGTAATCTTTCCCATCTTGATTCTCTCGAAGTATCTAATTGCAAGAGGCTTCAGTTATTGCCAGATCTTCCATCGACAATTACAAGTCTACATGCCAATAATTGCACTTCTCTGGAAAATCTTCCAAATGTATCTGAAAAACAAAATAATCCGGTGAATATTTTGATGGAATTCTCAAATTGCTCCAAATTGAATGATAATTATCAAGGGAATATCAAAGCGGCATTTACATGGTTGAAAAGTCACCTTCTTTTTCTTCTAGCAAGTCGTTTGGTGCTTAGCATGCGACATGAAAGATGTTGCCCTGAGGTATCTCTCTCAAATCATTCTTTCCTTTCCTTTTTATCCCAATGAACTTTTTTGTGCGTGTCAAGTACTAATAAAATATAGGTAATAATTGTTCATGCAGAAAGGGTACTATCTAGGTGAGCCACATTCGCTCATGTTCCTTGACATCTCTATGCGGTTCCCTGGGAGCGAAATTCCTGAATGGTTCAACTGTCAGAGTTCCAGCAATCCGCTGACACTACTCCTACCTCCATGTGAAAAGTGGTGGAACATTGCAGGTTTTGTTATTTGTGTTGTGATTTCAGGAAAAGCAGTTTATGAGGGACAGCGTCCTTGTAAGTTTACACTATATGAGGAAAACAAGGAGGTTTGGAACAGCTACCTTAGTCTTAAATTCCCTTCAAACGATGTGCCTCTTACATCAGACCATCTTTACATCTTCTCTGTTGCCAATCCCATTCCCATTAAATACCCTTCATATGTGCGTTTTGAATCAGGCCATTGTTACAGCTCCTCTGGTGCCAGTCCCATTCCCAGAGATCCTTATGAAGAACAAGGTGTGACTGAGGTCGAGCTAACTTTCGATGAAAATGTAATCAAAAGGTGTGGAATACGCATTGTGCGTGCGAACGAATTAAAAGAATTAATCCAAAAAAGAAAACCTTCAGAAGAAGATACAGAGTTGGGATTGGAGTCAGAGTGGGTGAGGAAGATAAGTTCGTATCTGGAATTAATTGATAGCTCAAGTGCCAATCCGATTCCCATAGATCCTTGTGAAGAACAAAGTGTAACTGAGGATACAGAGTTTGGATTCAGGGAATTGAGGCGTTCGTATCTGGAACTAATCGATACAGTAATTCGGAAGAAGACACGGAGTTGGGAGATGAAGATACCGAGTTGTTCGCATGGGAACTATGTGCATACAGAACTAGTGGGTTCTGTCGGGGAGTTAAATCAGTTAAGAGATACTCCTTTGACGCTTTCATATTGGAGATTACGTTTTTTTTTTTTCTTTACTATTTTGAATTATTCAGGAAATTACCCTTTCTCGGTCTTTTATTGAATTGAAATAAAAATATTGGTTAATTTGATGGAAAGTAAAATATTAACATTAAGACAAGATTTTAGTGTAGAAATTTTTCTTGCAAAGTGAAAGTTTATAAGAAGCAAAAAAAATAAATAGAGTATAGTGGGCATAAATGTGAATAGAAGTCACAGTATCAATTAATTTCTCATACCAAGGACTCGTAATAGAAGTCACAATAGAATCATCAATATCATCGGTATCACGTGATTCTGTTATTCCCATGTCCGAAAATATTGATTCCAAACCTGAAAAAGAGTAGTGGAACGAGTATTTATTCATAAATCAGAAAGCTGGCTAAATAAATTAAAAGTACAAGGACCAAAGTACAAAGTTTGGTCCACAGTCTCCATGCTTCTCGTATCTACCCGTTTTTGTCCAAAAACTCTACTCTATTTCTATTTGACCAACTGCAAACACAGTGTCACTGCAAGCTACCATTTTCTTGCCACTCTTGCTCCTCTGTGATCCCAATCCAGAGTCATTGTCCGCGTCAAGCAAAGGATGCTGCCAGATTGCGGTTTCTGCCCTTGTTTCGGAAGTCCGAGCACCGTGGATAGTGAACCCGAGCGTGACTCAATCCTACTAGTTTCCGGAATCGGAGGGTCTATTCTCAATTCCAAGAGCAAAAAGTTCGGGTTCTCGACCCCGGTTTGGGCCCGGATTCTCTTAGCTGATTATGAGTTCAAGAGAATATGGTCTCTTTATAATCCCAAGACAGGTATCATTTTCTTTTCATGTATGCACGTATCGTATTTGGTTGCTATGAATGAAAAAAAAAGAACCAGTATGTTATATGTTCTTTTACTGCACATATCAACATTAAATTTAGTATGACATATTCGAAACAGTATTTTTCTGTTATATGTTGCTGATGTTAAATTCGTCCATGTTCCAGTTTGTTAAATGTACACACTTGACAGAGGTATATCATTTCCATGATATGATTAATATGTTCATTAAATGTGGATATAAGAAGGGAACCACACTATTTGGACATGGCTATGATTTCCGGCAAAGCAATAGGTAAGCTATTTTCCACTCATTTTATGTGTGTGTGTATTAAGTTGTTTTTTCAGCTGTCATCTGTCATGTTACTATATCTTTTGCAGCTTTACATAAATTTAATATTGTCTGACTACTATTTTAAGGTTTTTACATATTATCTATAGTTAATTTCAGGCCATAAGTTTTTTTATTATTGGCAGAATTGACAAATTAATGGAAGGACTTAAATCAAAGCTGGAAACTGCTTATGAAGCTTCTGGGCATAGAAAAGTTAATATAATTTCGCATTCAATGGGCGGACTGCTAGTGTCATGTTTCATGTCACTTCATGCAGATGTATGCATAATGTTTCCTGAAGCACTGTCATGTTTCATGGAACATCATGGATAGAAGTATAATCCCTTCATTGGGCATAAAGGGGCATTATCAATTTATTTTTTTAACTTGTTTATTGCAGGTGTTTTCAAAGTTAGTGAACAAATGGATCTGCATTGCAACCCCTTTTCAAGGTACTATAAATTACATAATGTTTTTGAGCAGCAAACATGCATTAAACAGAGATGTTAGTTTCCTGAAAATATATCTTCAATATTAACTTTTGTTTGTTTGAGATATGTTCTTAGTTGTTCATCAGACCTCCTCTTCTTATTCAAACCTCTTTCTCGTGGAATCTATGATGTATGCCATGGCTTACCATCTAATTGAATTGAATTGTAGGGAAGGTCAATAGTATGGACCCTAATAATCTAATTCCAGTCTTCTCTGTTACAATTTGATATTTTTTTCCTGATTTTTCTTTCTCTTTGTTTTGAATTATTAAATCAAACTTGAGAATTGATTTCTTAAGCTAACAGGTGCACCGGGATGTATCAATGATTCCTTGTTAACTGGGTTACAGTTCGTTGAAGGCTTTGAGAGCTACTTTTTTGTATCTAGATGGACAATGCACCAGCTGGTAATTTTCTTTTCTGGCACTTGGGCTGGTCATATGTAACTTAAGTGTTAGATGATCTCTTAGTTTTCTTTGTGCATAATATTGTGATGATATTTGGTGAAAAATTCATTTGTGGATGTGCTTGTCTTTTTTTGTATATAGTTGGTTGAGTGCCATCAATCTATGAGATGCTAGCAAATCCATATTTTAATTGGAAAAGACAACCGCAAATTCAAGTTTGGCGAGAGCAATCAGATGGTGATGAAACTTCTATCGAGTTGGAGTCCTATGGTCCACTTGATAGTATCACTTTCTTCCAGGAAGCATTGAAGAATAATGAGGTAACGTTTTTTATTCTTGCAAACAATCTTAGATTTGGTCATGTCATAACATGGTCTGTATGCTGGGGTTTTGGTAAAATTATATGGTTTAGCATCAAGATATCTGTATCTACTCCTAGCTGATGCATGGACAAGTTGGAGAATAAGCTACAACTGAACAAACTTACTCAATAACGGCAAATTCTGGAAAGAAGGGCCATGAATGGATTTGAGGTCGAAGCGGTGACACCTTTTTTCTTTGCTCTCTCTCTCTCTCTCTTTCCCTTTTAAGTTCCATTTCCAGTGCCGTGCTTGCTTTGAGAATCCTCAGTCCCACTTGGAGATTGAATCTTGAGGACCATGCGCCTAAGAGAACCTTTTTCCCCTGAGACTCAACAGCAAATGAAGAAGTTAAAGGAATCATTTTGATTGTCATCTGACTTTTTGTTTAGCTCTGTAATTTGCATTCCTTATTTTCACACCAGCTATATTTTGATTACTTTTTTCTTGCTTTTGTAGCTAACTTATAATGGAAATACATTTGCTGTACCATTTAATTTTTCCATCCTCATGTGGGCTGCTGGTACTCGCCAGATTCTCAATGATGCTCAACTGCCAAAAGGAGTTTCCTTCTATAACATTTATGGGATATCATTTGATACTCCTTTCGATGTTCGGTATGATTTACTTTGGGAAATGAGTTAAATTTTATGTGGTGCTAATGTTCTTTATTTGAGCTGCTTTGATGTATCTATACATAATGCAGATACGGTACAGAGACCTCTCCAATCAAGGATTTGTCTGAAGTCTGTCACACTTTGGTAAGTGGTTAATGTGCAGATGACTACATGATGCTACTAAAACAGTCATCCTACATAAGATTGCTATTTTAACCTCTTTGAGGCACGGACACAGAACATGACAATAACACAATCCTGACATGAAAATGCAGCTATTTTTTGAGAAAATAATAGATGATAGGTGTGCTTCTTCATATCTGATCCAGATGTAGTTATGGTCATAATAGTTTAAACTCGATAAGCTAATGTAATTCTCCCATGATATAGTATTTCATAGTCTTGATTTACCTGTTATCTTAGACCTAGGACACAATTTCTTGTTTCATATTGAACTCCTGTTTTTCTGAAAAATAATTTTTGTAACAGCCCCATTATTCTTATGTGGATGGAGATGGAACCGTTCCGTCTGAATCAGCTAAGGTATTTTCTCAAAACTGTCACTAGGCATTTATATTCAACCTAAAAGCATTTTTCAAAGGATGTTGCTTTTATTTCCTGTACCTTGATTAAATACCAAATGGTTTTTCCATTTCTCAGGCGGATGGATTCGAGGCAGTTGAGAGAGTAGGAATTGCCGCAACTCACCGTGGACTGCTACGCGACAAACAAGTATTTCAACTTATCCAAAAATGGTTAGGAGTTGAGAATAAGCAGAAGCTGGCTAAGCATTCAAGGACATCCAGAGTAATGGATGCTTCTTCAACTTCTCATGTTAATGCATGAACATATTTTCTGCTTGAAAATATATGCATTCTGTATTCAATATTCATTTGTTCATGGAGGCCTTATTCTGTATGAGTACAGTGGCAAAATTTGTTGTTGAGAGAGTAATATGCTCAATTTACTTCCAAGTACATAAAGAATCGCTTATCTAGACTTTGAAGTCTCAAGCGCAATATACACAGTAACAGTTTAATTAGTTGGTACCAATTAGTCAGAAAAAACATAAATAATAAAAAATTAGATCGACTTATGAGGTCCAAAGAATCTGGGCCTAATTGTGGGCGGACCCTGGCCCAAAGAGAGAAGCATTTGAAAAAAAAAAAAAAAAAAAGAAGTAATATTTTATGTTACTGTGTGAATGTTTATGGGTCAGAAGTCAGAAAATAGATAAGTTGGTTCCTTAAATAAGCAAAAGAAACCACACCAACCAAATGGGATAATATTAATTTCTTCAGTACCTAGAAATTTAAGTAAATTTTCCCTAATTAAGCAATAAAAAGTTTGACAAATTGCATGATTAACATGTACAGTTTGAAGCCAGCAGAGACAAATTAAGTAATAAAATGATATATTGATGGAATCGGGCGGTGATTAATTAAGTAATATATATATAAAAAATATTATAAAAGGAACAGAAACATTTCTAATTAGTATAATTAGATAGACGCAAGTAGGCCCTATAGGCTATACACCAACTATTTTGACTTATCCTAATTTAATTTTACAGTTGGTGT